>NC_139218.1:342343502-342968502 GCF_055691185.1 Crinia signifera
CTGTGTTTCTGACATTGTTGGGCCTTTTCCATGTGTTCTTTCAGGAGTGGCGAAACCACGTGGCCATGTGCTCAATTGTGCAAAAGAATGCCTTGATATCATCGGCTGGGGTGAGCTGCATTAGTTTTTCCCGCTCTGGCTCACATTTTTAAGTGCTTTTAACTCATCCCACAATATTTGAATGTGAGTCTGCTGTCTTTCAGCCAGATGATGCTGACCGGCAGCCATCTTCTGGTGCCCCTCATATATCATCTGCACCTGGGTTTGCTGGCTTTGCATCTGGTTTCTTGTGCAGCCACCATATTCTGCTGCCCAGCTGCAAGTTCAGCAAATGTTTTAGCAATTCCTCCATATTGCCCTGTGCTTCCCCTTTAAGGGCAAACCTAGTCAGCTTAATATAGTGTGCCAGGCTTAACAGACAGACCAAGCCGACACCCGTCTGCTTTGCTGGCTATTTAACACACAACAGCAAACAGTGTTTATAATGCAATGGCCCTTTAAGGCTACAAGTACAATGCATAACCAGAGAAAAGAAAAAAGAAAACTTTCAGTTTAAACACTGATATCTCACCCACGGTTCATGCTGCACCGTGTCTTGCTGAGATGGATTATTGCTCGCATTCTCCACCAATTGTTACAAGGATCACAAACACAGAGTCTCAGATGACGACTTTGTTGTGTATTCCCAATGTACAGTATAGCAGATAACATTCATATGCAATTGGTATCACAGGCAGTAACATACAGATGGGTCTTGTCCCATCCTTGCTGGCGGGTCGCCATGGCGTCTGCGCTGGCGACCCGCCAGCAGCCACGCCAGCGAGGAGACTGAGACGCGCATGCGTCTCACGCGCACGCGCGTCTCAGTCTCCGTCGCTAGCGCGACGGAAACCCTGTCCGTCTCCGCCTCAGGGAGACGGACAGGGTTAGGGGGGGTTAGGGGGGGTGCGGGCAGTCGGCGGGGACCCCGGGTTACCGCCGGCAAGCCGGCGGGGACCCGGGGAAACGTATGGAAGCGCCGTCGGAAGGGGACGCGCGTTCCTCTCGTGCGCGCGCGTCCCCTTCTCACGATCGCCATGGCGCTGGCGGGGGATGGCGGCTGGCGACGCCAGCGCCATCCCCTGCCAAGATGGGAAAAGACCCATCTGTACAAGCTCTCTGAGCATAGCAGACTCTTCAAAGGCTCAAATGGTCCCTATACTATAACACCCCTAGCCTATCACTTGGGTAGATATTCCACCATCGAGAGCAAGGTGACTCTGCCCTGGAAACCCTTATATCAGGAAATCCCAGGTGCTGCTGATTACACACCTGGGATTCTGCTACTGCTACCAAAACCTGGTCTGGGTCCTCCACATTACTTTCATGTGGGTGAATGCTGGCTCTGCATACAGTACCATTTGCCTTGTCACCTCTTGGCTGCTTCCCTCACTCTCCCATGGCCAATTAGATCTAACCCTCCACAAAATTCACCCCCGCTGTGGCTGCTGCTTGGTAGTGCCAGCCTGCTTTGCCTCCCATTGAAGTCCTGGTGCACAAGTAGTGTAAAGATCATTTACTAGAATTGCAGTTACAAGGAATGCCAGGAACACAGAGGGGACATTTTCTGAAGGATACGGAAGTTTCCTGAATTGTTACCAAAAGTTACATCGTTTTGTACATGTACTAGAAAGAAAGAAACAGTACTGTCTTTTTTGGGGGGCACAACTTATTGAAAATAATGTTTAAAACTGAACTTTTAATTCTACAATATAAAGCATAAAATGGACATACAAACACCCATTTGACAGACATATAGTGAGTGACACTTTGGGTACTTGTTTCCTAGCATGGCCACAACGATCATGATCGTGGGCATTGTGAGGAAAAATCGGGGGCATCGCATGCACTAAAAAATCGGGTGCGATGGTCGCGACGCGATGCCCGCGATTTCCCCATAGGGAACAATGTTAAATGCCTCAATTTAGCCGCGATGCCCCCGATTTCCCATAGGAAACAATGTTAAATGGGTCAATTTACCCAAATCATCATAGGGAACAATGTTAAATGGGCCATAAACCCCCCAAAACACCCCTGAACAGTGAAATGTCCCCCCAAAAGTATTTTACGCCACCCCACAATCAACGTGAACCCGAAGCGTGGCGAGCGCCTCCGACCTTTTCATACCCCCACTATCCACGTCGGCGTGGAGTTGAGAATAGAATAGTGTGGCGAGCGCAGCGAGCCACCGAGCCCGAAGCGTGGCGAGCGCAGCGAGCCCCGCGAGGGGCCGCGGATACCTGTGAAGCCCGCGAAGGGACGCGTTTACCTGTGAAAGTATCCACGTCCCCTCGCGGGGCTCGCTGCGCTCGCCACGCTTCGGGCTCGGTGGCTCGCTGCGCTCGCCACACTATTCTATTCTCAACTCCACGCCGACGTGGATAGTGGGGGTATGAAAAGGTCGGAGGACGCGTACCGCCGCCCCTCGCGGGCTCGCTGCGCTCGCCACGCTTCGGGTTCGCGTTGATCGTGGGGTGGCGTAAACTACTTTTGGGGGGACATTTCACTGTTCTGGGGTGTTTTTGGGGCTTTCTGGCCCATTTACCATTGTTCCCTATGATGATTTGGTAAAATTGAGGTATTTAACATTGTTCCCTATGAGAAATCGGGGGCATCGCGGGTACATTGAGCCATTTAACATTGTTTCCTATGGGGAAATCGTGGGCATCGCGTCTGGACCATTTAAGCCTTTTTTAGCCGCATATGACGCGACCGACGCGATTTTGACTTTTTTCAATGCATTTCAATGGGAAAATCGGGGGCATCGCGTCGGTCGCGTCGTATACCACTAAAAATGACACCCGATGCCCGCGATTGTGGCTGTGCTAGGAAACAAGTACCACACTGAAATTTGTCACTTACTTTCCACACATTTTATTTGTGTTACACCTGAGAATTTCTCAGGAAATCAAATGTCATCACCACTCTGATGGTGTAGTGACATCAATGAAGGTCTCCTGGTATGACAATAAATATTGTGATTGCAACAATATTCTTTCCTAATTATCTCCTAATAATTGCAAAAGGAATGAATTCCACTTTTATTAGGTGTACAGATAATTAACCGATATATTATTATTAGTGAGCTCTAGTTCAGTTAGAACAGTAACTGAGCTAGGATACCTGTTGCTGCTCCCTGCCACTTAGCACTATACACACTCTTACAGCAAATTATCCTGCAATATCAGGGGAAAAAAACGATAAGCCACAGAAGTTTGATATTGATTTTTATTAATAGATATCTGATGTTGAAATCATTACATGTTTACAGATACCATAAAGAAAGGTAATTGTATGTATATTTAATAAATGTAAATGTTCCATATAGGTGGCAAATTGCGCTGGATCTATTGCATTTGTCACTTATGTACTGATAATACATCTCCACCTTAAAGCTCATTTTTGGTTTTCTGTCCCTAATGTAATTTTCTTAATGTGCGGAAAGGCTCAAATATCGTTAGTCATGGTTTCAATGAGAAGAGTAAGAGGAGGTACAGTAGGAAAGAAGACAATCCCAGGAAATGCTGGGTTGGGAACATAGATGACATCATCCCCATTAAGAAAAATTAAACCGAGTGGACTATTTTAGTTTGTGCATTCTAAAGATTGAGGAATGCTAAGACAACCTAGGAGAACAACAATGTAGGCCCACTTAAACCCATTAAATACGATTACGTCTTAGGACCTAGGGATCTTCATTTTGTGTACGCTACAAGCTGAAGCCTACACAGAACCTATTGGACCTACTAACTACTAGCCAGTATGCTGATGTCCTGGGATAGCAATCATAACCAGGTGCATCTGTGAATGCATGAAAGTACATCAGTCTCATTGATACCAAGGGAAGTGCATGGATTTAGCCATCAAAAGGTTTTGTATCATTTGAGTTGGGAGGATCAAGATGTTCCCATTGAGTAGTCCGCAATGGCTGTTACTATAATGGCATTTAGCCTGGCACTCGTATAACAAGTCCTGGAAACCTCTTCCATGATGTCACAACATCATCTTTATGGGGGGGACGGGGGACAGGGGGGCTCAGCTATGTCAAGGGTGGATAGAATTACTTTAAGGGGTATTACCTAGATAAGTCTCTGTACAGCTGTAATTTGGCTGCTTTATACTTGTGCTCTGGAAATGGCAGTAATCCGGTAGTACAAGTCAAGGTACATTTAACATCGGTACAAGCACATTTATACATGCACTCAAATGAAATACCTATGTGACAAAGTTAATAGGTATAAAGACTCTACCAATGATGTCCCCTCTCATGATAACATATGTCCTGTACACAATAGCTGATATGCTCCATAAGCAGTGTTTTCCTTTGAATTCCTGGGAAAACGATATTAAGTGTGCAAACGATATTGTTAATGATATTGATCAGTGATGTCACTCTGCCCCCCCCCCCCCCCCTCTGGCTAGCAGTCCACCGGGAGACTTAATAGAGGTGGACAGGGCGGCAGCTGAGCTCAGCTGGGCAGAGCAGGGAGTGGGCAGGGGGAGGAGGGAGCTGCACGGCTCCGGCGCCTTTTGATGTCTCGGCACCCGGAGCTTGGGCTCCGCCCTCCCTACGCCCCTGAATGTATGCAGTTAAACAGGCACGGCACAGCTGCCCAAATAGTAGTCTGTGGGTGCAATTTCCCTTAATAAATTACCTTTAATGTGACAGAAGATGTATATCTTTCTATGCTGTTTAAAAAAAAATGTCTACCTTCAGAGAATTATATAATTCAGAGTTTCAGACCCATTTGGTAATTCAATGGTAATATTTTGTTATATATTATAATATAATTTAGTATACTTCCCTTGTGTGTACTATCCACAAACCAGTGACATTGTCCCTCCCTGGTGTCATTAGTTCATTGTATTCTAGTAAATTGATAGGCTACATTATCATGAATTTTAGTTCAAAATTATGGCACTGATCATCACCATATATCTATTATTTATAGAAGGTGATTTTGGTGACGATCCCCTTTTCTCCCTTCGTACTTAACGAAAATCAGTAAATGAGGTACAATTTTAAAGATTAAGTTCTCCGTTTATGACAAATTGTTCATTTAGAATTGCACATTGTATTGTTTGTTCGAAGTTAAATAGTGCAGTTGAGATGCCTTTTTATGATCATCTGCATATTCTGTTCATCTGCCAATATACCTAAGTTGTGGAAAACATTTCCGGACGAGTTATCCAAAGATTTTCGAAGACAACACCAACCCCAGGAATCCTACAATCTGGCACTGCAAGTATTGCAACACATTTTTAAACAACATGGCAGAACCTGTGACCACTTCCATTTACCAGAACCTATTGTGGTGGAACAGCCAAAGGAGTCTTATTATGTGGAAGAGGATCGTCAACACAGACACGATACTTACAAAAGACTAAACCAAGAACAGGAGGCAATAGTGGATGAGTTTTACATTCCGTAAGGAATACACTTCCCAATTGTTACTTCATTCATCCATAAGGCTATGGGAAAACATTTCTCTACATGACATTGTGTCACATTTTACAGGGTGAAGGTTCTTCTTTCATCCTACTGCAACCACCAATCTCGCTATAAAATTGCCTAGTTGTACCCCAACCGGGCAGTTGTATAATCTGCAGCAATGGCACCTCACTGTGCCTTTGTTTTGGTTTCTTTCTTTTTTTCTCTTTGTAGTTTGTACTGTAATTGATGTATATGTCTTTCTTATGAACTATTTTTGTGTAACATGTATAGTAATGATGTCAAATATTATAAGGCATCTAAATGCATTATGACATGTTGCTTTTAAAAATTAAAATAAAGAACAAATGAAACTAAAAACTTAAATTGCCTAGTTATATATAAACAATATATAGACTCTTGCTTGCTAGCATATGGAGTACTATACATACTGTATGTACAAGTGATGTAGCCAATTCAGCCTTTGTCCCAAAAGCAGCTGCCAGGAGAGGAATAATAGTCTTCAGCAAATCTTCAGCAAATTATTTCTCATTATTACATGTATTTTCCTGATCATGTTCAGGCATAATGAATGCTAAGAACTGGGTATGTGCTGTCTTGGTGGTAACACGGTGGGAGGTCATT
This sequence comes from Crinia signifera, assembly GCF_055691185.1. Taxonomy (NCBI): domain Eukaryota; kingdom Metazoa; phylum Chordata; class Amphibia; order Anura; family Myobatrachidae; genus Crinia; species Crinia signifera. The sequence goes on from NC_139218.1 coordinate 342,349,618, forward strand.
CTCCTGTACAGCAACCAAGTTTCCATAGGAAGAGTTATAGAATGAAAACCATGTCTGATTATTTTAATTACAGAGTTTATGGTAAATCCTAGAACATTCTTGGAGATTACAATAGTGTCAGTAAGTACAGGGATGAGGGAAGGTAAAGACAGTTCAGTGAGCCAGTTACGGTGTGTCCCACGTTTCACCTACAAAACAAACAAGACAAGGATCCTAGAGCAGTGTAGTTCCTTCCTTCTGGTGTGCTTATAATTACATGTACCACCTGCAGGCACATCTCACCTTCCGAAACCCTAAAACAATGCATTATCATGTAACAGTTCTGTCTTAATTCCATACATTAATGATCTGCAGGTATATTTTCATTACACGTGTATTTGCTCATGCAAATTCCAGGGTTTGCCCTGAATTCGGGGGAAAATGTAACCTGTAAAAGCCAACACGGAAACATTTCCTTTTTAAAGGGGAATAACAGGTAATTCTGTTTCTCTTGCATGGTAGAATAGGAATACAGGGACAGATTTATTAAACGATATAGTGGTCGTTGATGATAATGCACTAGCCAATTAGCCCCCAACAGTTAAGCTACAGACTGAGGACCAGATTCTTCAAAAGCGATAAAATGGAGAGTGATAAACAGCCAGCCAATCAGCTTTTGCCTGACATTTTTCACAGTCTGTGACATGGCAGGTAGGAGCTGATTGGCTGGCTGTTTATCACTCTCCATTTTATCACTTTTGAAGCTTAGAGAATTTGTCCCAGAGTTTGAAAAATATTAGGGGCTGATGGGCTGGTGCATTATCGCCAGCCATTTTATCATTCCTTTTAGGCTTAATAAATCTGCCTCTCAATTATCAGAAATGGGCCAGATGTGGGGCTGGGTGTAATGAGGTGCGAGTCCAGCGGCCATGAGGGATGCTAGCCAAACTCTGCGTTATTTTTAAAGAGGTAATCCTTTGCAATCGTAGTTTTGCCCATTTAAAAAAAAACTCAGAGTTCAGCCGGCATCCCACACAGCTGCCAGACTCATGCCTCATTACAGCTGGCCCCAGGTTGGATTCGCTATGGCTGATGCTCACAGAGATGCAGCAATGATAGCACTAGTATAGTAAAGCAGTAGCAGGCGACATGCCTCCTGCTTGCATTAGTGATCCAAGCTGCATTCTAGGATGCAGCATCGGGTAATCTGAGACACCATTGGCCAGCTGAATCAACCATGGGGTTCACCCACAGCAGATGCAACAAAGAGGACAGGAGATCTCTACACAATGGCCATGATGGTGAACCAATGCAGACATAAGTATGGTATCTGAGAAAGCAGCAGTGTCCATCTTATTGCAAAAGCTGTGTCCTATGGCATTAGCATAAATGCTTAGACCTGCTGCGACTAGGGTGGCCAATCACAGGATCGGGTGGATCCCGGAATTTGGCCCCAAAAATTAAGGATGCCAATCCTGGAATCCCAGGTGCCCCAGGATTGGCTACACCAATCCCAACTGTGTCCACCTCTAACTGGAGCCTATAGTCAGGGTGCGCTTACCAGCTTCAGCAGCAATTGGACTGCTCTCAGACAACATGGAAATCTTACAGCAGTGTTAGACCTATTTATAAGAGATTACGCTGACAGGAATTTTATTGTTTAAGCCAGTGCAAACAGTAAAGAAATTAATACCCAGCGGTTACAGAGAAATTTCAGCTTGACTCCACACTGTAATCAAAGGATCTGTGAAAGAGGTAAAGAGAGTAAAATATCAGTCAGTCACGGATTATTCTCCTCATTGACTGAAGTTGTATATAGTGAGCCGAGCACAGAACAATCATCCACAAGGGAACCTTTAGGATACAAAAATCCTTATACTGTGTTGCTGAGACTTCACTCAGGATATTGAATACTAACTCTCATTAATCCCTAGGCCAATGGTTCCCAAACTTTTTTTTAATCGTGTAGAGAGTATTAGAATTTTTTCACAGCACCCCAAGTCCAAAAGTTTCTAATTGAGAAATTTAGAAAAAATATTAAATTAACTAAATTGTGTTTATATGTCATCCTTACATTCAGTTATATGGAGGCAAATTCCTTCTCAAATGGACAAAACCATGTGCACTGCAGGTGGGGCAGATGTAACTTATGCAGAGAGAGTTAAGGTGCCCATACACTGAGGCGATTTGGTCCGATTTCGGCTACTTGCGACCAATCGGGCCGTTAAATCAGACCAAATCGCCTCTCCCTGACATGCCGTCGGGTCCGATGCGCGGTCTAGTGCGCATCGGACCCGACCAAGTGGTCGAACCGGCAGGCCATCCGACCACCCGTCCTGGTGGCGAGGCTGGCGGGAAGCCGGGACGCATGCGATCCATCACAACAGATTGCATGCGTCCCTGCCGCCGGGAAGGCTCCGGCGGCTCGCAGGCTGTAGGGTGTCCGTACACTGCTGCGAGACATCACAGCAGTGTATGGGCACCTTAAGATTTGGGTGAGTTATTTTGTTTCTTTGCAGGGAAAATACTGACTGCTTTATTTTTACACTGCAATTTAGATCTCACTTTGAAGAAAAAACCCCACCCAAATCTAATTCTATCATGTTACATCTGCCCCACCTGCAGTGCACACGGTTTTGTCCATTTGAGAAGGAATTTGCCTCTGAGAGTGAACCAGAAAAAGGCCCATGGCGAGGGTCAAGATTGGCAGCCACCATCTTTGAATTTGTCTATCAAAGTGATCATGTATAATTTGAGTTGGTCCTGGACCACCAATCCAAGGCACACTTGCAAGTGTCTCAGGGCACTGAGATAATAATAATAAACTAGTTCCTTGCATACAATACATGAGCAGTTACGTTTAACTTGCCATCAGCTCTGCATCAGCCTCCAAGTCTGTTTGGATTTTTTGTTCACTCCACTCCAATCTGATTATCCCACCTATATATGAAGTTGTCATGAACTCAAATGATTATGTGCAAATTGCTCAAAAGTATCTTGAACTCAAATCACCTAATAATGTTGATAAGTACTGTAGCAGAATTTCAACGTTGTTCCACCCTTCGGCCATCACCGACATTTTGCATGGATAATTAATCATGTAAGTCCCTGTTCATTGAACAATTGACCTTGCGGTTAACTGTAAAAAGCTTTCATTTTAATGGAAGAAGATCTGTTTGTTTTGTGGGCGGTGCACAATCATATTTGCATACTTTATTGTTTTACTTACAAATACCCTTCAGGGATAATTTGGTTTCTCTTGAACAGATAATTTTCTTATTTATTAGAGTTTCATGTATGTTTTTTTTTCTGAATATGTGGAATAATTTCTGGTGTACATGCTAAATGTTTTCGTTGAAGGATCTTTCTTATGCAGCATATTCACTGAAATAGTACAAACGGCACAGAGATTCCACAAAATTCATGGGTATAACTAGTGATTCCATATATAAAATCAGTTTCTACACGGAGGGAGCAGACATACTCTGATGAAGTCTCCCCCAGCTTCTACCAGCACCTGGGCTGTTAAAACAAAATGGAGAAGTTGCGGACATTCTCCCTGTCTACCCACTGGCCTCTCCTCTTCTTTGAAATGCAGGTCCAGTCTTTCTGCCACTTAGGCTATTCTCCAGTTCGCCAGCATTAATCACGACTACTGCTCTGCACTTGACTACCAAGCCCTCGTTCTCGGGTGGACAGGCCACCTGACACTGCTGACAAATTCCAGAAGGGCCAGAGGCCTGATATGCTGGTCTGGAGGTTTTAAGGTCTGGCCAGTATGCTGAGAAGGAGAAGTACCATAAAGCCCTGTGTCTAGTAATATGCCGATGCGATGCTATACATTGCCATGCACCTTTTTCTCATGTGCAAAGAATGTAGTGGCTAATGCTTGCCCCCAGCCCTTCACTGGCTCCTTTCTCTACACTGATCTAAGACCAGGAAGCCATATGGCTCATTACAACTTGAAGCTGAGGGGTTTTACAATAACAGCACAATAAATCACTGAATGGAGCAAGTGTAGCCACCTGCTAGCACTAATTCGAGGAACGTGGCTTTGACAATGACCATTGGACTCTTATTCATCTACTCTGAGCTGGGCTCTAAAGTCTCTGGAATGTCCCAGATCCTACTTCAATTATGTGCATTTCTTTTGGATCATGCTGACCACCAGAACAGTCATGTATACTGGTGCCAATTCAGACCTGATTGCACAGCCGTGAATTCACAGTGACCAGCATTCAGGTACAGTAGATGCCACCTTGTGGATTAATGTGATGGGTGTGTGTATAGATATGCATGACTGCTTTTTGCCCCAAAAACAAATGTCTGTAACACTGCTAGGCACTTACTCCGTACCTCTGGCATTTTTAAAATACTACCTCCTGCATTACCTCTACTGCTCATCATGTGGCCATTCCAGAAGGTTACTCCATCTTGAGCCACTTGCTCCTGTTTTCTCTATTTATCTCACAGGCAGGGCCACCTACCCTATGAGTCATATCTGTATCTCTCATACTTATTTATGTCATGTCCTGTGCGGAATTTTCTCTATATGCAGTTTGGTTAAAGTTGAAAGCATTCACGGAAACCCTGAGGTTACTTAGCGTGGTCATGGCTAAAGCCAGGAAGTCCACATTGGAAGGTGTAGATCCTGGCTTCAGCACTCCCAGAAAACAGAGGTCATACGTTCTACTCATTCCCTGTCAATCATACTGTTGCTAATGGGGCACTGCTTGCACAATGCAGGACCCATTCTGCACATGCATAGAACATGCCATGCACAGATGCCCCACCATCGAAGATACATGCAAACCTTCGGGATCACATACTTACATACGAATTAGGTCCTTAATTTGTCTTGTAGAAACAAAGTGGACTTGCCCATACAAAACCTGATATAAACTGGAATATAAAGATTCTGGTCTTTATATACACCCAAAAATGTTTTTGACCACTTGCATCAATTAGTTTGTGTTTTGGATTATAATGGAAGATACAGCATATTCCTATATTTGGAGCCTAACACTATGGCCAGAGCAATAGTACCCCGAACATGAACTTCTATAATTGATAATGTTACCATGTTTTTACAATTAAAAAACTATATATGAACCAATACAAATGAAGGAGCCAGCACACACACACAGTCAGTGTCTGTCTGTCAGTGCTCGCTGGCCACAACAGCCGGGACCACAGAAGTGGCATATCCAGCCCCCAGGGAAAGTGGGCAGGTGGAGGCCCCACTTTGCCATCCACATTTGAGTACAAGGAGGAGGGGGCAGCAAAGTAGGACAGTATGCCTCAAGGGAAAGTATGGAGGCGAGGTCTTACAAGTTCCATAGCTGACACCTGCATTAAGTACAATAAAGAACCTCCTAGACATCCTTGATATTTCGATAGGCAGACTTGGTGGCGCCCCCCCAGATCCTGGTGCCCTAGGCAGTTGCCTAAAGCTGCCTAATGGTAGAGCCGGCCCTGGCTGTTAGTAGCAATAGCAAGAGGCCTTACGGTAATTGTTCCCCTGATTAAGCGGTAAACCCCCCTCCAGGCAAATGGTGGGTGAGGAAGGGTTGAGTACACTTTTTTTTTTATCTCATTTTTTTTGCCAGCCATAGCTATAGTGCAGGAAATATTCATTATGGGCATTACCCTTAGATAGGCCCCAGCTGTAACTGAGTGCATCACTAGTGGGTAACTTTTGCTTGTGTGTACACTCCTATAATGTACTAAAGGCCTGATTCTGGGGCAAGAAACTAGACCTGCATTTATATGTAGCTCTTAATACAGGCTCATGTTTTGCATTCATGTAGTGAACGAAAGCACATTTTTATTAGTAGCAATTTGATTTACGTCCATCTCTATGAACAGCTCACAGTGATTCCACATAAAACGGAGATAAACATTAATTTTAAACTTTATTATTGTACCATTCAAAGCAGATCATGCCAATATGTAAAAGCTTAAAACATTTAAAAAAAAATAATTTATCATGGGATAATATAGCTTTACATTTGCCTTAGTGAATTTAAGATTAAATAATATTTTGCAGCAACATTTTGCATTAAAGGATTGAAATTCTCGGTTTCTCAAATACAGCTATCTTTATTGCAGATTTTATGACATTCTGCTTGTTATGTGACGTCTGTCTGTCTACAGAAACCGTTTTACATCTACTGTGTTCTGATATAAAGAGAAGGTTGTGGTTTTTCCTTTTTATTTGAGTCCTTTAACAAAAGCTTTTTCATTGTTTTTTCTTAAATTTATATTGTTGTACTAAAAACAGGCTACAAGTATGTACATAATTGTGCGGAATTGGAAAGATGGGTTTATATCACAGAAGGATTTTGAGAATATAATGGGACATACCAGACAGACCAATTGGTCTTAAAACTTCTTAAGTGATGGCATTTGATACATACAGGGTGCTCTTTAACTTTTAAAATTATAAAATGCAGAAATTATCCACAAATTTTGAATAATTTTATTTAATGCAGCCACACTTGGCGGTAAGTTTGTATGTGAAAATTTAAATCTTTCCAAATAAATCTTCTGGCAAATATTCAATCCATGCTGGATTTTTCGCCATTCGAAAATATAAGCAATTTTTAGAATTAGAATTCTACTAGAATTAGATTCCCTCTATTCATGGGTGAAAACCATGTGGATTGAAAAATTTGCAGCCGATCCACCTGTTGTTTTTTTTAATTTGCGGGCCTGATTTGGGATTAGTTTTTTACAAAAAAAGGTGAAACGTTATGGGAGATAACGTACTCAATTCCGGGTGGCAACTCCTGTGATTGTATATGGATTGGTGAATCATTGCCGTATTTTTCTTCTGGCAAAAAATCGGCAATGAGGGTTACCCAGCACAAGACACCAGAAGGTGCGGGAGAACAGGAGATGAGTGGTCCTGAAGACTGGTTTTGCTGGATTCATCCCATTTAGGATACATCCTAAAAGAGACAGCATTGTAGAAATCTTTGAATTTAAATATTACATTTTTTATTTTTCATTCATGTGATTACTCTCAGGGCCGTTAATGCAGTCATGTGGCCTGGGTACTAAAGGAGGCGTGGGAGGGATAGGCGTGGGAGGGGTAGTTATGCCGCCTCCTCATAAAAAAATCAATGTAATGCAGTTCTGCAAATGGGAACATTGGCTTCTCTGCTACCAGGCCTGGGAAACTAGTATGGGCCCATACCATCACCTATACCTGAATTTATGCAACACCATTTACAGTGACATGCCATCCAGTGGTGTAACTTTGTCCCAGTTGCGTGGAGGCAAGATGAATATTGGTGCCCCCCACCCACACACACACAACGTTATTCAAAATATATATAGACTGTTATGAAATATATATTATATAATGCATATATATATCTATATATATATATATAGAGAGAGAGAGAGAGAGAACACACATATTTCATAACTCAGCCACAGAAGCGATTTTGATGGCTTTCAATTAATGGATTTAAACTGGCAGTGGTGGAGAAGTGCCCCCTTGAGAGCAGGAGCCCGGCAGCAGATGACTTCATTGCCTCCCATAGTTCTGCCTATGATGCCATCATTGTGCTAATGACAGTAGTGTCTTTAGATATCCAGAGTTTCAGGACCACTTGCAGTATATACTGTCAGTATGTAGAGTATATGCTCAGCCACTAAACTCCACAAAAAATTATATAACAATGACAATAGCTTCACCTGTTAAACAATAGCTCTAGAACATTGTCATATGGAAGAGCAGTAAGAAGATCCATTGTAAATAAATGTGGCATAAAAGAAGTGTCTATTTGCAGCAACTGTAGTCAGTGTAAGCATAAATCCACTAATTAAAGATACAGACCTCCAGCTTTATACCACCACCCTGTTACTGCATTGCATCAGTGCCGTCTCTCCCATTGGGATTAATGGGCAGTTGCCCAGGGGCCACAGGTTTCTAGGGGCCCACCCCAATGGGGAAGATGGCACTGCCCCGAGGAGCTGCTGAGGCTGCGGTGGCGGGCAGCGTAGTCCGGGCAGCGGAGGCTGGAAGTTTGCCTTGTAGCACTGCTATTTGCCAGGCAGGAAGGAAGCGCTGCTGAATTTGAAAAGACTTGCTGGACGCTGATTGGCTGAGAGAATTCAGCCAATCAGCATCCTGCCAGTCTCTTCAAATTCAGCAGTGCTTCCTGCCGGCCGCCCAAAAGATAGCACTACAAGCTCCCAGCCTCCGCTGCCTGGACGCCGCTGCCTGCACGTAGGCAAGGTGAAGAAGGGGGAGAGGAAGAGGGAGAAAGGGGGCTCACTGAATTATTTTGCCCAGGGGTCTGGGCAAATGTTGAGTCAGCCCTGCATTGCATTTGCTATAACTATTAGTGATTGGTGCCCATACAGTGCGATCATTGTATTCATTTTGGTCTAGACCGCATGCAAATCGCATGCAAATTTCATGCAATGCGATCGGGAGGAGTTCAAAAATTATGCGCAGCACATACTTTTTGAACTATGCGATGGGATGTGCATGAGAGCTCGTATCGCACCTGCAAAATGCACCGTGTATGGGCACCTTTAGAGCTCTGAGGGGCAGATTTATTAAGCTTGGTGAAGAGATAAACTGGAAATAAAGCGGAGAAAAGGTAAAAGGAGATAAAGCACCAGCCAATCAACTCCCAACTGTCTTTTTCAAACACAGCTGATTGGCTGTGCTTTATCACCTTTTACCTTTTCTCCGCTTTATCTCCAGTTTATCTTTTCTCCAAGCTTAATAAATCTGCCCCTGAATATGAAAATGTTGTTAATGTGTGACAGAGATATGTCGGTTGAATCTATCAGTGTAGGCAGTATGGTTATAGACACAGACAATAGGATTACGAGCAGGATGATTATTCAGGTGTGTCAGTACAAGTACCTGTAGGGAAGCCTACATAGATTAATAGGGGTGTGGCTGTTCCCGTAGCTGGAACAGAGAACAATCCTGACGGGTGAAGATAAATACCACTCTTCACCACACACGTTCTGTCTTTATAGCGATGTATCCAACCTTCACGTAAACGGTAAACCCACAAAACAAGGATTTATCTACATAATTGTATACTAAAACCAGAAATCCTTTGACTATTATCTGTACTTTCCTTCATTGCTACATTGGCAGCAACTATTTATATTTTAAAATAATTAGAAATTATTTTGATCTGTTATTTTTCCATCACTGTTGAGAGTGTTACAGTTCTAAATGAACTCACTTATTTTTTATTAAACAGTACCTCATAAAAACAGCGGAAATTCTTTTATTGTTGTTACATAGATCCAGGTGTTCTTCCGTATCTATGGCACGCAAACGGTGAGTTGCTTAGCAACCAGCTGCGAGTCAGTAGGCGGAAGCGGGTGATGACATCTTCCGGCCATTGCGGAGGGGGCGGGCGGCGTGTCCTGGATGCCGGAGGGTGTCTGTTTGTACTGTAAGTATATATGTGTGCATTTTTATTATGCTTATTGCTGTAGGTTGGAGCTGACGAAGGGGCTCATACCACAAAACGTTCTCCATGTTTAATACAAATTATTGATTTAAGTTGAACGTCTCCTGAGTGCCGTTATTCCCCAGAAGGGGATTGGATGTGTATATATATATGTGTATATATATATATATATATATATATATATACACACACACACACCACATGAAAAGCCTATTTGTCCCTCTGTACTTTACTCTGTAGGAGGCCTCCCAGGCTCAGCGCTGCCTCTGATTTAAAACCCTCCCATGATGAGGCCGCTGCTGCTGTCCTCCATGGACTTAGTCAAATCCCAGTAAAGCTAAACATCCATTCGCATGTGTGTGGGGAAATCGGCATGCGGGTGGCGTCGGCATGCGGGTGGCGTTAGTGCGGGCGGGTCAATCAGAATTCTGCAAGCAGGTTTGCAATAAGGCAATCCTACATCAGCCCCTTAATGTGTAGCTGACCCGCGAGGCAGACATGCAAATACATAGCATTATTGCTGGCTGTCCTGATGCAGGTTATTAGCCCGGCATCCTTCTATGTCAATATTGAGAGTGGAAATATCGGAGTGATGTCTACTGGGTATGTACTTTATACCGGCAGCTTGTTTCATGTGTTTACCATCTGCTAACTGCAATATATGTTTACTAAATGTAAAATGTGTGCTGTGTGTCATTTCAGGTGATACAGCCAGGATATGGGTGTTGCTTCTGGCTAATGACACCCCTGTGCAATCTGTAGACTCTTGTTCAGCACAGATATATGGAGTCACATACAACACCTAAGGGTATGATTCATTGCGCCTACTGAACACTCAGGAGGTTGTGTCCCTGTAACGCTGTAAATGCTGCTATTGCTGTCTACTGCACATAAAGGCCCTGGTTCTGGTTCATACGCTTCCCTGCGCATTTGCACAGGGGAGCGATGTTTACCAACTGTGCATGCCGGTGCGGCGAATTGCTTACCCCCCCACCCAGTGTGGGTGGTGGCGAGGGGTGGTCCCCATGAAAATGATGGGGTTTCCTATGCTAATGCGGCCATGATGTGGATGTCAATTGTCTGCCCTCTTCCGTACAGGGACGCTGCAGATCTATGACACCAGAGAGGTGTCTTAGGTCTGCAAGCGCTAGATCAGGTATAGGCGCCGAAACCGTGGGTGCTCGGAAAATGATGAGCACCCACGGGCCACGGCCGGAGCTCACCCGCCGCTCACCACCAACCTGTGCCGCTGAGTCGGGGTCTCTGCAGCGGACAGAAAGCCAGCGTATTAATACCGCTACTACAGATGGGGCAGGTCCCATCCTGGCTGGCGGATCGCCAGAACGTCTGCGCTGGCGACCCGCCAGCAGCCGCGCCAGCGAATACACGCGCGTCTCAGTCTCCGTCGCCAGCGCGACGGAAACCCTGTCCGTCTCCGCCTCAGGGAGACGGACAGGGTTAGGGGGGGTTAGGGGGGGATGCGGGCAGGCGGCGGGGACCCCGGGTTACCGCCGGCAAGCCGGCGGGGACCCGGGGGAACGGATGGAAGCGCCGTTGGAAGGGGACGCGCGCGCCTCTCGTGGGCGCGCGTCCCTTTCTCACCATCGCCATGGCGCTGGCGGGGGATGGTGGCTGGCGACGCCAGCGCCATCCCCTGCCAAGATGGGACCTGCCCCATCTGTAGTTCCCATCCGCCGCAGGGACCCTGCTGCTGATTGCCCATCTGCTGCAGGGACCCCGCTGCCTCCCCAGCACTGCAGGGACCCTGGACTGGGGGGGTTTGTGGGGGCCCATTTCAGGGCCACACCCCTTCCCTAAAGGACACGCCCCCTTGAGAACCCACCAGCAAAAACATAAATCGGTGCCCCTTGAGAGCAGGGGTCCTCAAATATTTTGCTCTGGACAATAAAAATAATGATAGGACCCCAGCAAGTTACTGCAGAAGGTCATCACATCACCTGTGTAGGCAGCAGACAGCACATACATGGCAGCATTGTGGAGGCACAAAATGATGGGAGGAGTCTGAAGTAACAGACAATTCAACATATTTTTCAGAATCCTTGAATCACTGACTGAGATTAGAAAACTCATCAACCTGATGGTTATCAACATGGAGTTGCGACCCCATGCTGAGAAGGTCAGGACCAGCTTTGGGGTCAGGACCCACAGTTTGAGAACTGCTGTGTCCTGCCGAACACCTCTTCGGGCAGCCCCAGCCTCATCTGTCCGCTCAGGGCGTTCTGTGATGCTGCAGCTTGCTGCTCATGGATCCCGGGGAAGAGCAGGTGGCTCTGCGGGTGTTCCGCATGCGGAGTTGGTGATGATGGGGGTGGTGGTGGAGGCTCCCTGCTGGGGTCCCAAATAAGCCATGCTGGCCCCCTCCTGCTGCTCCAGCCACCTCTGCGGAGCAGTGGCCGCAGAATGGGAAGTCCCGTGGGCTATTGAATGCTGTGCCAGCGTAAGCTGCATGCGGAGCCAGGGATGCGGCATAGCCAGCCTGGGAGGTGAAGGCAGAGCTCTGACCAGGGTGTGACAGGTCATGGGGTCCGCTGCCTCCCGCTGCCCCAGACAAGCAGGATTCACCCCCGCCATTGCCCCCGCCACCTCCTCCGGAGCCACCGACCAGGTTGATCTTGAAGGCGCCCATGTTCGCCAGGCCTGGCTCCACAAAGTTGTTCTGCGCCAGGCTCAGCTCCTGCTTCTGCATCTCCGCTGCGGCTGCCCCGGCCGCTGCCAATGCTGCATGATGGTGGTGATGGTGGTGTCGGGCAAAGGTGCCCACAGTCAAGACGGGGAACTGCGGGCAGACATCCAGCATCATCTCCGGGACAGTGAGAACAATGTGTCGGCTGTGACAGGCGTGCGACTCCCACAGGTGTGCGGCGTGTCGGGTGCTAGGGCTGCTCACATACAGGGTGTCTGTGCTCCGTGTTACCCTTGCACACCACTATATGTACAGGCCGGCCATGGTCACACTCAGTCCAGTGCTGTGGGGTCCTGCTCGCCCTCCTCCTGAGCTTCTCATCGGGGCACTGAGCTGAGAATGAGCCCCCCTCCAGCTGAAGGATCGGGCAGCAGATGCTCCTCGACCTCTTCTTCTTTCTTTAAGTTGCTGCTGCGGGTGGTGGGAGGAGGGGAGTGTGCGGGAGGAGTGGACTGGTGGGGGGATAACACCTATAAGAGCTGCTGCTGCGGGATCAGGATGTGCGGCTACTGACCGAGGGTCCCAGCTGCCGGTGCCCACTCAGCGTCCTCTTCATTCCCAGTTGTCAGTGTTCGGTGCTCCACTCTCGGTGGGTCGGGCTGCGGGGGCTATTAATATGCTGCTGGCGGCTCAGGGTTTTGTTTTGAGTGGTTTTTCTGGATGCAACTAAATCTGGCTGCACAAAATCGGCCCACAAGGCCATTTGCCAGAAGTGCCAGATGCCAAGTCCGGCCCTGGACTTCCATGTTAACAAATTAAACATTGACGTCTATGGGTGGTTCTCACCATAGAAGTCCATGTTAAGAGTTTAAAATGGGCTCCTATGGTGGGAACTGGCAAATCACCCTGACCGCAAAGTTAATTGGGGTCACCTTTGTGGTTTCATCCAATTAACTTTGATGGTCTATTTATTCATAATGCCAAATTCAGCTGAGCTTGCCATTCATCAAATTTGCCGAATTCGGCCCTTTGTAATTGTGCCTTGCAATTAGGATCAAATGGTTATAAATGGGGGCATTCATACCCATTCGATCTTAGTCCTTGTGCATTTGGACACACAAATGTCAATCAGGGAAGGGCTATGTAGCGGCAGCTGCAGAAGTGGCATGCTGACGACCACCAATAGCTGACACTACACCCTGTTGATCTTTAGGTCCTGTTGATCATGTTCATGTCAACCATAAGGGGGCGACCTATTGACAGTGGACCTAGTATGGGTCTAGGCCATAGTTGCCTACCATCCTGCATTCTGCAGGAGAGTCCCTGAAATAGCAGCAATCTCCCTCTCTCCCTCATAAGTCTAGCAATCTCCCTCATTTTAACTAGCCCACATTACACTGTTACATTTTTGGGAAAAGAGAAAAAAAGGAATGAGAGATAGATACATTTACATTGAATCATCAGCACCATTTCCCAGCACTTTACCAAGTACAGTATCTCTTACTAACTGCTTTGGGGCTCATCTACATGTGGATACAAGTCATATTACAATATTCCTCTCAGATGTAGCAGTACACACCCACGCTTCTAGGTGCCACATTCACAATCTCTTTATACAATCTCTCCATATATAGAACTGGACACGCCCTCTGGGTGGAGCATGACACCCCCCCCCCCCACAATGGGGCGCTGTGCAAAATTCTGCTACCAACTATAATCTCCCTGAAACTAGTTTTCAAAAGTAGGCAAGTATGGTCTAGGGCCTAGACCATACTTACCTACTTTTGAAAACTAGTTTCTAGACTCTAGGCTTTGATTCATAGACCATAGGAGAAAGCAAATAACTGATTGTGAGGGCACTGAGTGAGCAGGTTGCAGACTGGGAGGAGGAGGAGATTAGATACTTCCTTTCTATGTGTACTATGAAATGAAAAATGATGGCAGAAAGTGCAAGAGAGGAATTGGGCAGGTTGATGCTCAGGAAAGAGGATAATTTTTTCACGTTGAATCTTGTCAGGTATGCCTTGTGGGTATAGACACAGTAGCATCTGGGCGTGGATTATGGGATTGGGAAAAAGCTGACACAGTGATGGACAAATTAGTAGTACTAGTACTGGTTTCTTTAATGATAAGGATCATCTGTGACCTATTGGCTAAATCACTCTTTAAGTCTGAAACTATAACATGAGCAGATGCTGCCTTTTCATCAAGTGCATTCGTTTCTGAATAAAATCCTGCTTAACACAGCATTTTCCATATACAATAATTGTGATTTAAGCATATAACACTGTCAGTATTACATTACACTTTGTGTGCCAGTTGTGTCATTTTGAACAGAACTGACCAGAGCGTAAAGGCCCCCTTACATTTGTCCGACTTGTCATAACGACAAGTCGGACCCGATTGTCCCAGCAGCTCCCCGGGAGGGATCACATGCGATGGCACTTCATGTGCCAAGTTTTGCATGTGATGAATCGCATGCGATTTATCACATGCCACTCCCGGGGAGCTGCAGGGACAATGGGAGCGGGGGACAGCAGCAGGAATATGCCCGCAAACAGAGAGTGGGCAGGGGGGGGGTCGGGGTGCAGGGAGCCGGGCAGGAAGCCGCTGGGCAGGGAGCAGGGGGGGCGGCGGCGCAGAGTACCAGGGAGCCGGGCAGGAGAACACGATGCAGCAGCAGCACTTCCAAAAAAAAAAGAAAAACCCCATACAAACGAATAGGAAGCCATTGATTGGCTGAGACCTCTCTCAGCCAATGAGCGATTGGCTGAGAGAGGTCTCAGCCAATCGCTGATTGGCTGAGAGAGGTCTCAGCCAATGAATGGCTTCCTATGCGTTTGTATGGCCCTTTTTTTCTTTTAAGTGCTGCTGCTGCAGCGTCTTCTCCTGCCCGACTCCCTGGTACTCTGCGCCCCCCCCCTGCTCCCGCTGATGCTGCCCGGCTCCCTGCGCCTGACTCTGGTAGGTCCCCTGTTGTGGGGGAGCACGGCTCCGGGCAGCACATAAGATTTAGCAAATCTTATGTGCAGCCCGTCCGACCTCCCATCTCCGATCCGATGCGCACGGGGCCGCGCATCGGGTCGGAGGGGATGTCACCATATGCGATTTGGGACGATTTCACGGCCCGATTCATCCGAATCGGGCAAAATCGTGCCCAAATCGCATAATGTAAGGGGGCCTTTAGTTCATCCCAGTCTCCCGGAGGCAAGTTGGAGTTTGGTGATCCCACCCCCTTTTTAAAAAAAAGAGGTAAACAAATATGGCGTGTGTGTGTGTGCGTGCGTGTGTGTGCGTGTGTGTGTTTGATGCCCTGCCCCGTATAGCAAGTGTTAGCAATACTCCTGGGTCAGAACCAATTAACTCAGCAGTAGTGGGTGCACTGCAGATCTCGATTAGTGGAGCAGCAGTCACACTTGGATCCTGCTGTGAACCGCAAGGTGCTGCTGTACATGCAAGTGCCTCTTCAGTTCTTGGAACCTGGAGGCAGGTGACTCCATTGACTCTGCTAGTTAAGCTTCTGGAACTGACATAATTAACCCTTCATTTCCTGTGTCTGTAGGTGCTTCTGTATTTATAAATAATAAAAAAAAAATGACAAAAAAGAATTCAATATGCAAATAATAATTATAATATATTTAATTCATTCGCTAACTTTTTAAAAGATTTGCTACTGGCCACTGCCCATTGTCAGCTTTGCAAAACCCATCTGATGGAAAGGGGCAACATTGGTTGCAGAACAGTCGTTTATCGAAGTAGCCATGTGGTCACAGAGCATGGCTGCATGAAGTAAGACACTGGAGACACTGCAGCCTGCAGCTAGCCCCTGGGGGGGGGGGGGGGGTTTCGGCCCGGCACTACCTGCGCCCCGGTGAGTGGGGTGTTTGTGTCGGGGGTGCCGTACGGGGATTGCCCGGAGTTGCCACTGATGACCAGGGGGGGGGGGGGGGGGGGGCTGTACTTCTGCCATCCTTGGCAGCTTTCTACGGCACCTGCTCTCCTTGGCCAGAGGACGGCACCCTAGGCAAGATGCCTAGTGGTGTTGCCAGCCCTGGTCCCCCAATGCAATGAGCGGCCGCACTGGTCGAATCTCACATTATTCTCTGTAAAGCGCTACAGATTATGTGTGCGCTACAGTATATAAGTAACTGGAAAAATAACTATATTTCCTCTATGTTAGCTCATGACACCTTTATGACTTACAGGAAGGGAGAGACCGGTGTTGCTATCTAGTAAATGATTTCACAGATATCCATTCTGAATTTAACCACCAGAAAGCTTCACATGTTCCCCCAGGAAAACCACTTATGAGACAGGAGGATCATGGCTACCCGGAAAAGAAGTAGTGCTTTTACCATGGACAAGCTATCCACTCTTACCAAGAGTGGTAATATGAAGCAGATGGGATTGAGGATAGTGGTAATATGCAGAAATCGAGATTAGCCCTGGGCCCCATCCACTGTTTGGTAAACTCTCCTGTGCAGAAGACCCCGTTTTAGAAAATCCTGCTGGCACTGCTGCATCTGTGATACTTCTCCGGAGATTGTGCTGGGACCCTTTACTCCATGTAATATAACACTATGGTGGCCTGATAATTCACTGGATTTTTCATCCTTCATGCTGGTAAGCCCTGGTGGTGTGCTAGCCACCACCTTGTTACTTTTGTTCTTCCTCTGGAGTATTACTTTGACTACCACCATTATTATGGCTGATCAGCTCCAGTTGTTGCTCCGGGCTATTGATGTTTCTACCCTGAAGATTGTTTCTAAAAATTGGAAAATTGTTCTCTATCTTGCGGGAATGAGATATCTTCTGCTGTCTTCAGGTTTCATCTTGCCATAGTGTGCTATCGCCTCCTATCCCTGCTAGTATTTTGCTTCCAGACGGTGCTGTCTGGATATCTGCTATGTGACTATGCTGGACAATTCAACCTTCCCGGACTCCTTTTTTGCCTGCCTCTGGAATCTATCTACATCTCCTTGGTTTAATGGCAAGATCCTGGACTCCATATCCCTAACTTTCGCTTTTCATGGGTCTGCGATGGTGCTGTATTTGTATTTGTGGTTCTGTTGGTGAGAAAGGCCTGGCCGGATTAATGTTTCACACTCCTGCGCCCATTACTTGGGTTTACTGCATGTCCCTTTTCATTATATTGGACTGTTTAACATTGCCTACATATATTTCTATCGGTGCTGTATTTCCATTGCTGCATAGTTTAATTATGTTATATTTATGCTGCTCTACTGAACCTTTTGTGTAATAAGAGATAGTGAAAATCCTTTATCATGTTTTTTGAAGTGTGAGCTCAGTTTGCTTTTACTAAGATCATTGCCCCAGTCAGTCCATGTAGCAGCTATCCTCTTAATTTGATGGGTGGGATGGGAGGGGTTGGTATAGATTAGCTACTATGAAGAAAATATATCCAGTTACTGGTGGCTGAGTTAAGTTTGTTCTAGCTATAGGACCACTAGTTTACTACCTCCTTTAGTCCATATAAATTGGGAGGGGCCAATTAGAATGGGTGGGATAGGAGGGGCCAATTAGACTGGTATAGGTTAGTTGGGGGTAAAGTGACTACTGTATATCCTGCTGTTGGTGGGAGAGTTCTGAAGGCCCTAAATGTTTCAATTATATTTCAATGATATTGGCATATTTTCATTTACCCTATATATTTTTATTACTTTATGTATATTCCAATTATTGCTTGATTCTACATTATTATGTACCATTTCTTCTCTGTCGCGGCTTTACTGTTTGTTTAGAATTTATTTTATTTTATGTTTGAAAAATTCAATTAAAATCACTCAATTAAAAAAAATATGCAGAAATCGCAAGGGGAAGGGGGGTTGTGAGGATATTTTTTATTATTATTATTACTTGCATCGCGAATCGCTGCCCTGATGCACTGAGCAGCACACGGCATGGAGCTGACACTCTTCCTCACGGAGCCCAGACTAACAGCGATAGCAGCCCCCACACCTGGGGTCACCTCCCCTGCACCAGTCCCCGCTCTACAGTACTCCGCCTTACCTCTCAGCCTCCTCCACAGCCAGCACTGGGCTGGTGTGATTGCCGTGGCTCCCCTCCATCAGTCCCCCGATACAATACATTTTGCCCAGCAGGAGAGTGTTGGCTGCTGGGCTCAGGCTGTTCACACGTGGACGGCAGCATTGTTCCTGGCTCCTGCTCCTCACCACAACCCAAATGGCAGCATGCGGTGCCACCCTCCAATGACTGACGCCCATAGGCAAATGCCTAAAAGCTGCCTAGTGGTGGCGCCAGCCCTGGGCACCTTGAAGCTGGGACATGTACTGCTACAGCTGAGAAATGTGTCATAAAATTACTTGTATCCAAATGCATATGAGCCCCAAAGCAGTTAGAAAGGCCTACTGTACTTGTTGAAGATAAGACACTGATACGTGTCAGGACTTGTTCATGTATTATGTTTTACAAGTGGCTCCATATAAGTGGCAACAAGAAACTAAAATGCATGTAGCCATAGGGATCATTGTGCTTTATAACCAATGCAATGAAATGCCAAGGATGATCTCATTTGAATGTATATAGCGCATAGTTGCCTACCGTCATGCATTGTGCAGGAGACTCCCTGAAATAGCAGCAATCTCCCTCTCTCCCTCATTAGTCTAGCAATCTCCCTCATGTCACCTAGCCCACATTACACTGTTACATTTTTGGGAAGTAAAGGGAAAAAAAGGAATGAGAGATAGATACATTTCCATTGAATCATCAGCACCATTTCCCAGCACTTTACCAAGTATAGTAGCTCTTACTAACTGCTTTGGGGCTCATCTACATTTGGATACATTCATTTTACAAGATTCCACTCAGATGTAGCAGCACACAGCCACGCTTCTAGGTGCCACGTTCACAATCTCTTTATACAATCTCTCCATATATAGAACTGGACATGCCCTCTGGGTGGAGCATGACACGCCCCCTCAATGGGGCACGGTGCAAAATTCTGCTACCTACTATAATCTCCCTGAAACTAGTTTTCAAAAGTAGGCAAGTATGATATAGCAAGAAGGAAAACAGACGAATCTGTATAGAGCGCTTATCAGAGCTGATTCCTCAAAGTGAGCTGCTGCTAGTGGGGTTAGTCAGACCCATTAAACAATGGATAGGAGAAACAACAACAAGCAGCGTTCAATTAATGATATGAGTAATTATTTCAATAAAAAACATTTAATTATAACATAAAAACATGATACACATTAAAAACAGTATTTTGATATAGCATTGGGACCTGAAAGAGTATGGGTGGGGTAAACCTGCTCTGGACAGTCAGAATTCCCGGGAGGAGTCCAATTGTAATCCAAATGAGCCCGCATAGGGTAGGGTGTCACTATGGATGTCCCACTTGATGTGGGTGGATGTTATCCAAAATGTTCTCTCTGCGGTATAATTATCCTTGCGATGTGCCAAGATGACTGCTGGAGGCGTTCCAGGTGAGTTTGGGGCTGTATAGCCGCAAGGGATCTTCAGTCAGTGCACAAATAGGTGGAGGTGCAATCCTGGATTGTTTCAAAAGATGGAGAATCCCGTGGGAATAACGGCCAGATGATTAGGCAGGTAAAGGGTGAAAACAGTTCAGGTCCCAGTCAACACCAACGCATTTCGCTGTCTCTAAGGGACAGCTTTTTCAGCTTGAAAAAGCTGTCCCTTAGAGACAGCGAAACCCAAGACACGAGTGCAGTCTGATGGAGTCCATTTCAGCCCGTGCTCGCCAGCGGGGCCATTCTGGCAGGCGCTGGAAATAAATGAGAGGAGTCCATTTGTATTATTATTATAAGGAGAATGAAGGAGGGTAGGCAACTCTGAGTTATGATTGGCCAGCAGAGTACAATTTGATCTTCAAGCATCGTGCCCCCTGTTATATTTTATAATTCATCATAATTTAAATATTTTCTTTTTTTTTCTTTTTTTATTATTAAACATGTTAGGTTTCCCTGGCATTATTGTGCCCCAGTCCTATGAGTCACACCTCAAATAAACAAATGAGCAATGAAACAGAATTCTGGATGTCATTTTGCATACATTTCAATTGAATTAAATAAGCTTTCTATTGAAGCTGCTGGTAGTTATTCTTGTAATTTTTGTACTCATATAAAACATTATGCCAGATTCTGGACCTGCCAATAAGTAATTCTTACTTTATTCTGGAAGGTAACACATCTGTAGGAAAACATTACATACAATCTATTAAAACAAAAAAAAAAAAGAACACAGTTAAACAAGAAAACTTTATGTGTTTTGGGATAGAGACAACACTTTCCATGCTGGCCAAAGCATACCTCCCAACAGTCCCGATTTTATCGGGACAGTCCCGATTGTCAGGGCCTGTCCCGCTGTCCCACCCGCGGGCGGCAGTGTCCCGCGGTGTGGGGGGGCTGTTGGGAGTCCCCCCTGTCAGCTGCTAAGCAGCGGGGAATAAACGCTGTGCGCATGCGCACAGCGTCTATTCCCGCAGCCAGGGGGCTGGGGGCATGGCTAGAGGCTCACAGAGCCTCTGGGTCATGCCCCCATAGCGGCAAAATGGGGGCGTGGCCTCGCGGGGGAGCCGCGAGTATAGGCCACGCCCCCCGACTGCTGAGATACAAAAGTTGGGAGGTATGTATGGGTTGTATCCATTTCTGATCTGATCATAAATAGAGGAAATTAGGAATTCAGCATATAATCTGACATTTAGATTAATGATGTAAAAAATGACTTTGACAAATCCCTGCCACTCGGAGGCAGATTGACTAAGGGGGGTATTCAATCTTGGCTGCTATTTCCTCTGGTGCTTCCGATTCCGACAGCATTGAAGGCAGATTCCGACAAAACAGATCGGACTTTAAAACAAGTCAGATCTGTTTTGTCGTAAATGGCAGCAGATTGTCGAATTTATTCCTGTTTTTTATCAATTTGCGTCCATTTTCGCCGACACACTCGCTTTCCGACACTCGACAGCCAGAACATTGCATTCCGGCTGTCGAGTTACAGTTGGACTGGACGAAAACGACATTCAGAATCCGGGATTGAATACCGCCCTAAAGTTTCTAAAACAGACAAGTGGTGGTGTTGTCAGTAGCAACCAATCTGATTCTAGCTAGCATTTGCTCTTTTGCATTCCTGAAATGAGACAGATTCTTTGGTCTCCATGGGTAACACTAACACATGTCTGTTTTGGAAGTTTTAATACATCTACCCCCTTTGATGCTAATGACCTCAGCATGGAGCCTGCTGAGAGTAACACTGTTGTTAGGTGGCCAAGTAATATCTTGTATGACCAAGCAGAATAACAGGATTCACCTTGAGTGAATCCTGTTGAGGCCGGCTACACATTGGGGCCGGCTACACATCAGAACAATGCGGCGGGTGAGAGGACCCTGCATATACACTTACTGATGCAGGCGGGTAACCAAATATGACATGCTGTCCTCTGGTTGACCCTGCAGCAAGACCAACCATGCACTTGCCAATGCTGCCCCCCCCCCCCCCCCCCCCCCATATCATCATATGTGTACCCAGCTTTAGTGCGCAGGCAGTAGGGGGAACTTGTCTGATTATTTTTGTACGTGTGCATGTATGAAGCATACTTGCCTACTTTTGAAGCATTTCAGGGAAATTATGAGGATGACACCTATAAGCGTGGACACCTGCTCTTCCAGAACAAAAATTGAGTTTAAACCATCTGGGCCACAAGACTGCAGCACTGTAAACACCAGGGATTACCAGTCTCAGAAGTACAAAGTTCCAATACAAAAGCAATGTGTACACTTGCGCTGTCTTGATATAAGGGAAGTCAATATTTCCACAGCCAGAAAGAGAAATAACTTCATCCAATCATATGGAAACAGAGACAAGGCAGAACCTACTCTTCCAGCTCTTCTGCCTTACATTTTATCGGCTGTGTTTGACACCAGGAGCTGATTGGTTGACACTTTGGGCCTGATTCAGACCCACTCGCTAAGCAGCGTTCTTTCACTGCCTAGTGAGAGAGTGTGTGCCACCCACCGCCCCAACGAACGTCCGCACCCCCATGTTGCCAGCGCCGTCTGAATCACCTCCCCTCACATGCGGCCGAAGGGGACAGAAATCATTCGAAGTTCAGTGAAAACTGACTTTTAATATCTCCACTGTTCGCCAAAAAGGGGGCCGGCACTGCCATCATGTGGGCAATACCATCGCCGTGAGCAGGAGCTGCCATAGCCCTGAGCGTGCATCGGCCCGAATGTCCAGCGTTTTCATGAGGAGACTCATAAAACGCTGGATGTTCCCCTGCTCTGGCCCGGTGTCCCCCCCCCTGCCTGCACCCGCTGGAGCAAACGGCATGCGAGTGTGAAACTCACCAAAGCCATATGCTCCCGCAGTCTGCACATGTGCAAATACGCGCATACCCCCCACCATTGGAACGGGGTCGAGTTCATCCCGTCCGATCAAGTCTGAATCACTGCTTCTTTTCTCACACAATTTTATCTCTTCAATATAAAAATATATAATAATAAAAAAAAAAATGATAAATACTCCCTGAATATGACATTGTGTCTAAGCTATTCAATTGTGTCTGTATAGCATCATATACAGTTGACTGTTGTATTTACATTGCACAGGTAGATGCTGCTCTTTGGATATAATTGTATACATAAACCCTAACATAACTGTATCATAGCCCAAGATAATAAATATAAATGATAAACATAAGAATACTAGAAAAGCACAAAAATGAACATATAAAGATACAACCGTGTATTAATGTGCTGGCTATAAGCTGCTGGAGGGCGGACACAAGCCAATTAAAGTCATCTTATGGCAGACAAACCCTTTATAATAAGCACAAGTTTATGTACTTTTAATGAGTGCAGTTCTGTTATGGCAGGTGTCCCAATGTGTCAAATATCATCAATTAATACATACAGCATATTGCGCTACAGATACTAGGGGTAATGTGATCCAGTCATTTGCACACCTGGCCTTGTAGGAATTTATGTAGCACTATATAATTGCCGTGTTCGGCCTGTTTGCCCTTTTTGTTGCTGTCAGACAGGCACGTTGTACCATTTCTCTGACAGCTGAGGGTATTGTGGCAGAGTGGAGAGTACCGTCTTCTTCAGGACGGGGCTCGTGTTGGTGAGTTTCTCTTGTTGTTGCACAGAGAGGAATGCAAGAGTAAATGAAGGTGCTAGGTGTGGCACACTATGGTCTCTGAGATGAGGAACATGCCCTGCACCCTGAGGGTACACATATGAACGTGCATAATAACTATGATTCACCTACATTTGTTCTTAAGTGGGAATCCTGTGTGTCTGTAAATGTGTGTGACTCTAGGTGTGTCTGGGCTTGTCTGATCCCTGTCAGAGGAGCAGACAGTTTCCATATAAAGAACTGACGATCAAAAAAAGTGTTGAAAGAAGCAACGATATGTGCTTTTCCTCCTGTTCTAGCACCACCCTCCTAGCTTAGTGTGAGATTCCCTCTGTCACTGTGAAATGAATCTCTGCCCTGCGCTCTCAGTTTCCATATGCCTTGTGCTGCCCCTGGCCACCTATTGCTTCCCCTGCTGTGTATTCTGGGGCCAAGCCCCACTCTGCCTTCATGGCATGATACTCTCGTCTCTGTATAGGATCACCCTTATTTTGCTGTCTCTTTTTTATGTTTCAGTGTGTGCACATGTAACGTGTCTGGTTATATTCAGTCATGTGAGCCGTACAAGCAGGGTGAGAAAAGTCCTGTTTTGGGGCCATGGCTGTGTCTGCTGTAGATGTGAGCTAGGTCCTGTTGCGTCCCTTCTTGCACGTGCATGTCATACAAGCGCACTGGTATTACTTGGCCTCACCCTCTTCTGCTCCTCAGCTCTTCTCACCGGTTAAACCTGTTTAAAGACCTGGGGCTGTTTATATATATTTGTGCGTTACTGCAGCAGCTGCTTCTTCTCAGACCGTATATATTTGAGATGTATGTGTGAATATATATATATATATATATATATATACTGTATATATATATCCACCTATCTTCCCACATATAAAATATATTTAACTTTGTATCTTAAGCTGGGTAGTCCAGGCCTTTGTATCTTAAGCTGGGTAGTCCAGGCCTGTCCAACATGCGGCCCTCCAGCTGTTGTGATACTACACATCCCAGTATGCCCTGCCACAGTTTTACCATTTTCTAAAAGCAATAGCGTGTCAGGGCATGCCGCATACCTCCCAACGTCTTCATCTTTAGAAGAGGTACACTTGCGCGCGCGTCCGGAAAAGGATGTGACCTATGCAAATGAGAGTGTGGTCTATGCAAATGAGGGTGCCATCGGGCCACACATCGTTTTTCGCCCTCTGCATTGCTGAATAGACGCTGTGCGCATGTGGACATCGAATATTCCCTTCAGGTTTCCAACTGCCCCCCCCCCCCCTCCAGACACTGACGGCCCTGGGGCAGGGACGGTCCCAAAAAATCCAGACAGGACTGCTGGGAGGTATGATGCTGGGATGTGTAGCTTTACAACAGCTGGAGGGCCGCAGGTTGAACAGGCCTGCACTAGACAATAAAATATAAGATTTACGATTTTGTCGCTGCTGCTTCAGGCAGGTCCGTAGGAGCAGCAATAAATGTAAACTTCTCCAGAGATGCCACATGTAGTCCCCAGTTGGTTCTGGTGGTAGTGACCCTAGCTCTGGCCAGAACCAGCTGCAAACTTGTTATCTAGTGTGAGACGGTCTGGCGCTGGTACATATGACCAAGTGGCGTGAGCAGTCTGGATCCAGGGGTAAATGGTGCAAGTCCCGCATTGCCATGTGCCATGGGTATACCTGCGGTTTTCCTGCTCTCTTGCCCTCATCAGGGAGGCAATTTTATTAGTTAGTCAGGGGTGAAGCTTAGGAGTCATCTTGCAGAGCACACAGGGGATTCCTGTGGGTCTCTACAGGTGGGCTCTGGGTAGCTAGGGCAGGATGCTCTGCTGATGCCTTAACTTCTGGCTCTGAGTCATCCCTATCCACCTGGATGCCGTGGACACTCCTATCGCTCAAGGAAGTGCTAGTCAGACTGCTGCAGCTGATGCATTTGTGTTGCCCGACGAGAATGCTGCAGCAGATGTACTCTACAGGATGTTGTGGATGCAAATGAAGGGTCATCCGCTGTTGCCTCTGATACTGACCCTTCAAGGGCATTAAGTGGATCTCTGCCGGACTCTAGTTCTTTAACTTCTTTCTCTCTTCCTCGAGTCTTAGCAATGCGGACAGCGCTGGCAGGGTCCAAAAGTGGGGGGCAAATTATGCTAATTTAGAGACAGGGCATTGTGTTCACAGCTACAAGGATGTTAAGGAGGTAGCTAATTGCATTGCTGGGGTTCACTGAAACAATACAGCAGTATTATGAGGATTAAGGGCAACTTGTATTAAGACCAGCAAGGGAAATTATGTGGACATGATTGCCATTATGGAGAAAGCAAAAAGGACCTTCAAGGCAGCTTGGGCTAACAGGGTTGCCAGAAGGCATTCAAATCTTATGGTAATTTATTATAAGGTTTTTGCATTTGTTTCTACCTGTTGCCTGGAGACATGTTCAGAGGAGCACCAGAGCTTCATCAGGTATCTGCACCTGGTTCACAGCAAGCAGCACTCCTCCCGTGGCATGGCTAGGCATGCATACAACAAAGACTTTAATCATAAACAAGATGGCAGACAGGTGATGGACTTCAGGTAGAATTATGTGAAGGTGTGGCTGACAGCCATGTAACATCTGCTTCCTGCTTCTGAGGTTCCAAGAGCAAGCAAGGCTTCTGGTCCGGTTCACTCAAGTGCGCGACAGGCATCTGGGGGCAAAAGTTTTGCATTTAATATGTAGAGGCATGAGTGACATTTTTATCACCTCTGCCTGCATGGTGGGAGATCCAACTCAGTGTCCAACTATTTCAGGCTGATTGCCCAGCAGTAGTCTAGCCAAACAGCCAAGTTTTCAGGCACCAAGTAAGAAACCCCCTCCTGCCTGTAGCAAGGCAATGTCTAAACTGGTTTACTGGTTCCCAAACAAACAGAGCGCAGCATTTTTATTTAATGGGTTTAGATTCAGGTTTCTCTTGCAAGTTTGTGGATCTGTAGACACAGGTTTCACCTAGGACCCTGAAGTCATCTATGAGTTGACTAAAGTTGTTAAGAATAAGTGAAACCCAATTAAGAAAGCTGTTCTTTCCCCAGTGTGGGTGGTACTTAACAAAACTCTTGGTATATACAGGCTTATTTAACATCTCTCTAACCCACTAGGAACGTCAGTAAACAATATCATACCAGTTGGCATTTTCACAGTCAGGTTGGTATACCAGTCTTTTGACCAACCTTTGGATGTTGCTTTATTTTATAGCCCTGGTGTCCTGAAGGTACTGTTGATGTTGAATAAGCATTCAGCCTAATCCTTTTGTACAGTCATTCAGGTTCATGGGGTATGGCCTGGACGATGAATATTACATAGAGACATGTTTGCCTAGAGAATGATCCGGGTCACGTGTATTTTTGAGCAGTTCAGCACCTTCTTGAATTGGTGTGGGGAATTTCTTGCAGAGGTCAGGGATGACTTCCTCTGTACAGGCCTTTCTGGTTCAGATAGATGCAGTTATCTTTGTTGTTGCAAACATTGTTTTTTTATTTTGGAGTTCTGGTGGCTGTTGACAAAACAGAGGGTCCTTCCTCTTAGATATAATTTCTTGGTATTGAGATTGATACATGCGCTGGGAACTTGCCATCTTCCACAGGATTATGTGGACAAGTTGTATGCTGGCATAGTAGAATGCACAGCTACTATACATGTAAGATTACGATTGGGCCTTACAAACTTTGGCCCTTATTCAAATCTGATTGCAGTACAAATTTGTTCTCAAAATGGGCAAAACCATGTGCACTGCAGGTGGGGCAGATGTAACCTGTGCAGAGAGAGTTAGATTTGGGTAGGGTGTGTTGAAACTGAAATCTAAATTCCAGTGTAAAAATAATGCAGCCAGTATTTACCCTGGACAGAAAAAAATAACTCCCCCAAATCTAACTCTCTCTGCACATGTTACATCTGCCCCACCTGCAGTGGACATGGTTTTGCTCATTTCGAGAACAAACTTGTACTGCGATCAGATCAGAATAAGGGCCTTTGTCTGTAAAGTTATATTGATGGGCAGAGCTTTTCTCAGCAGCAGGAAAGAGCCATGGCTGATGTCTCTAAGCTGGGGCATTTTAATTTTTAGCCATTAGAGATTAAGTGGATGCTGATAGTTTCAGTCTAGTTTCTGAAAGAATTTAATGGCATCCAGCTGTTGATGGCCAAGATGACAATTTCTAGCTGCAGTTGCTTACAAATGCAAAAGGTGCTAAGGGGTTCGTTATTACCTTGATGGTGCCTGGTGTGTGTCTGAAGGCCTGAGAAATTGGTGGTCAAGAGTTTGGTAGATGACTTGCTTCTCCACAAACTCTTTCCCATAATGGCGTTGGAAGGGTAGGGCAATAAGTGAGCAACCGCACCATAGTTGCCAGGTGTGACGACCTCAGCGATCAATCAATGGTGCACACTTTCAATTGGCATAGGATTACATCCCTGCTGGTTTTGTGTTTGCTGGCACTGCTGGTTTTGGCATATTTGCACTGTAACATCATGTTTAAAGTAAAGGTGCCCATACACTGAGGCGATTTGGTCCAGTTTCGGACAATTGCAACCAATAAATCATCCCTCCCTGACATGCTGTCAGGTCCGATGCGCGGTACCGTGCGCATTGGACCCGATCAGGTGGTCGGACCGGCAGGCTGTCCAACCACACGTTCCTCCTGGAGGCGAGGCGGGAGGGAAGCAGGGACGCATGCGATCCATCACAAAGGATCGCATGTGTCCCTGCCGCCGGGAAGCTCCCTGCGGCTCGCAGGCTGTCGAGTGTCCATACACTGCTGCGAGACATCACAGCAGTGTATGGGCACCTTAAAGCATGTGCAGGTAGTGGAGAATGGGATAGCTAATGCGTTGTTTCAATTTTAGTGGGATAGGGGGCGGAGTCAGACCCCTTCATTCGGTCCAAATTCGGCCTCTTGTCCGATGGTGGGGGGTTTGCACATTGCATGTGTAAACCCGGGGAGCGAATGGCTTCAGCGAGATTCACACTCACAATCCGTTCGCTCCAAAAAGGACGAGACAAGATGAAGACACTGAGCTTTTCGGTCATCTCCATCTGAAATAAAAGTCAGTTAATAACGACTTGTTTCTAAAGGGGAGAGAAATTGTTCGGTGGTCGGTCGATGTTTTCGTAAAAATCCCCTTGCATGCTAGCAGGGCGGTGGGCGGCGCTGACCTGTTTGCTAGGCTGCAAGTATATGCAGCCTAGCGAACAGGGTTGAATAAGGCCCTAGATTTCAATCTTTGGCTCTTAATGAAGATCATGTTGGTTTGCTGTGCCTTTCCTATATTTGGCTAGTGATCAAGCGAGCATGGAGGACTGTGCAGAACAATCTCCAACCCACGCCATGCTGCAAGCATGTCTACAGGCATGGAAAGAGAGTGGGAAGTTTGTTCCCGAGGCCACAGACAGGTAGGTAAGAGTCAGCATCATTCAATACATTCTTTCATTTGTAGCCTTATATAGCTGGCAGATCCAGGGCTTATGTTGCGTACTCCTTGACATGATTTTCCTTTCATTATAAGTTGAGCTTCTCTGACTTTACTAAAAGTGTTTTTTATTATAAAGGATTTAAAGGGTGACAGGTCTCCCAGCCAGTAGCTGACCGAAGGAGACCTGCTCTCATCCATCTTAGAGGTACAAATGGAGCCCCTCTAAATTAATGCCGGCGCTTGGCAGAATGTCCCCGCTCGAGCACTGGCTGAGAGGGATTCCACTAGACTGGGACGTGCGCTTGTCTCACACGCACGCGCGTCCCAGTCGCTTGGCCGCTGGGTGGTGGGTCCCTGCCCTTCTCCGCTTCAGGGAGACGGGAAGGATTAGGGGGTGGTGTGGGGGGGGGGGCGCGATGGTGACCAATTGGGACCTGTGGCGATGCGGTGGGGACCGATGGGGAGCTCCATCGTAACGGGACGCGAGAGCGCCTCATGTGCGCCCCCTTCCGACGGATGGTGGGGCCTGGCGGCTGGCGGGGGCTGGCGTTCTCTCGCCAGCCCACGCAAGCATGAGGCTGTCTTCATCTGTAGTTCAAGTGGTAGTGGTTTCTTGGTACAAGACGGTTCTGTTACAAGTAGCTTTTTCCATGGCATTTCATGGGGCCTAGCTGGTTTGGAAGCTTGTTGCATCTTCCAAAAGGGTGTATATTACTATGCGCTGAACGGATGTCCTTATGGTTGAAAGGTTGTTCTCCTGTAGACTACACAGGTCAAATCCAACCAAATTGGTAGAGGTAGATGAATTATGTTGGGTCCATCAAGGGACCAACTGATCTTTCCTGTTGTCCTCGCTACACATTACGCATCATTACAACCAGATATTCCTGATTGTGGCTCAGGCATATGGACAGGAATTACGAAGTTCCAGTTTGGGTGATTTTTGCCAAACATCAGCCTCTCTCCCCATGATTTTGGAACACACTAGTTTAGGATCGGCACAGCTAGTTCTGCGGTAGTGGCAATTTTGTCTGTCTTTAGCCAATGAAAATTGACCAGTTACAAACATTATATTAGGCCTCTTCCTTAACTTTGTTCATTGCTAAAGTTTTACTGTTATGTTACTGTCTGAAAATTATTTGTGTGTGGTATCTAGGGTTTGGTTTTATCAATTATTTGGTCCTGTCTGTTAATTTTGGTCATCCTACTTGTGCATTAGCTATTCGCCAATGTTCCTGAAAATGGAAGTTTGAAGGATTAATTTGGGTTCTTTACACTTTAATTAATAGGTCATATTTATGTCCCCTGATTTTTAGCCATACTTTCTTTGCCACCATACATACTTAAATTAATAATAATATTGCATTCATATAATAGCTAACGGTTCCTCTAATAAAATCTGAATCTCAGTGTCTTTATTTACTTCAGAGCTTAAGGTTAAGTGGCCTATTAACAAGCAATATTTGCCTAAATATTGTCCCCCAAATCTATGAAGGATACCTGCTGCGATCCCTTCACAGGCTTCTATGGGAGATGTGATGTTCTCTGATTTTGCCAATATCCAGATTGTGAAGCATTCTCGATATTGGTCCCCACATCTACTACAATATTTAGACTGTGGTAGCCCATAGGCTACCGGTCAGCAATATAATTCTGGCAGGGTTCCTCAGAAGCGGCAGCTGTGCATTGTGGTCTGGCTGACCGTACATGCAGGTAACTCCAGTGGCCCTCACAGCACATCGCAGTGATTTTGAAAGCCCCTGTGGGTACTGATTAATACATCAACACAATGTGATCACATATTGCAACGTGATCCTGGGCGATAAGATCACACCCAGATCATATTGAATATGCAATCCAAGATAAACAAGCAATGTTTTTATGCAAAAATATTTTACATAATTACAGTTGTAAAAAAATATGTACATAATAATAAATTAAATACATATTTAAATTTTACATTACAGGTTTAAGTGTGTTCCTGGAAAAAAACAAAAACATTTTTTTTATGAACTCGTACATATTTATCATACACAAAAGAAATCAGGAGCTTGCGTAACTTTACCATATTCCCTATTTTCCGTTCCTATACTCTCCCATTGCCTTTATCCTCCTCTGAGCCTCATACTGTCAATCATTCACCCATTCTCTCCCCCCTCATCCACCATAAATGGGCCCCTATGTGAATTGCGCCCATGGCTCACCTCCAATAGAGGGGTTGAATTGAATACAATTTTTACATAGCTCTAGAATAAGCCTTTGTGTTTTGGATAAATCGGGCAGCATCACATCCCTCATAGAAACTTATAGGGGTTGCCGCTGAGCATGGGACAGGAGGTACCTCGGATACCGGCTGTGGTCCCCCCGTCATACATGCCAGTGGTACTTGAATGATAAATGGACCCCTAAGAAGTATATTGATACTTGTATAATCTATCCATTGTTGCATTTGGAAATGCATAGGGTGGCTTCATCCATTGCTTTTTCCATCGCTTCATATCGAGAACTGTAGGACATCTTTGGCAAATCAGCTTCAGCTGATAAGCACATGTTACTGCTGCTAATGAATCATTTCCTTATTAACTGTGAATTGTATCGATATATGAATTTTGTAACAACTTTATATTAAATTAACATTTGGTAACACTACATAAAGTGGAGGGAGGGAGAAAGGTAACCACAAATATGTCTTTTTTTATTGTTGTAATAAAGTGTGTACCTTTTTTAATTAGGGTAAGCAATGTGCTGCTGTTTTGCTCTGCTGCCAACATAGGTCAGGAAGATGGAGCTGCAGACTCATGGGGGAGGGATCTGAGAATATCCCTTTCCTCCATTCAGTCTGAAAACTGCATTAGCCATCACCTTCAATTAAAGAAAAATGACTGGAGTAATAACTGAAGTAAGACCAAACAAATGTATTTACCATGCAAGGCCAGGCAATTGTGACAATAACATTATCACATTTATATCCTAGTATTATAATTAGGGCCAGATTAACATTGGGGTGGATAGAGCTGCAGCTCCAGGCCTCCATAAAAAACTAGGTCCATCACCATTGCAGCACGATGATCACAGACACCAGCTGGCCACATGGTAGGCCATAAATCATAAGTATTAAAATTGAATTTCTATTTTACACATTTATACAATATTTGTACTTTTATATATTTAGGGAGACTCTGGGGCATATAGTGTATGGGTTCTACATGTCTACATGTCATTGGCCTCACCTCCTCCACTTCTTATAATAGGCCAATTAGACCATAAATCCGGTCCTAAATATGATTAAAAAGTAGAATGTAAATATTTCCATTGCTACAAATGTGTTGAAGCCGGTACACATTATGCTGCACAGAAACTGCAGTTCACATTATGCCACAGTGTCCTTCGTGCTATTGATGTAACTATGGGCCTAAAGCCCTGTACACATGCATTGATTTTTCCCGATTTTGGATTCGATTTTGCTTATAGAAGCAAAATCAAATCGAATCCTAAACGAAATCGAATGTTTTTTTGAGTCACTTTCGATCTACAATCGATTCGATGCGCGCTCCCGTTTTCACAAAATCGAACAGAAAAATCTCCTGTGCAGCCAAGGAAATATCGAATTCGATCTAGTAAATCGAATGTGTGCAATATACCATGAATGTATATCGAATTCAATATCGAATTTCGATATCTAATGCAAAAGTACAGATCTAATGCCAAATCGAATGGAAAGATCTAATGCCAGATCTAATAGAAAATCAAATTTAACATCGAATCAAAAGCAAATCGATGTGTGTGTACAGGGCTTTATTCAGATTTAAACTCTCCCTCTTGCGTTGGCATGGGGGAGCTATGTTTTGCATCTGTGCCTGCGCATTTATGCGCAAGTGCAGAGTAAACGTTAGGTGCGAGCGGGCACGGTGAACTGCTAGTTAGCCATCCTGTTCGCACCTAGTTGTGTGGGCGGGGGGTGTGGGGCAGCAGTGACGGCTGTGCCCATGGGAATGCCCAGCCTTTCATGGGTGTTTCCATGAAAACGCTGGGTGTTCCCATAGAAATTAGGCCGTGACGTGGGTGCCGGCCAGCTGACATCACCAGATGTCAGCTGCCCGCTCGCTTCCCGTACAGGGAGCGCACAAAACTAAGACACAAGAGAGAGTCTTAGTTTTGTGTGCACCTTCCAAATCATTCGATGGTCGGCGACCATCGAATGATTTGGCCTCCGCACCCAAGACTGCGAATGGATGTTTATGCTAAACAACATCCATTCGCAGTTGTGCAGGGGAACTCGCCAAGTGAGGGGGGCGGGCAGCCGTGTGAGTGGTGGGCAGCGTTACATCCACACGCAACTCAGCGAATTTTGCAGCATTGCTGGTAGACCAGAATAAGGTCATATGAGTCTGTACATAGTACACATAAGTGTTCAGTGTGGGTAACAAACAATAGTGAAGTATATGCAATAAATACTAAAACGTTTACCCTTTTCTGCACAGGAACGCTGTACACTTTGCTTGTGCTGCTGTGTGGTAAATACTTGGATGGAATCTGATGGAAAATGCCCTTGATGTTGTCCTTGTTGACACTGTCTACATCCTGGTTGGCTTCACTTGAATAAGGAGCGTTCTTATGTGGTTTGTCTGTACTTCTTCTCTAAGAGAACGATTGTTGGGGACACGAGCATTTCTGGGTCTCTGGGATGATTCCAGTCTCACACCACGATCTGAGGTAGTGAGATTGTTTTACTGCTCTCCTTTACCCTGGGTTTCTGCATCGTAATACCACAGTACCTATTAAATACTTTGTCTCCTCTTTCATTCTCTACATCCTTATACATATTGCAAAAGGACTATCTGTGGCAGTTACGTCTCTGGTAACATTGGGTTCAAAGATTATAGCCCCCATTTAACAAGGAGACATAACCCCTATAGCGCTGTCCTCAGGAACAGTTTGAGAGGGGAGGGGGCCCATGCAGGGGCGAACGCAGAAGACTATGGCACTGTGCCAGATTCTACTGCACATGCCCTGGTCTCCAGGAAAATGGTGCCTGCCCTGGTACCTAATCTCTACTGCACTTGCACAAATCACTGGAAAAATGTCCATAGGCTGTCAGCAACAGTTTGTAGGGTGCTGCTGAGGAGGGAACATCGCTAGACCACACCAGGGGTGCCACAACATTTTTTTGGTTGAGGGGGCAAGATATAATTTAATTTTGCAACCCTATATCGCAGAATGTCGCAGCCAAAGGGGCAGCTGGACTTATCGGCCACACTATCTACTATGATCACTGAGATATCTACTGTAGCTATCTGTCTGGCTGTCTATCCATATATACACAGACATTTATGTAAAAAACACAACATAAAGGACTCTATGGGGTAAATCTTTGACTGGCGCCTATAAAAGAAAATTTAAGTGGGGAAGGCGAACCACCCCCTTGCCCCCACTGTTTCAGTGCCCATGGTGGAGAGGTAAGTACAGATAAATACCAATGACTTTTCCGTTAATAGCACTATCAGGGCTGCCACTAGGAATTTTGGGGCCCGGGACGGATTTCCAGTCCCCCCCCCCCTCAGCCCGTGAGGAGAGAAATGTTCAGAGTGGTTCAATGTATTCCTATGTCAGTGAACAGCAGTGAAGTATCATTTGTCATAGCACTGGCTATATGTTTTTGTGTCTTTGTCCAAGAGTAATAAGTGAGTAATAAAATGGCAAAAGTGGTTTATTTAATAAATTCCTGCAATTTTTTTTTCTTTTTTTTTTTAAATAATAAATTTTTATTAGGTCAGATATACATACAGACATATTACATACAAGTAGCTATATGTTAGGCATTGGAACATGTAATTCAGTCTATTGCACTGGAATTAGAGATAATAGATAATATGATAGCAATGCTCATACAAGATATATTACGACCTATATTTATCAGGTATTACTTAGGGAACTTTAAACAAGGGAAGAGAAGTATAGAGAGAGAGAGAGAGAGAGAGAGAGAGGGACAGACACATAGGGGGGTGCATATAAAGAGCAATTTCCATAAGACAGCATTCACTCCGTGTATAGGTACCTTCCAAAGCATAGCATAAGGTCTAGGGTGTTATAGGTGGTTCGGAGAGTCTAGGGTCAAGACCGTCCAGGTGTCATCCTCAGCAAGGGACATACCCTGGGATTCTCTATACTCACTCCACTTAAGCCATTTCAAGTGGATCGAAGTGGCTGCTGAGGTATATTGGATGTTTGTGGTTTCGAAAAGGAAGTGTTTATGGACCTTATCAACTATCTGCCGGGCCGATGGGACCTCTACTGATTTCCAGCATTGACCAATAGCTGCTTTAGTAGAAATTAGAATATGTCTCAGGATGTACAGGTCGCTGCCGGAAATCAAGTCAGAGCGGTGCAAGAGTGCCAGCGTTGGGTCAAGCCGGACCGTGGTTCTGAGGACAGTGTTAATAAGGGAAGTTATTTCATTCCATAGTGGGCTCAACTTTGGGCAATCCCAAAACACATGTAGTATAGTACCTACCCCTCCACATTGTCTCCAGCACATTTGCGAAACATGTGGCCAGATGGCGTGTAATCTAGTGGGTGTGAAATATGTCCTGTGACATAACTTAAAAAACATTTCGGCGTGAGTCAAGCATTTGGACATTTTGAAGCCTGCGTATAATATGGAGTCCCATTCTTTTTGAGTAAATGAGACGTTTAGGTCTATTTCCTATTTCAACTGGGCTGGGAGCTTACCTTGTTTAGTGTTTGATATGAGGTGGTCGTACCATCGGGAGATTCCCCCCCTATGGGTCTGGCGTGACAGTCTGGTGGTGAGAATTTTGGGAGCAGGTTGAATCACCGTGGGGCCGGTACGTATGGACATAAGCCAGTGGCGTATCTGGAGATATTTATAAAAGTCATTTTTAGGAAGCCCATGTTCCTCCTGCAGTGTGGAGCACTGCAGCAGATGTCCCTCCCGTGCCATCTGCCCCAGAGAGGTAATCCCCGCTCTCATCCAAGTATCTAGTCTTAAGTTTGGGATAAATGTAGAGATAGCGGATAGCGATAGTTCAGCACATGGTAGGCTGATCTCCCCGCAGTCTCCAAGCACCTCCGACCACGCCTCCAGCGTCGTCTTAGTGGCCGAGCTAAGTCCAGTTTTATTAGGTACGGCCCGAGGGGAAACCCAGAGGAGGTCCCCCAAAGGGACGCCCAATGTTAAAGAATTTTCTAGGGTTACCCAGGGTTTCAATTTCTTGGTGTCTAGCCAGTCCCTAGCTTGGCTCAGTCTACAGGCAGAGTAGTATTTTTCCACATCGGGATAACCGACTCCTCCCAGGACTTTTGGTAAAGCCATAATTTTCCTGGATATTCTGGGTTTTGCGCCCTTCCAGATATATTTAGTGAACAGGGCATTAAATTTGCAGAACAGGGATCTGGGGGGTCTCCTAGGAATTGCTCTAAATAGATAAATAAGCTTAGGGAGGAGGATCATTTTTGAGGCCGCCAATCTACCCAGCCAAGAGATTTCGTGCATAGACCACTCCGAAATTAGCTTACTGAGTGCTCCCAGGAGTGGCATATAGTTACATTCATTTACATATGTATCTTTGGTAACGTACACTCCCAGATATTTAATTGCTTTCGCCTGCCATGCATATCGGTAAAGGTCCTTCATGCGGGCTACAGAGGCAATAGGGATATTTAACGGGAGAGCCTCTGTCTTAGACGTGTTTAGCTTGTAATAGGAGACTGAGGAATATGCCTCTAGAACTTCGTGCAACGCAGGCAGAGATCCTTCAGGCTCTTGTAGGCAGAGGAGGACATCGTCAGCGAACAGGCATATTTTGTGAGATAAGCGGCCAATAATCGGGCCAACAATCCGATTTTCTGCCCTGATTCTAGCCGCAAGAGGCTCCATGGCCAGGACAAAAATGAGCGGGGACAGGGGGCACCCCTGTCTAGTGCCGTTAGAAATTGAAAAACTAGAGGAGAGACAGCCATTCACAAACACCCTCGCGGAAGGACATGAATACAACGCGAGTATAGAGTCCAGAAATCTCCCCCCAAAGCCGAACCTTAAGAGCACCTCCTTCAGGTATTCCCAATGTAATCTATCAAACGCCTTCTCGGCGTCCAGGGAAAGCAGTAGCAGTGGAGTTTTATTACGTTCACACACTTCAACAACGTCAAACACTCTACGTGTGTTGTCTGGGCCCTGCCTGCCCGGGACAAAACCCACCTGGTCATCCCCTACGAGTGACGGTAGTAGGGGGGCCATTCTGTTCGCTATCAGTTTGGCGTATAATTTTAGGTCAGTGTTTAGTAAGGCTATGGGGCGGAAGCTCTGCACTGAGGTGGGAGTTTTCCCAGGTTTCGGGATCGTTACAATTCGGGCTTCAAGCATTTCTTTAGGAAAGCTTTTTGTCAGAGAGGCTTCATTAAAAACGTTAAGCAAGACTGGGCCTAGTTCCTTCTTGAAGCGTTTAAAAAAATTTGATGGGTAACCATCCGGGCCGGGGGCCTTATCATTTGGCAGGCTATCGATTGCCGCTTCAACCTCAAGCAACGTCCAGGGATTATCCAAGGCCCGGCAGGTCCCAGAGTCTAACACAGGCAAATTGATGCTATCTAAAAAGGCATTAATATCTGTCTTAGTCGGTTGAGAAGTGTGCGAATCTCTATTTAAGTTATAAAGTTCAGCGTAGTATTCCGCGAAGGTGTCAGCTATACGGAAGGGGTCCACCACTCTAGCACCCCTGGAGTTGACCAAGAGGTCAACTTTGGCCCTGGCCCTCCTCCCTCTCAGTTTCCTAGCCAGGAGTCTCCCCGCTTTGTTGCCCAGCAGGTAATAGCGTTGATTCAATTTAGAGATATTTTTCTGTACCTCTCGTAGAGAAGCAGCATTGATCTTATCTCTAGCTTGAGTCAGGGCCGCGTAGATGTTTCTATCAGAAGGATTAGCCTTATGTTCTGCCTCCAATTTAACAAGGTCCTCCTCTGCCTTTGCCAATTCCCTAGCGCTTGCTTTCTTTAATCTGGCCGCTGCCTGAATTGCGGAACCCCTCACCACAGCCTTCAGAGCACACCAGTGATTGAAAGCTCCAGTGTCATCTATGTTGTTGGTAGACATATATAATGAAAGAGCATCTTGTATAGCCCTCCTTGATTCTGCGTGAATCAATGCCAGGCCTCCCAGCCTCCATGGGCCAGGGGGGGTTCGGAACTTTCTCAGACCCCATACCAGCAGCACCGGGGAATGGTCTGACCATGTAATAGGCAATATCTCGGCTTTGCTGACAGAAGCCAGAGTCCATTTGTCGGACAAAGCCAGATCTATTCTCGAGTACGTCCGGTGGGGATGCGAGAAAAAGGTATAGTCCCTAGTACCAGGATGCTTCGCTCGCCAAACATCCTGTAGGTCGTATTCGTTAATAAGTAGCTTAAATCTTTTTGAGTGGTCAGGGGGGCGGTGAGCACCACGTCTAGGGGAGCCTGTTTTGTCCATGACTGGATCTAAGACTAGATTGAAGTCTCCCAATATCAAAAGGGCCCCTTTAGAGTGTTTCTGTACTACCGAGAGGAGCTTCCTGCAAAATGCAATTTGGTTGGTGTTCGGGGCATAGCACTTGACTAGGGTAGTCTCGATTCCCTCTAGTTGACCTACTAAAATCAAGAATCTGCCCTCAGGGTCGGCGATTTGTGAGCCTACATTAAAAGAGCAAGAGGCAGATATCAGTATCGCCACTCCTGCTTTTTTCTGGGGACCATTTGCTGTAAAGCATTGTGGGTACCTATTATTACAGAACTTTGGAGGGGAGGTTTTGGTGAAGTGGGTTTCTTGCACAGCAGCAACATGTGCTTTCAATTTATAAAAATAAGCCAACGCCAGCTTCCTTTTCTGGGGTGAGTTTAAGCCCTTGACATTCAATGATACTATCTTAACCATCTTTGAAATTTTGGTTAATGCCTAAGAGACCTATAAGTAACATCTCCAGCACTATACAAGAGAGGAGTATCAAGCTGTGTGAGTTCTCTGGGGGCAAAGAGGTGACAGGACATGACACATTAGGGGAGGACAAAGAGGGAAGAAGAGTTAAGAGATAAAGAAAAAGGAAAACATAGCTAGCGACTCATGAGGGGGTCGAAGTGAGGTACCATCTCGGGGTCACCTCATCCATTAATCCAGGGGGGTAGTGGGCCCTGGCCCCGCAATCAGCACTGCACCCACCGCCTCACAATTTAACAGTAGGATAAAGAATAGTGAGTCCCTCCTATATAAGGGTAATGACCGTTGGATCCAATATATTCTGGAAATCAAAATGACTTGAGCTATATAACGGTCACCCAGTGTCCTATGCAGTTCTTAAAGTTTGACGACTCTGTTAGAGACCTGACTCTAGACATATATATGTAATTGGAGAGTGTCCATAGACAAACAGGGTCTAAGTACTTAGACTTATAACTTAAGCAATATAAATTAATCGTGGCCTATTACCGGCCTATTAATGCAAACAACAATATAACTTAGCTTGTCTGGGTCAGTTCAGCCTAACACGGCCAGCTGAAAATCTGTAAACTGTAACGAAAACTTATTCGAAATGCTAGTTAGGTTACGCATAAATAGGCAGAGAGAAAAAACCCAACAAGTTAGCTTAGACCGTCTGACTCTGGGCTTAGATCCATCAATAAGTAGATAGTCGGGAATACCGGGCC
Organism: Crinia signifera; assembly: GCF_055691185.1. NCBI lineage: Eukaryota > Metazoa > Chordata > Amphibia > Anura > Myobatrachidae > Crinia > Crinia signifera. The sequence continues at coordinate 342,388,969 of NC_139218.1, forward strand.
ATCAGCCCGCCAGCGACCAGTCCTGCTGAAGTCGCCTTGCGGGAGACGCGTCCCGGGTATTTTCATTCAGCTTCCATTTTGTCAAGAGCTTCATACCCTCCTCTGCAGATGAGACCGATACTGTGGACCCTTCCCGTTGGATCAGGAGTCGGGTTGGGAAAGCCCAGCGGTACAAGATGTTCGCCTTCCTGAGGGCCTGTGTCACGGGCTGTAGAGAGCGTCGTTTGAGTAAGGTCGCTCTGGAGAAATCGCCAAAGAGTTGTAGGGGCCCTAGGGCAGAGGCGGACTTCGCCGAGGGCCTTGCTGCTTTCAGAAGGGCCTCCTTAATATGAAAGTAATGTACCCTCATTAGCACATCTCTTGGAGCATCTTCCGGTGCCGTTCTAGCCTTGGGCAGTCTATGCACCCGATCTAACAAGAGGTCCGCTGGGGTAACTGATGGGAGCAACTTCTTGAAAACATCTATAACATAATCATGGAGGCTACTGTTGGAGACATTTTCAGGAATGCCTCGGATTTTTATATTATTCCTCTGAGATCTGTCCTCCATGTCGACTAGTTTCTCCCTGAGTGTCGCAACTTCTTCCTCCAGAGCAGCGTGGGAGTCTATTAGTTCGTTATGAGAGCCCACCATCTCACCCATCTTGGTCTCAAGTGCGTCCGTACGTTCCCCCAAATTGTCAATCGACCGTTGACAGGACTAAATGGAGGTGCGAATTTCAGTCATTACATCATCTCTCATTTGTGTTAACAATATCTTCAAGTTACCCACGGTCAGGGCAGCATCGTCTGGGATCTCCGTACGGGCTGGGGGGCCCGATGGGGCACCCTGTGGAGGGGGCGAGTCTGCCGGGGGTCGTGAAGAGAGGGTGTTAGCTACCAACCCGCCCTCGGATCTCCTGGGGGATGGTTTGAAGAAGGGTACCTGGGGTACTGTCTTGGACACTTTGGACCTCTTGGAAGGCATACTGGCTAGTATAACAATATATAGGGCCAGCCGAAGTAGATTTTTTGTTGCAGAGGAGAGGCGAGTTGAGTCAGGGATATTCAAAATAAATCATTCAGAGTAAGCACATTCAGGACAGACTCTATGGTTTACATTGGGACAGTGTGGATCGCGGGGCTCGTAGGTTCAGCAGGTCAGCAGTAAGCACTCATACCAGCAGGACGGGCTTTTAGAGAGTATGTCGTGGGGGCCTGCCACCAGGGTCCGGGATGTTCCAGCTAGCATAGCCCCTAAAGGGGGAGGCGTACCCGGTGTGCCAGCTCCCCCGGGGGGTATCCTCTTTTGGGCTGCGGGATCCGCCGAGAATGGCAGGTTAGGCCCAGGCAGTTGCTATAGCAGCTTCAGATAGGGGCACAGAGGGTGTAGCAGGTCTTAGGACTGTCTCAGTAAAACAGGGTGGGTGTATCTGACTGACTTTAACACCCACAAGAAAAAAGAAGTATTCCTGTGGGTGCACTGAGGACCAAATAATAACTATTATAAAAATTAACCCTTCTAAAAAAGTCTCATATACAAGAGACCTGATATCCTTGTTGTAGTGAAATATTAAAAAATAGAATGTGAATAAAGAGATGAAAATCTACGTGTAAAGATTAAAAAAGAAGAAAGAGAGACATGCAAATGTGTGTGTGTTTGAGTCTATGATTTTCAGTATTGTACTTTATAGTGCTTATTTAATAGATCTCAAAAATTGTAGCCTTATTGTCTTTAATAAAGAGTCACTTTTCCCTTTTGCACCAGTTATGCGTCTACATTAATTGTATGGGTTCACTGGATATAGCTTTTTCATAAAATGAGGAGATTAATGGCTCCTAAGGATCCAGTGAGAAAAGTAGCCTTTCAAGTTCACCTCAGCGTCTAAATGAGTGTGATGTCTCCTATGGTAAGCACCCCTCAATCATATATAGGGGTACATGCAATAAGCATCACTGTGCAGTATTCCGTACAGGATACAGATGGTAGGTTTAATTACCCAGTATTACTGTGAGTATCTTGTGTCTTTATACACAGTGTCAGGTATAGCTGGTGGGAAAAATTCTGTGGAGATGCGGTATCCGTATTTGAGCGGTTTATCCGCCGGATTCCCTAGTAACGGAGTGGGGGTACTCAATGGTGTTTCAAAGGTTTGGCATTGTTTAAGCACATCCAAAAGGATTTATCACCCATGTTATAAGCGGGTTACCGCTGGGATAAAAGTTGTGTGTATATATCCATGCCAGCCTTATACACCGTTTTTGATGATCTAGTGCGATCTGTAAATATTGTCATATAGGACAGTAAAAGTACCTCTAATTCCTACAAGGATATCAGGTCTCTTGTATATGCAACAAGGATATCAGGTCTCTTGTATATGAGACTTTTTTAGAAGATAAATAATAAAGGTTAATTTTTATAATAGTTATTATTTGGTCCTCAGTGCACCCACAGGAATACTTCTTTTTTCTTGTGGGTGTTTATGTCTATATCTAAGTAGTGGGTAGCACCCCTCAGACCTTGTTTGGGTAAAATACTGGTTTCCATCTCATTGAGGAAATTTTCTGAGGGTAGAGGACTTTCTACCAACAGACTGGTGCGGGAATTTTTCTTTTTGTGTGTATCCGTATCTGACTGACTGTCACTATTCAGCGTCAGGGTGACAGAGATCTTTCTGTGTGGCCTCTGTTTGCTTAAGGCCTAGGCTTCTCACTGTTTCTTTAGTTCTTAGTTCCCTGCAGGCCCCTCCAGTCCCCAGTCAGGTACAGGCCTCCCAGGTGCCCAGCTCCCCCTCACCTCTCTGCTGTGTGAGTGCCTGTGGGTACAGGCACAGGTGCGGCTGCTTCAATCTCCGGAGGCTCCCCTCCGTTTCTGCAGGGACTGCAGGCCTGGGCGCCGGGTAGGCCGCGCTCTCTCCTTGTCTGCCGCGGGCTCCACCGTCTCCCCACTGCCTCGTTTTGAGTCTCCCCGCTGCTGTATCACCAGGGGGGGCCTCTCCAGTTCTCCTCTGGCCGCCCCTGTGCGTTCCGTTCCGCGAGCCGCCGGTCTCCTACCAAATCTAGGCCCCGGCTCCGTCCGTCAGGCTAGGCCGCAACCCGCGGCAGCGCTTATAAGCACTGCCCGGCTCCGCAACCGTCACCAGGACGTCCCGGGTAGTCTGCGCTGAGGTGGCGGTGCTCCGATGGGCCTCGGTAAGTTAGTGGGAGCCCGATGGACCAGGATTTTAATCGGGAGAAGTAGGAGCTCCCGAGAAAGCCGTCCTCCCTGTTGGTCGGCTAGGCCACGCCCTGCAATTTTTTTTTCATTTGTCCCATAGACAATAAAGAGCAATTACAGTAAACAATATTTATTAATCCCACACTCATCCCCAAGAGGTGTGGGGAATAGCATAAAGCTGGTCATAAATTTACATGATTTGGGTCTTTTTAACCCGGTTTCGACAGATCGATTCGAAATCATCTGAAAAGTGGCAAAATTGTAAGTGTATCTCCAATTACACTCCAATTACAGTCCCGTGCAGGATGGATTGAGGACGGAGATCGCAAATGCTGGGATTTGTCAGATCCTGCTGCACTTGCTGGGATTACAAACGATAAATCGTATGAAAAAGGGTAAAGGGTGTATCAAATGCAACCTGAAATCCAAAAAGTTGCCGGGCAGTTTAAGGGAGATTGCGTGCGATTTCTCCCCTCGGAGAGGTCGCACAAGCATAGGGGGGGGCTTTTGTTTTCTAGTGCTATTGCTATCAGAACTGGTTATTCCTAAAACAAGGCCCCACTTCCAAGGCATTAGCTTGGCACTATGGCAGAAGGTCCAGATGCTGTGTCTCCCATGTTATAGTTCCACCATCATTGGCTCGTAAAGGCTTGTGCTGGTTAGTGGAAAAGTTGAGGGTCCCCACACTCTGCCCCACTGTTTTTTCAGCAAACTTGGGGAGGAATCCAGAACATTATTAGATACTTGTGTAGTTTCATGGTGGCAGTTACGCAGTTAGCGTAGCGTCCCTTTCAGAATCAGCATAGTGTTCCGCGGGCAGCGTAGTCATCGTTCCTGTCAGAATCAGCGTAGTGTTCCCACGGCCGCAGACGTTGGGCTACGCTAACAACGTAGCTTAAGCTGCTGCCGTGAAACTTCACAAGTAGTCAGTCAGGTGTCCCTGTTAGTATCAGCATCGTGTTCCCGCCGTTCACGGCCAGCCGGAGCTTACGTAGTTAGCGTAGTCAGACAGCATTACGCAGTTAGCGTAGTCAGTCTGTGCTTATTACATTGTGTGGGAACCATTGACCATTTTAACCTGCTCGACATGACAGGTGTGAATGTGTTCCTGAAACACCTCCACTATCCCCGCGAGGGGACGGGTTACGCGTCCTCCCAACCTGTTCATACCCCCACTTTCCACGTCGGTGTGCAGTTGATTTTATAATGTGTGGTGAGCGCCGCCCGAAGCGTGGCGAGCGGCCGCGGAATACATGTGAAGTAATCCGCGTCCCCTTGCGGGCTCACTGCACTTGCACGCTTTGGGATCAGTGGCTCACTACGCTCGCCACACTTTATAAAATCAACTTCACTCCGACATGGATAGTGGGGGTATGAACAGGTCGGGAGGATGCTTAATGGCGTGTATAGTGGGGGTTTGAAATGGAGCCATTTACCTGTATTTAACATGGAGCACTGACAAATGCCTCCTTTATTGTGCATGAGACGCACTTGCGGCCACACCCCCCTTTGTGCAGGAGACGCACGTGCTATCGAACACCTAATCTTGTCGGCAGGGTTCCATACCCTGCAGCAATACTTATTGAGACGCTCAAGCGTCTGCGACGCTCCTGTGCCTCTCCGCCGGGGAAAGAGCTTCAGCTCCCATGGACAGTACAGTGACTAACTACGCAGGGCTGCCGTGGAGACACTACGCTTACTACGCTAGGCAGCAATTGGGCTACGCAGACAGTGTAGCTTAGGCTGCCGCCGTGAAACTACACAAGTAAGGCAGCCGTTGGGCTACGCTGATAACGTAGCTTCAAACGTAGCGTTTTTATTCTCCTTTGTATAGAGGAGATTGCACAGATCTGTGCGGGACTAAACAAAATGTCTCTCAGAAGCAGTTGAGTATTTTTGTGATGGGCTTCAAACTTACACCTTGTTAAAATTGGCAGCTCATAACATAATAACAGGTAAAAGTCAGGTTTTCTGTTTCTAAAGCGTGTTTTTTCCTGGTTGTTTGAGTTTAGTAAACTGGCAATGGAACTGCAACTGGAATTTCCATCCTGTCATTTACTGAATGTCATCGCCAAATGTTCTTCAGCATATCTCCTAGTATTTATTTTTCTTTCTTTGACAATAACATGTAGATTTCAATATCTTATGTGTGACCAATCACTGCATTGCCAGCACATTTCTTGGTCAACATTTTTCACAGGTGCCCAATTGTGTCACTGTGTAGGTACATGCCACTACAAGTATAATCCAGTCACCCACAAGTATTCACCAATTGCCTCTGGTAATAAGTTCTGCAATAATAGTGTGGTGAACATAGCTATGTATCATTTACATTAATTGCAATGGTTGCAAAGAAAGAACTGCAGAGGCCTGCTCCACCACCACAAAACAATAGGGTTACCATACACCTCTACAGCCTCGGAAACATTTTCAATAGCCTTCACAAAGATGGTTGACCCCCCCAAATCCATGAAAAACCTCAACCAATTTACATGCAGTTCTGAATCAGTGGTCCCAGACACAATCTCTGATTAGGTGGCCTACAGTCTCCATTTTAAATGACAATACCCTGGATACGGTACTTTTCATTAATGTGCCTTTGCTAGGTTTGAATTGCCTTAATAGGTTATATTCTATTAAACCCTTCATCCACCCATGCAGTCACCATGGAGCCACCTTTGGAAGTTTTTGAGGTTTGTACTCTAGTGGCATCTGATCAGTTTCAACCACTGACCTGCACCTATCAATCTAATGATTGAAATTCCCACTACTGCAGCCAACATTTCTTGCTCAGTCTGTGTGTTGTTAATCTGTGTTGGTGTTACGGCACGTGTCACTTAGGCAAATAGTGAGTAATCACCACCCCATGCCCTGCTTGTGATTCATCCACTTGAATCACAACTTCTTTTTTTATACACATATAAAAGAATATTGTTGTTTTTCTTTGCTTGGTTATGTATTATTTGAAAGCTTTCTGTGTGTTAGAATTCCATGTTCTACTTTTGAGTAAGGTTCACAAAGAGAGAGTGGCTTGTGCTAATCCCTTAGGAAATTATAGCTGAACTCTCTAGCTCATTCTGGTTTGTTGGTGCCGGCTCCATGACAGCATCTATTTTCCTTGGATATAGTTTTCTACCCTCACTGCTTGTTTTATGCCCAAAATATGACACCTCCTGTACTCTTATTTGCATTTAGACAGGATTACGTTTGCGTTGTTTCGTTCTGCAGCATTCCAGCAGACTGGTCAGCATCATGTTCACTCTTTGCTTTCTTGTGCTCCAGGCACGGTCCCCATAGAAAAATCCAGAAAGGGCCCCACAGCCTGTCACTACAATGCCCAAGAGGGGCAGGAGTGAGAGATAGAGGGTGTCAAAGAGGGAGAAAAAGAAAGATAAATAGAGCAGTAAATTAGAGAGAGAGAGAGAGAGAGAGAGAGAGGGAGAGGGAAGGAAAGGGGTTCATAGAAAAAGATGGAATGAGAGAAAGTGGGCCCGATTCAGACCTGATCACATGGCTGCAAATTCGCAGTGGCCAGTGTACAGTTAAGCCATACCTCCCAACCTTGAGGAAGGAGAAGGAGGGACACTGGCGCACGCTGAAAGTGCCGGAGGGCCGGAGCTGACGTCACACACCCTCCCCTAAAATCTTCAGGCATGCCTAGCGGTTTCCCAACACTCCCAGCATATTCCTGGGCATGCCTGCGTTTTTCATAACACTCCCACTAAATGGCCGGTTTCCACACCACCCGTCAATCACATTGCGAACAGCATGCGTACAGAAAAATGTATCTCTCTTTACCACCCTGGCATTTATCTCTTGTTAAGGCTTAATACATCTGCCCCTTTATTAGGAGAGCATTGCCATAGAGGAGTGTCTAGCACCAGCTATTGGGCCTATCTCGCTCTATCTATTGGCTGTGTCTAGAACCACCTGTTGGGCATGTCTGGCACTATTTACAAGTAGTGCAAATGGGAAGCATGAAAAAAATAGAGGGAACGCTTGAATGGGATGGGTTTGTGGGATTTACTCTATGGGCCCGATTCAGCCCTGAACAAATTCGTAGCTCTGGTGATTAATGTAGCACCGCGCATGCACACAGCTCGCAGTGCACATGCATGAGCGCTCTGTGCGGCCACAGCCAGCGGTAAGGCTATATACTAATATCCCACATGCTAAAGACATAGGGGCTAGGCTATACTAATAGTAAAACAATCCAAATTTCTAGGAGAATATGAGTCCATTTTTCTTATTTTATTAGAACTCACGTTGTGTAGGAATTATTTTCTATTCTACAGACAATATTTAGGATATGTTACTGTGTCTTGCGTGGCACTCTTTTTTTGCACATGCCTACATATTCAGCATTGAGCTATTCCATTTTTTTATAATTCCAGAAGTATACAACGAAATACTATCATATATCAGGGTCTAAGTCCACATTAGCAGGGTCTACTAGTGTCATTTCACAGCCATCCTGGCCGTGTATAGCATTCCTGGGAGCTGTGCTACTGCTTGCTCATCTGCATGTGAGGTTGGCAATTTCCATAGTTGCCTACCCTCCTGCATTCTGCAGGAGACTCCCTGAAATAGCCGCAATCTCCCTCTCTCCCTCATTTGTCTAGCAATCTCCCTCATTTCACCTAGCCCACATTACACTGTTACATTTTTTTGTGAAAAAAAAGGAATGAGAGACAGATACATTTACATTGAATCATCAGCACCATTTCCCAGCACTTTACCAAGTATAGTAGCTCTTACTAACTGCTTAACTAACTTTGGGGCTCAGCTTCATTTGGATATAAGTCATTTTAAAAGATTCCTCTTAGATGTAGCAGTACACACCCACGCTTCTAGGAGCCATGTTCCCAATCTCTTTTCACAATCTCTCCATATATGGAACTAGCCATGCCCTTTGGGAGGAGCATGACACGCCCCCTCAATGGGGTGTGGTGCAGAATTCTACTTCCCACTATAATCTCCCTGAAAGTAGGCAAGTATGCAATTTCTCTTGGAGTTTTCCGCAATTATGGAGCATGAGTGCCACTATCTTGGTTGTACTCAAAGGAGTGACTGCCCTACCAAGTTCCAGCAATCATTGTCACATGTTTTGCTCAGCCTATCGACCCTAGGAGTGCCCTATTTAAACATTGACCTGTGCTATTTGCATTGCCAGAACAACTTCTCTCCACAGAGATCTTCAAATCCCTGGCTCCTGGTTCTGTTTATGTACTGTATCTGATCTAGTTATCAGTCTTCAACATTGCTATCAGTATTTCTGCATGTGATCCAGTTACCAGTCTCTGGCATTGCTGAGCAGTATACAGCATTTGTTCTTTCCAGTTACCAGTGTTATTACATTTGCAAACCAGCCACATCTGCAGCCTGCTTAAAGTTGTGCACAGCATTAGTGCTATATAGAGATGAACACATGTCACATTGGTGCTGCGTCTATGGATGTAGCAGCTATGTGAATGCAGCAGGAGGTGTCTGAGGTAAAATATGCCTCCGGCTACCATTGCAGATCCAAGTGTTGTGTCCTAAAACACAGCATCGCATCATCTGCAAAACCATCGGCCATCTGGTTAAACCTGAAATTACTAATAAATGCCCTTACAGCTCCATAGCGGAGGCCAGAAAGTCTACCTTGAAAGACAAAGGGGCCTATTTATCAATCAATAATCACGGCTAAATCCACGAAAACACCCGTTTTCGGGAATGCCCTGCACTCAGTTCCAACATTGCATGTATTCTAACCTAATTGTGTCCAGCACTCATTCCAACATTGCATGTATCCTGCCATAATTGTGCCCAGTGCTCACTTCCAACATTGCATGTATTTTGCCATAATTGTGCCCAGCACTCAGTTCTAACATCCGGCACATGCGCAGTATCGTCCTCAGTACTGCACATGAGCAGAACCCGTTTTTATGGGCTGCCACCACAGCATCCGAGAGGGAGGGAACACCTCCCAATGGGACTGCCTTGGGTGACTGGCATGTCAGACTTCCAATAAGAAGCCACTGCCAATCACAGTGAAGCCAGTGCAGTCTCACAAATTGCATCTGGCTTCACACAGTGGCTGATTTTTTTTTTTGGGGGGGGGGGGGCCTCAGCCCTTCAGCCCATAGGTAAAAACCACCACTGAAAGATAGACATTTCCAACACTCCCCTTTGCCACATGAGGAACCACTAAAACATTGTCCCTTTCTGACTACAACAAAGCCTTGGTGAGATGTCCTTAAATACTGCTTGCTATTATGAAGCGACATCTGTCCTATTGCTCAGGCCCCTAATTTGTTACATTCTAACAGCCAGGTCCTACAAAGCCTCCACGAAGGTGTCCAACCTGCCTTACTCAGCACTGCCCTAGTGGTAGTAATTGAGACTGCAGGTTCCAGACACAACAATTAGTTGGTGACAAGCAGAAAGAATGGGTGCCTGGCAATGGCTGTTATCTATATACAACCGGGGAAGAAATTTCTACACACCAGACGTTTGCTTTCATTCTCTTCTATTGCATTGTCAGGACCTTAGCTGTGTTCATTGGGAACTGTTCAGTATGTCCTAAGAAGTCTATATAGGGCTTGGGGAATGTCTTACTGCATGTTTACATCACCCATTTACCTTCTTTAATAGGATATATTGTGCTCAATTGTTTAGGTTTGCCAGTTCATTGTATATTAACAATGTTTCTCTTGTGTACAAGAGTGGTTCAATAAATACGGTAATAAGACCTCTCAATTTGTAAAATTATTCAATTCATACTAAATAGAATGGTCTTGGTACATTTTATATCAGGAATTTGACCATTGAGATAGATCAGATAGATAGATAGATAGATAGATAGATAGATAGATAGATAGATAGATAGATAGATAGATATTATGGATGGTTTAATGGTTAGCATTAATTCCCACTATGGCCCTCACTGTGTGGAGTTTGTATATTCTCCCCGTGTTTGTGTTGGTTTCCTCCGGGTACTCAAATTTCCTCTCGCAATCCAAAAATATACTGGTAAGTTAATTGTCTCCCAACACAACTGAACCCGTGTGTAAGTGTGTGCGTGTACATGGGTTTTGGGGCCAAGAGGTTCTTATCTTTAATCAAACTCTATGGGGGAAATTTACTAAGATGCGAGTTCTATTTCACATGTTGTTACGGGCAACCAATCAGAATCCACTTCTTATTTATTTAGCACCTTCTAAAATATAATAGCTAGTATCTGATTGGTTGCAACAGGAACATTAATGGGTATGGAAACATATTCCCAGGTGCAACCAAAATAAATTGAAATCGGTATTAAGGAATTTATGTATTTTTGGTTTTACAGTATATTCTTTTGTTGTCATTTTTTTGGTCAGATTTGGTTTCTTTCTTCTTTGTCATTTTTAGTTTTTTTCTCTCTTCGTTGCCTTTCTTTACAGTATGTGCAAAATATCACTGGATCCTATTCTCGATGATGTTGCAGCAGATGTACTTAAGCGTTTATCACCCAGTTATAAAGTATTTATTATTACCTTTCATGTATCTCCTACTTACATACAAATAAAATGTTTCTCAACCTAATTCTTGACCACCTATCAGCAGCCTCCATCCATTGTCATAATTTTTCCTTTAACATCATCATTTTTAGTCCCCATGTGTATATAGCATAGCTTCCTCAGCTCCCCAGCTACTGTATTATTTCCCATAATCCATTCTGGTCTCATTGGCCAGGCTAGACCCGACAGCCTCTTCACCTTCTGAGAGTATACATTTATATAACAAAGACACAATCAAGCGAAATCCATTTTAAAAGAAATGTATTAAATATTGAAAGTTTCAAAGTATAATTAAAATTTTTCACTCTGCATTATAAATTAGAAAATGATTGGCCGAGACTGGTCTTTCAGCCCTGCCCTGTAAATAGACCAAGCTGGTGGTAGCCTCCTGACTCACAAAGAGTCATCCTTCAGCACTCACGAGAGGAAAAACCCCTGTGGGGGAAACTTCTGGGGACCCATGGCTGAAGGATTGCCCATCCCTCTGGGCATTAGGAGGCTATGCAGAGTTACATTAACAAACTTAATGAAATACTGTATGAACATTGCAGATTGAAATATACATTATACCCTAATAGCTAACATTGGCTGACGTCGTTAATATCGCTCCTGTCCACATCTCCTGATATTACCAATTCACATTCCTTACAGAGCTGTGCAATTTTCGGAAGAGGATCCTCATCCCCCTATGAGAAGCACTGAATATTCCCGAATAGCGACGATGTTGCCATAGCTGCAATTTTTCTGCTAGAACCTCCAATGGTAATAAACAAGCTCAAGGTAATTTTTTTAGGGTAGTCAAGCTCCAAGTCTGAAAAATAACAGGTAGGAGCTGATTGGCTGGTTGTTTATCACTCTCCATTTTATCACATTTGAAGCTTGATCCATCTGGTCGATATAGAGCTATTTGCTCCTGCACTGTAAATTCTGCAGATTCTAACTATGTATAATTGATAGTTCATATAGCTAGAATTCGCATGCTTCCTATGCAGGAGCAAACAGCTCTATCAGTAATTTATCTGCTTCTAGGGGAACAGGTCATAAGTTCTAATAAATGGTGTGACACTTGCAAACAATTATGTTTATAATAAAGAGAATGTGTCTATTATTTATTATTTATTTATTAACAGTTTCTTATATAGCGCATACATATTCCGCCGCGCTTTACAGAGTATAGTTGAACATTCACATTAGTCCCTGCCCCAATGGAGCTTACAAACTATATATTGTCCTGCTAGGAGGGGGGTCAGCCACAGAAGCGATATCCATGGCTTTCAAATAACACACGCATGGGGGGTTTCTGAGTACCCAGAAACCCCCCTGACACACAACTATTTTTTCATTAAATGCAGGCCCCATGGTTAAGCCACACCTCTTGGACATTGGCTCCGCTCCCTATTCAAACACCCGCGAATCACGGGTAATGCAGTGTCCAGGTTTCCTTGCTGTGTGTACACAGCTGCTGCTGTGTTTCTGCCTTCCATGTCCCTCCTCCTGTAGTGTGAGGTCAGGAATCAGGTCCCTTGGTATCTGGTCGCTGGCTGTGTACTGTCTCTGGAATTCCCGCTAACTCCTGTAAGAATATTGCTTTATAATTGAAGAGTAGAATAATAATCATGGGCCTAATCAAACAATTACAATTTACTCAAATTTCTATTTTGACCACAATAGATTCACATATGTGTAAAGTAGGGTGGCCAATCCCGGGATCGGGATCGGCAGGATCCCGGGATTTGGCCCCTAAAACACCGGGATTTCAATCCCGGGATTGGAGTTTCCAATCCCAGGATTTCGGGATTAGACTGCGCATGCGCAGTCTAATGCCGGGCAGCGTCTGAGCTAGTGCTCAGATGTTGCCCGGCTTCTCCCGTCCCTGGTAGTGCGGCTCTGCGCAGCGTGACGACGTCAAAGGTTACACTGCGCAGGCCACACAACAGCCGCCGCCTCCTCGTCTGACTCCTGTGCTGACCTCCCGCCGCCCGCCCTCCCACCCAGCCTGCATTCGCCTCTACCCGGACCCCCAGACCATCGCCCGAAAACCACCCACCCAGGCTACATCCTCCCACCACACACGCCTGGCTATATCTGCCCAGCTCATTACCCGCCCGGCCGCACCGCACCTGTAAGTAAATATGAAGGCGGCCGGTGCGGGTTTTTGTATTAGGGAAGCCAATCCCGGGAATCCCGGGATTGGGCATTTTTCGATCCCGAATTCCGGATTGAAAAAATGCCCCGGGATTGGACACCCTAGTGTAAAGCTATATTTTCATCCCCTTTGTAGCTCAATTGAAGGAATGCTTAGCCCTTATAAGAAAACCTTGAATTACAGAAAACAGTGGGATATAAGATCTTATAAAGTGTGGCGAGCGCAGCTAGACACCGAGTCGAAGCGTGAGGAGTGCAGCGAACCCCGCGAGGGGAAGTGGATTAATTGACGTGTATTCCGTGTCCCCCATTTACTTATAATTAAAATTTATGTAAAACAAAGGCATAAAAAAAGTTATATCATATATTGGAAAGCAATTAAATAATGTAGTCCTAGACTGTTTTTTGTACTGTCCAATAGATGGGGGTAGAATTACTAGTATTGTACAATTGTTTTAATAGATTGTCTATAATTCAGGTTATTTAGGGCCTTGCAGTCCAAGTGAAATTAGTATTACACAGTTCAATATGTTGGTTGCAAGTTGTTCATTCTGTTAAGGAAGTGGGAACCAGTTCTTACTCCGGTCAATTGTTATGTTGTCACAATCAATAATCATATGTAAGTAGCACAGTTATGGGAGACTTATGATTGTATTGGTCTGGACAGACAATACATTAGCAATAGGTACCTCTAAAGTAGTCCATGCATCTTGCAATACCTGCTATTGGTGTCCCCCAGCTGCTGAAGCTTAACCAATAAATCGCAGCTTTCTACAGGCACCTTATAGAGAAATCAGAGGTACCTTTGAAATACTTGTATTCAGTGCAGTCCCTGTAAGCAGCAGCAATGGCATGGCTGGCAGGAACAGGGACCCAGCTGCGTAGCAGATATGGAATGTCTCCTTCCTTTGGAGAACAACCTGTTGAAAGTCCAGATGATTTATTGCAAACTTGCTCAGGTGTAATCCATACAAGAAGATGAAAACATGGTTATCCAAGGCGTTTCATCTGTTATAGACTTCATCAGGGTTTATTCTACGTATGACAACAAGTACAATCTGTCAGCAAAATATATTTAATACACAAAAGTACATGATACATTGTAGCTTTAAAAGGACTTGTTTTAATAAAAAACAGGTAAAAGGTGACACATTTAAAAATAATTCCATACAATTTTGACCAATATAGTGGTCTATAAAACAAAAAAGAAGAGCGGAAGAGGGACAGAAAGGTGAACAGTGGAGAGCAGGTAGTAATTATATGTATGTGATAGATAGTTATAATCCAATCGTATAGAATCATACCCTATTGGTGTGTTGAATTGAACTGCCTCAATTTAGCAATAGTGGTTCATGTACGAACATAAGCTAGGAACCTGGGAAGTCATTCAAATTTCCACGCTCCTCATAGGCTACTGCACATAAGCATGTATGCGCATGTGCAGCCTCTTGGTGCAGATGCACAAAGGCGCAAGGAATTGATTATTGGCCGGCCCATTTGCTTGCAGCAGTGCGGACAGTGGGCGTGGGGCTGCGGACATGGGTTGTGCCCATGGGAATTCACCAGTGACGCGGGTGCTGGTCTGCCCTCTTCCCGTACAAGGGCACCGCAGATCTAAGTCAGCAGAGGCTGACTTAGATTTGCAGACACTTGAGAAATCATTGTATGGTCGGCAACTATCGAATGATTTCTGCCCCGCACGCAAGCTGCAAATGGATGTTTATGCAAAACATCCATTTGCATGCATGCGGGGGAATTCAGCGTGCGTGTGGTGGGCAGGCAGCGGGCGGCGTTTAGATTAGCAGCATTGCGAGTCAACCAGAATGAGGACCCTTACTGAAAATTATATATAGACATATCATTCATTTAGTGGGTGGACACTTCATGTGTAAACATATGCTAAGAACCTTCATTAATGAGTGAGCACCTTAAGGATGAAAAAATAATAATTAAAAATAAAACATAAGTACATACCCAATTGGAGGTGTTGATACAGTGACAAAATGGTTCCTTTTATCAGGGTCCGCTTGACTAGTGCCTAAATGAATTTAACACTTTCACAATTGTCAAGACCATTTTGGTAAATCAATAGCTATTATAACAGTTAGTATTCGACATTCAAAAATTCTTATTTAGCTTGTTAGTGAATGACAACTATATAAGATAAAATTAAATATATTAAATAATTGAGGCTGTGTTATTTAAAAAGAATTTACACAAAGTCATACCTTAATCCAGTGTTTCTGCAATCAAAAGGAGCCCATACACGCTCCGTTGTGTCCGGCTCCGTTCTTTACTATGCGATGCGCGCTCCCGCGCATCACATAGTACGGTACAAAAAGTATGTGCTGCACATACTTTTTGTACTAGGTACACATCGTATCGGATCGCAGTGCATGCACAATGCATGCACAAGACATGCGATCCGATACGATGTGTACTATTTAAGTCCTGAACGGATCCGTTAAACGGACTGTGTATGGGCACCTATACTGTTTGCAGGCAGTGCATGGTGTGTTTGACACCTGTTTCAGTATTTATAGGGCAGGGTTACGACATCAATAATTTAATTGGTTAGTTAATTTAAGGATTAATATCCGTGAACTCAACACCAATAAAATTAATAATATACAAAGAATAATGCTGGATTCATTGTGAGTTAGAATATGTATAATTTGTTGGGCAGATTAATTTATTTAGTAGAAAAAACTTAAACAATGTTGGTACCAACATAGCATAGCGGTATTTTTCAAGCAATGCATTATGGGATAATTGTTAAAAAACTTATGTTTATGAATCTAGGCCTACCCTAAAAGTAAAACCAGGTAGCCTTAATAGAGGTATAGCCATTGAGCCCCCAAGAGCGATCTCCAGTTACCGCACACTAGGAGATGCTAGTGTGCTGTGTGTGTGATGGGCACATGCGGTGCCACTGGTAGGCTAGAGCCACATAACTTTATCGCTGAAGATGGTCTAGAAAATGTACAGTACTGAATCATTGGAAACTGTGTCTGTGTTGTAACGCTAAGAACTGTGCTAAATCCTGGAGTGCTGCCTTCACAAGGATCATGGGAAAGCAGGAACCCTTGTAAGCGCACTACAGTGTTGATTTAGAGTGCAGGTTTTTGTGTGGAATTATATCTATTGTTTCCTCAGGAAGGAAAGATATATAAATCTGAGCCATTGGATGTGGTCTTGCGGTGACAAGCATCTAGTTGTATAGTATCAGTCCCTTGAGTGCTTCAGTGTCAGAAAATTAAAAAAAAACTTCCATCGAGGCTAATTTTGGTGCTCAGAACCCCTCTGTTTTGGGGAGTGAGGAAAAATGTGCATATATACTGGTTGTGGAAAAAAAAAATACAAGGCAGGTATTTAAAGGCTGAATAACCAATGAGGTGGAGACTGAATTCCAGCCAGCCATTAATTGTACATGTATAATTAGCAGCAGCTTCAAAAATTTATACAATGGAGAGCTATAAACAACCAACCAATCAGCTCCTACCTGACATTTTTCAAAATACAGTCTGTGACATGGAACTTAGGAACTGATTGACTGGCTGTTTTTCACTCTCCATTTTATCACTTTTGAAGCATTAGTGCAGCGGTTCTCAAACTGGGGGTCCTGACCCCAAAGTGAGTCCTAACCACCTCAGCATGGGGTCACGACTCTATGTCGGACTGGGGATCCAGTTATTATGATGTAAGTAGCATGTTACCCATGTCTGCAAGCCAGAACCTTTATTCTGGGATTGTTACAGTTGCTGTTGATATCGTGACTGACAATCCTGCAACTGCTTCCTGTCTGGCTGGTGCCTGGCTGGTTCTAACACCAATTAATTAAATTCCTTGCTCCACTACAACAGGATTGTTGTCATACAACCACTGTATAAAGGGCCCCATACATCAGCAATTAATTGTGACAATTTTCAGATATGGAGATGGTTGCCACAATTAACTTTAGATGTGTGGGCTCCCCCTTTTGGCAATCCCAATCAAAATCGCCAATCGATTGCTTAATCAGGTTTTTAAACATGCTTAATAATCTGGTATTATCTGCAGATCTTTTTTAGATGTGTGGGCGTTCCCAATTCGTCTTCTTCATCTATTTACATTATGAACAGCAATCGATTGGGCAATTTCCAGATTTGAAGATGCAATCTTTAGATGGAAAAATCTGCCGATCACTGAAATAAATCTGTAATGTGTGGGCAAAGTCAGATAGATTGTAGAATCCATTTATCTGGCCAAAAAATCCCTGTATCTGGAAATCCATAAATTGTGATTGCTGATGTATGGGGCCCATTAGTCAGCCCATTCTAACAAAGGGCCTTATTCTGGTCGGTGCGGCCGGAAAGGAATATGCGGCCAGGACCGTACATCCGAAACCCCGCCTTCCATACGGATCGCCAACTCCTTCCGTACGTGGTAAGAAGCTGTCCGCACGGACCGCAAGTGTATTTCTCAAGGAATACGCCTCCTCCATCTCAGGTAACCTCCCCCATCATTCGATGGTCGCATCCGGCGATGTCATATGTCCGCCCCCTACACGTGCGTCACGGCCACATTACCATACGTACGCCCAGCGTTCTCATGGGAACGCCCATGAAACGCGGGGCGTATGCATATGGAAATGAGCCCAAATAGCCCTTCACGCCCCTCTCCACCCCCTGTTCGTAGTGTTAACATTTCATGCGGAATTTGGCCGTACGCCCCGCTCGCACATGCGCAGAGACAAAAAACATCGGCGGCACGAACGCACGCGGATATTACCGCACCAACCAGAATAAGGGCCAAAGTTACTTAACTAAATAACAACAATAATCAGCATGGGAAATCTATGGATGATCTTCTGCTATCGATGGATGGTTTGTGGTAGATGTAATGTTATGCTATAATAAAGCCAAGTAACAAGTTCTTCAACACTAGCCGTGAGTTGGAAGTGACTGGTGAAGAATTTCACAACACTGCATTATGCATTAGAAAAATAGTTTCAAATCCATGGGACAGTGTGAATGAAGACCCGGACTGTGACTGAAATGAGACATGCTGCTATCACTCCAGGGGCTAGATTCTCTAAGCTTCAAAAGTGATAAAATGGAGAGTGATAAACAGCCAGCCAATCAGCTTCTACCTGCCATGTCACAGGCTGTGTTTGAAAAATGTCAGACAGGAGCTGATTGGCTGGCTGTTTATCACTCTCCATTTTATCACTTTTGAAGCTTAGAGAATCTGGCCCCAGATTAGCTGAGGGGGTGAAGTAGCAAGAACAGCTAACCTGAGAAAAAAAGAAACAGATTATAAACTCACGGGTATCCCCTGGGTATCCCCCGGTTCACACTTTACCCATTAAACACCTTAACCATAACTTTAACCTTAACTTAAATAACTTAACCTGAAATAAAAACACGGACACAAGTGCTGGCGTTTCAAAAAGAATGTCAAATTTATTTTGACAACTAAACTATATGACTATAAATGGTGGCGGCACTAAAGAACGGTCACTAAAGGAAAGGTGGGGTTAAAGATCACTATGCATACACACATCGCTGGTGATCACTCTCCCTGGTCAGCCACCCAGCCAGGTGGTGTGGCCATCCCCCGTGCAGAAGCATGGCCCATGACAATCGATGTCAAGGGAGAGTGCACCCCACTATCTACACACACACACAGAGTTCTTAAAGAATGACCGTTCTTTACCGCCGCCGAAGAAGAGAAATAGGGAAGGGTGGGTGGGGCTTCGCAGGACGGAGGGAGATCACTCAAGCATGTGATCTTTCCTACCCTGTCTAAAACCCTCCCCCTGCACTGATAGGCCTTGTGCCCATCCTTAAATTAACATATCACCTGACTATCAGCAAAGTGTAACCTGCAGGAACCCTCAGTGGTTTATGTTCACTTCAAGCTTAATCAGCCTTCTGTGTTTCTTTCTCTAAAATGGTGGAGGAGATTCCATAACTTGGTATCATAAAACATATCACAGCTCTTTGGTGCAAAGTGTTTGTTATACTTTTGAAGAAAAGGCAGAGATGGATACTGGGGTATCTGTAAAGGGCGCCAGTAAGGGCGTGCCTTGCCAAGCTGCAACCTGGAAAAAGGGGTGTCACACCCTTACAACGAAAAGAGAAAAATGGGGTGGTTGCGCTATACAGTACTGTTCAATCATACATGGATTAAAACATGGATATTTATTATGGTTAAAAAATATATTCACAAGATAATATTATCAGTGCACACTTTTTAAGCCTGTGGCTTTAAGAATATCAATAATAAAAATAGCATGTAAAATGTGGGTATACAAGAAATGAGTGCTGCAGCATTCTGTATGTAGGGGATAATAGTCCCAAAAAGATCACCTCAATTCAGCTGTGTCCTGTCCTCTTTTGGGCCCAAAAGGATAATGCTCCCTGGTGATGGGTGGACAGTGGAACTGTATTGCCTCCGTAATTATTTTATATCGGAGTCACCCCAGAGATGGTTGTGGATGTGGGGTCCTGGTTCGGCAGTATTACAGAGGTGGCATTCCTCCACAAAGATGGTATTGCCCGTCCTAGGGTCCCGCACTCCAGAGGGTGTATGTGGTCCCAGAGGGAAGTCTGGTTTTGGAAGCACTGCTTGTAGGCACAGACTGAGGAGGGTGTAAAAGTAGAGAAGCAGCTGGATGGGTGTACCAAATGGTCAACGCGTTTCGCTGCCCCTGCAGCTTTTTTAAGGTGGTTTACTAGGTACAGCGTCTGGGTATAAATACCCTCAGTGCTTGGGGTATTGTGCACATCTGTGTTAGTTCAATTAATTCATTGTTTTCACAAAACATTTTAAAAACTATAGCAGCATGAATAGGAGACAGCTCTAAACATTTATATACTTTCAGAGTTAAAAAACGAGGTTTCCAAGTGATAAAAAACACAATTTTCATATAGTATTGTAATGAGATAGTGTAGTTGCATTTCCGGACTTCCAGTGACGCACTTCCGGTTAGGTGGAACGCAGGTGACCCGCATAATCGCGGTTTTGTATTAGGAAAGCGGAATACTAAACACTCTCTAGCAACTGGTTACTACATGATGCGCCATATGTGGCTGTTGAATATTACTTATGTGTCGCATTAGCACAGTTTCTATCCCTATGCGTGTTAGCCCAGAGTAAGGCTTCATAGTTACTATGAAGAAAAGGGTAGTACGTTACAAAACCAAGCGGCGGAAGCTATACTCATCGGATATAGGGCCTTATTTTGGTTCACTCTTTCTGACAAAATCCTTCTTAGATGGACAAAACCATGTGCACTGCAGGGGGGCAGATGTAAAATGTGCAGAGAGAATTAGATTTGGGTGAGTTATTTTGTTTCTGTGCAGGGTAGATACTGGCTGCTTTATTTTTACACTGCAATATAGATCTCACTTTGAAGTAAAACCCCACCCATATCTAATTCTCTCTGTACAAGTAACATCTGCCCCACCTGCAGTGCACATGGTTTTGCCCTTCTAAGAAGGATTTTGTCAGAAAGAGTGAACTAAAATAAGGCCCATAGTGAGTCCCAAAAGATGTAGAGGGGGTTATTCAGACCTGATCACTTCTCTGCCAACTTGTAGCGCCCTGCTATCAGATAGCCGCCACCTGGTCAAAGTGAAATCCCGCCCTGTGCAACGCGGCAAAAGGCTTGCAAAAATATTGCAGATCGTCGATTAGCTGCAAATGCATTCACAACTCATTCATCATCCAATGATTTTCCCACTGTGTGCAGTCTGTGCGGAGCCCAGGACCTACTCAGTGAGATAGAAACAGGCTGATCGAGGCTGGAGCTGACTTCACAACGCTTGGGCACATCTGCAATTGCCCTGATACTCCCAGAAATTGTCCGTTACCACCGACAGACGCTGGCTTCCTGTCATTCAACTTGAAAACAGTCAGCAATCAAAAAATATGCTGAATTTTACCCCTGTGACATGGCAGTTAGAAGCTGGTTGGCTGCATTTTTTCTCTGTCCACTTTGGTGTCTATGTACTAAGCCTTGGAAAGTGGACAGAGATAAAATACCAACCACTGGTCGCTGATGAAAAGGAGAAACTGAGCAATATATGGCTCAGCCATATATTGCTATCAATATATGGCTGAGCAATATATCTCCCCCGTGTGTACGGGGCTTAAGATGGACAAAACCATGTGCACTGCAGGTGGGGTAGATGTTACTTGTGCAGAAAGAATTAGATTTGGGTGGGGTTTTACTTCAAAGTGAGATCTATATTGCAGTGTAAAAATAAAGCAGCCAGTATTTACCCTGCACAGAAACAAAATAACTCACCCAAATCTAATTCTGCACATTTTCATCTACCCCACCTGCAGTGCACATGGTTTTGTCCATCTAAGAAGGATTTTGTCATAAAGAGTGAACTAGAATAAGGCCCACAGTACAATTTTTTGACCAATTTCATTGACAGATCTAGCTACAGTTTATAGGCTCTTTTTGAAAGATATCCAAATTGAGCTGCATGCACAGTTGACAAACAACCTGGATGAACAACTGGCGGGTATGCGCATCATCATCCGTCGCAAACGCACTAAAATATATTTTGACCAATTTCATTCAGAATGGCCGAAATGAACAAAATTGGTCAAAAAAGTTGGTCAAAAAAATTGTACAGTGTGTAGAGTAGGAATCTGGTTGCTATGGGTCACAGCACTTTTTTTTTTTTTTTTTAATCATTAAAAAGGCCATATTGCAATGCAGGCATTCCCTGACCATTACCAATTTGTTTATGACATTTATTCCTTACTTTGCGGCCATTTATTGTCTATTTCCCCTTGCTCACCCTACTGCCCCCTACCGTGGCCAGCGAGCAGCGGTGCCATATTTCATGCTGCAATTACTGGGCAGGTACAGTATCTGGTTTGCATCTTCAGTCACCTGCCCTGCACAAGCTCAGAGGATGCTGGAGCACATGCCTGCAAAATAAGCAGCAGCCAGGTGGAAGAGAAAAAGGGAAGGCAAATTTGTATACACTGAGAATATGCAAATAAATACACAAATGAAACAAAATCCAACAAGAAATATATATTTTTATTTCCAATAAGATCTTAATATAACTTAAATATATGTAGTCTTTAACTAAGCTTCATACTAAGTTCAAGAACTCGCGGTAGATCTTGGGATACCCATCATACATTGGACCTTATTCTGGTCCACGCACAATGCTGCAAAATTCGCAGTGTTGCCTTGCTGAGTTCACTGCACGGCTGCGAATGGATATATTGCATAAACATCCATACGCAGCCTTGGGTGTGGGGGCCAAATCATTCGATGGTTGCCGACCATGCTCAGATGAAAAACATCGCTCCCCCGAGCGAACACGCGTGGGAGCGATGACACCAGAATATGAGGCCCATTGTTTGTTCTTACCATTGTATTCATAGAATAGCTGATTTTCTACAGGGTGACCAGGTGGTAGTGATTCCAATCATAACGCATGCAGCTTTTGTTTTAAACTGGTTAGGAAAAACAAAAATGTGTTGCTTAAAGTTCCACGTGATTATTCCAAAGTGTCTTTTCCATCATATCGCCCCTGTAGTTCCTCTATTGCAAAGCAGTGGGTGCTGTGATAAGAGGTGTTCTGGTATTTAATGTATTGTAGACACATTGGGGCAGATGTATTAAGCCTGGAGAAGAGATAAACTGGAGATAAAGTGGAAGGAGATAACGCCCCAGCCAATCAGCTGTGTTTGAAATATGAAAGTTGGTAGTTGATTGGCTGGTGCGTTATCTCCTTCCACTTTATCTCCAGTTTATCTCTTTGCCAGGTGTAATATATCTGCCCCACTATGAGGAGGGGAGAGGGAAGAAATGTATCAAGCCTTAGGTGGCACCTGTTGGGGGTGGCAAGGCACCCCGCCCCATGCGGGTCCCAATTCGCTCGAAGGGGGTGGTCACAAATCACGGATGGGAGGGAAAAGCAGGCCCGGCCAGTCAATAACACAGGCAGGGTAATTTCTACAGGCGGACGAGCTGTGCAACTGCACGGTTCACCGCACGGCTTATCTGTTGTTGCTATTGCACCCTTGGAGCATCCTCCAGCTCACCCGCTGGCTGCTTACTGCGATGCCTGGCTCCCCCACTCAGCTGTGCACTCACCCATCCCATCCCCCTCTGCTCTCTGTCCACGTTGCATAAGGGGGGCGTCATCTCATGGGGGGGCAGTGCCGCAGTGCAGCAACATGCCTGAGCCAGAAGGTGCCCATACACTTGTCCGATCACTTGGGATGATTTTGCCTGATCCGAATGGGGGATGTGTTTGACATTCCCTCTGACCCGATGCGCGGTCTCATGCGCATCGGAGTGGGGAAGTCGGATGGGCTGCACTTTAAATCTATTGGATCAGACCCATCAGTGGCTTTTTTAGCACCACTGGAACACACCTATGTGCAGCAGCAGGGTCCGTGGGGCGGGCAGCGGGGTCCATGTGGGGGGGGGGGGGGGGGCGGGGCGGTTTGCGGTTTAGTAATGGCTGGTAGCTAGTAGTGGGATATACCGGGCGGCGTGGCAGGAAAAATGTAGTGCCGAGGGGTGATCTGACACTTACATCCATCCCTGGCTGCAGACGGGGCACTGCATGTGGCAAGTACATACACACTTGGCGATGCTGGGCTCGATGGGAGCTATGTGACATTCTGCACCACGTTCTCACTAGCAGTAACCCCACATGGTCCCTGCTGCAGGGCTGATGGGGTAGGCTGCTATCACCCCGCTGGAGCGTACATAAAATGGGTACACACTAGATGATGTACCCTATATGTCGCTCTGAACTGTGGGTTCCGGTAACTAATTTATTAAAGCTTGCCAAATTTTGTGAAGCCCCATACACACTAGACGAGATAGATAAAGATATTGCCCATCTGAGCGATATATATGACTATCTTATTCATTGTGTACAAGCAATTCGTTATCGATGGACATTTCCGTGCTTAGATAATGACCCCCCTTCCCCATCTGGACATAAGGGGGGTCACAAGGGAGGACTTCGTTAACGACAACCTCGCTGCAGCTGCAGCATAGCCATCGCGCCCGCCACTGCCAATAGCGCAAGTATGCATCGTATATTTCTTCCAAAAGGTGTATATATTATGACCTTTCTATTGCTCATTGCAGCAATAGAAAATCTTTTTGGCTATCAACCAAAAGTAAAATTACCGGGATAGCTGAGCGATACCGAGCTTCCTGGCAACTACGGCTGTTAGCGGTTAGAGTAGTCTTACTGCCTGCCAGGCCAGTAACATGTCTATCAGGGCAGCCTTGAGCTGAACTGACAGACAGATTTTCAAGAAAAAAAAACAATAACATTTTTTAGAGAAATAGAGAATCCCACTGCTGCAGTATTTATGGCTTTCTGCCTATGATAAACTGACCGTTTACACCAGTAGTAATATTTAAGGCATATTTTACCATATTCATGGTACCTCTCCACAGCCAGATGTTGGGTGGATGCTTGTTCCTTCTATCCAGATGTCTAGTGCCTAGGTCTCGACAGATGTTGGCCAGTTGTCCCTCTAGTCTGTTATATAAAGATGGGAGATTTCATCATCACCTGTGATGTAACAACATTTTTTGCATCACTGCAATACTAAATGAAATGACATGCTGGTAATAAATCTCGATAATAAATCCGGCCCATAGGTAATTACTTTTCATTCATAATTTCACCACATATACCTTGTTTCTAGCACAAAATACAAAATGGTTTTGTGTAATATAAAACTTATGTGAGTTCATACTTGCCTGCTCTCCTGGATGCCTGCCAGAAGTGACAGGTAAATTTCCCAGAAGTCTCCTGCTGTCACACAGAGCCATCCACTTCCTTAATGAAGTGGGTGGCTCAAGCGGATTAATTAAGTTATTTGTGCTAAATAGCGTCAATGTGTCCCCATCCCTGTTTTACAAGTTGTGGCTTTGTATAGAGAGGGTGGAGCCACAACAATGTCACTCTTGGGCAAGCGACATTTCCGGTATCATCAACTGAAATGACCCCTAAGGAGGCAGACACAAAGTTGGCATCTATGCACCAGTTTGTATATTTTGTCAATACCCTACATATAACTTAATTAATGTGTGCACGTTGCATTCAGCAGTCTGCTGTAAGACATTTAATTTACCAAAACTACAGCAATATTTGTATAGGTTTTGTCTACCCCTCCTTATTAGATAACATTTATAGTGATCTAAATTGTGTTATAATTATCTGATGCAGTGAGTAGCCCATAGACTACAATGGACTACCACCATGTTCAGCTGGTGATAGCTGCAATAAAAACCCATGGGGGATACGGCTGCTGGTGGAAATGGATGGATCGCGGAAGGCATCAGAGATATCTATTGTGGACCCTCCGGGGATCCTTAATATTTGCAGTAAACCCCTGAAAATAGATCAGGGAAATAGCCAAAAATATTGTTTGTTTGATAAATGGCCACAATATGATACTACAGCAGGGTGTCTTTTTTCTTTCACCAGATCCCTTTTAGACATGGGCATGGGTAATTAGTACCCCCTCTCTCCTCCCTTGGCAGCACTGTGCATGCATCACCCAAATCAGCACCGGAGCCGCCACTGCATCATCTCCCTCGGCGCACCGTTACACCTCCCCTCCCCAACTGCCACTCAAACGCACCAGACATAGGGACCGAAGCGCCGCAAATATATCAGTGAATATCCCAACCAGATACTGTATGTAGATCCGTATATGTAAAGTATATGTAAACTTTAGTTTAACAAATCAGTGGGTGCTTCCAAAGTTGTAAGCAGTAAAGCGAATTTTCTTCTGCGCACCTGTGTACATCTGAGAAGCACAGTAATACGGGAGATGCACAGGGGGAAATTTACTAAGATGTAAGCTCTATTGCACACATACCTCCCAACTCTTGTATAGGAAAACAGGACACTCGCGCGGCTGAGCCGTGCAAGCACCTGGTGGCGTGGCCTACAAAAGGGCGTGGCCTCGCGGGTGATGCATCCTCGGGCCACGCCCCACTTTCTGCATGTCTGCAATGCTATTCTGTTCAGGTTGGGGGGACTTCCAACTGCCCCCCTCTGCCGTGGGACACTGGCGGCCCCAGATGAGGGCGGGACCACCCCAAACTACCGAGACGGTCCAGCGAAAAACGGGACAGTTGGGAGGTATGATTTCACATATGATGTTGCTATGGGCAACCAATCAGATACTATCTTCTAGAAGGCGCTAAATAAATAAGTAGATTCTGATTGGATGCCCATAGAAACAACCCATGTGAAATAGAACTCCCATCTTAGTAAATTTCCCCCACAGTCTCTGTTTGGGGCATTCCTGGTTGACAGGGAGGAGGCTAGTGATTGTCCCTCTTATTTTAACACTTATGGGCACTTAAAGTGAGCATTTCAGTCAGTGGCGTAACTATAGCTCCGCAGCCCCCGTGGTGGCGGGGGAAGCGCAGAGAAATTGGGGGCGCCGCCGGGGGGGGGGGCTGCGGGGCTATAGTTACCCGCGGTTTGCGTCTCGCCCGGCTCTCTGCCGGGACCTGCCTAACCGTCACGGTCCCGGCCGGCTCCTGCTGCAATGAAAACTGACAATTAGAAAATGGCTGCCCCCATACTGCAGACAGTTTTCTGTCTGCAGCATAGGGGCAGCCATTTTCTAAGAGTCCGTTTTCATTGTAGCAGCAGTAGCCGGCTAGGACCGTGACGTCAGGAAGGTCCCGACAGAGAGCAGGGCGAGACGCAGACCGCGGGTAAGAAGGGGGGGCATGTTAGGTGTGTGGGGGGGGCGCCGAATAAACGTGCGGCGGGGGGGCGCTAAATAGTTAGTTACGCCCCTGATTTCAGTCCTTCCATTTGGAAGAACATGGACACCAGGAAAGGGCTTTCTAGCACCATTTGAATAAAGTCGCAGACACATGACCACCAAAATATGCAGCCGTGGAAGGTCACACAGCTGTTCCAGTATATTCATCATCTATATACTGTATATATGTCTAGTGTCCGTTTGTGTGTCTCCGAAACACTGTCATCTGTTGGCAGTGATTGAAATTACATCTTTTTTTCTCTCACATGTGCAGAAACACAGAGGCAATCACAAGGTAGCAGACTAGCTTTTGAAGCATTTGCTTTGAATGGGCTTACTAGTATATAATAAAAGGCTAACACTGCTCCTCACCTCTATGGGGGGGATACAAGTGTTGTTTTGGCACTAGATGGCGTTCTATTGTACATTTCAAGTATTTCTCTGTTCGGGCGTGCACAGCCATGGAGGCTGATATTACTGCTATGTTGTTCCGCCATTTTGATGGGCTGGTCAGTAGCATATCCATATTTTTCAAAGTTTTCGACTTTGGAACTTGCGCCTAATTACTGACATATCTCACATTTACAATCCATTAAGACAGAGCAGCCTTATGGTTCTGTAGGCTATGTAGTGCATGTACAGTACACGAACACACTAGCACAGAGAAGCCTTGCGCACACATGTGTTCATGTACATAGGAATGTTTTACAGGCCCCTCCAGCAGGATGGCCATATAATGACTAAAATTACATTGCCTGGAATGGCACAGCCAGAAGAAAGGAGGGGGAAATACATTTTCCGTGCTTTCCACTGAAATTCATTCTGTGGTTTGTGAAGAGGGAAAAAAAATGTGCTTTATATTTTGTGAGTGGAGTCACATGACCTGGGTTATGAATAGCAGATTGTAATGAGTTGGTAGTGTAAGTAGGAGAGGAGGCGAGAGCACACACATACACACTCACACATACACATACACACTGTCTGTGCTGCTGCTGCTACTACTACTACTACAGACACAGCCATACAGCCAGGTACAGTGCTGAGCTGCTGGTGAGCAAGGTGAGTGACCAGTGGCTGCATTCATGTCCATTGCTGGGAGGAGGAGGGGGGAGATGGAGGGGGGGGTTCCTATTGTTTTCTTTTAGGGAACTTTATAGGGAGGAGGGAAGATTTCTCTTCTCAGGAAGTTACAAGAGTTTTTTTTTTCCTTTTCATTAATTGAACCCGGCTGGTGCCCTCTGCTTGCCCCAGCTCTTTCCTATCCTCCTGGGTATCTCTGCACCCAGGAGCCGGCTGGAGAATCTACTGACTGACACGTTGCTTTTTTGTTTGGCTGGGAGAGGGCAGAGGTCACGGCTGTCAGCTCTCTCCGGCTACACATCGCTGCGTCCTGCTCTCTCCCGCGACTTCTCCAGCTGCATGCCCGCTGCGACTTCTCTCTTCTGTGCGTGCGACTGTCCCTAGACGCAATCTTGCTGCCACCCTGGGGTTTTGCACTTTATTTCCCCAGTGCAGTTGCTCCCTTCTTCTTACTATCCAGTTCCTATCGCCTGCCCCCTATGCCGGTATTCCTCTCAGGGTACACACCTCATGATTAGTCGTGCTATCTCGGTACCTGCAATTACTGTACGACTACTATCCTGTAGTGTGTACTGCCATATAAGTGTCTGGTGCTGTAGGTCATACTCACCGTACAAGCAGTGTGGTCTGCAAGGCAAGGAACTTTTCTTTTCCTTTTCATTTTCTTCTGTGCCTCTGATTCCTTCCTCTCCCAGAGTCAGGAAACCACTGCCTCTTACTTCTAATTCTATACCCACAAAAATTCCTTTTTTTAACTTATGCTAGCTTGTTTCTCCATTTATTTTGCTCAACATTGTATTTTGCTGATCTTTACAATAAATTGTTCCATTTAACCCTTTCATAAAGTATTCTGCACAGTTCTGGAAACTTTGTGTTGTAGTACTTTGTTATAGAAAGTTTCTATAAACTCACTGTGATGGCTTCTTTTATAACCTGTATTTATTGACAATTACCTATATTTTTCACTTGTGTTATTTACAGTTTATTTCTTCAAAATGCATAAGGATTGTTTTTTTTCATAGTTCACTAACATGCCATTAATCTGCACAGATCTGCTTATATATATATATATACTGTATGTGTCTGTTCATGGACTACTGTTTGCATATTGTACCTGCATCTGGATTATGTGATACAAAAAAATCACTGGCTCACCTTCCAAATCTCTGCTGTCATTTTTGCCTTTCCATGTAATTCCATCATTTTACCAGCAGGGGTCTCCACTGTCATTCATTATTTTACATAATGCTTTTAATATTTCTATGATGGAAAAGGATGAGGAGAAGGGTGTTGGGGTAAAGGAGGTGAGACGAGGTGAACTCAGTGGAGGGGGTTGGCAGAAGGGTAATGAAAACATCACCCTTTCCTGGCCCGCCCCTTGCCCCCTGGAGCTATGTCTGACTGTGGCTCTGTGATTGTGTGTGTGGTACCGCAGGAGGATGATGGTAAGGGGAGGGAGTTTGGGGAAGAGCGGTGGAGTGACGCTCAGATGTGGTGGAGTAACCACAGTAAGGGGTTTGCTATATTGCAAGGAGTGTGACAAGAGTGGCACATAGACGGGCATACTCTGTAGTGGGTAACACTTCAAAGCAAGAAGAAAATATATTCATTTTTGTTTATTTGGCTGAACAGTTTAAAAGTATTTTAATATATTTCCTCACTCATACTTCTGACTCATAAATCTCTTTTGGACAGCTACTCCGCAGGCACTTGTAAATAAATGATAGTGTAGAAGTGTGCCACTATGTATAGGATATATGGAATAAAGTATACATTCCAAGTATAGTAGTCTACACATTTTTTTAACTTTACAGCATTTTTTGAACTTGTGATCGAATGCTACATTCTTCTGATTCTTGTAACTGTATGGCTTGTTTACTGGAAGTGACATGTTCCTCAAGTGTTGACCAGAATCTGCAAATAACATCAGAAAATAATACACACTTATATATTTAGTTATGCAGAGATTTAAAAAATCCACTATTATCATTTACAGTTTCTTATATAGCGCAGAATATTCCGTTGCGCTTTACAATTGGAAACAACAGTGATTCAGAAAACTGGTAGCTACAAACCGACATGGAGGTAGGAGGGCCCTGCTCGCAAGCTTACAATCTGTTGAATAGTTATCGTAATTGTTAGTGTGAGCTAGCTTTCTGCGAAAGCCCGATGTATTGTTTGCATCATTAATCAATAAGTTCACAATTATTATCAACAGATTCCTATATAGTGCAGAAAATTTCATTGTGCTTTACTATGGAAACAGTGATAAAACAAAATGGGTAGTTACAGACAGTCAAAAAGGTAGGAGGGCCCTGCTCGCATGCTTACAATCTATGGTGTATTTCATCTAAGTTTGGCAATATATTAGGATTTTGTAAGTATGTAAACATATTTATGCTTATGCAGAATTAACTCTTATGTATAAACAGTCTAACATATGGAAATCATTTTTTTTTTTTTTTTGCTTTGAACTGGGATTTCCATCTGGCATATGAGAAAAGCTAAATAAAATGTAAATGACAATAAAGACCATTCCATGCTTAGTGTAAGTATGGAGACTGTCACAGCAAATATGCTGTTAGTGGGGAGTGGTGTTAATAGCTTAGAGCAGAACTAAGCTTAAAAAAAATAAACAATTACATGCATTGTATAGTATGAACTGTTCAGCCTTTCATTTTGAGCTGCTGTTTTTATTTGGAAAATTCTACAGTTGTTGCTCACTTTGTGCTGCCATATTGCTATAAAAGTTCAACTGCCGCATTGTATGTTTCAGCAGAAATAGTTTAGGTATATTGCCTGCTTACATATTATATAAAAGATAGTAAATAGCCCTTTCTATGGATTATGGATATTTATAAGGTTTTCACACCTTGATAAAGGGGTACGTTGACCCCCGAAACGCCGGATCACCTGTGACATTTGAATACAAGCAGGTCTGGTGGTGGATCAATTACATAAAAAGAGAGAGAGAGAGAGCGCGATGTATTTATTGTATTTAGAAACAAAGACTCTCACAGGTGGGTGCCGGATGGGGTCCCGATAGTAGGGATCCCGACAGGCATTTACCCGACGTCGGGATCCCAACTGTCAAAACACAGACAGCCGGGTTCCTGACTGCCACCTGCTATATTCCCTCGTGGGGGTCCACAACCTAGAATAGGTGGCGAGCGCAGCGAGCCCGCAAGGGGCTTTGTTGCGCTCACTATGCTGTCTAAGTCCGGCCAGTCGGGATCCCGACGTCGGGCTAATGACTGTCAGGATCCCGACTGTCGGACCCCTATACCACACCCCTCACAGGTGACTTTAAAATAAAACTTACCTAATGGAAAGTACATTTTGGCCCAGAGCAGGTTCAGGAGCCCAGTTCCAGATGATGTCATATTTAATGAGATGTTCAGGAACTGAGTTCCTGCAGGTTCCTTTTGAAAATACCACTATATATATACATACATGTATATCATATGCATACATATATATATATATATATATATATATATATATATATATATATATATATGTGTGTGTGTGTGTGTGTGTGTTGTGTGTTGGTAGATGGCGGCACTCAAAGACAAACACCAAAGGTAGCAGACTTTATTAAATGTGTGTCTGATTGTCGGGCTGCTAGAACATTTCAAACACTCAGCACATCTGGGCAGCAGTAGCAAGCGATAGGAACCGTCTGAATCCAGAGCTGTCTGACCCAGTCCCTCAAGGGCCACTGACCTGGCTGATGTTTAACATTTCTCTAGTGTGCACATAATTGCTATGTAAGATACACAGCAACAGACTCAGGACATGTGCAAGCAGGTTTCAGAAAGCACAAGTACCACTTGTGATTTCATGGTGAAAACAAATGCACAATTCTTTTTCTTTAGGCTGCTGGCAACATATGCAATATTGTTCTAAGCATGCGTAATGCGTGTCATACATATTTACAACTTTACAAACTTAGTAGAATATTAAATCACATGCTACATGTGTAATGAAATTATTTATAGACCAAGCATTGGGTCGGTATTTGGGTTCCATGCAATAAAAGTTTCCTTTACTGCCGCAGGATTTCAGCACAGGGGGCATAGCCATATTTCGGAGGTGATGTGATGGTTATGGTATAGAGCAGCGGTTCTCAAACTGTGGGTCCTGACCCCAAAGTGGGTCCCGACCTTCTCAGCATGGGGTCGCGACTCCATGTTGCTGACCATCAGGCTGATGACTTTTCTAAACTCAGTCAGTGATTCAAGGAGTCTGCAAAATCTGTTGAAATGTCTGTTATTTCAGACTCCTCCCATCATTTTGTTCCTCCATATTGCTGCCATGTATGTGCTGTCTCCTGACTACACATGTGATGTGATGACCTCGCCGGGGTGCTGTAATTATATTTATTGCCTGATGGGGTCCCAGAGCAAAATAGTTTGAGGACCCCTGGTATAGAGGATCGAAGCTGTCTAGATCGGCCATGTTATGATTGACCACTCTTAGTCGAACCCATCTAATGAGATGCCTAAAGATAGTCGACCGCGTCTAGAAGGACAGTATCAGAAGCTAGACGCCAGCGTTAGAGCGACGGGAGAGTGGTCGACAGTCACATGGTGCGCATGAGTTTTTCATGTTTATTTGGGTGCCGAATGTCACAGGGGTCTCCTTGGACACACTATTATAATCTCACTCTATGGGCCTTATTCTGCTTCACTCCTTCTGGAAAATTCCTTCTTAGATGGACAAAACCAGGTGCACTGCAGGTGGGGCAAATGTAACTTGTGCAGAGAGAGTTAGATTTGGGTGGGGTTTTATTTCAAAGTTAGATCTATATTGCAGTGTAAAAATAAAGCAGTCTGTATTTTCCCTGCACAGAAACCAAATAACTCACCCAAATCTAACTCTCTCTGCACATTTTACATCTACCCCAGCTGCAGTGCACATGGTTTTTTCCATCTAAGAAGGAATTTGCCAGGAGTGAACCAGAATAAGGCCCTATGTCCACTTGGATAGTAAAGTATGAACCAAGTTGACCTTTGACATTCGGCAAGAAAAAAAGGGGGAAAACTGTTGATCATGTGACATCAACCACACTACCATCGCTCTAATGCTGGCGTCTAACTTCCGTTACTAACTAGATGGGTTCGACTAAGCGTGGTCAACCATAACATGGTCCATCTAGACACTGTAGGGTACTTCCCCATCTTTGCGGCCACCGCTTACGCCACGGAACTTACGTAGTGCTGCTAAGAATCATCGTCCCCTCCTGGGCTCGCTTCACTCACCATGCTTCGGGCTCGGTGGCACACTCCGCTTCACTCGCCACAACTTTACTAAAGGTAATATATGGTGGCGTGGACACAGGAGAGCGGCGTGGACCCAGGGTGGTGGTGTGATTTCTAATGGCTCCCTCACCGAAAATCCTTACGTGGTGGTTAAGTAGCAGCTAACATAACTGGCGTATCGGTGGCCGCAAAGATGAGGAAGTACCCATTGTAGATCCGTCCATCGGAAATGGATGTCGCCGGGCCTTCCAAGAACTAGGCTGCTCTTCCAGTCATCTACAATCAAACTTTACATGCTGTGTACACCAATGACGGGGGCCTGTGGTACCCATTCATAGTTGCTCTGCATAAATGGGACATACAGAACCTCTCAACTTTCCAGTCAGTCGGAATAATGGAGTCTCCAATTTTTTTTTTAGAATAATAATCAATGGACAAAAAAATAGAATTATTCATGACACGTAATTTGTTCGTTTATAACTATGACTTTCTTTTAGCAAGTTCTGCTTGGCATTTATGCTCACAGGGGTTTATTTACCAAAATGGGAGTTGCTATGAGTAACCAATCAGATTTTGTCTATTATCTTCTCTATGGTGCTAAATAAATGAAAAGTAGATTCTGATTGGTTGCTATGGGCAACTTCCCATCTTCAATAGAACTCCCATTTTAGTAAATAATCCCCAAAGAATCACACTTTTGGTGCCATGTACTTTTTTGGTTGAAGATTCCAGTGCCAAGGAACATTGTTCTCCGCCACCCAATGACAAAAGGGTACCTCAGGGCAATTAGTAACAAGTTAGATGTGCTAAGGACAGCAGTAACAGGAACTGCATATACATACTGTAGACGGCTGTACTCTGGTATCAACACATGCTGTAGAAAGTGTACATGCTGACTAAACAACAGGTACAATGAGCGGCCTGTGCGTGTGGAGTAGTGGGAGGTGCTGCAGGGCAGGATTACTGTACAGTTATTTGTGGGGTACTGAATAACAGAGAGGGCCGCAGGGCAGGATTAAAGCACAACAACAATAAAACTATATAAGAAAAAGAGAATTTAGGGCGACACCAGAACAGGAAATGCAGTGACACAAGGGTTCATCGTGTGTTCTTTTCCTGTCTTACAATATATTGTTTACTAGGATTTCTTAAGGTATATTTTTAACAGTTGTATTCATATGTTTATACAACAATATCCACTAATTGTTGGGGGGGGTAAATCTAAAAGCCATTGGGACTTGTTCTCTGTTGAATCTATTTAGGTCCCACAGCCAGTTTAGGGTTGTTATATAAGAATAAGGTTTGTTATATGAGAACAGTAGTATTGAGCCCAATTATACAATGACTCTGTGTGGCAGTGCAAACTCTTTAGGGTGCCATATAAGTAATAATATTAAGTGACATTTAGGGGGCGATTCAATTGCTTTCTTGTGCCCACAGATCCTTTCTAAAGTGTTGGGAGATATTCAGTTGTTTGTGTTGCTGGGCTCATGTTAGGTCAACAGGGTGCGCAATGTTGTGCCCAAATGCCTGCGGTTTAGACAAGCCCCGTGCAAACTACTGGGCACCCATCATTTACTCAAAAGTGTGACTTTGTGTGGATTTCTGCTCACCCCTTGGGGGCAAGCAGAAATAATGGGCACCAGCAGAACAGATGCCTAGCGGCAAATGGGAGATACGATTTAATTTCTGCCTAGTTGTCTGTTTGCAGTTGGTTCTTTGAGCAAATACAGGCAGTTTAGTGTTGTACGCATCTCAGGGTCATCTCCCACTTGAGGCTGGTGTAAATGGGCAGCATCTCGGGTGTAACTAGGGGAGTGGCACATACACAGTGATACGTCTCATTTCAAAATGGCCTCTTGTACCAAGGACAGAGCTGACGCTTATGACGGCTACTTGCACAAGCAGTTGGGTGAGGTTGGCAGCACATGCAGCCAACCGCAATGTGGCCAACTGAATCGGGACCAGTGTCTCCCTTGACTTCCATGTGGCTCTTTACACAAACATTTGACCATAAGAAAAAGAGGTGGTCTGATAATAAGTCCATGTGATTTCTCATGCAAAGTGATGTATTTTGTTGCCACAATAAAGATGATGACGGGGCTGACGGCTCCTCCTAACAGCTCTCAGAACTCTCCACAAGTAAAACCAATAATTAGTGACAGTTACCGTCACTCCCGCGTCGGCTCACTAGTGCAGTAGGTGCTAGATTGGGTAGTGCTGAAAGCAGTTATTGTCACCATGTTACATGACCTGGCCGCAGTTACATATACTGTACACCAAGTGTCTAATGTGTAAAGCAGTGACCTGTACTCTGGATTTTACTGTAGAATGACCGTCTGATGTGTCATGCAATGTTTGTTTGTTGCCTGGTCTAAAGATAGATCTACCTAGTGGTTTATTCTGTACTTTGCCTCTTGGCTTACCTTTAGGTGTCAGGCAGAGGTCAGAGTCAGGGTCATGAGATTCGGGTCAATAATTGAGTCTCTGTTTTGATCTTAATAGGTTATAATTATATTCTGGAAGTTCAGGAAAACATTCCCCACCCTCTTGGTCCATGAATACAGGATGTCTAGCTGTATGCTTCTAAGTGCAGGACATCCCATCCCCATCACACTCTTTCCAAGTGAAAGCGGGAATCCACAGTTTGGAATATCCGCACTTGTACTGTATTTGCCTCTTTGGGTTATATAATAAATCATCTGATAGCAACACCTTTACCGCCATCCATGTGTCTCCCCAATGCCCACAATCTGTCTTCAACTGCCAGCGTATATTACAGAACATTAGAACACAGCTACTACTGTTCGACTATGGGGTGTATGTATCAAGTTGTTGGAAAGTTGGAGTACGTCCCCACCAGTACGTGTTGGAAGTAACAACAGGATGGAAAAATAAATCATAACATTTTATTATTTATTTCAAGCAATTTGTTTAAAGTTCAGTATTTTTTTTTTGGTGTGTTATTTTAGAATTATTATTACTAGTGTTATAACCAAGTGGACCTGAATGTCCAATCAGAAAAATGCACATATACCTGCTGACTGCAGGTGAAGTGGTAAATTAACCCTTATAACCAAGGTATTCTTAAGGGGTGTGCACACGGGGTGATTCTTCTAAGCAACTTTGACTACATCGTCGATCGACCACAGTGTACCCGAAGCGCGGCAGGTGCAGCGAGCCATGCAAGTACACTTATACTGTGTCCATGTAGACATATGTCAACGTAGACACCAAAAACTTGAAAAACTCATGTCAACGTCTTGAGTGTTGACCATGTCTGTGTCGACCTTAAGCTGGTGAACTTCTGTCAATGTCGACCCATGGTATGTCAACCCTTTTTAAGGTGTCTACCTAGTCACTGTCGACCATTAGCGGTCGACCTAGTGACTGTCAGCCTAGACATTGCAACCCCCTATACCAGTGTTTTTCCACCACTGTGCCGTGGAACACTAGTGTGCCTTGAGTTGTTCTCAAGTGTTCCACCAGATCTAGAGATGCCCGAACCAGTTTACAGCGGCCACCAGTTCAACTGTTATTCACTGGTCTCTTTTCATATAAATGTATTTACATGAAAATATGTATTTTACATGGCCAATGTATTTTATTTTTGTTACCTGTGGGGACCAGTGTGATTGTTTTTATATGGGGTCAATAGTTTAATTTTTTTTTCCCCTGTGGGTGCCAATGTGTTTTGCCCTGTGGGGATCTCATGGTGTGCCTTGGCAATTTTAAAAAATTTTTTGTGTGCCGTAAGGTAAAAAGGTTGAAAATCACTGCCCTATACCGTAACCATTGTACCTACACAGAGATGGCTGCATGAGATGTGTAAACCTCTGCACACCGTAGATCAGGGCTGGGCAAATGCAGCCCTCCAGATGTTGATGAACTTCACATCCCAGCATGCCTTGCATCAGTTTCAGCATGGCCACATAGCAAAACTAATGCAAAGCATCCTGGGATGTGTAGTTCATCAACATCTGGAGGGCCGCAATTGCCCAGCAATGCCGTAGATGCAGAATTAAGCGATATTTCTGAGCACGTTTCTTCTGAATAATATATGCCTGAATTACTCCCACCTCTATTGTATGTCAGCATTAAAAAAATAAAATGTCAGGTACAAATTTGCCCCAGTTGCTGCATTCACTCCTACCTGTAAATCAGCCTTTATGCCTTCAAATTCTTGATGATGTTTACAGACATATTAGCAGCTCAGGAGCAGTTTGGCCGATGTCAATTACATTGTAACAATGTCATCGATTTTGTGTAACGTTTTGCCTAATGGTATGTTCTTGTGAGCATTTGTTTGTAGGTGAATTCAGCTCTGATTTTCTTCTTGCCTCTTAGTATAGATTTTCGTAGGTAACTTCAATTCAAGTTTGCCTTGTCTGTGGGTGCCTCACGCTGCCAAATGTAACCTCCCCCCACTTCACACACTAATAGCCCTTCTGGAAATCAGGATACGCGACCTCCCTCTCCCTAGCCAGACATGAGCCACTAATGAGCAGCGAGTCTGGGCTCGCATGGAGTAAGGCGCATATATCACTTTATTTTATTTGAATAAGCCAAACATAAGAGGGATTGACAGAGGAGGGCTTGAGTGAATAGAAGCCTTGTTCATTCAAGCCCCTGCGTTTATTTAAAGGGGGGATTCTGGAAACTAAACCAGAGAAAGAAAAAGAAACAGATTTACAAGCGTACCTGTATGTGTTTGTGTGTGCTAGACGGAGGCACAACACTGGTAGCCATAGATTCTGTGTACAGTTTACTTTTACAACTAAGTTCTGCTTATGTTCTGTTATATGTGATACCTTTCAAGGTAACTACTGATAATATAGGATAGAAATGTCCATCGAATAGCTGAATTTCACAGGACTCTGTTAAAGGAAAACACAGCGAGTAAAAGATTTCTCCCACATCATGGACCTTATTCAGGTCGGTTCGCATGGCCGTGTGCCGATGTTTGTGCTTTGCGCATTTCTGCGCATGTACATGCACCCACGGCGAGCAAGCTGTTCACTGGGTGCACGCACCCATCTTTTGTGGGCGGCGGGCTGGGTCATTAGCATATGGGAACGCCCAGCATTTCATGGGCTGGGCATTCTCATGCTAATGAGGCCATGAGGACATACAGGGAACGATGTCAGCGGCCCGCCCACTTCCCCCTGAGTGTACACGCATATGTAAGGTTGCTTAGAGCAACCTTACATATGCGTGCACCTTCCACATCTTTCACTGGTCGGCAACCATCGAAAGATGTGCGATGGCCCCAGTGGCATGCGAATAGGTGTTTATGTAAAACATCCATTCGCAGCCGTTGCGAACACACGCGACTTGCAAATGGTGCGCCGGGTACCACAATTGGCAAGGTGGGATCTGGTTCACTCGCAAGGATTCAAATTCGCATCCGAGCGAATGAACCAGAATAACCCCCCATGAGTAGCGGGTAGGTGAGGGTAACCCACCAATATTCCTTTCCTGACACATGTATCTAGAGCAGACGTTCTCAAAGGCGGTCCTCAAAGCACCCTAACGCTGTATATCCAAGCTTGGCCACAGGTGACTGTATTAGTGCCATGGTCAATTTAATCTGTGCTGAGACTTGGATATAT
This sequence comes from Crinia signifera, assembly GCF_055691185.1. Classification (NCBI taxonomy): domain Eukaryota; kingdom Metazoa; phylum Chordata; class Amphibia; order Anura; family Myobatrachidae; genus Crinia; species Crinia signifera. Next base: position 342,427,601 of record NC_139218.1, read on the forward strand.
ATAAAACCTGGACAGCTATGGGACCTCGAGAACTGAGTTTGGGAACCTCTGCTGGGGAGGACAAAGAATGCACGAACAATTGTTATTGTTGTTGGGTGATCTGGCATCTGATCAGATAGCGATGGCACATATGCCATTTTCTAGCTACATGTACTTTCAGCAGCAATTTGACTGTCTCCCTTGGCTTTCTGTCACCGATGGCGAGAATCCCTTGAGGTATGGGACTTTATCATAAACATGCCCATTAGGGGGAGATTTATCAAACCTTCTAAAGAGAACAAATGGAGGTGTTGCCCTAAGCAACCTATTAGATCTTAGCATTTATCTAGTATGTTCTATAAAAAGGAGAGAGTGAATACGATTGGCCAGTATCTATACTTGTTATATTTAGAAAGTGTGATAACTGTCCCACAAAGTGTCCCAGATTTTTCTGTCAGCAGGCCTGATTCAGAGATGGCACAATGTTGATGTGTGCTGTAGAGTGATGTTTTGTTACTACGCGTGTATAAGTCACACTACATGTGTGATCCACTGATTTGGTGACAACAGCCACATTGAGAATTTTTTCAGTAACATGTGCATCTGGAAGGTAACAATGGCTCCAGCATCTTACATCCAATGGGCATGCTGTGTGACCATAATGTTCCTGATACCCCTTACACACTGCAGCTCTAAAACGGTATATTTACGTTTTTTTTAGGCTTTTAAAACGGTTAGAGCTGCAGTGTGAAAGCGCCAGTTTTAAATTACCGGTTCAAGAAAACCGGTAATTCAAAACGGATAAAAAGAAGGATCTTACACGGTTCAGAGTGACACATTATTTGAGCAGTGTAAACGGGTCTGAACTGGTATATTGCATCCCACACTGGTGTTCCCCCCTTGCCAGCGCTCCCCTGGTACTTGCCAGCATGCCGGGATCCATGCTGTGTAGGCAGCAGGGTCCATGCTAGTAATGCTACTAGTTCCCATCCGCTGCAGGGACCCCGCCTCTGACTTCCCATTCGCCAAATGGACCCTGCCGCACACTGCCCATTCGCTGAACAGACCCCTCTTCCTCCCCAGGTGCACACTGCCCGCTTCCTCCCCAGCATGGACCCCGCTTCGCCGGACAGACCCCAGCATGCAAAAGGGTTAAAACTTGCTCTGACCCGGTTAAAGAAACGCTTCAAAAACTGGGTCAAAGCAGGTTTTGCAGTGTGAAAGCAGTATCAGAAGGTCGATTATGGACCAATGTGTGTCCATTGTAGGGGTCTGTGTACACCAGTGCTGGATCTAAGACACATTGGGTGGAATTTAATAGGATTAGAAATTCAGAATGTGAGAGATTTGGTAAGAAATCTCCAGTTTTTTTAAAGCGCTAATCATTTACACAGCAAAACCAGTTTGATTGTGAAGTTTAAATGATTGCCGCTTTAAAAAAAACCTGGAGATTTCTTACCAAATCACTCTCTTTCTGGATCTTACAGCGAGCCTTTCAGTACAAATCCTGGAGACTGCGACATTTGCACATTTTACATAAGCCAATGTGTACTATATAGCAGCTGCAACGCAGCATTGTCTCTGCTATGGCAAGCCTGACTGGCATTACCAGGGGGAGAAAACACCTTCCCCTGGGACTATCTGTCTGTCTGTGATTACCAGTGAATGCTTCTAATAGGAAGTCACAGCAACTGCTAGGTGGTCCCTCCAAATGGCAGATTTTATTAGGGGGGGCTGCAGGACCACAGGTCGTCAAATCTGCGTCTGATTGGTCATATCCATATCTCAAACCTACTGTCTAGGTGTAATCTCTGTGATGGATCATTGCTACTGTCCCTTATTTCTGTTATTCAAAACTGTGCACCCATCTCCAAGATAACTGGTGCCCTTTAGGTAGTGGTACTCAGGGATACATAGTACGGGATTTTTGTTTATTGTCTTTTTTGGGCACATTTGCAATTGTCATAATTAGTTTCATAAACAGACATAAAGGAATGAAATAATTTCAGACATTAATTTAATAAGCATCTGCGTTTAAGCTACTATAAGTCTTGTATCAACTTGTTACATTAGATGCGTCCCTACACCTTTTTCCTGAGTATCCACACCTTTCTTCTGAGAATGAAATAATTGTAAATAACAATGTATCCTTACACAATAGCGTTAATTCCTGAGATCTTCTCTTATCATATGATGACCTGTCTATTTTGGCTGAATGTTTACAGAATGTATTTTACTCCTTTATGAATGAATCCTGCATCCATCAAATCATCATTCATCCAGCCACACACAGCTCCTTTAGTTTGTGTGATAAATACAGGTCTATTTATCATTGTGTGGCGATAACATGGATGTTCTATTGCTGCTGATGAGACGCACAAATACAGACAGACTACAGACATAAGGGGCCAGATGTATCAATCTTCAAAAAGTGATAAAATGGAGTGAGAAACAACCAGCCAATCAGCTCCTAACTGCCATGTTACAGGGTGTGTTTGAAAAATGACAGGTAGGAGCTGATTGGCTTGTTGTGTATCGCTTTCCACTTTATCACTTTTTGAAGCTTGATACATCTGGCCCACAGGCTGATCAAATATGTACATACAGAGACACGTCATGCACAGAAACTGAGGCTGGACACACACATACACAGGCACCGCAGACAGACTGAGCTGACACACACACACACACACACACACACCAGCATATCAGACATCTACATACAGGAACACAGACAGCCTAATCAGACACACACACACACACAGACACTCTTCCTATTGGCTATCATTATCCACTTCATCCAGAAGATACTGGTTTACTCTTGGTTTCTTAGAATATTTCCCAATTGAATAAACCTGATCTTAATTAAATAATTGTTGGAAATGTTTGAGCTTATGTGTCGCTCCAACAGCCTATGAATAACCCTGTCATTATACAACTACATTTTGGAGCATCAAAACTTGCTGAGATTTTTGCAATAGGATATTACCCTGCCCTGACCGTAGTGCAGCATTATGGTATAAATATATTTGAGGATTTCGGATGAGACTGTCTGTATACTTTGCCTTGTAGATGATTGCCACTTCAACTAAAAATGGCTCTTGGACGAAATCTCGGACCTCTGCAAACTTTGACCCTATTACATTTTACACCTGTTTGTGAACCAAACCCTCATATTCTGACCAGTTGCAAACAATCAAAAGCTGCAGCTACAGTACACTGCTTCTCTGCACTTCCATTGTGGTCAGCTGACCTCTAGAGCAAAATGCTCACTCTTCACTGAAATGTATAGACTGCCCAGCTCCTATGCTATATATAATAATACTAATAATATTAATCCTCTGTACAAGTAACTAGTATACCAGCAGTAGTAGAGTTAAGCAGGTTAGAGTCATATAAAAGGGAAGACCAATGACCTGTATGAGATGGTTTCATTTATGTACAGTATTGCTCATTTAAAGTTTGGATAAATTATAACATTACTCATGAACCCGACTAAGTGATCCATGTCGTTTTTTGATGTTGTATTCTATAATTAAGCATCTCTTGTCTGCATAAACGATGTTGATTGTGATTGGCTAGAATATTATTACTGGGCCAGCTGGCCTGCTAAAGCGTTCATGGATTTGAGAATGTTCTCATTGATATGTCATATGTTAAAATGCATCGCAGGCGATCCTCTCATCATCTTTACTGGAGTCATTTTCAAAATGAAACCTTTGTTCCTGGATAATGATTCCAGGCTGTGTGAGTTTCAGATTGGTAGGTGTGTACCGCTAACTTTCCTTCTGCTCTCCGAGGGGGTCAACTGACTGATGTCTAACATCTTGACGAGTTGCTCATGTGGAGTCACACTGACTTTTTATTTTTCTACTGGAGCTTACATTCGGATCTCTTTCCCTTGCACTCTGCTGTTTTGTTTTGGTTTGCGGCGAAAGGGCTCCATGAAAAACTACAACTAATAATTTCAAAAAGTGACTTTAAAAAGTAACTGGAGCAAGCTTTTGGGTCGGTGCTATTCCATGTGAAGGGTGCGATGTGCCATTGCTGCAGCATTTGGTGGCTGAAATCAGCTGCGCTTTGCACAGAAGTGTTTGGAATTCCATGGGGCAGCAAACACTCTTATATATCGGATGCCATACAGAGCGCCCACTGGTACGCTGTCCTGTGCCCACTGCCACGATGACGCGCACTTTCAAGATCATGCCAAAAGGATTGACCCATGTGTCTCTTAGGGGCCCATTTAAGGGGTGTGGTATAGGGTTCCGACAGTCGGGATCCCGACAGTCATTAGCCCGACGTCGGGATCCCGACTGCCCGGACTCAGACAGCATGGTGAGCGCAACAAAGCCCCTTGCGGGCTCGCTGCGCTCGACACGCTGTGGGCACGGTGGCTCGCTACGCTCGCCATCTATTCTATTCTCCCTCTATGGGGGTCGTGGACCCCCACAAGGGAAAATAGCGGGTGGCCATCAGGCACCTGTCTGTCAGCGTTTTGACAGTCCGGATCCCGACGTCGGGTAAATGACTGTCGGGATCCCGACTGTCGGGACCGCGTCCGGCACTCCATTTAAGAAGGATCACATATACAATACGATCTGGCCGGAATCTTACCGCCTAGGATCGCATTGTAATATGCGATCCTAACATATGGATGTATCTCCCAGCACATGCAGGGACAGGAGCTCCGAAATGAGCCCATCGATGCAATGCGCTCAACTGGGTGCCGGGGAGTCTGCACATGTGCGGTTAGCATTGACCCCCCTGTCCGCACTGCCCAGCCTGTCTGTAGCCCATAGACTACAATGGGCTATCACCAGAATGGCAGTAGTCCTGGGGCCTGATGCGATGCTGCCTGATATTGGGCAGCATTGCCTTCCCCAAAGAAACTTATGGTGAATGCTGCTGCCGACAGAGCAGGAGGGATCGCAGCAGGGATCAGAGATTCATGCTGCGTTCCCTCCATGATACATTCCAGGGGGTACTGAAATATTTGTGGCTAACCCCCAAAAACAGGTATTTTCAAGGATTTAACAGAAAATATTAGATGATAAATGGGCCCTTTACCCCGCTCTGTGCAGAGAATATATACAGTACATCTTATTGTTTTCAATATATTTTAGTGAGTGATGAGAAGAGATGACAATTACAGATGACTTTACAATAGATTATAACAATAATAGAGAAATCAATGTAAATATTTTGTACATTACTGTAGGCTTACATGGCAATATGTATACAGTATACTGATTTGCGTATATACATAAGAGTATACTGCTTGTTGAATTATGAGCATAAAAAGATAACATGTTTCAGTTTGTTTGTATCATTTAAAGATGGTTATAATGAAGACAAATGCCATAGAATTATACTGGCTTTTATTCCTACTCTAGTTCATTATAAACTATCATGTTATTCAATACTTGTACCCTCTCCCAGAATGCACAGAGACTCCTGCATCCCACTTGTCTTTCTTGTAAAGTGTGTTTGGCAATATTGGGAAGCCCCGTCTCACATAGGGCCTTATTCTAGTTCACTCTTTCTGACAAAATCCTTCTTAGATGGACAAAACCATGTGCACTGCAGGGGGGCAGATGTTACTTGTGCAGGAATCTTATGGGGCAACAAGCATATGTAGATGATTTTAATATGATCTGTGCTGACATTTTTATGAGTGTGCTAAGATATGAGATTGACAATCTGCTGGATGTGTAGGCTACAGTGTAGCACGAAATACCCAAGTAGATAAAGGAATTTAGACAAAAATAATATTGATGGCCAATTATTACTCTATGGGGGGCTGTTTAAAAACCACCATAACCGATACTGTATGCATTACTTACCATTGGGAAATGTAACTCTTCTGATGATCAAATCATTCTCCAGGCTTATGGTTATGTTTTGGTCTTGTTGTCAGTTATGTGGTAGTAATGTTTATTGTTTTACTTCTTTTATGTATTTAACCCTTTCAGGTCCAATGTCTAGTCAGGCTCAACAGCCCTAGCACTAGAAGCATATCCAATGGTGAGCCACTTTAAAATAAGAACATCGTTCGAAATTCAACGTAGACCATTTTTGAATAAAAAAATAAAAAATTACAATTAATTGAAACATTTAAACCAGACTGAATTGCAACAAAAAAATTGGGACTGCAAAAGGTTAACAGCCCCTAGATTCAGTCTTCATAGAACACACAATTGGAAAAGGAGGTAGTGAATGGATGTTATTAGTGTTGTGCAGAACAGACCTGTTTGCTCATTGATTGATGATACCAGGTAAATCATGTTTTCTAATGCTGCAGACAATCTTTGTACCAACCTAATTAGTATTAATTGCTTTTAAATGTACCCCAATTATTAGTTACTAGAATGTATTGGCCAGGCAGCAGGAGCAAGGAGGGCAAGGTCAGGACAGCTTAACCAGGTCCAGTCCATTAATGTATAGGGGTCTATGTTTTAGGCTTGGGAGAGACATAACTCCTAACTGCCATGTTACAGGCTGTGGGGCAGATGTATTAAGCCTTAAATAGAGCTAAAAGCAAGGGTGATAAAGAGTGACAAACATCCAGCCAATCAACACCTAGCTGCCATTTTCCTATACATCCTATAACAAGACAGTTAGGAGCTGATTGGCTGGACACATTTATCTTTTTTAAGGCTCAATACTGTACATCTGCCCCTCAGTTTGAAAAATGACAGGAGCTGGTTGGTCAGTTCTTTATCTCTGTCCACTTTGTCTCTCTCTAAGGCTCAGGACATAGACCCCATGGTCTTAAACTTAAGGGGACTACATACAGGGAGCTGCTGAAGTGATCTGAGCAATACTAGACCACTCAGAATGATTCAGCAAGATCACTCGGCACACAGGGATGTGTGTGCGCTGTGCCACTGAGCGATCTCCAGAATGCTGGATATTAATCGCTGGGTGATAGCGAAAAGTGGGGCCGCACATCACTATGACTATGGCCCCTACACACAGAACGATGTAGGGGCATTTTCTAGTGCCCCATGTGTAGGCCACATTAGACATACAATAGATCTGTGTATGTTACAACTTGGTAATATTCAGAATGCAGAGAATCGGAATGTCGACATAGGCGGGAAATTGATATGTCCACATGTCATCATTCACAGTGTCTTCATTGTGAATGTCGATGGGCTACATGTTTAGGCAATGTTGGTAGTGGCAGTGAACATTGTTGAACCAAACTCTAAACCTAATCCTCATCATAGTCTAACCATAAAATCGTCCTTACATCAAATGCTGACACTATGTTATGTGGACATTCTGTATATGTACCAGGAATCTGTCCTGCGGGACTCACAGCTTAGCATGACTGTGAATGACAATCTGCAGTTAATCAGAGTCATACTTGAGCACTGACGTCATTTGAGATTGTGTCACCATGGCCTTGGTCCCACTGAGCTGGAGCCATGATGACACCGATAACATTGCCGTGTGCTTCTTCTAGCGACGAAAATTGACAGGAGGGAGCCTTACTTTTATTTGTATTGACAGTAGAGGGTGTTATTATTATTTTTTTTTTTTTAAAGGGGATACCAAAATTCACTGTCATTTAGGGTAATATTATTATTCCATTGACATCAGTTCCAATGCCATTGAAGTTTAATACTTAGTATACTTTTATCTTATCCATTGGATATGCATTTCCATTGTGAACAAACAATTAAATTCTGCTCAAATGCATGGAACACATTTGATCAAAGTACAATAAGTACTAGTATTATTATACATGTGGCCTATTGTGCCAATAAAGGTGGATGAGTAGCATTCACCATGCCTCCTAGAGATGCCTATGAGTTAGATTGGAATCTTAGGTTGTACACGTCCCAGAGACTCTGTGCATGCTGTCAAGTAAATCTGGTTGATGAGAGTGGAGTAAACAGATTCTTCTTTCTTTTCCACTTACACAGAGAACAAATGACTGTCTGGGACAAGACTATCTATATAAGGCTGGGTACACCCTGGCCAATATATCGTCCATTCAAGCGAGCAGTCGATATATTGTGAGCTTGTTGGTGAGTGTGTGCCCCCAATATGTCTGTGAATGACGTCTGTACTCAATAACGAGCTCTACAAGGGGAGGTGGTCAGGATCATGTTGGTTGTAATCCCAATAGTCATAATGCTGACAGTGGCGTCCCAATAGTTATAACCCGATGGTACGTACTAGGGTTAGGTTTAGGCACTAGGGGGAGGGGATGCTTGAGGGGACAGTTGGGGTTTTGCTGAGGAGTAGAGGGTTAGGATTAGGGTTAAAATACTCACCAGAATGTGTCAGGATTTTAAATGTCAGGATGCTGCTGTCTGCACTCTGACCACCGGGATTTCCACCGCCGGGATTTCGGAACCATCCCCTCTACAAGTAATGTTAATAGCACATTCTTAGTAAATAGATAAAGTGCTATAAAACAAATATTTGTAGAATTAATTTCTAAATATTCACATTGCATAATCCCTTTAATCATTGCCTTCATGAGTTCATTGTCTACTTTCAATCACTCAACTGAAATATTCTTATGAATGAGTAGCTCATATGCATGACCATACACTAATGCAATTTTGACTGATTTCATTCGATTTCGATGCATTGGGACGATAAATTGGATGAAAAGTGGAAAACCGCATGTGTTTTACCATACACATTGGATCCAAGGATCGTATGGCCAGTACTATAGTATGCAAAAGGAACGCATCCGAAATATGGCATGTAATCCAGCTGCCGGGGAGCTGCCGGTTCACTCGCATACACTGCTATCATGCAATCACTCGTACAAGTGAATGGGGACCTTCAGTCTGGCCCAATTTACTTTACGTAATATTGTCAAAAATGCCATCTATCTATCTATCTATCTATCTATCTATCTATCTATCTATCTATGGGTTGGGATCATTTGGTCTATTGCATTATGGTAGAAAGTCATTAGGTCGAATCCATTAGGTCGACATGCTAAAAGGTCGACATGATTCTAGGTCGACATGGGAAAAGGTCGACATGATTCTAGGTCGAAAGGTCATTAGTTCGACAGGTCATTAGTTCGACAAGGTCATTAGTTCGACATTGTCTATGTCGACATTCACAAGGTCGACATGGGGTTTTTCACTGTTTTTTTTACCTGAATGTCAACACAGTCGACATGGACACAGTTTAAAGTGCACTGCATCCCCTCGCATCGCTCGCTGCGCTCGCTATGCGTCGGGCACGGTGCCTCGCTACGCTCGGCACACTATTTTATTCTCCCACCACGCCCTAGTGGATGGTAGGGCATGAAATACCGCCTGTCGGCACATGTTGGCTCAAAAAAACAGTGAAAAACTCCATGTCGACCTTGTGAATGTCGACATAGACAATGTCGAACTAATGACCTTGTCGAACTAATGACCTGTCGAACTAATGACCTTTCGAACTAGAATCATGTCGACCTTTTCCCATGTCGACCTAGAGTCATGTCGACCTTTTAGCATGTCGACCTAATGGATTCGACCTAATGACTGTCGACCATAATGCAGTAGACCAAATGACCGCATCCCCTATCTATCTATCTATCTATCTATCTATCTATCTATATATATATATATATTCCAGACATTATGTAGATACATTACAGACTCCCAGAGTAAACCCAGCCATGTGTCAGTGTTTGGCCTCCAGTGCACAAAGATGAGCTATACTCAGGATTTCATTTCACATAGAATTCTGTATTTCATTTCTTTTTCACTCAAGACAGTTGGAATTATGCATCATATTCCAAATCTGAATGTATGATACATTTTTAGTTACTTAGCCAGTATGATCAGCTCTGTGCACAGCATGTTAGCAGGGCAATTTATTATCGTTTGGCACCAATGTGAGGTCTGGGCAACAGCTTCTTGGTGTTATAAAGCACACATGTTACCAGATAGATCTATCGTTCTGTTATATCTGTTCTGTATTCTTTCCTGATGCACTGGGAGAAAACTATACTGTAGAAACATCTACAGTTTCTTGCACTTGTCTTTTTATACACACACAAACACACACACACGTTACCAGCTTGTCGAAAATTACAGAACAAGTAATGTCAGCACCGGAGGCTTGTGTGCACTGGAATGGAGTTGAATTGCTCTGTTGGGTGCCATCAAAGTGGCTGCTAGAGTGCAAGACACTTGAATTTCCCTCATAAAGGTGAGGAGCAGCCTTAGCCTTTTATTATATATATATATATATATATATATATATATATATAAAAAAATATATATTTTCCAAACAAGCAGAGAGCACTCACCAGACTTCTTGATGCTGATAGCGTGTGCTCCTTATGTGACGTCATGACGGCTTGGTCGTGAGTGAGGTTTCCATAGGAACGGCTGCGGCGTGTGGGAGACGCCTGTAGCTGCTCCTGGTGTCTGCTCAGACCAGGGCAGCGATCGATGGTGGTGCCAGCAATGACACGTACGGCACCGCAAGCCGGCGCAGGTCCCCGGGCTGTGGGCACTCGCACAGTGAGAGAGGTGTACGCGCACGCCTGTGGGGCTTGTGCTGGTCGGCGGTCGGTCTCTGGTTACCATGACAGCAGGTCAGCGTGTGTGAGGCGGTGACGCTGCTGCTGTGCGCCAGAGCCGGCTGACGGGCGGTGAGGGGGCGTGTCTAGCGTGGCAGGGGCGGACTGGCGGCAATGGTGGAGGTATTTAAATGACAAACACTGCTGTGATGATTGTACCTGTTTGAAAGTCTCTTGAGGAAGGGGTTGAGCCCCGAAACGGCCTGTCGAGGCGAATAAACTTAATCTTGGTTTCATCTAAGTATTGCTGCAGTGACGTGCTTTACCCTTTTGGAGGGTTCCTGCTTTCTAGATATATAGATAGATATATTGTAATGGCAGCACTCACAAACAAAGAATCACAAGGGCAAGGATGTAAATTCACATCCGAATGATTGAACCAAAATACCCCCCTTGTGTGTGCTATATAAGTAACTGGCAATAAATTAATATCTATAGATGTTCTTCTGTCATCTGCACAGTCCTACAGTTTAAGACAAACTTTTTAAGACAAACTTTTTTATTAATCTTCAATATATTTGTATCCATTAATTATATCACTTCATCTTAATTAGTCTAACATCTCTGTATAATTTAAACCCTCCATTACTTTTATGAATAAGGTAGATCACCCCTTAGCCCGTTTAAAGTCTGCTAATATTTTGTTATAGACAGGTGGTCAAAAACCGATGGTAGCTTGGCATCTTCACTGGGTCCCATCGCCTAGTGTGTACCCAGCTTAAATTACTGGGGAGAAGTTACAGTGTAACTTTTTCCTAGTCTGTATATGTACATGTTTCATCTCCTGCGTGCAACTTATATTTTAATGAGGGAGCTACAGTACATCAGGTTCTGCGTCTAGCACAGGAAGGACTTTTCTTACTGGCTGGTTGGTTGCCAAGTGTTCCAGCTGAAATGAAGGTTTGGCACAGGAGATGGGAGCTGTCGGCACCATTTGTGTAGGTGAGAGGCATTAACAATGGGTGCCCATAGAGAGGGTCATACAAGTTGGCAGTGGACAGATTTTTAAAGAAGGTGAAAGTGGTCATTTGTTTTCTATGGCAGAGAAATGGGTGAGAGGCAGCAGTTATTTATAAGGGTGGGAGGGGAGAGGAAGAAGATATTGTATGGGGGGAAATAAAAGAAAAGGATTTGATTTCTTATGCTAGAATGGGGATGGAAATATTTGTAGCTTATTTGGCCACTACTATATTTATCCAGGTGGATCTCTTATTTTAACACAGAGAAATGTTTATTCTAATTATCATTTTTTTCTTGTCCCTTACAGAATTCATGCTGTTTAAATGAACGCTGTAACTGGCCCTTTGTTTTAGCCAGTGGTACTGTACAATTTGAAAGGTTCTCTATGTACGGTGTCATTGTAACTGTGGGATCCTATCAGTTCCTTGATGTTCATTGTTTCCTTTAAACATTTATTTATTAAGTTCATAACCTATTGAAATGCACAACCTATTGCAGATCTCCAGAAATTACTATTGGGTGATTTCTAAGATCTGCACATACTCGCACGTGCCAGTGCATGACCACTTAAACTGCGGTCTCGCTAGCAAAATCATTGACCTTTTAAATATTGGGAATAAACATAGTAGGAAGCACTAGGTTTTAGACCCTTACAAGTATTTTGTAGTTACACCTGGTAGCTACATCACAGGGCAGTATGGACGGTGTAATTAATGGTTGGCATTACTGCCTCACAGTTCTGATGGTTCGATTACCTAACTGTGCGGAGTTTGTATATTCTCCCCATGCTTGTGTGGGTTTCCTCTGGGTACTCCGGTTTCCTCTTACACTCCAAAAATATACTGGGAGGTTTATTGGCTCCCAACAAAAAAAATACCCTACAATGAATGTGTGTATATGTGGTAGGAATATAGATTGTAAGCTCCACTGGGGCAGGGACTGATGTGAATGTTCAAATATTCTCTGTAAAGAGCTACAGAATATGGACATTATTCTGGTCCGTTCGCAGGCCCGCATGCGTTCGCTGGACGAACCTGCGGGGGCGGGCAGCTGACATCACCGCCCACTTCCTCCCAAGCGTACACGCATATATAAGGTTGCTCAGAGCACCTTCCACATCTTTTGATGGTCGCCAACCATCAAAAGATGTTGGAGGGTCCCAGTGGCATGTGAATGGATGTTTATGTAAAACATCCATTCACAGCCAGTGCGAACGTAAACGCCTTGCGAATGATGGGCCTGTGTACCAGCATTCGCAAGGCGGGATCTGGGTCATTTGCAAGGATGCAAATTTGCATACGAGTGAATTAACCAAAATACCCCCCTATGTGTGTGCTATATAAATAATTCCCCCAGACACAAAACTATAGATGAAGCATAGTTGACTACCCTGCTGCATTCTGCAGGAGTCTCCCTGAAATAGCAGCAATCTCCCTCTCTCCATCATTGGTATAGTAATCTCCCTCATTTCACCTAGCCTACATTACGTTGTTACATTTTAAGTGAAAAAAGGAATGAGAGACAGATACATTTACATTGAATCATCAGCACCATTTCCCGGCACTTTAGCAAGTATTGTAGCTCTTACTAACTGCTTTGGGACTCATCTACATTTGGATATAATTAATTTTAAAAGATTCTAAGTGCCACGTTCACAATCTCTTTTCACAATCTCTCCATATATGGAAGTAGACACGCCCCTTGGGGTGGAGCATATCACGCCCCCTTAATGGGGCACAGTGCAAACTTCTACTACCAACTATAATCTCCCTGAAACTAGTTTTCAAAAGTAGGCAAGTATGAGATGTATTTGCATCACAGTATTTGTGTGTGTGTTAAGTGTTTTATTATGTCGCGTGGAGTACTTATAGGATGTGATACAACCCAATAAAGCATTATATAAATAAATGAACCGTATATTCGGGAAATTGCAAATACAATTTTAATAAAAATACAAGAAATAAAGGGCCTGATTCAGGTTTGATCGGAACGGGTTGAATTCGTCCCCGAAGCTGGGAATATTCACGCATGTGCGTATTTGCGCTCTGGAATACCCTTACTGATTGTAAGTATGCTAGTGAGGGTTAGGTTAAGGTTAGGTTGCGGGGAGGGGGGGAGGTGAGTGCTAGGCACTAAGATGGGAGGGTTAGGCAATAAGGGGGCAGGGGGTAGGATAAGGCTGCAGATAGGGGGGATAGTGTAAAGGCCCATACGCACTAGACGATATTGGTCTCAATATTGTTCAGAAAGGGCTTTCTGAACGATATTGTGAACAATATTTTCCAGTGTGTACGCTATGCATTGTTAATGATGCGTGCTCCCGCGCATCATTAATAGCTTCCTCCAAGCATTTTCGGGTGAAGAAGGACATCGTCAACGACGACCATGCTGCAGCATGACCATCGTTACCCCCGCCTCCCATCCGCTGTCGGTTCAGTCGTGTGTGTGTATATGCACCTGCCGATGCCGGTCCCCCCGTCTGGTCCCGAAGCTGCCAATATCGGGGTCGGTGGGATCATCCTATTGTGTATGGGGCTTTAGGGGGCTAGAGGGAAAGAGTTAGCATATTTACATAAAAGGTTTTAGGATTTAGAGGATGCTACTGTTAGTCTTCTGACCGTCAGTGTCCCAAGCGCCAGGACTCAGATACAAACCAGTTAATACGAATACGAGTTATTGTCATCACAAAGACTTATCAAAGTTTTCAAAGACAAAATTACCTTGTACAAAACATACTAGTGCAAATCAGCAGTAATATAATTATCCAGAATTTAAAACATACATACAGTATAATAATAATAATAGTAGTAAAAAAGAAATGAGGTAGAATGTAAAATTCCTATGACCCACTCATACATTTAACATGCAGATAGCGGATGGAAAGCTATCACGTAAGCGATTTGTGCTTGCCCTCAAGCTCCTAAACGTTTTCTGCCATGAGAGTTTGTCAAAAACCACATGAAAAGGATGGCTCGGGTCTAATAAGACCCTTGGTAGACTGTAAGGAAGTACTATGGTAATGCTCACGTAGGGGCTGAAACACTGAGCACTAAGCCAGAGGTGTATTTTGAGTACTTTCATATTGCGTATACCCAGAAAGCAAACTGGAAATGGCATTTATTATTGATGCAGCAAACCTTATGACCAGACAGCCAAATCGGGATATGAATGAAGTTCTTATGTAGGCATAGTTCAGTAAGGCGTGTTCACTGAAATAAGCCTTATTCAGAGATGTAGTTATACCTATTATTTTATTATTATTATTATTATTATTATTTTATTTATAAGGTGCCACAAGTGTTTTGCAGCGCCGGTCAAAGGAACAGTACAGGGAGACAAAACTTAACAGTACAGTAAATAAATAACAGAAATAGAGTACAGGTACAATGAATGCCACACTTCAATACACATTAAAGCTTAAATATAAGTAGTTAGGACTTGATCAACATACTACTAGGGGCTGGTGGTCAAAGCTGGACACTGAGTGTTTGAGTATAGGAGAGCTGTGAGTGAAATGTATAGAGAAGAGGGCTTAGACAACAGGAGGGAAGAGGGCCCTGCACTGAAGAGCTTACAATCTAGAAGAAAGGGACAACAAACAGATTACATAAGGTGCAAGTGGGCGGTGGGTTGATGGCAGGATGTAAGCAGGCAGAGACGGTCAAGGCGTGTGGCAGGGGTCAGAGGACAAGCCTCAGGAATAAGTTATGCAGTGGAAGGATATGCTTTGATGAATAGGTGAGTTTTCAGTGCCCGTTTGAAGCTTTGCAAAGAGAGTAATGGAACGTGGGAGTGCGTTCCATGGAAGGGGTGCAGCACGGGCAAAGTCCTGAACTTTAGCATGGGATGCAGTGATTAGGGTGGTGTAGAGTCGACAATCACCGGTCGACCGAAGAGGTCAGGAGAGAGAGTATGAATGGAGATAAGGTTGGAGATATATGGAGCAGTGGAATTAGAGACGGCCCTATGCGAGGTCAAGGTATGAACTGGACCCGACCATAGGGCAGGCAAAAATACACTTTGATGTTGATGACTCATCTTTGGACACAGCAGTAGAGCTATATCATGCTATTGCTGCAGCATGCGTCTTGTGTTATCGATGCCATCTGCATTCTTGTGTGATCCGCGGCTAAGACCCTAAAACGCAGCCATCAAGATGGCCGCATGTTTCAGTCTTATAGGGCCAGGAAATCTGCTCTTGGCAGATGCAGTCTCTGGCCTCGGCAATGGCATGCCTACAAAATAGGGTTGTCATGTTTCTACAAAATGGTCGCCATTATCACCCTCAAACGGACATGCTGCGGCTTCGGGAATTGCAGACTCAGATCGGCACATGCACAGTACAGATGTCTCAGATCGGCAAACAGTTGTAAGCCATCAGGTTTAGATACAACACTGAAGCAGGCCCCATATTCTGCCCACAGTATATGGCTGTGTATATGTGTGGTACTATGCAGTTTTTGCTCCCACTCTTGGGATAGTTTGTGCCCATTTCGTTGCTGAATTTGTGTCAGTCCCAGGACGTCGGTGAGATCACCCTCGTAAACAACTTTGTAGCTAAATGACTTAGGAATGAGTCCTGTCAGTGCCCGTGTGCCAGTAGCTTTACGGGAACTTAGTACTTGGCCGGTAGGCAATAGCTATTAACTGCAGGCAGAAATCTCATCTGTGGCTTTAGTGGCGGAAAATGTTCTTGGTATAAGAAAATGGTGTGCGCGCTTTGGCTAACAGCGTTATTATGTTAACAAATAAACTGTTCTTGGGCTTTCAACGAGAAATTGTTAACCCTCTGAACACACTGCAAGTTATGTCCCAGCTTGAGGAATGCAGCTCTGCGAGTTTGTGGTGTGAATATTATTCTTATTAGTCAGCCCAAGGGACATAATAGCTCAGAAGATCACGCCATTAGCCCCAGTTTCAGTCAGCATTGCAGTTTCTCTAAAGTACGGGGCTGGATGAAAATTGTCAGGAACAAATCCGTGTTTCTAATAGATTGCTGATGAATCCATACTTACAGGAACTGTCACTGTCATGGATGACATCTTGTTGTTTATATAGTTTTTGTTTCACTGACTTGTCACTCATTAGCATGGAGCAGAGAAGGCGGAGAATAACCCAACATGAGGGAGAGCAGGAACCGAGCACTGTGTGTAAAACCTGAAATTTGAAGCAAAACTATTGGTGGTTGATGTGACTCAAAAATGTAGCACTCAGCATTATTATACTGCAAATTCCAGAAACGATGACTTGAGAATGAACTGCAAACCATGGGGCAAATGGGCTGATGGGAAGATTATTCTGAGGCACTTGTAGGCTTTGTATGGTATCAGTGGCACACCCACAGGTGCTGAGGTAATGGTGGAGGTAAATTGGGGGTACCTTGCTTCAAAGCAACATACATGGTATAAGGCATGGCTCCAAAGCAACATACATGGCATGGTCTGGCTGCTTCGCAACGTTGGGTGCGTACACTCACTGCGAATAGTGGGATCGCTGGGTACATGCACCCAGGACAGCGGGAAGGGGTGGAGAGGGACGTGGGGCGGCGGGCAGCCCCATTACCATACGTCAGCTGCCCGCCCATATCCTCCCAGGGTGCATGCATATGTAAGGTTGCCTCAGAGCAACCTTACATATGCGTGCACGTTCCACATCATTCGATGGTCGCCGACCATTGAATGATGTGGGTGTTCCCCCGCAGCATGCAAATGGTTTATGGTAAACATCCATTTGCAGCCTGGGTGTGGGAACACATGCTGCGAGGTGGGGTGGGCGACCCGGCATTCACCGGGCGGGGTTTGGAATCAACCAGATTAACCCCCTAAGTGCGTGTATATATGCCTGTATGCACGCATCTTTCCCCTTTACTGTATGATTATGTACACATGATTAGTAACTAGTCATCAACACTGTGGATTTACACATAGAAGAATTGTATTTGACGGCAGAGAAGTACCACATGGCCCATCCTGTCTGGGTGTTAGGGTTAATTTAGGAGTTTGCTTAAGACGTTTTCCATACAATCAGCATTAAAAATATAACTGCAGTACATTATATAATTACCTCTTGTCCTATGGTAATAATGGAAGGCTAGGGGATGTGACCCTGTGCTGAGTGATTAGAAATGTAACCAACCTGAAAAACACAATGCAAATATAAATGCACAAACATTGCCCTGTACACATTCATCGATTTTTCCCAATTTTCCATTCGATTTTGCTAATAGAATCAAAATCGAATCCTAAACGAAATCGAATGGTTTTTGTGTCACTTCATTCGATTCGATCTACATTCGATTCGATGCGCGCTCCCGTTTTCACAAAAGCGACCAGAAAAATCTATTGTGCAGCCAAGGAAATATTCAATTCGATCTAGTAAATCGAATGTGTACAATGTGCCATGAATGTATATCGAATTCGATATCTAATGCAAAAGTACAGATCTAATGCCAAATCGAATGGAAAGATCTAATGTCAGATCTAATAGAAAATCGAATCTAACATCAAATCAAAAGCAAATCAATGTGTGTGTACAGGGCTTAAAAGAGAGAACGAAACATGGGCAATCCATCCTGAGCCACAAAAAAAGTTACAAATAAGGGGTCAAACAGATGGGAGTTCTATTGAAGATGGGATGTTGTTATGGGCAAACAATTACCGCGTAGTTAATAATTGCATATGCACTAACCCATGCGCTTACTAACACAAAGGACGGCCCTTGTGATCAGAACTGTCCTCTGCGAAGTGGCTCTGGTGCTGGACTTCCGGGTCTAAGACCCAGGAGTCCCTCTAAACATTCATAGAGGGCGCCGGGTGCTGAGCATGCTGGGAGGGATCCGTGACACAACCCTTAGTGCTTCTCCCCTCTATCTCTTATCTTCTGGAAGGTGCTAAATAAATAAGAAATAGAATCTGATTGGTTGCTATGGGCAACATCCCATCTTCAGTAGAACTCCCATCTTAGTAAATGTACCCCTAAGATAGCATAACTATATCCTAACCCTTAACTTACTTAACTGCTTATACAGTCCTAATACCCTATACCAACCCACTAAAATAACTTTAATATCCTACCCCAAGCATGCCATACAGCGAGAGATGCGCAACTGAGCCGGTTCGGTAGATGTAGGGTACCATCTGTTTTTCTTTCATTGTTGAGTCTTTTTCAAATGGCAGATGCAGCAAAGCTCCGCCCACCGCTCACAGTGCACTAGAGAAGCTGGGATGGGACTGTAACTGCACAGGAAGTAGTTTTAAACAAAGTCACAGATGAACGGAACTTGGGGCCTTATTCAGATCTGAGCTCAGTACAAATTTGTTTGGAAAATGGGCAAAACCATGTGCACTGCAGGTGGAGCAGATGTAACCTGTGCAAAGAGAGTTAAATTTGGGTGGGGTGTGTTGAAACTGAAATCTAAATTGCAGTGTAAAAATAAAGCAGCCAGTATTTACCCTGCACAGAAACAAAATAACTCACACAAATCTAACTCTCTCTGCACATGTTACATCTGCCCCACCTGAAGTTTAGATGGTTTTGCCCATTTTCTGAACAAATTTGTACCGAGCTCAGATCTGAATAAGGCACTTGGTGTGAGAAAAAGCCGCGGCCACTCTACTTCGGATATAGATTCAGATTCATTTGCACACAGAAGTATACATTTCCCACATCACACTGATCAGCGCAATATAGAAAGTCGTTTTGCTGCTTTTGTTTGAGTGAATAAAACAGATACGGGTATTTGCAGCGGAAAAGGCACTTGGTGCGTCTGAGTTGACTACGACTGGGTGCATTGAAGGGGCTAATTTACACAACTGAACCCACAGTGTATGAAGACACCTCTGTACACTATGGGCCTGATTCAGCATAGTTTTGCTTAAAAAGCCCAATACAGGGCAAAGCCGCCCAGCATGCAAATTCCTTCCCGACAGTGCGATCCCCAAATTATTGCAGTCGCATCACTGAAATGCAATGCAATCGCATTTCTAGGGTATCCCACAGCCTGCGTTTCCTAGCTGTGAAGGCAGGCACTGGGCTTCCATGTTTTGTCTCACAGCGATTGCGTGTGATGTCACACAGCTACACGCCACACCATGATTTTACTGGAGGGCTGCGGCCTGCAGTCCACAACTGATCTCTGTGGCAGGTGCAGTGTCTCCATCTGATTATAGCCTCCTATGTCTGCAGCTGTGAATCTGTGAACACTGCCCCTTGCATTGACACTCCCGAGACATTCCCAAAATACGCTTTTTAAACTGATAATTTTTGCATCTACTCAAAGTCCCCGCCCAGGAATGTCCTACACTTTTCCGCCACACTTCTTATACTATCTGTCCCCGATTGTACATTTGCAAAAAAATCACTCAGCTACATGAACATCGGCGTTGCGTGCGGATCAGGCGCAACTCTGAATCAGGCCCCTTGTATGTATTCCCCTGCCCCCATGGTATCAACATGGCTTTGGGAGACAGAGGCAGCTGTACCTTGGTGTTTATTAGACTGCTCCGGGTTATTCACATTGGGAGAAATTATTAAAATGATGCATTTAAGAAATGATGCTTAAAGGATCATTTTAATTTATATTAAATTGGGGCTATCATTCTTATGGTGTGTACACACAGTGCGCTCTGGCAGTCCCTGATAATGATTCGATATCGGCAGCAGCTGGGACGCGGCGGGGTTCCGGCATTGGCTGGAAAGGAGGGAGATGCGGCCAGGGCCGCCGAGAAGGGGGGGGGGGGCAGGTACTAATTACCCGGACTTGCTGGAGGGGCACGGCAGGGGCCCTGGTCTGACCCCCCCATACCTTCCCCCTCCCCCATACCTTCCCCCTCTGTCCCTCATGTGTAGCAGCAGCAGCGCACACCTACAGCATGTGCTGTGCTGACAGCAGGCTCAGCATGAGCATCTCACTGACCTGAGAGCTCATGCTGAGCCTGCTTTAAAGTGTTTTTTTGCCCACCATAAACATTTTGGGGATGTGGCCTAATCATGGGTGGTGGCCATGCCCCCACGATTGGGCCACACCCCCAAAATTTTACCAGGGCCCAGCGGCCCTGGATGCGGCGTGTGGGGTGAGCCTTCAGCGGCATGGCCCTCATTCCGTGATAGTAGAAATTGTCTGTGCTGCACAGTCTATTTCTACTTTCGCTTTCGATGCAGTGGGGCCGCGCATCGGTATTGGATGCAGCCAAACACAGTGTGATTTTGACTAACTTGTTATAGATTTTAACTATATATTCAAAATTTATAGCCACAATTGCACCATATGGTAAACACCATAACTCTCTTTTTCAGTGTATGTTTAGTAAAACATATTTGCCAAAATACACAAAGAACCATGTTGTATTACATCTTTGAATAATGGAATATCTCATATTATAATAATGGAATATCTCATATTATAATAATGGAATATCTCATATTACTTGATGGATTGGAGCACATGTGCTAAACATAGTGTTAATGAGAGCACCTACAGGAATGCTTATTGCCGCCCCCTGCTGGTGGATGCACACTGGAACATTAGTAGAGACAGACTCAGATCATGTGTAAACATTGTAAATTCTACTGCCCATGTTTTTATCCCAGTGTTTTCTAGTTACCTGGCATTAGTATTAATAATACTTCCAGTTTACTTTAACCTGAACTTGTCCACTAGTTGGGACTTTGAATTATCTTTGAAACACCTGTCTGTGTTTGCTGGATTAAACTTGTCCTGCCTGCCCTGGTATCAGCTGCATATTTCCCAACTTTGAGGAGGGACCAGAGGCGTGCCCGAACATTTTGGGGGCATGGCCTAGCAAGAAGGGGGCATGGCATATACTTAAAATGCTTCCGCTAGGCCATGCCCCTTGTTTCGCCGCTGTGTGGGCATGAATAGACACTGTGCACATGATGGGAGGACTCCCAACTGCCCCCCCACTGCGGGACGCCCCCCAGCCCCAGGCGGGACGTGGGAACGTCCACAAAGAAAGGGGATATTTCCGTGACAGTTGGGAGGTATGCCGCTGTGTTTACTGTACTTAAGGCCCTAATACACTAACACGATTTGGGCTGATTTCACCCTTTCCTGATGTATTGGGCCAAAGAATTGGCCCAAATCAAGTCATTATGATGCCCCCTCAGATTTGATGAGCGGTCCCGTGCTGAGTCGGAGGTCAGAACGGCATGCCAGTCCAAACTCCGACCTCTCTCCTGGCGGTGGGCCAGGCAGGGAACAGGGGTCGCATACGATCCGTCACAAGTAGGACTGCATGTGATAGATCACAAGGTCTCGGCTTGCAGGTGATTGGCTGGGCATACACTGCTGCGAGAAATTGCAGATGTTTATGCTCAGCTTAAGACTACCCTATCTTCCCTTGACCTCAACTATACTTGCAGAGGCTTAAATGACCATCTACTAATCACTTTACCTTTAATTTACCTTCAAATTAATTCTTGATTCTACATAGCTTGGTTACTGTTTACCACTTTCCTGAAGTTGGCTTGTCCAAACTCCTGCTTGTGAAATCAGCAAGTTCACAGCACTGTGACTATTTGCTTTCTACCCCTAATATTTAGGCGCTGCGGAACCCTTGTGGTGCCATATAAATAAATGATGATGATAATATAATAATAATAATAATAATAATAATAATGTGTCTTGACTTTAGGACTCTTAGCCAGCACTCATGCTAAGCGCCACATTATGAATGTGCATGTGAAGTGGCTTCTGGATATTACTGTGCTTTAGTGACCAAATTGGTACCTTTGGAATGAAGTATCTTCTTCATTATTAATA
This sequence comes from Crinia signifera, assembly GCF_055691185.1. NCBI lineage: Eukaryota > Metazoa > Chordata > Amphibia > Anura > Myobatrachidae > Crinia > Crinia signifera. Next base: position 342,449,881 of record NC_139218.1, read on the forward strand.
GAATGATGACTGGTGGTTCTTTACCCATCTAAGCAACTGTAAATATCACGTTGCATTTATATATGGGCAATGGACCATATTCAAAAATATGGACCTATAATGACAACATCTTCTAGTCAGTTTCTGGTCTGGTAGTTTAGCATATTAACGGGATGTGTTTCCAATATTGGCATATCCACATATGGATAGAATAGGGTGTTTAGTGGACCATATCATGAGTTATAATATTGTGAATCACATCATTAAACTTCAGCACCGCACACTTAACTGAGTCTCGCCTACTCTGTTAGCCTTGGAGAGTTTCCTGAAATTCATAAGTCTTCCGGAAATCCAAGAGAGAGATCATGTAAGATGGAATATATACTTCTTGTTGACATTTATAAAGTTAACAAGCGGTAGGTGGACCCCGGAGAGCCATCATGTTTATCATTGTACTGCCGGTGCACGTGAAATAATTAATTCTATGGTCAACCTAGGTCTTGTAGATGTCAACAAAACCAATAGAAACCTGACCAATGGTCAAACAATTTAAACTCCGTAAAGGAGTGTTAGCAGGTCCAGGCCAACTTCCTGATTTTTGGAAACACCCACATAAAATCAGAGTCCACCTAGTTTTTTGGTGGGTATGACGGAGCTCCAGAAACCAGTCATGATGGAAGCATCACAACAAAGTCCAAACTATTTCCACTTAAGGACCTCCTACTTCATTCATAAAAAAAGTTTTATCCTTCATCTAAGAATGAGAGAATTGGTACCATATTAATAAAATGCGTCACTTTTGGGTGTTTGAAGCTTTTCATATATAATATGAACCTTATGGCGTCAGAAATGCTTGTTATATAAAGTGTAGTAAAAAAAAAAAAAATTGTTATTTGCCACAAAATTTAAATCTTGTTTTTCCAATACAGTACAAAGTCAGACGGACTCATACTGTATGTCTGCAGACCCCACCATCTTGGCCCCTATAATTGGAGTAAAAGTGGGGGGGTTGTGCACCAGTCTGCACGTGACGTTACTGAGAGCATTTGAATGTGGTTTTACACCGTTGTGGTCCGTAAACGAAGCATAATAATGTTATAAATGTGGGTGGAGCTTGTGTTGCGGGTAAGAGACAAAAATGTTGGTTCCAATCTGTGCTTTTTGTCTGTAGGAAGACATCTATAAAAGGCAAAAGCCACAACGCAGGAAGCATAAGCAATCAGATTTTTATTATATTTTTCATAAAGTGGTCCATTTCCAGTGTTTTTTGCTTAAATACAATGTTACCCTTTCCTATATAAAAGGGCAGTTTTTAGGAGGACTTTCTTTTTATAGTCAATAGTGAGTACAGAACATAGCAATAACGTCTGGAGAAGTTGAGCAGAAACTCATGAAGTCACATAAAAGGGAGAAGTGAACACAAGGAGCCCAGGGAAGTGGTTTATGGAAGGAAAGCACAAGACAGAATAGCTATAGATTGAGAACGAGAGAGCGAGAATAAGGAGGGATGTGGAAAAAAAGAAAGAGCCAACGAAGGAAATAGCAGGGAGGGGGTGCGGGTGACAGACAGGGTAGGGGGGAGCGTAAGGACGGCACAGGGACAGAGTGAGCCTGTTGTGAGTTAGGAGTGTGGTTTTGAGTTCCATGTGGAATATTTGAGCTAAGTTTCTGCCCTCGGGGTGGTACAGCCAAGGCTGCAGCTCGATGGAAGCCAAGCCTGCCCCAGTGCTGGCAGTGAGAACATAAGCGCTATTTATCTCACAGCCCAAAAAGACTCCTGATTTAAATCATATGTTGCATGCGGCACACATTTCCACCGTGTCTGGACACGGCTCAAAAGAGGGAAAAAAAACACACACAGAAAGCAGATCCACACCCTGTTCTATCATTCAGCTGCCGCCACTGTTGGGACTTAACCCTTCACAATATGTCTATGAAGGATGGGTTAATGTAGTTGTTGTCTGCACACAGTCTGTCCCAATGTTTCTACAAGTTATGGTTTAAATTCTTGGTAATTAGATTACATGGTATAACAAACACTTTCAAATTCACTTTGCTGAGGAGTGTACAGAGTGTACTAGTTTTACATTACATTGCAGCAAACCTCAGGGAAGTCACTCGCTAATGTTCTGGGTAGCTCACCACCAGTTAGTATGAGGTTAATGGGTGGGGTTCGGAAGAAGTTTCATAAAGTAATATTGTGCATTTTAAAGCGCCATTCACCTGCATTTTTAAAGTTGTGTATTTATAGTGTAACTGCCTGTGCTGCAGACTTGTGTCCACATGTACAGGAAGAATACATTGGAGATCATTTACTACAGATGACTACGTTGCGATGATATTTAGCAAAACTTTTTTTTCATAGTAAAAGATCATTTTATGAGGGTGCAAAGCTTCATCGATAGCGATTTGGGATTTTGCTTTGCTATTCGGCCTGAAATTCAGCACCCAAATGCAGAACGAGGTCAATATTCCGCGGAACGGTTTCAGCAATATTTTTCAGCTTATACAACTGCGCCCATAATTCTGGCAAAGGGCATACATTTGTGTACCAGGATGGCAGAATCGGTGAATTAGCAGCAGTTGGCAGAAGGAAGTTGAGGGAAGGAGTGAGGATGCTACTTGGTAAGTGCATAGTTTTGCACATTAGTGCAAATTAGACTTCATATTGCAGCGATCCTAATTCGACACCAGTCCCCATGGTCGGGGTTTGCGCATTTATGCACATGCGCAAACCCCGGCACCGTACAGCTTTGCCAAGTTACACACTCACCGGGCTGTTCGTTGCGGGGAGGGAGGGCCGGAGGGCGGAAATCAAACTGGAGCAGGGGAATGGCCAGAATTTTATGGGGAGGGGAATGGCATTCCCCTGGGAAGGCTGGCGGGCCGACACCCGCCCAGTGGCGTAACTATAGTCCCGCAACCCCCGTGGTGGCGGGAGGCGCTGAGAGGGTGTGGGCGCCGGGGGGGCTGCAGGACTATAATTATGCCACTGCCTTCTGCCCCTGCCGCTGGCACTCCTGTATGCGCGGGTCCTGGCTCTCCCGGCTACTGCTGCTTAAGATAAGTGACACTCGGAAAATGGCTGCCCCCATACAGCAGACCATTTTTAAGGTTGCTAGAGGAGGCCGCTGAGGTAGCCGGGTGAGCCGGGACCCGTGCAGACATGAGTGCCAACGGCAGGACTCGGAGGTAACGGGGGGGGGGGGGCAGGTTTGTTTACCCTAGGGGGGGGGGGGGGCTGCCAATGTATTGGACAGGTTGGGTGCAGAATTATTAGTTATGCCACTGTACCCGCTCACTCTTTGGAAAATAAAGGACAGAAGGAAATAAAAGTCATTTTAGACGGACTTTTATTTCCGAAGGGGAGAGAAGTCAATTGATAGTCGTCGACCATTGAATGATTTCTTTCCCCTTCCTGCGCATACGAGGTGATGTGTTTGCATACATTCCCTTGCATGTTACCGAGGGTATTCGACAGTGGTGTGGCGGTGTTAAACCATTCGAAGCAGCGAGTGACCGCTGCTTAGCAAACAATCCTGAATCACCCCTAGGAGTAGATTTATTTTCAAAAATTAGGTACTTCCCATAACACCGATCATTTTACATCTTATCCAGAGCATTCTAGAAAATAAATACAAGAAATTGATTAGCTAGTGTGGGCAACATGCTAACTTTTAGAAGCTTTAGAAAATCGAACCCCAAGTGACATATTTATGATAGACTACATTATTACTCTGAAAAATTGCATCATGGGGCACTTTATGTACGCATCCCCAATGAGGGACAGGGTATGTTGAGAGTGTGTGTTTTTTTGAGTAGGTGGGTTCTTTCCTCATGGGACCTTATTTGATTTGGTCTCAGTTTTATACTTCTTTGCGTCTTTTTCATTGTCTGCAGGCACTGCAGAACGGAATTTGGGTGCTTTTAGTCATCACCATTAGTTACATTGTAATGCAACACTGTATGAACATCATTGAGACACACACGTGGTGCAACTTAGGCCCATATGCAGGCAAAGTATAGGGCACAAGAAAGAAAAAAAACACATTGACCCCACAGGAAAAAAACACATGAACATTAACCCCCCAGGGAAAAAAGAAACCACATTAGTCCTCAAAGGTAAGAAAAATGCATAATTGCCCCAGTCCCCCAGAAAAGATCATGAAAAAGTTTAAAAGATGGAAAAATATTGTGAAAAACTCAGGTGGACCTTTTCATGTGCAAACCACTGCGACATCGTTGTTTTGTTTGCATTGATCTTTTGTCTATGGTTGACCTTGAAGTTATAGCATGCCAATAATGATGACTACTACTTTCACAAGTAAACAGGAGGTGTGGCAACATAGATGTGTGCAACTGCCAATACAGGTGGATGTGCGCCTATATTTCTGAGCATGCAATGCGGCCAACTTTCATATAATTCCAAAACAGGACCAGACACACACAGTAGCAGGAGAGGGGTAGCCGCATCTTCTGCTCTTGTCAGATTGGGAATATGGTGCTGAGCAGTGACATAATAGTCACATTCTTAACCTACCATTGGCATGGAAGAATAACAGCTTCACAGGGAAGAATCTGCTGCATTCGTCTGTAATACATCAGCAGCCGGCTATCAGTGTTGGGTGGCTGCTGGGAAGAAAACAATACTGAGTGAATGATATCAATGACATGACAGTATGTCACTTATTTAGTATTTTAGGTATCCCATATACTTCTTTGACCTAGGTGTCCAGATAGGTTTGCTTCGTGCTAGTACCAGCTGTGGGCGCTGTATAGCATTGCTGCACCATAGCACAATTTTGCAACCACTGGAAAGTATATAATACCTGTACATATTTATAATAAAGCAAAAAATTAAAAAGGAATCTGTTTTACATTTAAACGTATTATTCCACTGCGACAATAACCTGAGTTATTGCTGGGTCTACCTGGGTCACAGCTCAGTGAAAAAGGTTTTTGAAGTACCCACGTAAGGCTTAAGTGTAAATGGGTTACTCTAGACATCCAACCTGGCTCCCTCTAAAAGCCTATGGAGAACCTGCACACCAGCCCTTAGAGATAATGTCATCTCCAAGTGCTGGCGGAGTGAAGACCAGGCACTAACCTGGGTCCAGCCTGTGGTGTAAACAGTGTTGTAAGACATTGTGACAGGGCTTGAAACCGTGTTTGATTACCCAGGGCAGACTTGAGTAGAAAAAGGGAATAAGATCATTTGGTTTATATTCTCGGTCTTCAGAGACCACAGTGATGATTTGTTGAAAAGTGAGGGAGTGTGATATCTGTTCCCAAAAAACACTGAAAGCACAAATAACAGAATACATATTGATGCCGGCGCTCAAGAATACCGAAAGTGACAAAGACTGGAATCCCAACAAAGGGCAAACCTTAAGTCCATCCATTAGTGCCTAAACCTAAATCTTTCCTCCTTTGGCCTAACGCTAACCTGCCCCGCATACTTATGTTCTGGATGCCAGCAGTCAGTATGCTGGCAGTAGAGATGCCAGCAGTAGGGGTACTGGCATCACCATCCTCATCAATGTGGGCATTCCATCGCTGGCCTTCTAGCCACTATTCAGAATGCCCGTGTTGGTATTCTACTGCATCCCCAAATACCCATATTTAATCTGGGTGCCCGGGAGTACAAAGGACAGCCATACCACCTCAGTATGCAGCTTCTGTTGAAGGCACCCAATCTGGTGTTGCCACCACACATCACGATGCAGCATCTCTTTTGTTTTGAAGCTATTACAAATTCTAATAAAAAAATGGTTGTCAAGTGCTTTCGACATGTATTTTCTCTGACATTAAAACATGCTAATGCACAGCCATTGGATATGTGGCCTAAAAATAGTCTTAGGAGCATGAACATACTTGCAAGGATTCATAAAGAGGTGGAGTTCTGCATTCTGCAATTTTCTGTGCTCTGTGCATGAACCCTTTACTTGTAACTTTGCACCAGATTTGTACTAACGATACTTTATACAATTTACAACTATTAGAACTTCCTCCGGCTGTCAACTGGAGCTAGACTCTACATAAATAACCACATGTGGCAAAGATTTGGAAAGTTTACGTTTACTTGATAAGTAACAATTAGAACCCACAGAGAATAGCCCAGTACTTTATTTGCTTGCGTTCCAATACAAGTGAATGCAATAAATGCTTTGTATGACTGAACCTTACAGGTCCATTGATATTTGCAGAGATATTGTTCTTTGTGGTTTTCTTAATGATTTTACATCATTTTCTAACACTGATTGATAGACACTTGCAATTTCAAAGACTCCGTCTCATTAATTTACATGTCATTGTTTGAAATGTGTTAACCCTATTTATTAGTACATAGCTTCAAACATGACCCTGTGGCATGGCATAGAGGGGGGCAGGACCCACAATACAAGCCATTGTACTCAGTCCTGCAAATCGGTCCTTTGGTCTGTCAATACAGAGTTAGAGGATGCCACTATTCAGGGCAATGGGATAGTACATTTTAAAAGCATGTTTTTAAAAGGAAATTTAGGGCGATATTTAATGTGATGTGATTTTATCGCATTTTCTAAAATTGCATATTTAATGAGATGCAAATTTGCAGCGAAAAAGTGCGATATGGTGAGATTTTTAGTCATGAAAATGTGCGATTTGAGGACATGTGCAATTTTGGGTGAGATTTAATGTTATGCGATTTTATCGCATTTTCCGAAATCGCACCATATCGCATGGTTTAAAATTGCATTTTTGAAGCAAATGTGCATATTTAATGAGATGCAAATTAGCCGCAAAAAAGTGTGATATGGTGCAATTTTTAGTCATGAAAATGTGCGAATTGAGGACATGTGCGATTTCGTGTGTGAGGTCCCCCATCCTGAGCATAACCAGCACCGGGCTCATTAAGCCTGTCCTGGTTCCAAAAATACGGGTGACAAAAAATCTGGGGTCCCTCGTATTTTGGAACCAGTACCAGGCTCAAACAGCCCCGTGGTGTCATGTCACAACCAGGGGACACTTGTTACATAAGGACCCTCGAAGTATCATGCTCACCGTGGCTGGTCAGCCCTGGACGGGCTACCTAGGGGAGTGGGAAACCCCCCAGGCTTCACCTGTTCAGGGCTGAAGCCCGGGGCTGTCCCTGGCATCTGTGGGCGGTGGATGCCAGGCTGATACACATAAAAGTAAAAAAACAACATTGTTTTTACAGGTAAACTACAAGTCCCAGCAGGCCTTCCCCGCATGCTGAGACTTGGCGAACCACAATTCCCAGCATGCAGGGCATTAATGAGCCTCCTTGGACTTGTAGTTGAAAAAAAACACAGACACAGTGAAAAGTAAAAGTTTATTATACACACATTAATTTTACACTAGTATATTTACAACTCCAGGCTCATTGTCTGTGTCCCCTGCAGCAGCTCACCCCGCACTGACTGAGCTGCCGCCGTTACTACTGACAGCTTTTATAGCGCTGTCACACCTGCATTACTCTTCTATAGAACAATAGTATATGCGCCTGCTTTACTCTTCTATAGAACAGTAGGATATGCGTCTGCTTTACTCTTCTATAGAACAGTAGTATATGCACCTGCATTACTCTTCTATAGAACAGTAGTATATGCGCTTGCTTTACTCTTCTATAGAACAGTAGTATATGCGCCTGCTTTACTCTTCTAAAGAACATTAGGATATGTGCCTGCTTTACTCTTCTATAGAACAGTATTACATGCGCCTGCTTTACTCTTCTAAAGAACAGTAGTATATGCGCCTGCTTTACACTTCTATAGAACAGTAGTATATGCGCCTGCTTTACTCTTCTATAGAACAGTAGTATATGCACCTGCTTTACACTTCTGTAAAACAGTAGTATATGCGCCTGCTTTACACTTCTATAGAACATTAGTATATGCGCCTGCTTTTCTCTTCTATAGAACAGTAGTATATGCGCCTGCTTTACTCTTCTATAGAACAGTAGCATATGCGCCTGCTTTACACTTCTATAGAACAGTATTATATGCGCCTGCTTTACTCTTCTATAGAACAGTATTATATGCACCTGCTTTACACTTCTATAGAACAGTAGTATATGCGCCTGCTTTACTCTTCTTTAGAACAGTAGTATATGCGCCTGCTTTACTCTTCTATAGAACAGTATTATATGCACCTGCTTTACTCTTCTATAGAACAGTAGTATATGCGCCTGCTTTACTCTTCTTTAGAACAGTAGTATATGCGCCTGCTTTACTCTTCTATAGAACAGTAGCATATGCGCCTGCTTTACTCTTCTATAGAACATTAGTATATGTGCCTGCTTTACACTTCTATAGAACAGTATTATATGCACCTGCTTTACTCTTCTATAGAACAGTATTACATGCGCCTGCTTTACTCTTCTATAGAACAGTAGTATATGCGCCTGCTTTACACTTCTATAGAACAGTAGTATATGCGCCTGCTTTACTCTTCTATAGAACAGTAGCATATGCGCCTGCTTTACTCTTCTATAGAACAGTATTATATGCGCCTGCTTTACTCTTCTATAGAACAGTAGCATATGCGCCTGCTTTACACTTCTATAGAACAGTAGCATATGCGCCTGCTTTACACTTCTATAGAACAGTAGTATATGCGCCTGCTTTACTCTTCTATAGAACAGTATTATATGCGCCTGCTTTACTCTTCTATAGAACAGTAGTATATGCGCCTGCTTTACTCTTCTATAGAACAGTATTATATGCGCCTGCTTTACTCTTCTATAGAACAGTAGTATATGCGCCTGCTTTACTCTTCTATAGAACAGTAGCATATGCGCCTGCTTTACACTTAAAGACAACAGCAGTGTATGTCCCTGCATTACGCTTGGGAGGGAAATGAATTGTTATATAATATCTGATCTCCTGCATATACTGCAACTAGTGTTACAGGCTGGGTTTGAAAATTTATATATAGGATTCGATTGGCTGGTTGTTCCCTCTCCGCTTTATCAATTTTTGAAGCTTGCTACATCTGGCCCTGTAACAACTAAGGACAATCTGATTTATTGCTGCAGACCCATTACAAATATCACTTTAATAATGCTAATTGATTACAGAAGCAACTTTGCAATAGGAATGGCCTAAGTGGGTGGGATTGGACATTCAGCCAGTATCAGAAGTTTGCATTTTGCAGTATGGATTGAGCATGCGCCAGTGGTTCTCCTCTAAACAGGCACATATGTGTCTTTCTTGTGGTCAGCGTGGAACGCAGTTTGCTCAAACATGCCCTTTCTGCATTATTGCCACGCTTACTTGTACAATTGATATAGTACGTAACTTGCTGCTATAAGGAATGGAACTTGTGTTTGTGTCCAACTTTACATGAGCCCTATTGTTACAATTACCAAAATATGCCAGCACTCAGCAGCAGGCAGCAGGGCAGGCGACAGGGGGGGCCAAAGGGGACACCTGTACCGGCCTCAAGCTTGTTAGGGGCCCCAAGGTTCTGAGGTGCTCAGGGGCTGTTAGCATAGCTGTGGTAGTGCAGTGCCTAGCAATGGTTTATAAAGGCACCCCCCTGGTTCCTGTAAGGGTACTTACCCGGTATTAGTGATATATTGTAACAATAAAAAAATAAAAAAAAAACACATTCAATATGAAGTATACTAAAATATATTGCTCAAGGAGGCGGAGTTAGGGGGGCCCGTCAGAGATATCAGTGTACCGGGCCCCAAGATTTCTGTTGCCGGCCCTGGCAGGCAGTAAGCAACTTCTCTGCATAGCTGCTCCACTCTCATCTATTATCTGGCAGTATTATTGCTTTTAGTTTAAATGGATTAAATGGAGTTTGACAGAAGAATTGTTGGTACTTGTGTAGATTCATGGCGCCACCGCGCGCACAGTCTCTCATGAAACTTGGCAGCTTGCCAGACTCTGTGTTTACTGTGCGCGTGCCGCTCTAGATGCAATGTACGTTATCAGCATAGCGCTGGCAGCAGCGCGCGCTGTCCAGCGCTGACAGGTCATTGTGGTACATGTAGTTCCACAGTGGACACCCCGGCACACCGCTAACGAACGGGGCTTCTAAACTAGACACCCCGGCACACCGCTATCAAAAGGGGTGTCCCAAATGCAGACGCTAAAATTTAGACGCTTTAGTGAGGGGACACGCACAGACGCTTTAGCGAGGGGAGACACCCCGCGAGGGGACGCGTATACCTGTACAAGTCCCATCATGCCTTGCCATTGTTTTGCTATTAGGGAAAGCTAAAACTATAGCAAGGCATGCTGGGATGTGTAGTTTCACAACAGCTGGAGGGCCACAGTTTGGACATGCCTGAACTAACTCTTCCAAATGTGTATTATATGGTGCGTTGTGTTGATGTTTGTACATGCCCACATTCATATGCAGCTATTAGTGACTTACGTTTTATGACATAATGAGCAGGTACGGACGACTGTCACATTCCTTGTTTCTTACATTTCAGCATGAATGTTGTCACCACTGAAATTAAAGCTGAAGCGAAGCCTTTAAGACATGGATAAAATATCACCCTGATTTATGTTTATGTTATTCCGCAGGAAGAAATGTGAGAGACTGCAGCCCAACGTGTGGCCACTAAATCCCTACACGTGTGTCCAGGAAGGCCCAGGATGAATTTATTGCAGAACTAGACAGGACAGGTTTGTCTGAAGAGAATCCCTTGGAGTTACTTACAACTAAGTGATCTACGGAGAGACCATAAGACCATGGCAAACAGCAGCAAGGAACGACTGTGTGGGTCTGGTGCGCCCCTTGGTCATGTCAATGGCTTCCCTCCATCTGTTTACCCCTTTGCCTTTAGCGGAGGGATCCGGAACTCCCCACCTTTCGAAGTGCTTGCCAATGGGAACTTCTTCCGAAGTTTCCCCACCGACCTGCCCAAAGAAATGGCTTCTCTGTGTGAGTAAACACTTAGTACTAGTTGATCTAGTGTATATTACATAGTCAGATAATGGTACCTTGAAACTAAGAGAATAAAATAGTTAGGGGTGGATGTATGAAGCAGTGATAAGGGAGGAGAAATGAGCCAGAGGAGTAGTGGTCCATGGCAACCAATCAGCACTGAAGTAACATGTATAATTTGCATAATACAAAATTATACAGAGCAGCTGATTGGTTGCCATGGACCACTTCGCCTCTGGCTCACTTCTTCCTTATCACTGCTTCATAAATCTACCCCTGTATAAGATAAAGGGTACTAAGCCAAATATTTTTTTTTCTACATTGCAATTTTTTATATTGGAAAATCCTTCCAACCATTCGACTATTAAGGTCAACCTGATGTATATACAGCTGCACAAATATAATGGGGGTGTACACCCTACTAAAGGGTATATTTATCATTCTCATTGTGATCTGGGAGAGCTATTCCCAAAATGGTGCAGCCTCCTGTACCTGTCCCATTGTGACCACCTTGCATGCCGGTGGAAACCGCAGCCTACACTGCAGCTGTTTTGTACATTAATGACCAGCTTCAAAAAGTGATAACTTGGAGTGTGATAAACAACCAGCCAATCAGCTCCTACCTGCCATGCTACAGGCTGTGTTTGAAAAATGACAGGTAGGAGCTGATTGGCTGGTTGTTTATCACTTTCCCCATCATCACTTTTTGAGCTTGATACATTTGGCCCTAAGGCTGCAATGTTTAGTTACAGGTGTACATCAATGTTAAAACATCACTTACGATTATATATAAATAGTATGTCTTGCTGAAAGCAAAATAAATAGATGTAAACTCCATGCACAAATGTTGCTTCCAGGCTGCAGAATTTTACTTCCTGTTGTTGCGTAACTGAGGGACATTACATTATACCAGGGCTGGGCAACACCGGCCCTCCAGATGTTAATGAACTACACATCCCAGGATGCTTTGCATTAGTTTTGCTATGTGGCCATACTGAAACGAATGCAAAGCATCCTGGGATGTGTAGTTCATTAACATCTGGAGGGCCGATGTTGCCCAGGCCTGCATTATACGGTACTAAACATTATTTATTTGTGATCTCTATACAGCTCTCACATTGGTTGAATCATGCCTGGTATACTGGTAATATTATGTACCATGATAACTTGGAGCACTAGAGTATATCCAATTACATATCCTATATAATAAAATGCTAATGCTGCTCCTCACCTCTACGTTGTGTTTCTGGCCTTATAGGCAACGATTGCTGCTCTGTAGTTCTACACACCATCTTAACCCTTTGAGTGCCAAGTAGGGTGACCAACTCATCCCTTTAATCCGGGACACATATTAATTACACAGGTTCTGTGGCTGGCTTTCACCTGGTTTTAAACTGCCACACCTCAAGACTCCATTTCACCTGGTTTTAAACTGCCACAGAACCTGTGTAATTAATATGTGTCCCGGATTAAAGGGATGAGTTGGTCACCCTAGTGCCAAGTGAATTTGTCAAAATAGATTTGAACATTGCCAAGCAAACTTTTTTATTTATCATAATGACCTGTAATGTTTACCATATATATAGGAAATAAAGGGCCAAATGTAATATGGTGAGAGGGTACTTGTGAGTTATCTGGGCGCCCGATTTCTAAATCGGGTCGGATCGGGCACATCGCATTGCATCGCATGCGACCATCGGATGCGATGCGATGCGATGCGATGACCCGATTTTTCCATAGGAATCAATGTTAAAATGGACTGAGTCCATTTTAACATGTAATTCAATGGGAAAAAGGGGTCCTTTTCATACCCCTACTATCCAAGTGGGCATGGAGTTGGATATAAACCTGTGGCGAGCGTAGCGAGCCACCGAGCCCGAAGCGTGGCGAGCGTAGCGAGCCCCGCGAGGGGACACAGAATGCCGTCCCCTCGCGGGGCTCGCTTCGCTCGCCACGCTTCGGGCTCGGTGACTCGCTACGCTCGCCACAGGTTTATATCCAACTCCATGCCCACTTGGATAGTAGGGGTATGAAAAGGACCCCTTTTTCCCATTGAATTCCATGTTAAAATGGACTCAGTCCATTTTAACATTGATTCCTATGGAAAAATCGGGTCATCGCATCCGATGGTCGCATGCGATGCAATGCGATGCGATGCGATATCGCATCGCATCGCATCTGATTGTATGCCTTAACTTAAGGCATACAATCAAAAAATCGGGCGCCCAGATAACTCATAAGTACCGGTGAGAGTTTCAGAAAGTGAAAGATTTTGGGAGAGTTTTCCCCTTTTTTTTAAAGCAGCAATCAATTACACTGCAAAACCAGGTTGATTTTGCCATGTAATTGATTGCTGCTTTAAAAAACATGGGAAAACTCTCCCAAAATCTCTCACTTTCTGAAACTCTCACCCTATTACATTTGGCCCATAATTTTCTTTTTCACATACGTTTTTTCATTTGAATTTATATAACAAATGCGAGCGACGTTGGCAATTTTAGCGGATTTTTTGAACATCTCTCACAGAGATGTTGGCATTCAAAGGGTTAAATCGTACCTTGCAGGGTTTCTGTGGCCGATGAAAATTGGGGAGAAAAATCCCTTTGAAGACATTCTTGGCACAAACTGTCAACTCAAGGCTCCGGATTTATAGTACTAAGAACTACTTAATATTTGGTTAAATACAATTTAATTGGTACAAAATAAAATATGACAGATTTGATAGGAGATCTTATGGAAACACCATGATGACAATTTTTAAATAATGCAAGAAAATAGCAATAACTGGTGATACCTTTACCAGAAAACTAATGATTTTTTTGTCCATTATTGTCCAAATTCTCATTGATATAATACAGCTTTTACCACATAACCAATGCCACTTGTACCATCTGTTCTTATTTTCTAGACCTATTGTGGATTTGTACTTAAAACTCCAGAAAGTGCATTATAATTAAGTTCTGTAAACATGACATGATGGAAATCGTAGCCTGCCAAGGTCCATCAAGGCAGAAACCTGTGTAATATACTTATATAGACACAGCTCAGCAGCAAAGTGTCCCTGGGAATGATTAATAACATTGTATGTGGTTATAATGGTAGTTTAAAAGATTCTTTAAAAAAATATATTAGTATTTGCATAATTATTATAATGGATTTGGTACAATCCTTATATCAAGAACAATGGTTAGCTTCAAATATTAAGTATCCAATGACTGTACAGTTAGTAGGAGGGACTGCAGCAGATATCAGAAATCCCTCCATTCCTGCTTGCAGCCGCAACCCCCTATAGGTTTCTATGGGGGATACGATGCTACCAGATTTAGCAATTTCCGGATTGCAAATATTGATCCCCACAGCTATGTTGGTAGTCTGTTGTATACTATGGGCTACTCACCGCATATGTAGTTCTGGAGGGCTCCTCCAGAACCCTCCACAGAAAAGGCAGCTGTGCATGTAAGGTCAGTGGTACCGCACGTGTGCAGCACCTCTGACAGCTCACTGAGCACAACACCGGGGAAGACACCTTTCAGAGTCTGTGTCCCTGCGATTTCTGATCATACATCCTGTTGATGTACACGCATACTGACGTGCGATTCTTGGTGCTGATATTGCACCAAAATCACATTGAATATGCAATTAATGATAAATGGCCCCTTGTGATACAAATGTAGAGCTGTTCTAGCTATATAAGGGCTATTTGGCTTCTAGCTGTAAGTTTTCTAGTACAGTCTTCAAAATAATAGATAGAAACTGATTGGTTACTATGGGCTACTGTTCCATTTGTCCTCTTTAGAAAGTTTGATATATATCTCCTGAATTACCTATGTGCCATCACTACACAGCAGTGTGAGATTATGCTCAGCATGCCTCCCAACATTCTGTGATCCGGAATTGGGCCTGCCATGCACGTGTTCCCAAAAATGGGGTATGGCCTCAGGAAAAGAGGTGTGGCTTAACCCCCCTATTTTGCTGCTGTGTGGGGCATGGCTATGTGTGCTGCTGGCCATGCCCCCTGTGCCTCTGACTTTTGTGAATAGATGCTGTATGCATGCGCACAGTGTCCTTTCACTGCTGCTCTGCTAAGTACAGCAGCGAATGCCAGGGGGACTCCCCCCCCCCTCCGCACACACACACACACACCACAGGTCACTACTTCCCGCAGGTGGGATGTGGGACAGTCACAAAAAAAAGTGACTGGCGGATATCGGGCCAGTTGGGAGGTATGTGCTCAGTATTGGTTTCCGTCCACTTAAAATCTCATTTATGATCCCACAGTAGCTGAATGCATGGCATTGCGCTCTGTATGATGACTTCTTAAATGCACACAGAGGAGCTGATGTAGCCTGAGCACTAAACCAGTTGCATGCCATGTTGTGCAGAATTCCCCACTGTACATTCCCTGAATGAGAACTTGCACTAATACTTGATTGCAGAGTTGCATGCATGATGTACATATTAAGCCTTGTGAATAGAATATTTATTTTGTACGTAGGAAAAGTTCAGTAACTGTTAGAAATAAAGAATTTGGTGGCAGATAAGACCCATATGGCCATCCAGTCTGCATGTTAGGGTATTATGGGATAGGGATTGGGTTAGGAATAGGGTATTAGGGTTGTTTTAGCTGTTTGGGTTAGGGATGAGGGCATTAGGGGTATTTTGGTGGATGGGGTTAGGGCAGGGGTTCCCAATCTTTTTTGAATCACGGCACCCTAGAGTATCCAAATTTTTTTCACAACACCCTAGGCCAAAAAAAACTTCATTAGATTGGCTTTATATGGGATTCTAAGGGTCCGTTATGTGGTAAAGAGTAGGATTTGCTACTGTTTGTACACATTTTATGATTGGCAGCCACCGGCACTGGTTTTGCTCAATACTAATTAATCATTAATAATTTGAGTTGGTCCTGGAACACCAACCCGGGGCACCCCTGCATGTGTCCTGACTCCTGAGGCACCCCAGGGAGCCACGGCACACAGTTTGGGAACCACTGGGTTAGGGTATTAGGGATAGGATGGTGGGTTGGTTTATCAGTTTGGCTTAAAGCATTAGGGTTAAGGGTTGTGATTAGGTAGATGTTAGGTTATTATTTATTTATTTACAGTTTCTTATATAGCGCAGCATATTCCATTGCGCTTTACAATTGGACAAAGGTTAATGTATTAAGATCAGGGATAGGGTATTAGAGTTAATGCTTAGGATGAATGGGCTGCTACAGTTACACACAATGCGTTGCAGCAAAAATGGGCGCATATTACAGAAGTGGTTTTGCATGCTGATAAGTGCCGGCATTAGGAGATAATTGCCAGCTATCGTGGCTAACAGGAATGCTCCAATAGCTGCAGTAAATGACCACAGCTCTCTGCTGCTTTCTTCCCCACACACTCTTATACTGACACACACACACACACACACACACACACACACACACACATACATGCACAGCTGTGGTGCTACTAATGCTGTAGCCTGCTAGCAAAATACATGTTCAACATATCAGTAAAGCATGGTGGCATTACTAGGTGACACTGGAGATATGGATTGTCAGATTTTTTATATTCCATTCCTTCACACATTCGTCTTAAGGTGCGTACACACTAGTCGATTTTTTTACACGATATGGTCCATAACGACATATGGTACAGTAGCAACATAATCATATATATCGTCTAGTGCAGGGGTCCCAATCTTTTTCTAATCACGGCACCCTAGAGTATCAGAATTTTTCCAAGGCACCCCATGGCCCCAATATATATCAAATTAAGTAGATTGTGTTTATATGTGTTTCTTAGGTTCAGTTATGTGGTAAAGGGCAGGATTTGGTTCTGATTGTACACATTTTATCATTGGCAGCCACCAGCACTGGTTTTGTCCAGAAATAATTCATCATAAATAATTTGAATTGGACCTGGACGATCAACCCGAGGCACCCCTGCAAGTGTCCCGAGGCACCCCAGGGAGCCTAGGCGCACAGTTTGGGAACCACTGGTCTAGTGTAACAATGCGAGCACCTGTGGTTCATTAGTCTGTATATGCAGGACAACAGATAATATCGCTAGCAAGAGCCATGCTTCGGAATGCACTTGCAGATGCCTGCTACCATGCTGCCCTGCCTGATATCTTGCAGAATACCATGGATGATGCTGCCTGATATCTTGCAGAATACCATGGATAGACCCTGCCTGATATCTTCCTGAATACCATGGATGGACCCTGCCTGATATCTTCCTGAATACCATGGATGGATCCTGCCTGATATCTTGCAGAATACCATGGATGATCCTGCCTGATATCTTCCTGCAGGATACCCTGCAGGATACCATGGATGGATCCTGCCTGATATTGTGCAGAATACCATGGATAGACCCTGCCTAATGTCATGAAGAATACCGTGGATGGCTGCTGCCTGATATCTTCCAGAATACAATGGATGGATCCTGCCTGATTTGAGATTGTATAATTGCATTAAAGGAACAATCCTAATCTCTTGTATGATTGATGCATACCTGCTGATATTCTCTCTGCCTATGGGAGGAAGCAGCCAGTTCGGCATGTCGGGGGGAAGGGGGGAGTGGGGTTGTGGTACAGCATACTGGGGCCATGGTGATGGGAGGTGAGGGGTGAAGCTATGGGTGTGTCCACTGAACCACATAATTGAGATCTGCCTCTGCTATACAATACAGATATTACAAGCATTGTTAGGACCCCAGTTGTGGGAAGGTTGTGTGCGGCTGCAGGTGGTGTCTAAATGGGAGACTTGCCTACTCTTCTGGGGGTGGGGGGAGGGTGCCACCTGATTTTCAGAAGCCTTTCCAGGAGAGACTAATTTTTTGTAGAATGGCATTGATGAACGTGATTTCATTTTTTTGTAGAATGAAATTAATTAAATTGTATCAATTCTTCCTCAATGCCATTGATGGAACTGGACTGAATTCTTGCAAAGAATGATTTTATTGTCTTTGATTAATCCTACCTGAGATCTTGCAGGGTGTCATTAATGGGATCTCTCTCAGATCCTGCAGAATGTTGCTAATGGAACCTGCTTGAGATACTGTATTGTAGAATTTCACTTAGAGAACCGGCTTGAGCTCCTGTAGAATGTCACTGAGGGAACCTGTCTGAGTTCTTGAAGAATGTCACTGAGGGAACCTGTCTGATTTCTTGTAGATTGTCACTGAGGAAACCTGTTGGAGCTCTAGTAGAATTTCTGAGGGAACCTGTCTGAGCTCTTGTAGAATGTCACTGAGGGAACCTGTCTGAGCTCTTGTAGAATGTCACTGAGGGAACCTGTCTGAGCTCCTGTAGAATGTCACTGAGGAAACCTGTCTGAGTTCTTGAAGAATGTCACTGAGGGAACCTGTCTGATTTCTTGTAGATTGTCACTGAGGAAACCTGTTGGAGCTCTAGTAGAATTTCTGAGGGAACCTGTCTGAGCTCTTGTAGAATGTCACTGAGGAAACCTGTCTGAGCTCTAGTATCATTTTACTGAGGAAACCTTTCTGAGCTCTAGTATAATGTCACTGAGGAAACTTATCTGATCTCTAGTAGAATGTCACTGAGGAAACCTGTCTGAGCTCTATTAGAATGTCACTGAGGTAACCTGTTGGAGCTCTAGTAGAATGTCACTGAGGGAACCTGTCTGAGTGCTTGTAGAATGTCACTGAGGAAACCTTTCTGAGCTCTAGTAGAATGTCACTGAGGAAACTTGTCTGATCTCTAGTAGAATGTCACTGAAGAAACCTGTTGGAGCTCTAGTAGAATGTCACTGAGGGAACCTGTCTGAGTCCTTGTAGAATGTCACTGAGGGAACCTGTTGGAGCACTTGTAGAATGTCATTGATGAAACCTTTCTGAGCTCTAGTAGAATGTCACTGAGGAAACTTGTCTGATCTCTAGTAGAATGTCTCTGAGGAAACCTGTCTGAGTTCTAGTAGAATGTCACTGAGGGAACCTGTTGGAGCTCTAGTAGAATGTCATTGAGGAAACCTGTCTGAGCTCTAGTAGAATGTCACTGAGGAAACTTGTTGGAGCTCTAGTAGAATGTCACTGAGGGAACCTGTCTGAGCTCTAGTAGAATGTCACTGAGGGAACCTGTTGGAGCTCTAGTAGAATGTCACTGAGGAAGCCTGTTGGAGCTCTAGTAGAATGTCACTGAGGAAACCTGTTGGACCTCTAGTTGAATGTCACTAAGGGAACCTGTCTGAGCTCTAGTAGAATGTCACTGTGGGAACCTGTCTGAGCTGTAGTAGAATGTCACTGAGGGAACCTGTCTGAACTCTTGGAGAATGTCACTGAGGGAACCTTCTTAGATTGAGTGACTTTTTAAAGAATGCCACTGATGGAAAGGACCTGAGCTCCTTCACATTGACAGAGGCTGTTTGAGATCACACATAGATGAATATCAGTGGCCGGGCTTTCTTGATTTTAGACTGAACATTACTAACTTTTAACGGCATTCAGTTTACAGAGGGTTGGGTAACAAAATGTCAGTGACAGAGCCTATCTGAGGTTATATACAGAAGACAATCAGTGGCAGTGACTGTAATTTAGGGACAGGTAGGTCAAACAATGGCAGAGTCTGGATGTCTCGAATAAGATATATTGTTCCATCAGGAGAGCCGCACCCATGGGTGCAGTGGCTTGTACTTGTCAGTCCCAATCTGTAATTATATTTGTTATAATGATAATAATCAGGAATGCATTCTCCCGGGCACTCCTGAGGGAGGGGCGCTGTCTTTTTATTTTACTATATCTGCCTACTTCTCTTATTTTCATGATTCTCTACTTCTGTAACATCACAACTTTATTATTTCCTCTATGGATTTCCCACAAGCAGATATAAATATCACAGAAGGTGAATACAGTAGCTGCTCCCTTCTTGGAATGATTTCATAAGGTGCAGGGGTGTAACTGTAGATGCCACATAAGTTGTGACAGCTATGTTGCCTGTGGGTGTGCAGTTTTGGACACTCATCCACTATAGTAGGCTCAGGGGTTTCCCTGGGGGCCAGCGTACACTCAGGAGATTGGAGCAGAGACCAATAGAAACTTTTTCTGGGGGACCAGTAATTTCATGTTATCCCCCCCATATAATGTGAATGTGAGTGTTGGAGAAATGGAATCAGACCTGATGTGGTGGGTTGTGGCTCTAGTGTAGTAGCCAAACACCACACTCATTGCACTGCACTATCATGTATCCTGGTATACATCCTCTCTTCATACTAGCAGATTGCTTATTGGTCTTATCGGGCATTTTTTATTCATCCATACAAAAATTATTTGGATTCTGCAAAAAAAATAAAAGATAAATGTCAATGCACCTATGCTAATATGTGACATTTATCATGTGTACATAATGGATGGAAACTCATTTCCATTGCCCTTTACTAATAGACAATGGGAAGCATTTAAACTGTAGGCCGCCATTTTGTAGACTAGTCAAACATTAATTGGCGTGCAACCTATTAATTAACTAGAAAATAATAAGCTGACCAACACATGATGTCTAATTGCCTAATACAGACTTGATCACGGGACAAATTTTTTTCTCAAATTGGGCAAAACCATATGCACTGCAGGTGGGGCAGATGTAACGGTACTCTTTACCTAGATGGGCGCCCGCGATTGAAATCGCGGGCGTCGGGGGTAAAAATCGCGGTCATCGCGGGCATCGCGGGTAAATCGCGGGTACATAAAAATCTGCTACCCGCGATGACCGCGATTTTCCCATAGGGAACAATGTTAAAAAGGCTGATTGAGCGCGATTTTCATGTAAAATGCCTCAATGCCCGTGATTTGGCCATAGGAATCAATGTTAAATGGGCCACAGAGCCCAAATAGGCACAATTAACCCTTAAAATGTCCCCCCAAATTTTTAACGCCACCCCACGATCCACGCCAACCCGAAGCGTGGCGAGCGCAGCGAGCCCGCGAGGGGCGGCGGTACGCGTCCTCCGACCTTTTCATGCCCTACTATCCACTAGGGCGTGGAGTGAGAATAGAATAGTGTGGCGAGCGCAGCGAGCCACCGAGCCCGAAGCGTGGCGAGCGCAGCGCGCCCCGCGAGGGGACGCGGATACCTTCACAGGTAAACGCGTCCCCTCGCGGGCTTCACAGGTGTCCGCGTCGCCACGGACACCTGTGAAGCCCGCGAGGGGACGCGTATAACTGTGAAGGTATCCGCGTCCCCTCGCGGGGCTCGCTGCGCTCGCCACGCTTCGGGCTCGGTGGCTCGCTGCGCTCGCCACACTATTCTATTCTCACTCCACGCCCTAGTGGATAGTAGGGCATGAAAAGGTCGGAGGACGCGTACCGCCGCCCCTCGCGGGCTCGCTGCGCTCGCCACGCTTCGGGTTGGCGTGGATCGTGGTGTGGCGTTAAAAATTTGGGGGGACATTTAAGGGTTAATTGTGCTTATTTGGGCTCTGTGGCCCATTTAACATTGATTCCTATGGCCAAATCGGGTCCATTGAGGCATTGAACAGTAAAATCGTGGCCATCGGGCCTTTTAACATTGATTCCTATGGCAAATCGGGAGCATCGCGTCGCGGGCATCGCGGGTACATTTATGGCCGGCCGCGACGCGACCGACGCGATTTCCATGTTTAACATGGGTTTCAATGGGAAATCGCGGGCATCGCGTCGGTCGCGTCGCGGCCACACATAAATGTACCCGCGATCACCACGACGGGCGCCCATCTAGGTAAAGAGTACCGATGTAACATGTGCAGAGAGAGTTATATTTGGGTGAGGTGTGTTCAAACTCAATAATAAAGCAGCCAGTATTTACCCTGCACAGAAATATGTCCTGCGATCAGGTGTGTATTAGGCCCTAAGTCAGGGGTTCCCAATCTTTTTTGAATCACGGCACCCTACAGTATCAGAATTTTTTCACGGCACCCCTAGGCCATTAAAAAACAACAACAATACATATAGATTGAGTTTATATGCGATTCTTATGTTCAGTTTTGTGGTAAAGGGCAGTATTAGCGTCTGTTTGTACACATTTTATGATTGGAAGCCACCAGAACTGGTTTTGCCTATAAATAATTAACCATGAATAATTTGAATTGGTCCTGCACCACCAACCCGGGGCACCCCTGCAAGTGTCCTGAGGCACCCCAGGGAGCCACGGCACACAGTTTGGGAACCACTGCCCTAAGTGCATCCTTGTGGTGCTTAATTTATTCCCACACACGTGCGTATTACTGGCAGGCGGCCACTGGAGGGCAGCAGTTAGGAGCAGGCCCCCCTCTGGATTAAGGTGAGCGGCGCCGGCGGCCGCATCACCCCCCATTCCCCCTCTTAGGAAAGACTTGACGGCCTGCGACGCATCATCCGCCCCCCCCCCCCCCCCCCCCCCACCTGCCCTGATTCCTGGTCACGGTGGCAGCTATAAAACTGTATTTAGAAATTATAGTAAATTTTCATTTTCACTTTCCACTTACCTGAAGCTACTTTGCAATAGAAAACAGAATGATCGTATGAACTTGAATGACCCCCCTGTGTGTAATATCCCTTTGTTAAAGAGCAACACATTGGGCACGATTCAGACATGCTTTCTGGGCTGCGAGTATTCGCAGCCGTGCACACAGGGGGAAAATAACTCAACATTGAATGATTTTCCCCCTGCTCACAGCGCTGAGTAAGTCTAGGCCCCCAAATATCTGGCACCTGTCAATCACCGTGCGTGTGGTCAGTATAGACTAGCCTTCGCACAGTCTGTACGGTGTGCGCCAAAGCGCACACCATACTGTGCCCATATTCCCATGTAACGACCACTGATTGGTGCTGTACACTAATATCACTTTTAGGGCAGCATTTGCAGAAAAGTGTAGCCAAGAATCAGACACTGGCTCTCATTGTCTAACCTGTGCTAGACAGACAGAAGGTAATTGCTGGCTGTTGCTGTCATTCACTGCCATGTTTTGCATCGAAATGACTGTTAGTAAATGTCCCTAATGAGTCTAATCATTTCCTTGTAATCAGAGAAGCCCAGTGCATGAGGGATACAGAATAGGTGTACCCCCAGTTCCAGTTCATTGGAACCTTATTTAGCTGCTTTTGTGATCATTTTAATTTATAAAATATTACTTTTCTTTGTGCATATTTCTTGGGAAATATACACAAAGAAAAGGAACCATTTCTCTGTGTATATTTCTTTGTGTATATTTCTTGGGAAATGTCTTGAGAAATAACTTGTGTAAAGAAAGGGCACACAAAGTGACAGTACACTGAAATATGTCTGATTGACAGGGGCTATATAGACTAGATGAAATAGTAAAAGAAACATCACAAGAAGCACTGTAGGTGAGGCAGTAAAGGGGGCGTGGTAGGTAAGGCAGCCAGCACATATTACATACAACATCACATACCTCCCACATTTGAAGGTGTACAAAGGGGGCATTACTTTGCAAAATGTCTGCAATCACGAACAAAGTCCCTGTTTTTTGTCACTTTCATTTTGCAATTGTTTATTATTTACCGTTACTAAATACAAACAGCTGTAAGTAGGAACAAACGTACTAATAAACAAAAACCATATTAACATAGAAATAAATGCTTATGTTTTATCCTGAAGTGTCCACTCTACATTTGTTCTCCTTTATTGAAAGTGACAATTATCTTTTGCCTCCATCGATTCGGTATCACATGCTGTACATAATTCCAACTCTGAGCTTCTCTCATACAGTCTCTGTCATGTATTTATTTGTCCTTGTTCCTTGTCTCTGATCATACTTCCCCCATTCGCCTTTCCTCCTCCCACAGTGCCGTTGTCTCTTGTTCTCCCTGTTAATACTTTTCTGCGTCTCGCCCCTGGCTGGCTGCATGCTGTGCCGACATGTCCTAGGGTGCGAATAACGTGCCAGGACAGGCTTAAAGGGGTGTTGATTGGCACTTTGCCCATTGCAACATACAGATCAGGACAAGTAATGGAAGCTGCTAAGGACTGTCACTCACTCCCCAGCTGGCTCCTAGCTCCCACCCTTTTATTTTATAGAGGAATTAACCATTACTAGTATAATCTATGACTATACACCACCTCCACCTATGAGATCATAGGCTTTTTCTGACCTATCTGTATAGTATTGGTGGCTTCTGGTCCTTCCTGTAACAGTGGCTCCCGCAGGTCAGAGTGTAATGGTGCCAGGTCTCTTGCTGATCAGATTGTCTATAGTACGCCCCACATGTCTTGTGTGACAAGAAAAACTACAGTAGTACAACTCTTTCTGCGCGTTACCATGGTGAGATAACTATCATACACTATGGTCCTGATTCAACACTGCTCGCCAAGCAGCGATCGTTCGCTGCTTAGCACCGCTCAGCCAACGCCCACCCTGCCGAATCTCCTCGGTAAAATGCAAAGGGATGTATGAGAACAAATCCCCTCGCATGCGGACGTAGGGGAGAGAAATCATTCAATGATCGCTGACCATCGAATGATTCCTCTCCCCTTCGGAAATAAAAGTCAGTCTACTCTAGACTAGGTGTCTGCTGAAGAGGGGACGGGTGCTGATGTTGTGTGACCTCAGCTGCCAGCCCGGTGCAGGCATCATCGTGCCCGCGTTCCAAGGGGAACACCCAGCATTTATATGAGGACACCCATAAAACGTTGGGCGTTCCCCTGTTTCGGACCGATGTCCGGCCCCAACCTTCCCAATCCATGCGAGTGTGATACACACCGAAAGCGTTCGCACAGGGGGGCTGCACATGCAGTCCCCAAAACATCGGAACGGGTTTCAGCCCAATCATGTTCTCCCCCACTAAAACTATATTTTATAAAGCAAAGATGCCACATTGTTAAATAATATGCTGTAGGCTTTATTAAATGGCAGTGACGTCTGCATGCAGGGTTAATGTGGCACGCCCTATACAGTTTGGAAACAGAACATTTGAAACTCACATACGGACTATCTATATTTTGATTCACTATGTCACTCAGACTTGTAGTTGCATGATTGTCCTATGTGTGTGTGTGTGTGTGTGTGTGTGTGTGTGTGTGTGTGTGTGTGTGTGTGTGTGTGTGTGTGTGTGTGTGTGTGCAGTATGTGATTTATCATAGTGTGTCTTGTCATGATGTTTTACTAGTGTTCCCATTTGTTCTTGAGGTAGTGCAGGCATGGATATATCAATAGGTTACACTGGATCAGGGGGGTCAACGGAAACCGGTGGAGGGTTTTATCTGACCAACAGCACAGAACTGTCCCTCATTCGGATGTGGACGGAGCTACGTAGAAGCAGTAGTGATATCACTAATATGTATTACTTATCTGAATTGTGCCCTAGGCCGCAGTATTGGATCTTCACTGGCCGGCTGGGTGACCCAACGGGACGCACAAGCCGGCTGCCACAGATGATACCTAGAGGCCAGGAAATCTCCACCTCTTGACAGAGATCCGGGCCTCATCCCTCCCATGCAACAGTATGGTCTATACAAATGGGGATGCCGTCTGGCCATGCCCAGGTTTTCGCCTTCTGCACAGCGTCTATTCCCTTCAGACTGGGGGACTCCCCCGCCCCGGAACACTGACGGCCATGGGCGGGAGGTGGGACCATCCCCCAAAAAACGGGACGGTCCCACAAAAAACGGGACAGTTGGGAGGTATGGAAAGGGGTAATATTCTGAAACACAAAACTGTTAGGTATGCTGGCTTCCTCAAATCTGTTCTTGGCGATTGTGGACATAGATACTTTTGTTTGGAAGTTAGAAATATGAAAGTAACAGTTTCAGTCTACATTATTTCCACTGGTTTTTTAAAGCTACTGACTAGAAATGGTTATACAGTACATTTATAATAGTGATTGATATAAATAATATATACTCATATACAGAGCGTGCATTGTCTAAGATTATTTGTTAAAGTCCTAGTTTATTTATTCCTGCTCCTGCTTATGTTTCCGTGGCTACACCAGAGCAACAACATGACTTCCTGTAGACTAAAAATATCAGCTCTATGATTGCCGTGGACATAGCGTTGCCGGTCCCTTCCTCTTTCTGCAGCCTCATCACTGCTAAAGGTGGCCATACACACGCAGATTTATCTGCAGATCTGTCTGGTTGGAAAAAAAACCTGGTTATGGATGAGAGCAAATGACAGTTGACCATTTGCTTGGAAATGCTGGAAAACTGTCACTTATCCATAACCATGTTTTTGTTCCAACCAGCCAGATCTGAAGATAAATCTTACTAGTGTATGGGCACCTTAACTCTTTCATTGCATTCTGGCGCAAAGCACACCTGTAAACTATCGGGTAAAGTTACTAAGATGGTAGTTCTATTGGAGATGGGATGTTTCTCATAGCAACCAATCAGATTCTACTTCTTATTTATTTACAACTTTATAGAAAATAATAGATAGAATATGATTGGTTGCTATGGGCAGAATCCCATCTTCAGTAGAACTCCCAACTTAGTAACTGTACCCCTATAACTTTGTGAATTGGTTTCTGCAACTGTTTCTGTGGAGGTTTGCTGTAATTGTCACAACATGATGGCATGAAGGACACAATGTTATTGTGCACATACACAATGCCACCACTGGTTCCATTACTCACATTCACATCATTTGAAGTTAGAGTTGTCAACCCTTTCTCTCTGTGTGTTGCTGCTATCTATCGCCCACCTGGGTTTCCCAAACAACAATTTCTGGAAGATTTCTCTGCCTTGGCTCCCTCATTTCTTATCTTCTGACATCTCATTGTCATCATGGGGGGTTTCAATATCGCTATTGACAGCCCACTTTCTCCTCGTGCCTCCAGTCTCCTCTTTCAATACGGGCGCTTAGTAAATTAGGAATCACCATTCTTTTGAATGGTGATTCCTATCATATTCTATTGATGGTGTATCCATTCATATTTGTAAATGCAAATACCAATGTGCCATCAATACGATGGGATAGTAAATCCCGAAAATACAAGTGTATAAAAAATAAAAAATGTATTTCTGTATACGAATACACCAATTTTTTTTTTACGATTTTGCTTTAGTAAATTTCCCCTTTTGTGTCATTGTCATTTTTCCCTATATGGCGCTATGGACACTTGGTGGCGCCAAATAAATAAAATAAAACAATAATACCTGCTATAAATTAATTTACAGCGCTTAGGTTTCTAACAATTGGTATTTTATATTTACTTATCAGACATTCTTCAATTATTTTCTATTTATGTTTGTTTTTTAGAGGAAATTCTTATCTTCCTATAAGATCATTTCTATTTACTATTCTCTTGGATTATATGTAAAGTAATATACAGGGGGGTATCCAAATAATGCGATCCATTTTGGGCTGATAAAAATGGCCTGTTTTTGTGGTTTATGACCTATGGTCATTATCGTTTTGTCCAATTAGAGTATGGTTTTATCAGTTAATAAAGAACCAGCTCCCAATCCCGTGTGTTATCGCTCCAATGGCTGCTTATCAGTGATTATACTTCATAAGCATAATATCCGATAGACGCTGTCATCGGAGGGAATGAGAAAGTTGCATTGTTCCTTATTATACATACTTTTCCCTAAAGAACACTGGAAATTTTAGTCTGAATTTGGACCTGATTGCAGGGTAGATTTGTTCTCAAAATGTCCAAAACCATGTGTGCAGGTATGGCAAATGTAACATGTGCAGAGTGTAAATGTAACCATTATCTATTTTGGGCCAATTTCACCTGATCCCGACACATCAGGTGTGTTTGACTCCCCCCTCAGGTCAGATGCACGGTCCAGTGTGATCAGACCTGAGCCATAGGTCGGATCTGCTGCCCATCCGACCTCCGACTTGGCTCCCCTCATGGCAGTGGACAACCGGCGTCACATGCCATACATCGCATGTGAAAAGACCACATGTGATCCCAGGCATCTCAGGGGGATTGGATGGCCATACACTGCTGCGATACATTGCAGTAGTGTATGGCCACCTTTAGATTGGGTGAGATTATTTGTTCTGTGCAGGGTAAATACTGACTGCTATTATTTGACACTGCAATTTATATTTCCGTTTGAACACACCCCACCGAAATCTAACTCTCCCTCTGCACATGTTACAATTGCCCCACCAGCAGTGCAGCATGGTTTTGTCCATTTTGAGAACCAATTTGTGCTGAATTAGGCCCATTCTATGAAAGCTCCCCAATTATAACAGACTGTATCATAATTTACAGATATACTGATCTTATTATAGACAAATAGCCAAACATTTGCATAGTGCTTCCAATATATAGTTTTTGGTGCTCAGAAAATGTCACCTCATTTGTTCATTACAGCTTTTATTCTTGGTGTTAATGGATGATAATGATTGATTGCATAACTCCAAACACAGGGCCTGATTCTGCTTCACTCGCAAAAGCAAATTATCTCTCTAATGGACAAAACCATGTGCACTGCAGGTGGGGCAGATGTAACATGTGCAGAGAGAGTTAGATTTCAGTCGGGTTTTTACTTCAAACTGATATCTATGTTGCAGTGTAAAAATAATGAGGGTGCACTCTGTCTCCGAGCTCTGCACAGAGCCCTATTCACGCTATACCAAGAGAGGGTCCGTTTTCGGGCATGAAAAGCAATATTCCCATCATTTTTCTTCCCAGAAACCTTGGTCACCCTAGGTGAATTCCACATAGGAGGCAGCTACTAGGTGTAAAAAAGACCAAGAGAGGCCCCCAATCCTCTGCACTTACTGTTATAGTATGTTAAGTTTAAATGCTACTGAGACAAACAAAAAACATCAAAATTTCAAAAGCTGAAATAAAAACAAAAATCCCCCCAAACAAATGCCCTTATACAGACTACTTCTTTATTAAATATACTTAATAATATTGTGTGACCTCTGACCTTTATTATAAATAGGAGATGCTTTTCTGTGAAGAGTTTCATTGTGGTATCCATCCCTATACATATTACAATGTGTAGCATCAAATTAGCAGAACAATTATTGGGCTAAAGTACCTTTATAATAGGTTAATTGGCTAAAATGAATGTGTGTGTGTGTGTGTGTGTGTGTGTGTGTGCGCGTGCACATGTGGTAGTGAATATAGATTGTAAGCTCCACTGGGGCAGGGACTGATGTGAGTGTTCATATATTCTCTGTAACGCGCTGCAGAATATGTGTGCGCTATATAAGAAACTGTTGTTAAATAAACCTTATGTATTAGATGTACTTATTTGATTAAAAATAGACACATACATGTTATAGTATCTCTGCTTACATCATTCCATTTGGTAGTGATCCATTACAATCAGTGTTACAACACAGTCATTATTTGTCAATAATAAACTGTTCAGAGAAGGTCAAAGCCCTTAAAATTCCCCTCTCACCCCTGTAGTCAGGGTTGATGGTTTCCAGTATATGAAGGGTAACATTTGCCCTGTGGAGTCTAGCTGGACACATTTCCTGACACCCTCAGGTACATAGTCCTGTCCGGTCCCTGGTGACCCCATGACCTCGTCATCAGTAAGGTCAGACCTTGTCCCCAGAGGGGACAGCCAGAATTCCTACCCCTCAGGTATATAGACAGAGGACCATGTGTCTGACACATTGTGTATGTGGCTAAATATATATATATATATAATGTTTTTTGTTTTGTTTTTATAAATAAAGCTTCTTTTTTTACCTACAATGAAGCACAATGTGAGCCCAGTAATCTTCTATCTGCTGAATCAGACTTTTAATACTGACACATTCTATGTCTCAGGGGAAGCATCAGATGATTGCTGTACAGTGTGTGCTGCGGGTTTTGTTACTTGTGATACAGTACATGATGTGATTCATGAGATCTAATTAAATAAAAAAAGACTTTTTAATAGCATTGATACATTGAATATGCTCAGGAACAGTTATTTTAAAACATTGTTTATCTTTAATAACATAGACAGTCCTGTAAATCTGGACCTTTTTTCTCTTCAGTACCGATTGATTTGGCTTTTCATTTATGAGTACCCCCTCCTCTCGATTTGAAATATCCCTAGTTCTTACGGATGGATTGGAAGTGAGCGGTATGCCTGTCCTTATATTAAGGCGTAGAGGAGGAGTAGTGTGGGGTCAGGAATCGGGTCCCTTTCTGTCTGCCCGCTGACTGTGTACTGTCTCCATGGTTACCGCTAACGCCTGTAGGATTAATGCCGCTGCTTCCTCCACCTGTGTCAGTATGGGGCAGATGATGGCTGTTGTCTGAGGGCAGCGCAGGAGGGTACCGGACGTCTCACCGACAGTCAGGATTCCGACAGTCATTACTCCGACATCGGAATCCCGACTGCTCCCTCGTGGGGGTCCACGACCCCCATAGAGGGAGAATAAAATAGGTGGCAAAGGGCTTCATTGCTCTCCCCCTGCTGTGCAGTTGGGATTTTGACGTCACCCTAATCCCGACTGTCGATGTGTTATACCACACCCGAGCAGGATGCTCCCAGCGGATTGCTGGTCGGGCAAAAGCTAGAGGAGACGCTGATGACGTTGCAGATGGATGTGGACGTGATGCGACGTGGTACATAATCAAGGCAATAATCCTCCGGAGACGACTTCTTCTGTCATTACCAATATTATTTTCAAGTACCCCCACATGTCAGTGGTATGAGTACCTCAGGTTGGGAACCGCTGCTGTAAATGATTTCTGTGAATGGATACTACTCATCATAATGTCCTTACATAAGCCTTTTTGGGGTACCACATTTCCAATCAATTAACATGTAGAAAATAATTGCATGTAAACTATTAATGCTATATCCCAATAGCTTGAAGTCAAAACAAAGTACCTGGATAGTATTGGGATAGCGGAATATGGGCCTCATTCATGTTTGTAATGAAAGCAAAAAAGCAAGTAACTGTGTCTGGAACAAACATTGCTGCCATGCACGGTAAGGAAATACATTGCAGTGCACACACCCCACCCAAATCTAAATCTCGCAGCACATGTTACATCTGCCCCACCTGCAGTACAATATGGTTTTGCCCAGTCGCTTGCGTTTTTGCTTTAAGGCCCCCATACACTAAGCCGACCTCCGCAGCTGCCCGTGTAAGGTCACAAATGTATCCAGGGCCAATACTGGTTCAAAAACCACCCCTAAATGGGGTCCTTAGATAATCTTGGTGACCCTGCCTGTGGTCAATTTCTTTCACAAGGTGGAAGGCTGTATGAATGGGACATACAGATCATCCATGCCGCAATGCGCAACTAGTGTTTAGGTGAATGTGTGTATGCAAGTGCACGCCCATAGAAGCACATAGCCAATCCCTGTGTGTAGATAGTTGCACCCAGTGCACAATGCCACTATGCAGATGCTGGCGCATGTATTTTCACTATGCATATTATACTGTCCAACATACAGTCCCCTGATGTGGGAATCCGGAAGGGGCGTGGCCTCGACAAAAGGGGCATGGCTTCTCGAGAATGCCACTATCAAAAGACATGCCCCCGTTTCCGTTACGGCCATTCTGGGAGCTGCTGGTATGTCTTCAGCGAATAGATGATGTGCGCATATGCCCAGCATCTATTCACTGCTGCTATACTGAGCCCAAGTGTGTGGTTTATGGCACTGAATCGTTCCCTGCTACTAATATCCAAACATTTTTCTATGCAGGTGTAATCCTGACACATTTATATTTACTGCTAATGGGTTTTCTACTGTTTGTGTTTACAGCTTCTTTTGTGTTACCTCCTTATACCTAATTAAGATAGTATCTCCTCAGGCTGATTGTATGGGTTGTCATTGTTCCTACAGAATCCTGCCATTGTTCTACTCTGAGATCATATGTCTGCAGAGACTTCATATTTTGGTAACAATGGTGTATACACAGCCACTTTATTTATTTACTGTTTCTTATATAGCGCAGCATATTCCGTTGCACTTTACAATTGGCTTTAGTCTACATATCACATGTATGTTATATGTTGTGAATAAAACATTAAGCTATATAATACGCAATTTGTTGTTTGCAGAAAGAGTGCTAAAATATAATTCATGATTTAACAAGTGTTTGGTTAGGGAATAACATATAATAGTTTTAGAATATGCAATGGACCCTAGATGGCATGTCAGAACTCTGAAGTTCAAGAACATCCATCTAGAAGCTGAATCGCCTAATTTCATGTCATTTTAGCCCCTCCCCCAATCCACAGATTTGACACATTTGCCTGCTAAGGGGGCGGGGCTTGGTGACGTCAGCCTCATCCAACCCCCCTGACATGCAGAATCTGATCTCCTCTCCGGGCTTATCAATTCATCAAAATTAACAAATCTGCCCGGTGGCATAACTACAAAATTTGCACCCCTCCCCCCAATAAAATTAACCCGCCCCCAAACCCTGCCTTACCCTGCTGCTTACCATTTGCTGCCACTGCTGGTTCTGCGGTCTTGGCACTACTTCTGGCTCCTGCTGCTAATGAAAATAACACTCACAAAAATGATTGCCCGTTGCCCCTCCTCACAGCAGACCATTCTTAAGGATGCTAGAGGGGGCCGCCGTCTGCTCTAGCATCCTCAAGAACGGTCTGCTGTAAGGGGGCGGACATTTTGTGATGGCCATTTTTCAATAGCAGCAAGAGCCAGGAGGAGCGCCGTGAATGTAGCGGCGACGGCCGCAAGCGCGCACGGGGAGGGGGGGGTGTATAAAGCTGGTCACCGCAGACCCCGTCTTCGGGGGTCTGCGGGGATATTATTACGCCACTAAATCTACCCCAAAATCTTAAAATGATTCAGCTTTGGTAGAAGCAAAAAGAGTGTTTTTTTTTTTCCTGCGGACATGAATTGCATCAGTTACGCATAATGGGTACAATTGCCCATGCACCCAAAGTCTCACTTCACAGGGAGTCTCCTCTTTATAGTTTAACTCTTTTATGTGTTTCTTACATAAGTATTTAGGCCTTTATCTTGTTCAAATTATGTTTGATGTGTGTCTGGGATAATGTGCAGCAGGCCTGCTAAGTACCTAAAATAAAAATAACTTGGCTGATAACCCATTTCTTAACCCTTTAAATGCCAACATCTCTGTGAGAGATGGGCAAAATGTCCGCTAAAAATGCCAGCGTCGCTCACATTTGTTATATTAACTCAAATATAAAATGTGTAAAAAATAGATGATATTTCCTAAACATCGCAGGTCATTATGATGAATAAAAATGTTTGCTTGGCAATTTTCATACCTATTTTGACAAATCCCCTCGGCACTCAAAGGGTTCAATCCTGGAAAGCTTTACCTGTTATTGTACCACATATAATGATTCTGTATTTGTCTACATGAGCGATATTACTAGTATGTTTCTGAAACGCCAACCGGTGGCAGTGATTTTACCATGTGACTATGCTGCGATATAATAATTCCACCGGATTCTCTCGTGTTAATTGGATTAAGATGATTAGATAAAAAAAAGTCCTATAAATAGCTATAGTTTAGCTGGAAACACGGGGGTTAAAAAAGAGTTGTATATGTAGGAGTTAGGCACATTTCAGCTGTGAACAGAGTGTGACAGCTTTCATTTTACTATGTGCTGGCCGAGCACCTGGAAAATATTACCCCGTGTGGCTGCAGATGTAGCTCTCACCTAATAAATAGGCCTTACCTTGTACCTTTCTGTGCTCATTCACTGTGTCGCACTTATTTTCTCCCCACATCCAGGACTTCATCCTTTCTGATCTTGATTCATTAAGCGATAGAATAGTATGACCATGTTTTCCTGTGGAAAGCTAATGTAAGTGGGGAACTCAGTTTACATGTTCGATTTTTTATTTCATGTCCCCAATTAGTTAGATTAGCAATTTATTTGTTTATTGCTTTTAAAACACAATAAAATAAAGAGCACAAAAGGTTTTCAAATAAAACCATCCAAATGGTTGGGCACTGCCCGACCATTCCACTGGCGTGTCGTAGTGTACAAGGTGGGTGAATTGGGGGAGCACTGGAACACTACAGTTCTGCATAGTGGCGCTATAAATACATAGAAACATAGGATTTGATGGCAGATACGATCCATTTGGCCCAT
Organism: Crinia signifera; assembly: GCF_055691185.1. Classification (NCBI taxonomy): domain Eukaryota; kingdom Metazoa; phylum Chordata; class Amphibia; order Anura; family Myobatrachidae; genus Crinia; species Crinia signifera. The sequence continues at coordinate 342,483,729 of NC_139218.1, forward strand.
CTAGTCTGGCCTTTTAGGATGCGGATATTAGGGTTTGGATTAGGGGTTTGGTTAGCGTATTAGGGTTCGGATTACGGAATTTATTGTAGTTGACACGTTCCCCTGCGCATTCGCACAGGGGAGTGATGTTTATAGACTACGTATGTGCAAGTGCAGCCGCTTGGTGCGAGCGGACACAGTGAATTGCTTATTAGCAGTCCCGTTGGCACCTAGCAGTACTCCCACCATCCATAAACTCTTGTTTGTCTATTGATTATTAATATTTGCTGCATATTCCCCCAAGCACTGGTTTTATGGGAAAGGTAGAAATATTAAGTATCAACCAAATGTTAATTTCCGCCAATAGCTGCAGCCCCCACTTCACTTTCGGAGCCCCTGCTTCCATGCATGCTCTTTATTTTATTTGGCCGGTATGATTACATACTGCAATGTGATTTTGGGTGCTAATATAACTCCCAGATGATATCAAGTATGTGAATATTGATAAATGGGCCCTTTAACTATTTGAGTGTCAACATCTCTGTGATAGATGTGCAAGATATCCGCTAAAGGTGCCAGCATCGCTCACATTTGCTATATAAATTCAAAATTGGGGCAGCACGGATGGTGTAATGGTTAGCATTACTGCCTCACAGCGCTGAGGTCATGGGTTCGATCCCCACCATGGCTCTAACTGTGCGGAGTTTGTATATTCTCCCCGTGCTTGCGTGGGTTTACTCCGGGTACTCCGGTTTCCTCCCACAATCCAAAAATATACAGATAGGTTAATTGGCTTCCAACAAAATTAACCCTAGAATGTCTGTGTGTGCGTGTACATGTGGTAGGGAATATAGATTGTAAGCTCCACTGGGGCAGGGACTGATGTGAATGTTCAAATATTCTCTGTAAAGCGCTGCGTAATATGTATGCGCTATATAAGAAACTGTTAATAAATAAATAAATAAATAAATAAATAAAAAAGTGTAAAAAAAAAAAGGTTCTAAGTAAGAGATTTGGTAAGAAATCTCGTGGGGTTTTTTTTTTTTTAAAGCGCCAATCATTACAAAATCAAACTGGTTTTGCAGTATAAATGATTGCCGCTTTAAAAAAAAAAACTAGAATCGTTTTTTAAAATTTTTTATTTGAATTTATATAGCAAATGTGAATTTCTCATCCTATTACAGTTCACCCAGTATTTCCTACAGTATATAAGGTAAATGTGACTGATCATTATGATGAATACAAATGTTTGCTTGGCAATTTTCACACCAATTTTGACAAATTCATTTGTTGGAGACCAGAAGCATGTGAAGCTATTCAGTGTGTCTCCATAACCATCTCTTTTCAGGCCTGATGTGTACTGCTGATTTTATTAATGACTAATATGTTTTACTTGGTGCAGGTCCGAGGTTTTCTGGTTATATTTAGAAATCTACTTATTACATAGACAACAGCAAATGTAATCCATCATTAATTAAAAGTAAACCTGAACAATGGGTTACAGATGTAAATTGGGTTGCAGTCAAACATTCCCAGAAACCACTGATCTTCTTGGTGACATCCTGCTGGCAGAAGGGGGAGGGATCGGGGGTGGAGGGGGAGTGGGTTTGCAATTGGGGGAGTATTCAAATATGTTCACATAGCTGGCCACATGCATTGATATATACTCATTTTACCTAATTGTCTTATAATAGGAACTGTGAGTAATAATATGAACATACATAATATGAACATACACATTGATTATGCCTCCGGGGGCTGCTGCACAGGCAGCTCATGGAGGCTTGGGCCAGCGCATTCGCAGCATGTATGAAGTTACTGCGCATGCACTGGCCCCGTGCAGGGCAGCGGAGGGGGCCCGCATTGCAGCAGCCCCCCTCCTCCTGAAGGATAAGAGCTGCCACTGCATCTACTGTTAGGTTAAATAGTTACATTTTACTGCTAATTTCTATTCCAATCTGTGATTACATACAAATGTTATTGGTTAAAGAGTGCCTGGCAGCCAGCACATTTGGCACATTAAAAAAAAAGGGGGGGGGGGGGGGGCGCTGGGCCTTGCAGGTGACAGCCGAGAAATAAAGTTAAAGCATAATGTATTCCATGCTTGTTAGCTATCATCCGTCCCGATGTACTGTGAGGGGACGGATGATGGACACTTTTTGCATTGCAGCTATGGATCACATGAAAAGTGACACATCGCATGTCATTTACCTGCGATGTGAGGCGCATTCCTGTGCGCTTCGCATCGCAGTTCCTACGGGCTGCCGTCAATATTCATCACAGCCCATAGCCTTTGCTGGGATTGCATAAGATACATTGCATCCAAAAAGACTGCATACAGTGTATCATATGCGATCCTGCCACCCGGCAGCTGCTACCTTGCCCTAGTAAACGGCGGCCTTAAAGCCAAAGCCTCCTTCACATGCCACAAGCACTAGATCCTACATAGCAGTCATCTAACCTTTGTTACATGCACATGGGCAGTATGACTGGCGAGTCCCTGAGTACACGTGTGTTTAGCAGCATTACAAGGGGAGCTACTGTACATGTGTATTAGCCTAGTGCACCTGGAACCTTTAATCAGGCCTCTGTTTGTATGTCCAGGTTGGGCAGAATATGCTGATGACTAAAGTTTCAAATTCAGGGGGTGATTCGGAGGGGTGGTGTTAAGCTGCCCGGTAAGCAGCAAACGAATGTTTCTGACCAAGCGGAGTTCAATCACCCCCTCAGTCTCCGGGTATTTGAGTAAACTATCCAGATAGATGCAATCCTGAGATAAACTTATCACAATCAAATGTCACATTTAGCCCATTCAGCTCATATCTACAGTTCCAGTTGGATAAAATGTAACACCATGCGATTTTTCAGTGCTTAATGGAGAATCCTAAACAAAGACTATTGTGCAGAGGCGGAACTACCATTGGTGCAGTGCACAGGAGCCCTGAGGACTAAGGCGCAATGCGCACACACACCGGCAGCTGCCGTGTGGCGAAACCCTGCATAACCAAGAAGCCGTGCCGTGCACAGAAGTTTACAATGGTCAGGATGGCCACAGCTGTCCAGTGGTGATATCCGGCTGCAACAGGGAGCCAGGCCGTGTCCTGTGTGGATGGACACAATCCTGTCCATTATTAACTACTATGTACTTTTGGCCGTGCAGGTTTTCGCCGCCCGATGTCAGCTGAAGCGTGTGAAACAGCTCTCAGGAGCCTATTGCTGCCCCAGTCACCCTCTTTCTGTCACACTCTGCCTCCCCTGCCTCTCTCTCTGTCACCCCCTGCATCTCCTTATCACCCACTGCTGTATTGCATATTCTGAGCTTGAGTTGGGGTGGGCACAGTATAATGGTACTACATTATACTGCCAAACACTGCTGCAACATAATAATAACAACAACAATTATTTCTATTGAACAGAACCAGTAAATGAGAAACGGGGTGCATGTTTGTACTTTTCTACACATTTTGGGATTTTAGCAAATAAAAATTGAAGAAACAAAATAGATTTTAGGATTCCACCTTGGAGATCCTTTAAAACCGGCGCCACGCCATGGGCTGTTGGTTACAGAATGCAGAGCAAACACTCCACTGCTTTTGAAACAGAAGTTTGTGTTTGTTTTCCTAGGGGAAGCCTGGTGACAGGTAATGTAATGACTTACTGTGTGTGGTGTGGGAGAGACCCAGGCCGCTGATTGTATCTGACAGATTAGCTTCCCTAATTGTATTAGAAGATGAATCTTTTTGTTTTCCCTTGAGGAAGAGGGGGTTTGGGATTTTTCAATTAGCATCAATGATTTCACCCTTTTTGTTGAGGGCTGATTTGCAGAGAACCGTAACCCTTTTTTAAATCAGGTACTATTGTAAGTGTGCTCTCCGGGGCCTCTGTTATGTTCCCTTCGCTGCCATGTGTTTTTGGCCTGATGTGTATTAGAAGGAACTGTAGAAGTATGTGTTCTTATAGGAACACGATGAGAGGAAAGGTTTCAGTTACACGCACTTCAATGATATTAAACAACTGCTTAACTCTGCACTGACCGGGAGTTGGTTAAAGAGCTAGGGAGAGGGGGTGGGGGATTATTTTTGTCAGGCCCCGTCCCATGCACCTTGGTATATTTATGATGACCAGGGACCACTGGAGTTAGGTCAAAACATACAAAGTTTTTCCTTGGTTTACTGATCCAAAAACATATTGCGTTCTGCATTTCCACACAATACAAAGGTTTCCCCTGTGACACATCCAATCCTTATTTTCTTCACGTCAGAAAAACTTCCGGACCATAATCATTTTTATCTCTGAGTCTTCCTTGACACAGTGCCAGAAATACACTGAAGGCTGAATGGGAATTTCAGTTTCCTAAACTGGCGCACGCTCAGCAGTAATCATCAATCAATGCAAAGTATCTACTTGCCCCTGTCCTATAGTATACACAGTATGGATCTGCTGCTGTTTTGTATAAGGGTGCGGCGTATTCTTATTTACTGTCTGTGTGCTCATCTTCTTCCTTGTTCTAACATTCTTAAGTCTTCCTGTTTCCTTATACAGATCATGCTATAGCTCCGCTGTCCAGCCATACATTCCCCTTTATCCTCCTTCACAAATAGACTTTTAATCCCGAGTTCACTTTCTGTCCATTAGGGCTGTTTATTCTGAGGCTAAATGTGTTTGGGTTTGGGATTAAGACCGGCTCTGTTCCCAAAGATTTATTCTCGACCTACTCACACCTTCTGCTCTTCAATTAGTAAGGAAAATAACCCCACACAGTACTTTAAATAAATGCACATCTCTTGCAAACACATGAGAATATGGGCTTCCCTGTGTGTGTGTGTGTGTGTGTGTGTGTGTGTTTGTGTGTGTGTGCATGAATATACATTATACACAGTATATATATATATATATATATATATATATATATATATATATATATATATATATATATATATATATATATATATTAGGGCGGAGTGAAAAAACTGAAATTGAGAAATTAAAAATCGGCTAGTGTGGAAAAGTTGTGACTTGACTTGAATAAGAAACGTGCAAAAGCATTTTGATCTGAGTCAACATCTTCTGTTCTGGCAAGAGGCCTGAAGTTTCACTTTTTTGGTGAAAATGACGAAAACTATGAAGATGCTCTGATCTAGTTAAAATTATGTCAGGATGTCTTAGAGTGGTTCATTAATATACTTTAGCATAGTAAAAGAGAGTACGAGATTGTCCTAGTGCAAAGTGAATGACTTTGGTGGGAGAAAAAATCCCTAATAATTTAGATTTGTGTGAGTTATTTTGTTTCTGTGCAGGGTAAATACCTGCTGCATTATTTTTACACTGCAATTTAGATTTCAGTTTCAACACACCCCACCCAAATTTAACTCTCTCAGCACGTTACATCTGCCCCACCTGCAATGCAGCATTTGTTTTGCCCATTTTGAGAACAAATTTGTACTGCGATCAGGTCTGATTAAGGGCTATTATGCAGTGTTATATTTCACACAGTGTCACTGAAATTCCATTTAGAGTATTTGTGCTTCTTCTATTATAAACACGTTCAGGAGAAAACACACAATATTCACAATTGTGACCATGAAAATGGGTCAATTATTAGGGATTTTTTTCTCCCGCCAGTCAGTCACTTTGCACTAGGACAAGCTCGTACTGTTTTTTACTATGCTAAAGTATATTAATGAACCACTCTAAGACATCCTGACATAATTATAACTAGATCTGAGCATCTTATAGGTTTCATTATTTTCACCTAAAAAGTGAAACTTTAGGCCTCTTGCCAGAACAGAAGATGTTGACTCAGATCAAAATGCTTTTGCACGTTTCTTATTCAGGTCAAGTCACAACTTTTCCACACTAGCCGATTTTGAATTTCTCAATTTCAGTTTTTTCACTCCGCCCTAATATATATATATATATATGTGTGTATATGTACATCATTTGTGTGGGTGTCTGTAATATTGCACAGCGTGTCAGTGGTACTCCGGACTTCACAGTCAATTAAATAACCACTCTTAAAGCAGGTAAATGGTGAAGCAACGTTTCAGCGCCTTTATTGGTGTGGTTTGACAAAGGTGCCAATAAAGGCGTTGAAACGTTGCTTCATCATTTTCCTGCGGTATAAGTGGTTATTTAATTGACTGTGAAGTCCGGAGTACCACTGACAGGCTGTGGTATATATATATATATATATATATATATATATATATATATATATAATATATTATATATATATATATATATATATAAATATATATATATATATATAAGGACAGGGGGCACCCAATAGTGCAGTATCGCTTTTATTTTAAAACATTTAGAGTATTTTTACATATATAACATTAATCCATGCACTAGTCAATACTATTGGTCTTCTATAAATGTTCTATAAAATTTATTGGATATGGATATTATAAGTATTGGTGGATTTAGTTGTGTGAGTTTAAAGCACTGTTGCAGTAATGTTATAGACACATGCAGTTGTTAAATAAACTGAATATATATATATATATATATATATATATATATATATATTCAAATCCAGTCGGCCAGCACCATACGTCTTTGATAAGAACAGCAGTGATACAAGTAATATATAAATGTCATAATCCAGATGATGGAATTGCCAGAAGGTTCCCGACAATTGGGTGGTCTGCCTTGTCACCCGGGAAGGTAGACAAGTCTCCTGTCGAAGCATTTATGCCAACAACAAAGAAGGGAGTTTTAATTGCTTCCAATGAAGAGCATAATTTGGAATAGCAGCTCATAGCTTGATAAAATGATTGGAAAAGTGGGGAAAAAATAATTGCATGGATCTGTGGGTACAGGCAGAGGCGTAACTAGAACTTTGTGGACCCCATAGCAAAATCTTGAAAGGGGGCCCCCCGGCACACGTATTGTAAAGTCACAGGAAAGAAGCACCCACATTGGCTACCACATGTAAAAAACATGAGACAATGACCCTGACAGGAACCGCTAGCCATGCATTGACAGGTGCCACTCATAAGATCCTCTTAAACTTCAGATACTATGTCTTGTCATTTTCCCTGATAAGAAATTTTATGAGTGACCCCTGTCTTTGCGTATATATATATATATATTGCTGAAGGGGGGGGTAAATTCTAGCTGCAAGAGCGAACACGCTACAAGGGGTCCAAAAGTTTTGGTATGCAGGGGAAAGGGTGAAGGTGGGCTACAATGTACTTCAGGGTGTCAGGATTTGGGTTGCACGGGGAAGAGTGCTGCACTGCCCCCATGAATAGGCTGCAGGGGTTAATAGAGTAGTCTGGACACTGCATCAGGATTTAGGCTTCAGGGAGAACAGGATTCAGGCTGCGGAGGATGGAGGGATGCACTGTGCAGTCCTTGTCCCTCCAGAGACCTATACCTTAGCTCCGCGGAGGCCGTTGAATGAACAGTGGAGCTGGAGACGCAGGGTAATGCTGCCCGTCTGCCGCGAACCACACTGAAGAGAAGACTGTTTGGCGCTTCAGAAGTAAACGCATTAAGCTGTTGGTCGGGTCTTGAGCTCCGCCCCTTGTAATCAATCACATTGTGTGCCCTGAACTGATACACGAGTAAATGGGAAGGCGAGGTGAACAGCTGGGAAGGTGGAAGACGGGTGCTTCCACCTCACTGCCGCAGCCCAATCCATGCATGACTGGGTGCAGGGGGAGCTGCGGGCCCTAGAGACAGCGCAGGCCCCATAGCAGCTGCACCCCCTGCACCCACGGTAGTTACGCCACTGGGTACAGGGACTTCAGTCATAACTGTATAAGTATATGGATCATGTCCTAAAACAGTAGGGGATATTCACAAGATATGGAGGACCATTCCCCGGTGTATTTGAATTAAAAATTTATGACCGTAAAGATATCTTTGTTTTCGCAGGCTCACTGTATTTCAGCAAGAGTCTAGGCCAGCTGCTAGGCCTCACTCCATTGGCCTATCTCCACACAGTGAACAGTAAAAAGTCTTTGAGGTTTTGTCATAAAATAAATGATGGCTACAGCCAAGGGGCCAGCTCAGTTATAAATTCATATATATGTTATCTGCTTAAACTAATCTGTAAAGCATGCATGCTGACATTTAATGCTTGCCTTCGAGAGATACATGAATGGTAAGTAAAGGTGGGAAGTGTAGGGGGTGTGTTGCTGCATATTTGTTGCCTCAGTACCAATGCCGTGATTGTGCCTTTCAGTAGTAGGGGAGAGGCCACACAAATGGACTTCGCTGCAATGTAATGCCTGCACACTGTCGACATCAATGGTGTAATAAGCAATAGCCAGATGACCGGTCTGCTCTCCCGGGAGCCCGTAAAGCAGGCCATAAGAGAGTACAAGTAAGCTTCAAATTGGTTTTCCAGATTTGGAATTATCATCATCACCTTTATTAGAAGCAGTACAGCCTCCATCTGCCCATATTGCTGCACTAATGTTGTTCTCAAATCTGGGGTGAAATGTAATAGGATGAGAGATAGAGAAGGTGAAAGATCTGGTAAGAAATCTCCAGTTGTTGTTTTTTTTTTAAAGCGGCAATCATTTACACTGCAAAATTAAACTAGTTTTGCAGTGTAAATGATTGCTGCTTTAAAAAATCTGGAGATTTCTTAGCAAATCTCTCACTTTCTCTATCTCTCATCCTATTACATTTCACCCCTGGTGTTAATGGTTCAAAATAATCTTTTCGTGGCATATTTTGTTGACTATGGCATATGTGTTGCCAGCAAGGTGTCCTCACCCCTCACTCAATGATTGCTCTGTGTCACAGACTCAGAAGGGACTATTTTATTCCTAGTCAGGTAAAATATTCTATAAAATAATAGCTGGTGATTCTGACATTATGCACCCATAAAGTAAATAATGATAGATGGATTATCCAACTACATACCACTTAGGGCGGTATTCAATCCCGGCAGAGATTTCCGATTCTTGGAAACATCTGCCTTTTTTATTCCTTAGAATAGATCCATTTCGCATCTGATCTATCCAATGTTCTTCTTTTTTTTTCCATCTTTCGAAAATATTCCAAAAGTCAGAAAAGACATGGATCGGATGAATCTAAGTCTTTTTCCGTAGACACGGGCGCTAATTATCAAATTTAGCAGCCGTTTCTGCGAATGCAGTTTTGACTTTTCAAAGAGCCTAATCTTCAGTCAACGAAAACGGCTGGGATTGAATAGGTCCTGGGCGATATTTCCGAGTATTGGAAATATCGATTGCCATTGAATACCCAACATAGCATATTAATGCAATAACGTTATAATCCTTACAATCACAAATCACAATATGTTTCCTGAAACAGAAACACAGGCACTAGCTATGATTTCCTTCGTTGGACAATTCACATCTAATTAATTAGTATGTGTTTTAGATGTCCAACATTAACACTTCTGTTAATGCAGCCACGGTACTTGTGTATTATCTGGGTGCCCGATATATCGCATCGCATGCCACTAATTAAGGCATGCGATGCGATGGTACCCTTTTTCAGGGGTTTTAAAACCCGAGTGTACAATTTTTATATTGCGTCGCATCGCATGCCATTATAGTGGCGCGATCATAGCCGATTTGGGCTTATTCCCATGTTAAATGCACATCCAGATTTTTAAGTGTACACCCACCCTGATGGGTAATGACTATGTTAAATGCCCCCCCCCCCCCCATTGTTAACGCCACCCCACAATCAACGCCAACCCTAAGAGTGGCGAGCGCAGCGAGCTCGCGAGGGGCAGCGGTACGTGTCCTCCGACCTTTTCATACCCCCACTATCCACGTCAGCATGGAGTTGATTTTATATAGTGTGGGGAGCGCAGTGAGCCACCGAGCCCAAAGCGTGGCGAGCGCAGCGAGCCCCACGAGGGGCTGCGGAATATATGTGAAGTAATCCGCGTCCCCTAGCGGGGCTCGCTGCACTCACCACGCTTCGGGCTCGCTGCGCTCGCCACACTATATAAAATCAACTCCACGCCGACGTGGATAGTGGGAGTATGAAAAGGTCGGAGGACGCGTACCGCCGCCCCTCGTGGGCTCGATGCGCTCGCCACGCTTTGGGTTGGCATTGATAGTGGGGTGGCGTTAACAATGGGGGGGATTTAACATAGTCATTACCCATCAGGGTGGGTGTACAATTAAAAATCGGGTCTGGGGGGGCATTTAACATAGGATTCAGGCATCTGGGTGCCTGTACAATTAAAAATCGGGTCCAATCACGTTGCATCGCATCGCATGCAATATGATCGCATGCGATGCAATGCGACCGATTTTTGGTTGTACAATGCCCTCCGATGACAAAATCGGGCGCCCAGATAATACACAAGTACCGCAGCCACTTATAGCAATCTCATACTGTAGACTAATTAATGCTTTTTCCAAAACTTTTAGGGATAAAATATTGCTTTTTAGGATAGGCCTGCCTCAGCCACACCTGATCCGCGCTGTGCAGCCAGATGAATAACGAGTAGAAGAAAAAGGTTATGCATGGAAAAAAAAAAATCAGACTATAAGTAAATTTTCCGCTGTGGGATAACAACTAGCACATTTCCAGAACTGCAAACTTTATTATGTCGGCTTAACGGGGCCGCTGTTCCCTCATGTCATCTGCAGAGGGAGCAAAATGCTCATTGAGTCTGAGGTTTAACTCATTCGCTACTAGGAAAAGTCGCTCTGCTCTGTATTGGTCTCATTAACAGAGTAGGGGTTTTCAACATAGTGTCCTTCCATTGAACCTAGGAGGAGCAGGATGGGAGGGGCGGTGCGGATAGAGTTTGCCAGGGAGGTGGGGGTAAAATCTAAGTTAGAGTAATACCAGCTTCCCCCCTCTCAACATACTAGCAGCTGTTCCAAAACACACTGTTTTCTTTAGCAAAGGCTTCAAATGGTGAAACCCTGCAGGTTACATATAGAATACGCGGTACCCTAGTACAGTATTGCTTTACTTCACTACCAAACGCTTTCCATGCATCGGAGTACTTCAGAAGTTACATTATTTATATTTCTGTTCATAAGACACATACTGTATAGCGCTGTTCCCATTTTGCTAGAACATATACATTGGTTCCATGTAACCCAATAGAAACTAATACAATGGGGCAGATGTATTAAGCCTTAACAAGAGATAATTGCAAGGGTGATAAAGGGGGAGATTCTCTAACCTGTTACGCAGCGGTCAGCCGTCTTTTACGGCGCCGCTGTGCCTTTCCCATATGCTCAGTCCCCCGGCGGTGTAGTGCGCGTCTCTGCACTTCCGCAATCTTTGTTTCATCAGAGCGCACTTCTTTCCCCATTGATTTGTATTGGGGAGGCGCGCGCACCGTATGCTGTAAGCCCCGCCGCGGTAATCTGAGCTGTGTTCTAACTCGCCTCTTCAGGCTAGCGAAGACACACAGCCAGGACCGAGGAGTCGTGGATGCGCTGCCTCAGACAGACCACCTCATGTGACAGGCGGCGTCAGGGAGAAGCAAGTGCGCACGAGCTCCGGCCGGGCGCATGCGCAGAACTTAATAAAATAAAAACATCGCCGCAGCACTCTATAACGCTAACTGCAAGCGTTAAGCTAAAGGACAGAAAATATGGAGAAAAGGGGAGACATAACGCAGCGATGCACAAGCGGTAAATACCCGGAAATTAGCAGGACTCGCAGCGATTGTTAGAGAATCTCCCCCAAAGAGTGATAAATGTCCAGCCAATCAGCTCCTTACTGACTTTTTTTTCAAACACAGCCTGTAACATGATTGGCTGAACGCTTATCTCTCTTTATCACCCTTGCATTTATCTTAGTTAAGGCTTACTACATCTGCCTTAATGTCACAGGTATAATAGTAGTGTCTCTGAATTAAGTTGAATGATCATCTAAGAAAATAGCTCCCCGCTGAGTATATAGACCACAGGTGACCAGAGACATGACTGGCTGCTTCTCCACACCGGAGAGCATCCATTAGGATCATAGGGATAACATCCACAGACAGCAATATTCTATAACAGTGAAGTGGATACAAGCTCTAATCCTAAATGATCCCAAGGAATCTTATCAAACCCCTGATAGAACATTGCCCATTTGTCTCTGCCTCACCTCCGGATCACCATCTATGCAAGTGAAGTGTATATGGACCTCGGTTCCTCATAGTTACCCCACAGAGCACTCTACTGTTCTCAAACTGACCTCGCTACTGGCTGATCTGCCAGCACCAGCCTTTCCAAAAAATACATTTTTGCAAAAACACAGGAAATTGAAGCAATCTTAAACATATTCAACAATCTATTTCGCCGTCCAAGTTCTCTTTAGAGGCTATAATGAGCATTTCATCAGAACTGGGCTGCAAACCCAATCATACAAAAAATGAATCCCAGCAGCCATGTTTTTCAACTTATGATTGAATTATAGTACAGATATTGTATTTATTAATGTTATGTGTGTGTATAAGTGCATTGCTGACAGTTCCTTTAATTCTCACGCATGTCATTAGAAAGCGGGTCCCATGGTTATTTGCATACCAGCATTTATTATTGTTGGTTATTGTCAGTTACTGTGACAGGAACATTTTTCTGGCAGGTCAGATTTTCCCAGCAAGATGCTAGATAAAAAAAAAATCCGGAACACAGTGCAAAAGCATAAAAAGCGAGCAGAGCTGAGCATTATGGAACACTTTGAGCATTGGGGTCCTGATGTACAGTGGAACACTGTGGTTTTGAGATCTAGATCAGTGATTCCCAACCGCTGTCCTCAAGTCCGCCCAACAGTTCATGTTCTCTACACAGCATCGGCAATTAAATAATTAGCTCCACCTGTGGATCTTTTAACATGTGTCAGTGAATAATGAGTGCACCTGTGCAATGTGCACTGTTGGGGGTACTTAAGGACCAAGCTTGGGGACAACTGTCCTAGACGGATGCAGCTCTGTATACTGCTGCAAATAGCGAGTTCCAGCAAACTGCACAGAAGCTAATTTGAGTTTTTTGTATGTATCTCTGGGTGATTTTGTGTTGATTGGATGTTGGTCAGATCTCTTCTTTATTGACATGGGAGCTTCTGGGTGGTGACAATGCAGCAGCGGGCAAGAGATCAATCCTATAATACAGCAATGGGAATCCTGTCTCTTGCGGATCTCTTGCATCGAGCATGGGGCAGGTGCAAGTACCAATAGTAATGATGAGGATTGCAATTCTGGACAGATATCCAGTGGGCAGAGCAACTTTCCTCTTGAAGTCTTACAGATCTCTGCCTTAGCTGTGCAGATACTCACATTTAGGGAAGCCAATCCCAGAGCATTTTTTCAATCCCGGAATTCGGGATTGAAAAATGCCCAATCCCGGGATTCCCGGGATCCCGGGATTGGCTTCCCTAATTAAAAAAACCCGCCCCGGCCGCCCCGCATATTTACTTACATGTGCAGTGCGGCCGGGCGGGTGTTCGGTGAAGTTGGGAGGGTGGGCGGTACATTGCTGGAGCCGGGCGGGAGGCGGCCACTTCACTTTCGGAGCCGGGCAGGGAGGTGTGCGGGCGGCCGGGCAGGCAGCCGGGCGATGACAGGACGGGGCTGCGCAGCTTCTTGGCCTGCGCAGCGTGACCTCTGGCCTCGTCACGCTGCGCAGAGCCACAACGCCGGGACGGGAGTAGCCGGGCAGCGTCTGAGCACTTGCTCAGACGCTGCCGGCATTAGACTGCGCATGTGCAGTCTAATCCCGAAATCCCGGGATTGGAAACTCCAATCCCGGGATTGAAATCCCGGCGTTTTAGGGGCCAAATCCCGGGATCCCGCCGATCCCGGGATTGGCCACCCTACTCACATTAGCAAATAGGTGGCAAATCTGGCTTCCCACAATTCCAGGCGATATGCATCTGGCTCAGAAACATCCCCTTTACATGCACACAAAGGTTTGCCAGTAAAACGTGGTGTAAGCTGCCCCTATCCGTATCTGCACTTCTTATAACCATCTTTAATGCACACTTGCAACCATACATACATTCCAACTTTTAAAAGTATGTAATCAGAAAAGGGGGTGGAACCTCTGCATTTTCCTGGTGTTTTGTACATGCACAGTAAGAAAATCACTGGAAAAAGGGAGGGGTGGCAACCACCAGTATGCACTAAACTCTGGTTTAGCGATAGGGTCTCCTAGTGACCCCAGTGCTAACAGAGTAACTACTACTTTTCCGGAAAGAGAGGAGGAGGCTCCGATGAAGACTACACAAAGGCCCCCATATCTTTTAATACACCCCATGTCATCCAGACATCATATTGGACAGGGCCATATTAACAATGGGGCAGATGGGACTATAGCTTCTGTCCCACCATCATAACAGAATAATGATGACAATGTGGTCACATGGTCGGCAATACAAAGCAGCACAAAAAAATATATCAAATCAAGGTTAGGGATTGCCATCGGTGGAGGCGCCATCGATGGTTGCTATCGATGGCAATTCTGCAAACAGCCATCGAGGGTCATAAACAATCTGATGGATAGCCATCGATAGTTTTAGTTATCGATGGTCATCCATTATCTTTGACTGAATGGCCCGTGGGCCAATCAGAATTCAGGGGTGGGACTTCTGGGTGTCGGGGGGCGGTGCTCTGTGTCCCGGCACCTTGAAAAAAAAAACTGGAAACATCGGTTCGCCTTTGCCATCGATGTAGGGAAACCATCTGATTCTCCCACATCAATGGTAAAAGTATTCAGCATCGACCTTAAACCATCGATGATTTCAAATCACCAATGGTCAATGGCCATCCCTAATCCAGGTTACAGAATAAAAAGAATAGACAACACTTCAGAACATTGCAGTAAACATAACAGTTTATTACAATTTAAATGTGATATTTAAGAATATTAAGGATACCCTAGATCCTTGATGGCTAACCTTGACACTCCAGCTGTTGTTGAACTACACATCCCAGCATGCTCTACTTCAGTTTGGCTATTTGGCCATGCTACATCTGATGCAGAGCATGCTGGGATGTGTAGTTCTACAACAGCTGGAGCGTCAAGGTTAGCCATCAAGGATGTACTATGGAGGGATCTCAGCAGATATCTGTCCTTGGAAAATATTCAATCTGTTGTAAAAATGCAGATTGTGATAAATATGCCCCTTAGGGAGATCCTTGCTCAGGTCTACATTTTATGTTTACCTGATACATCGCTGATTTGTACTTACTCTCATCAATCTTCTTGACTGACAAAGGTGACAAAACAGCAAAGATTACATTCCATGTCTGCCTCTGGTATGTAAAACAATGGAAGTTCAACGTGAAGGGTATTTGCATGAAATTCCGTCCAGTGTGCTGTATCGGTCACGCCAGCTGTCACTGAGACTGGTAAATCCACACTGCTTACCTCCGCCCTTCCTGACCCCACTATTGCATAAATAACGGCAAGCCATAGCAAGATGGTGGCGCACTCCACTTCATTACACAATACAAATATAGAAGACATTAATGTAGTACATACAAATATTCTGTACATATGTAAACAAGGAAAGTAAAACAAAGTCTCAAAACCTGTAAACAGGAAAGGCATACATGTTATACTATAAATATAACAAAATGACGCTTACGCGGTACCTACAGGTATATTGGAAATGTGGGCCGCAAAACATATTCCTTCATGCATCCAACTTCCAGGAAATGGAGCAAGAGATCATTTTGATCATTCTCCGGATCACACCTCTATATTGATGAGCGATTTCTAATCTTTTCCTTCTAAATCCCCAATCGCGTGTATATATGCACATACAGGATTATGCACAATGAACCAAGGCCGACACTTTTTTGTTTTTCAATCCGGGATTCTGACTGTCGGAACGTTTTTCGAAAGCCAGAATCCTGGGACGTTTTTGTCCGGTCAGACAGTACTTTAACAGTCGGAATTCGATGTCAAGCATACCTCCCAACATGACCCTCTCCAGGAGGGACACATTGCTCTGCTCCTGCACTTCCCGCTTAATGTATGGCTGACCTCATCTGGGTTGAGCAGGTTAATTGATAAGAAAGGTGTTCATCACAGGTGATGGTCAATCATACATTAAGAGGGAAGTCCAGGAACAGAGCATTGTGTCCCTCCTGGAGAGGGTCATGTTGGGAGGTATGTGTCAAGTGTCACAAAGTCTGCGGATTGGCATAAACGGCCGCAGATTGTCGAAAAATGCCTGTGAATTTGACAATACACAGCACTTAAGCTCATGAGTTAAATTCTCCTAACTGTGTGGAGTTTGTATATACTCCCCATGCTTGAGAGGGTTTCTGCTGGGTACTCCAGTTTCCTCCCACAATCCAAAAATATACTGATAGGCTAATGGGCTCCAAATAAACTGAACCTTATAATGAATGTGTGTGTTCATGTAGTAGTGGACTGAGGCAGGGACTGATAATATGCTATAGAAATAACTGGTAATAAATAAGTAGACAGTGTTGTTGCTTTAAGAAGTCCATGTAAGTGTTGCTACTCCATGCCTATATATATATATATATATATATATATATATATATATATATATATATATATATATATATATATATATATAATAAAGATTACCTCCTGGCCCAGTTGGACCTAGTAAGGAGAAGCGGCACTCCACGGACTATACACATATATATACATACACACACACATATATACACATATGCATTGTAGGCTGTGGCCTGATTGTTGCACTCGATTTATGTGTATAACTGTATGCACTGGCATCTTGGCTGGCATTTTTGGTATTGACACTGTACCCAATGTTCCCACTTAGTGGAATGGGGCGGGTAAGACTTACATCATGCATGCTTCAGACGTTGGTGCAATCTTTGCCAGTTGGAGACAAGGTTCAATTCTAAGCTGATACCTCATGCCTCCGTCCGTGTATCAGTGGGTGTGCCACCAAACAGAGTTGTTCTATATATGTAAGACCAGGTGGCAGTAAAAACAAAGGTTGAACCCTAAATGTTACAGATATAGGGCAAGATGTATCAAGCTTCAAAAAGTGATAACATGGAGAGTATAGTTGCCTACCCTTCTGCATTCTGCAGGAGACTCCCTGAAAAAGCAGCAATCTCCCTCTCTCCCTCATTAGTCTAGCAATCTCCCTCATTTCATCTAGCCCATATTACACTGTTACATTTTTGGGGGGAAATAGAATGAGAGATGGATCAATTTACATTGAATCATCAGCACCATTTCCCAGCACTTTACCAAGTATGGTAGCTCTTACTAACACACTTCTAGGTGCCACATTCACAATCTCTTTTCACAATATATCCATATATGGAACTAGACACGCCCTTTTGGTAGAGCATGACACGCCCCCTCAATGGGGCGCTGTGCAAAATTCTACTACCAACTATAATCTCCCTGAAACTATTTTCAAAAGTAGGCAAGTATGGGAGAGTGATAAACAAGCAGCCAATCAGCTCCTATTTGTCATGTTACAGGCTGGGTTTGAAAAATGACAGGTAGGAGCTGATTGGCTGCTTGTTTATCACTCTCCATTTTATCACTGTGATGTGAGAAGGGTATTATAGAGGTAAAATCACTGATGCTGATAAAGACCTGTTTTTACACAATCCTTGCGGTTTGTAAAGCTCTTCCCATGGAATAATGCAAACGTGCTTCCAATACTAAAATTGTTCATAACTTGATACATGGTAAACCGAATATATACAAATATAACACAGGGAAAGTAGAATAAATTTGGTAATTATTCAAACACCAGTGACGTTTCTGTACTCGTGATAAAGCTTCAGAGAGGACATATCATGAGATCCCATGAATCACTAATGTGTGCACAATAAACAAATGGGTCTTTTGCATCTCGCTTTCATTCTTAACTGCTTTAAATATACTGGGCAAAGGCTTAAGGGGCCTACACATGGGGCGATTTCAGGTCATTTTCTGAGCAATCTCACTAGATGGCTTAGAAAATGCCCCTACATCGCTCCGTGTGTAGGGGCTATAGTGATAGTGATGCTCGGCCCGGGCATCGTTATCGCCCAGCTATTAATATCCAGCATGCTGCATAAATCTAGTTAATGGCCAGGATGGGGCCAATGCTCACACCGGAGAACAATGGCCCTGACAGATCGCTCAGCACACATCGCTGGTACATCGCTGTGCAGCGCTGTGTGCTGAGCGATCTTGCTGAGTGTTCTACATTGGTCCGATTGCTCAGCAGCGTCGCCCTGTGTGTTGGCCCCTTTACATATATAATAAAAGGCTAGCTCTATTCCTGTCCTCTATGGGGGGAATTCAAGTGTTTCCCACACCGGCGGCCACTAGATGGCACCTGACGGTTGCTCCAATGGTGTGTGCACATCCACCGGCACTGGCATTACTTTTATGTTGCTCTATCACTTTATTTACTAAGATGGGAGTTCTATTGAAGATGCAACCAATCAGATTCTATCTATTATGTTCTAGAAAGTGCTAAAAAAATAAGACATAGGGTATGATTGGTTGCTGTGGGCAACCTCCAATCTTAAATAGGACTCCCGTCTTAGTAAATGTACTCCTTCGTCTGGCTGGTAACTAGTTCTAATAAATATAAATCATAAGTTATTACGAGTGTGTGCTTGTGTGTAAGATATTCACAAAATCGTTCAATGTGCGGCATTCGGTAGAACATTGGGTTATTACTGAGATATATTTTTAAAAAACTGTCGCTCCGCACGTCTGCATTCGTAGGGAATCCGTGTGACGTCACCAGGAGATCTGCCAGGACAGGTGAGTCCCAGGGATGCTTCAGTATCAGATATCGTATGCCTGCCAGCACTGTTACATCCGTAGAAAATGGATGCAATAACGTACAACTCTGCTAGATGAAACCAGTTTAGTGCTGGGGAAGGTGGGGCTTTTAATAACTAATTTGGAGCTATCTTTATAAAGTATAATGATCTGACTGAATCTTCAGGTATATTAATGACATTGCTCAAAAAGTGTATGTTGTGGATTGTTCAAACATACTTACCTAATAATATACAAACATAACATTAATGTCATTTTCAACAGAGCATTCAAAATGAGTTCTCAAAGCCACCCTGTGGCACAGTGTATGCATACCTCCCAACTGTCCCACTTATCGCGGGAACGTCCCGGTATTTGGGGACGTTCCCGCGTCTCTCCTGCGGCCGGCAGTGTCCTGAGGCGGGGGCAGTTGGGAATCCCCTCTTGTAGTCCATGAATAGACGCTGTGTGCATGCGCCCAGCGTCTATTCTTTCAGGCAGAGGGTCTGGCCAGCAGCTTACAGAGCTGCTGGGCATGCCCCCACCGGGATGAAAAATGGGGCGTGGCCTTGCAACAGTGGCTTTTTCGGCAGGCTACACCTCCCAAAAATTTGCCCAGTCCCGCGATAGCCAGCTGAAATGTTGGGAGATATAGTGTATGCCTTACAGCAGTGGTTCCCCAAACTGTGTGCCTAGGCACCCTGGGGTGCCTCAGGACACTTGCAGGGGTGCCTTGGGTTAGTGGACCAGGATCAATTCATATTATTTATGGTCAATGTACCAGGCAAAACCAGTGCTGGTGGCTGCCAATCATAATATATGTGGACAAACAGGAGCAAATCCTGTCCCTCACCAGATAACTGTGACATATAAACACAATGCACTTCATTTAATATTTTTTTTCTGATTTTCTCAATAAGAAGCATTTGGCCTAGGGGTGCCTTGAAAATATTTTGATGCTCTAGGGCGCCTTGATTCAAAAAAGTTTGGGAACCCCTGCCTTACAGACTGCCAATATACAGTACTGTAATGAGTTTACCCTTGTGAATACTGCAGGTACCAAAACATAGGAATGCACTCATTGTATGCTTACACGTCCATTTGTTCACTGTACTTCTGGACAAGGCTGTAAGAACACACTGAGGGCCTGATTCAGACCTGCATGCTAAGCAGAATTCTTTTACTGCTTTGCGACCGGATAAACATCGTGTGACATCAGCCACCGCCCATAAAACGATGGCCGTTCCCTTGCTCCAGCCTAGTGTCCGTCCTGCCCGCCCCCCGATTTATAGTGCCTAAACCTACAGCAGCCTAACACTTACCTCCTGCCAACCCTAAATTCCGCCCTAGTTCCAAAATCTGACCCCGTCCCTTAATGATAAGAGACCACAGCATACTTACAATTGGGATGCCGGCTGTCGGGATTCCTGCGCCAAGCTTGTGGCTGCCAGTGCTGGGATTTTGACTGCTGACATGCTGACCGTATCCCATATATACTGCTTAAAGCAGGCATATCCAAACTATGGCCCTCCAGCTGTTGTGAAACTCCAAGTCCCATCATGCCTTGCCACAGTTTTGTTATTAGGGAATGCTAAAACTATGGCAAGGCATGCTGGGATGCGTAGTTTCACAACAGCTGGAGGGCCACAGTTTGGACATGCCTGGTTTAAAGAAATGAATGGATAAGTGTCCCCAGTAATAAGAGGTTAAATAGCCCAGGCATACATTTGCATCTAATTTGTCCACACAGACAACAATGAAATACAAGGCACCATTTTCTCATGGACATTTTGTGCCACTTGCTTAACTGCTGTTGATATAGACAGTGTACACATAACAGGCCAGAATAATAGACCATGTGCCAGTGGTATTTGCCCTCCAGCTTGCTCATGTTGCATTCCATTAGGCATTCAGTATGGGTATTGCACTTCTGTGGATGAACACATGCACACTTGTTCAGTTGGGCAAACACGCAGTGATATCGGCCATTACTGCCCTATTTTTAGTCCCAGCACAAAGCCTAACTGAAATCTACTGGGGTATGCCAGTACATCTGACTGGTAAATGACTGCTGTCTTCAGCGGACTGCCCGGTTTCTATCAAGTGAACCTGGCCCCTCAGGCCATGCACACATCCCGCCTTGCTTTGCCCTGGCTGACCACTACATACATGGCCACCATTAGTAGCGGTTCTGTTATATCATAAGGCCTATTTTAGATACAGTATAGTGGTTGCGTCTCAGTTTGTTGTTACATAGCTATCCTGTTTATTCATGCTTATCAGTAATATCATGTATTGGACATGTTTGCTACGGTAATACATAAGCCATCAATACAAGACCAATGTTCTTGTAAGATCACATCTCACTAGTTGGAATAAGGGTGGGACTTAGTAGTTGCTTCTTAGATGATGGATCACAATGTAGACTTACACAGGTTACACTGGTACATCAGTCTGATTGGGATGTGTTTGTGCCCTTGATGATCTTTGCCTATGGGCCAGATGCACTAAGCTTCAAAAGTGATCAAATGGAGAGATCAATCAGCTCCTGTCTGCCATTTTTCAAACACAGTCTGTGACATGGCAGGCAGGAGCTGATTGGCTGGCTGTTTATTACTCTCCATTTGATCACTTTTGAAGCTTAGTGCATCTGGCCCTATGTGAGAACTACACAGCACACCCTAGTTCTGCCTCTTCGGTCACAAGTGCACATGTAATCACAAGGGGACGGCTATGTATAGCCCATACTTGTACTTGCATGTGTGTTTTTGGTGCATGTGCTGCGCAAATAGCCCGCCTCAGTCAGACTTGCTCCTCTTGTCACAGCTCTGCCCTTTTTCTAGATTGTCAGCCCTCAAAACCGGAATATTTATTTTTCCACCTACCAACCTTTTGTCTAACTATGGATATAGGGCCTGTTTTACCCTCTGTTTGGCAATATGTAAAAAAAAATCTAGTTATAATATCATCATACAGTAGATGATGAAAGTGAATGTGTAAGTGAATGTGTTAGCTGAGGACATATCAAATATGAACATGCAATGCTGTGCTGATATGCGCTGAATTTTATTTAGAAAGATAATTAGTTCTTATCATGTTAATATATATATATATATATATATATATAGAAATTTGAAAGGAGGGCACTCACCAATTCGCAGATAAAATTTTCTTATTTATTCAATTCATTAAAATATTGAACCTCAAACAGTCGTCAACGTTTCGGTCCGCATTTCAGACCTTCTTCAAGACTGACAGCATAGCAGCAAGAGATCATACTCCAACAGAGACCTCTCTGTTGGAGTATGATCTCTTGCTGCTATGCTGTCAGTCTTGAAGAAGGTCTGAAATGCGGACCGAAACGTTGACGACTGTTTGAGGTTCAATATTTTAATGAATTGAATAAATAAGAAAATTTTATCTGCGAATTGGTGAGTGCCCTCCTTTCAAATTTCTATATTGTGGACTGGTGCCTTGGAGTGAGCACTACCGGGATGAACCAGTGAATTGTGTGCGGATTCCTATGCATATATATATATATATATGTCATCCCTATGATAGCAATAAGAGCATCCCCAGTCCATATGCCTCTGGCACAGATTGCTATTCTCACATTAAGCCTAGTGTGTCAGTAATAGCTCTGTATCATCCATGGCCACTGATTCATGGTCTTTCCCAGCATCCTGCTTGGTTGTCACTCTTCCCCTTGAACCTCACATCTGACCTGGCACATCTTTGCACTGTCTCCTTTTGGCCAAACAGTTATTCACTCTGAACTTCCTTTCCCCCAGACCCTATTCCCACCATCATAAATGATCAGGAAGGACCCCCTCCCTCTTCAGACAACTTTATGGCTCCAATTCAAGCTACTTTAGTGCCTCCTCTTTAGAGAGCAGAGCTTCCTGTATTTATTGCTGTCTCAGACATAAGGGTATTTTTCAACACAGGTGTCCTGCACTGTAAACCGTTTGACCACTTATATCGGATCTGCAGATCATTGCAAGCATTTGGTTATAAAGAGAACACGCTCCAACTGACCAACTCTGATTGTCTCTGATACATGTATTGGTGCTTTGGAAAAAGCCAAGAACTGTGTACACTTTCAGTGTTGTGTATGTATACTCCTGCTGATAAGCTCATTTACTGATATCTCATGAAGCACACCCACATGTTACACGTCACTATCTATGAAATGATGGCAGGTGGATGGGATTTGCTGGCAAATGATAGCTGACCGTTTGGATTAACGGTTACAAATATTTTATAAAATATCCTAGAAAATAATAGTATGCTTGTTTTTTTAAAGTTTTCTAAGTACAACAGTAATTAATGCTTACAAAACATGACTTACTGATAATATAACATTTCTAATTGCATAGTAATTACATCTAAAAATGTTTAATCAAATCAAGAAAAATTCGCCCCCTCCCCCCACCCGATGCACTCCTAAGTCTACAGAGTCCTCAGAAGTCCATATTTTATGTCCTGACACTGGAAACCGGGAGAACATGTTATTTGTTCAAGGTCGTCAGGACCTGACACTAGAGCCCGAATCAAGGTCTACAGCAAAATGTCTTTTATCTCCATTTTAGTGTGATCATTTGAACAATGAGGTAGAACTCTTACACCTGCTTGTTAGATCAGTGTAATATATTTAGTTATCAACCTCATTTAATAATAATATGTTTCTAACGTAAGACAACAGCATCCTTCCTCACCTTAGGGGGGAGAGTCCTTAAGCGCCACATGTAAAATATACAGTTTTGTATTGAAATGCAAGTAGAGCTGTTGTGTCATTTTGTTCCCTACATGAGAGATTCTCCTTTCCCACAAAGGAATCAGGAACTCATACAACCAAACCACTGGCTGTAAAGCCTCACAGGATGTTCCTAGAGCTGTAATATATATGATAGCTATTGTAAAAGTCATGTGTTGACTTAAGTGAAGAAGACATGTAGGACTTCAACGTGTCAGAAGCAGTGTACAATATAACCACTGAGTTTCAATTCCAAAGGGTCTGTTAATTAAATGTAGAAAATCTCTAAATCTGGATAAAATTGATGATTACTCTGGATTTGGGAATTCTTCCTGTTTATTTATCACTGCTGAATGTGTTGGACATTGCAGGTATTTCAATATATGCTCTCCAGCAAAACTATTTACAACATACTGTATATAAGGACAGCAGGGGTGCCTGTACATGCCCTCCTAAGCTAGTGACATCTGTTTTCGCCATCATTTTTATTATTCATTTACATTTTTTTTCCAAATTTCTTTATTTAACGAAGCTTTAACATGTAGTAATACAATTATAAGTGCAATGAATTACAAAGTTAACAAGTGTCGTCTGCATTGAAAAGTTGACATGAAAGTTATTACAAAATGGGAACTATAAATCAAATAAATATTCAGGATGTTCTAATAATTGTGGGACCTGCTATGGCCACATGTGTCTCATACCGTAGAGTTCTTTGAAAGCATTTTCGCACAGAGTCTTTCGTGGGGTTTGGTAGAATCTCAATACAATTTTCCCATGTATCAAAACTGTTTTTTTTTATTAACACAGGATTCCTTTTGAATTAGGCTTCCAGCCAGCCCATATGAAACATGAAAAATAGTTTTTCATTAAATATAGTCTTGTAGATTGTGTCCACAGCTGTACAATAGCCTTACGTGCGGCTGACGATATTGCTAATAGTAGTTCCCTTACTTAGCAACCCTGAAATCAGTAGGTAATATTCCAAAAAGTGCCCATTCAGGAGTTAGTGGGGCAAAATTATATTTATGTTTTTTGATGAATTAGCACATGAAAGACCGAGGCCCAGCGTGCCCGGTGTGACACAGAGGTCTAGGTACTATTCCTGGAGAGAGAGGAGACAGATAACGGGGCCTAGGTACAAAGACTTGGCGAGAGATAAAGTGAAGAGAGATAAAGTACAAATCAATCAGCTCCTGTCATGTTACAATCTGTGTTTAAAAATGACCGTTAGAAGCTGATTGGCTGATGCTCTCGTTAAGGCTTAGTATACAGACCCCTAGTCCGTAGTGTTACCACCACCCAGACGGAATTACTCTGGACAGTCCATAATTAAAACTGTACTCCATAGCCATTGTATAGTCTAGGAACGCCACCCCTCAGGACCCCGGACTTAATTACTGGACTGTCCTGAGTAATGCCGGATGGGTAACATTACTAGTCAGGCATGTGGTTCTGGACTGGCTGGCTAGCGGGGGTGTGAGCATCTCTCTTCCATTATAGTAATGCATGAGATAAGTCAGTGCTGCTGAGGTTTGAGAAATGACTGTAATTTTACAGCAATATTGTGCTTTGGGGTAGTGGTTCCCAAACTTGGTGCTCAAGGCACTCCAGGATTTAAGGAAATCCTTGGTTGCACACAAATGATTTTTATCAAACTGAGGTACTCATTTAGTCACCTGTGTAAAGCATGGATATCCTTAAAATATCCTGTGGTCTGTTAGGGGGGTTTACGGACCACGTTTATTAACCAGTTTTTTCGTCCTACATGCCCATTGCCAGATATTTCAGGTGTTTCCAGAATCCTGTCCTTCCTGTTAATGCTATAAACGGTGTGCTTTCGTCACAGACACTGTAGGACCTCTAGTATCAGTCTCCTGCAAGGGGCCGGCCATTGTTGGAGGGCAGATTCCATGGACCCGTTTTGCGCCAGCTCCTCCAAGCCACCGTTTGGACATTGCTACGCCACTGATTGTAATATAGATGGAGAATTTAGGCTACTACACTTTACAAACATGTATGTCACAGCAGTCACCTGTGGGAGGGCACAAACCAGTATTTCAGCTCTTTTCCTGCCCACGTTTTAGAAACAATTTGGCAGAAAATTATTGCTGCATCTATACATGTTAAGAACATGTTAAGAAAGACGTCTTTTCATAAGGAATCAACAACATGTATTTTTATCAGCAAAAGTATTTTTTTGCAGAATTTGAATAACTTACAGTGAAAGTACGGTCAGAATTCTAGATTGCGGTAGACAATGTGTGGCAGTCCAGCTGCAGTAGAACTACACATCCCAGCATACCCTGCCACAGTCTGTAGCATGCCCAGCAGTAAAACTGTTGTTGTGGAGTGCCACATGTTGCTACCTACCGGTGTTCTACATTATTTAAATATATAATAATTGCTTGACTTTATTATTTGAAAGTATTCCCTTGTCTACAGTATCCTTCCAAACTGGCTCATCTCTAGCCATAGATTGGCAGTATACCCATTTAGGACCAATCCCATTTGTTAGCCAGAGAGCAATTAGGAAAACTCCCTAAACAGTGGCTAAATTAAGCTCCTAACTGGCATGTTTCATGTACATTTTATAAAAAGATAGGGAGAAGACGACTGTTTGCTAAGGGTACCTTCTCCATAGAAACAAATAAGAACCACTTTGCTCATCTAGGGGCGGATGCTCTAACATCCGTGCCCCCTTACCGCCGCACATCGCCGGCTACCGCTAACATAATTATTGCATATCCTCTAAAATATGCGATAATTATGGCAAAAGACAGCTCTTGCGTTAAGAGCTGACTTTTGCGGTGAGCCGGCGATGCGCGGTGGGTCCCGGCGGCTCCCCCCTCCCTCCCTTACCCGGCTAACTTTGCTGCTGCTGTAGGGGGGGGGGGGGCAGGCTCTCCTCCTCACTGTACCCGGAAGATGATTTACAGTGCAGGGAGGAGGAGGTCACAGGTCTGGGCAGCACAGCGCTGTGCTGCCCGGACACAGGTGAGGGGGGGGGGGGGTCGTCGTGAGTCGGCGGTGGTCGGTGCGGGGTGGCGTTAGTCGCTTTAAGAAGCCCATAGGCTGGCGATACCCCCCGCAGCGAAAACACGCGTGCAGGTTTTGCTGCATATCAAAATGCGGTAAAAACCCAGATAACGGGGTTTTTACCGCATTTCTGTTTTAGAGAACCCCCCTAATCTGCCCCTTTTCAGGGTAACACCAACCCTAGTGACGCCTCTTTTTATTAACCTGCTCCACCATTGTTGGGGGTCTGATCTATGAATCCACTGTCATTATTCTAAAGTTGTGCAGCACTTCCTGACCCATCCCCTGAGACGCTAGTTTTCCAGCTTCAGAGCATGACTTCCTATTATAACATTTCTCTTTCTGAAATATGCTTCTGGCCTTAACTGTATCCCTTAGTGAATTCAGAAATGTACTATTTAGGTATTCCAGAACACTGAGATGAAATAGCTTACCTATCATTGAGTCAACAGTCTAGTAAGTCGTCCAGTATTTAAAATTTTGTATCAATATATTGTATACTTATTAGTTACACTATGATGTTGTTGTGAAAATAGAAAGTTGTGTCTGAGTTGTGATGGGTCATATAATATCTAAGGCAGACTACTAGGGTTATAATCATACTTGCCTACTTTTGAAAACTAGTTTCAGGGAGATTATAGTTTGCAGTAGAATTTTGCATAGCACTCCATTAAGGGGGCGTGACAGGCTCCACCCAAAGGGCGTGACTAATTCTATATATGGGGGTATATGTGCTTAAATGCTTTTTGCGAGATATTTCTAGATAACATTAGTAACTTTATACTTCGGAAAATGTAGAAAATATTGATAATAACATTGCTGCCTGCAATATTGGATTATTTGTCTGCAATTATTTGCTGTGATATTTGGTTTCTTCTCTCTCAGCACGACATATGTAATAATAAATGTGATGCCTATGTGATAAATTACAAGTGCAATTCACATCTGATTGTATATATCTCCCCCACCCCCCCAAACAAAAGGTAACAGCTGCATGAGGTGGGTTAGAGAAATCAGCGAGAGAGGGAGATCGCTCTTATTTCAGGGAGTCTCCTGCAGAATAAGTAGGCAACTATGGTTATAAATAGGAGGGTAGGCAACTATGGTTATAAATAACACTGGTGGATAATGCATGATAACACAGCTACCCATTGTTTCCTACACAGTGAGCAGTATCAAGTCATGTAAACTATGAGCAGAGTAATGGGGCCTACACACGGGGCGATTTCAGGGCATTTTCTTAAGATGGCCATACATCTTCAGATTTTGGCCGGGATGTATCAATATTCGCATCTATAAAGTGGCTTGTTTCTCGCCCGTTTTGCGGAACTGTCAGCGTTATGTATTATTTCGGGTACTTGTATGTTAGTTGGGCGCCCAATTTACCTACGTACGCTTGTGGAAGGAAATTGCATCGCATCGCTTGTCCCGTTTTAGTGCCATGCGATGCGATCCCAGGACTTTATATGCATATAGTACTGATGTATGCATTTAAAGTAGCGTAACTATGTTTTGTGAATACACTTAATCTAAGTAAATAGTGTAGTCAGTCAGAAGTTGCGTACGTGCTCCTGGTCCCTCAGTCTGAGGTAAAACAGTGTCGGTCATGGATGCTACCCAGAGTGCTCCCAGTGTTTCTGCATTTACTGGTGACAGCAGCATGGCAACAGTTCAGCAGATGTCACTTTTCAGTCTGCCGACATCAGAGGAGGAGGCGATGGCGTTTTTGCAGCATCAAAATTTGTTGCCGGTGATGCAAACATGCGTAAATGGCCACCCCAGAGAAGGTCAGTTAGGGTGCCATATCAAGGCCTGTCGCCGAAAGGTGACAGTGCGAGCAGGGCTCTGGTACCCTGGTTGCCATCTGCCATTTCTGAAGCTGATACACTTTGTGTACTCGTGGGCACAGGAGCTCACCAGTGTGGCCTACTGTGAAAGGGAGTTGGGGATGTGCATTGCCATGACGGTGCAGTATAATGCACCTATGATCTGCTTTCCCAGCCCCAGATTGGAGGACCGGAACTTGTGGTGGAGGTCAACAAGACCCTGTTCTCCAAGCCCAAGTATTCCGTGGGGAGGATTTTGCCAGAGCAGTGGGTGCAGGGAGACGGAAGCCTGCTTCCTCACTGCCGTTGACAGGAGGGATGCCACCACACTTATGGCTGCTATTACAGCGCATGCTGCCCCAGGATCTATCATTTTTAGTGACTGCTGAAGGGTCTATAAGAGTGATGAATTGGGGTACATACCCAGAACATAGAACGGATGTGGGGAGCCGCCAAGTGGAGGAACAAAAAACACAGTGGCACTTCAAGGCAGCATTGACCTCCTACCTTGAGGAGTTTATGTGGAGGAAAAGTGTTGCTAAAGACAAGCCTTTTGAGCGCATTTTGTATACACTAAGCCTCCTGCCAAAGGGCACTGCAGTGCCCACTTAGTGACTCTCATTTTTTCTTCTTCTTTTTAGTTATATTGTTCCTGATATTATTTATGTTTATTGTTCCTGATATTATTGATGTTTTTGTGATTCTTGTATTTATTCCTTATTCATTATCTTCATTATTTATCACTAAATTTACAGTTGAACGTTAACATGTGTCCACATTACTGTCTCAGATGTGTTGTATGGATGCTGTGAATGTGTTCCTAAAACCACACCACTATCCACACCATACCGAAGCGTGGCGAGCACAGCAGAACGCGTCCTCCCGACCTTTTCATACCCCCACTATCCACGTCGGCGTGGAGTTGATCTTATATAGTGTGGTGAGCGCAGCGAGCCACCGAGCCCGTAGCGTGGCATGCGTAGCGAGCCCCGCGAGGGGATGCGGATCACTTTACATGTTTTCCACGTCCCCTCGCGGGGCTCGCTACGCTCACCCCGTTTCGGGCTCAGTGACGCACTGCGCTCCCCACACTATATCGCCGACGTGGATAGTGGGGGGTATAAAAAGGTCGGGAGGACGCGTTAAGCCGCACACCACACTTCGGGTTGGCGTGGATAGTGGGGCAATGCTGCGCTTGCAATGCTATGGGGTGGTGTGGATACTGGGGGGGGGGGGGGTTTACTATGGGGTGGTATGGATAATAGGAGGGTACCTACAATAGGAGGGAATCAATTATTTAGTAATATCGCATCGCATCACATTACACATTTTAGTGTCATAAAATGTGTGAGGAACAATGCGATGCGATAATAGCGGGAAAAATAAGACTGGCAAAAATAACATTAATTCGTAATATCGCATCGCACGCATAGTGTGACACTAAAAGTGGACATGCGATGCAATGCGATTTCCTTACGCAGAATTGCCCACCAAGCAAATATCTTATAACATATAAGTACCTTTTTTTTGTTATCTTTTCTAATGGCTGCGCAAACTCTGCCCTCCGCCAGATTGTTTTTGTTTTTTTGTTTTCTCTTTTTGCGCATGCGCAATGACGGTTTCTTGTTTTCTGACATGCGCCTCACACCTCACCCCTTTACCCTTGCCATAATGAGCCATTTACCTCGCCATGCTGTCTGAGTCCGGCCAGTCGGGATCCCGACGTCGGGCTAATGACAGTCGGGATCCCGACTGTCAGAACCCTATACCATAGGGGTATATTTCTGTAATGACAAAAAGCCCTATTGTTTACAGAAAAGCAACAGTGTGAGGCATGTGTGGTATGACTGGCCGACGGCTGGGATCCCAACGGTTAGTATACCGATATCGGGATTCTGCCTGCCGCTACTCTGCCGGAGCTCGTTTCGCTTGCCGCAGGTTCTCTTCTCCCTCTATGGGGGTCATGGACCTTACAAGGTAGAATAGACCCTGTTGGTCGGGATCCCGACTGTCAGGCAGTCTGGATTTTGGCGTCAGAATACTGACTGTCGGGATCCCGACGGTCGGTGAGTCATCCAGCACCCTGTGATGCTATCACCCTATAAATCAAGGTGGTACCACCTGTGAAAGCATGAAGATTCACTAGGGTCCGACAGCTTCCCCATGCAAATCTCTATATGATGATTCCACCAACTGTGCAAATGTCATTTAATTCGAGAAATGGGGACGCAGACAGCTATAACGGGAAGAAAAAAAGATCAGCACAGCTCTGAGAGAAAGAGAGAGGGAGCGAGAGAGAGAGAGAGAGAGAGAATGACTGCAATTGTACTGCGGTCCCAAACCAATATGGATTTGTTTAGAACAGGAAACCTGTATTTTCTTTCTCACTCTGGGTAGGGCGTGTCTGGGGACTGCGTGTTCACATTCTGTTCTGAAGCTCACGGCTTGTGGGACTGGACTAAGCTTTTCGTGTTATTAGAGTTAAATAGCTTGGTCCTTAGCTCCATGTTTAAATAGGGACCCTGAGCCTTTCCATTTAGTCTTGCACTAGTGGGATACATGTGTTGGTTTGTTGAGCCTGTTTATAGACAGGGTTTACAGAATAATTATGGTACCCTCACTGAATCCTTCTTTCCTTGCCAAGATATTTAAATATGTGGTTATTAGAGGTAATGTACTTAGAACAGTTTACTTTATGGTCCTGATTGTACTTTTCTTACAGTCTGGCATCAGGGCGGCAGAGCTATGGGGCATTTCTTAGCTGTGTCTGAGTCTCGCTGACAGGATGTGACGTCTCTCCAGATGTGGGACAGGGGAGTGAGGGAATGTCTAGATCTGGCCATAAAGGCATGAGTGTCAGTAGGAGAGGGAGCGGCAAATCTGTGCTGTTACCTTTACACAGAGCGTGGACCACTCCGCAGCTCCTTCTGGTTCCAATTACCAAGCTCAGCTGCTGCAGGTTACCCACAAGCATACCGCATATCAGGCAGCTCTTTAACCCCTGCAGCTCTGACAGCTACGTTCTGCATCACTTACCATTCAAAAAAATTATTATATTTACTCAACATTGTTTTTTTTGTTTGATGCAAATTTGCCCAAAACTGGTATAACTAGTCGGAACTTCTCTTTTCATTGTCTAGCATGAACTCAGAGGTGAACGCAGTTCTAATATTTTTGTAGTTGGCCGAAGTTTTTTCTACTGCACAAAGTTGCACTGGGGCATGTGCTGCGATGGTCTTATGATGGCGGTTTTAGCATGGATTAGGACACACAGTTATTGGCTTGTTCATTTGCTTTAGGTAACGTAGCTGGCTATTAAATCATAGGTGCGTCACAACCCTTTGTTGGGTGTGACACAGGCAGCGTCTGTTTCTTTGGATGCAGTATTACTGGCCACAGTGACTTAAGGTGCCCACACACTAGAAAGATCTGCAATCATAAGATGTGCGCATAAATTAGCCTTCAAATCTTTTGTCCAATCTGGACCAAAGATTTCAGGCAAGCGCACATCTTTACCAAAGATTTTTCTTAAGATCCCGTGTGCGTTCCTATGGATCTTTTGTTAAATCTTCTGATCTTTTGTGCAGCACGTAAGATCAGAAGATTTAGCAAAAGATCCACGGGAGCGAGCATCGGACGATTTTCGACCGATTTTCGACCGATTATCGGTAAATATCGACCGATATATCGGCCGATTTATCGAAAATCGGCCAATCGGCCCAAAAATCGTTCTAGTGTGTGGGCACCTTAAGTTGTAACAGACAATAGGGCGATCAATGTGTTTCCGATGCTGCGTCTTTGTATGCAAAAGGCCAGATCTGAGATGGCGGTGGTGGTACAGAAAATAGTGTCTGCAACACTTGCATGTCCATACCCATTACTTCCCAACCTGATCCCCTAGGAGAGACATAATACTCTGTTCCAGGACTTCCATCTCAATGTATGATTGCCATCACATGTTTCAGCTTGTGATAACACAGGTGATGACAATCATTTATTAAGAGGGACGTCCAGGAATAGAGCATTCTGTCTCTGCTGGAGAGGTCATGTCGGGAGGTATGGTATATCTTCTTACCTGTATACAAAGGTGCAACAGTGACAGAATAAGTGTCCGAATAAGGCCATTTAGCCAGGTGCATACTGGAGCAATATTAACCCAATATGCTGTCTCCAGAAGAACATCATATTGGGCATATCCCTCAATGTGTATGCCCAATATGTTGGTGCCCACGGTCACTATATTGCCTGGACGGCCTTGCTGCATGGCCAACTGGATGATAATACTTGCGACCTCACACCGTCCTTCATACATCGTTCAAATGTGTATACAGGATCCGATAAGTCGACCGGTCAGGGCTACATATAGGCTAGGCCAGGGCCGGTGCAAGTGTTTGGCACCTTAAGCAACGATTCATCTTACTGCTGCCACCACCACCCAAACACCAATACCGACCCAGAACCTCAGGTGAAAGAGTGGAGGTGGCGCCCTAGAAGTTCAGCACCTGCCTCTTTCATTAAGTTCAATAAGGATGCCTGTTTCTGCAACCTTAAATTTGTTATAGACACAGGGGCACCCCCTACATTCTGGAGCCCCTAGGCAGCTACCCAACACATCATTTAGTGTATACTGGACTTTAGTACCAATTTGATCCTCTGCTGACTGTACATCAAAGTACTTTCTTGCCTACGAGAACTTCAAACATCAATTCAAACAAGTATATCTGGAAGAGGGAAATGTTATGGGGCCTACACATGTAGCGATTTGAGGGCATTTTCTAGGCGATCTTACTAGATGGCTTACAAATTGCCCCTGCATCGCTCCAAGTATAGGGGCATTAGCGATAGTGATGTGCTACCCGCCCGGCGCGACGTTATCGGATGGCGATTAATATCCAGCATGCTGTATAAATCTATAATCACCGGAGTCAAGGCCAGTGTTCTCACCAGAGTACACTGGCCCTGACAGATCGTTCAGCACACAGTGCAGACACATCGCTGTGTGCTGAGCAATCTTGCTGATCGATCTAGTATCGCTCAGAATGCTTCAGCATTTCCCCATGTGTAGGTCCAATTTGAGTACTCCCAGACTGCCACTCACTCCCCCCATGAGGTAGGCGGTGTGGGAGCTTGATGTCAGTCCTATTGGAGAAACAGTTCTATATAAGATTATTATTATTATCACAGTCCCACCCTCACTGCGACAAACTGCAACGTTACACAGCAGAAGGCAGGCCGCATTAATGTTAAATATGCGCTGCGCCGCTCATATCTGTGCATGAGAAATTACCTCCAGTGTGTTTGTTTTCACATAGATCTGTGTGTGTGTATGACTAATATTAAGTACTTGCATGTTGCTTTATTTTTACAGTTTCATTTGTATACACACAACTGGAGGAGAACACAAAGCAGAGAGAACTATTCTTTGTTATTTAACACACAGTGGGCCTTATTCAAGTTCACTCTTTCTGACAAAATCCTTCTTAGATGGACAAAACCATGTGCACTGCAGGTGGGGCAGATGTAACTTGTGCAGAGAGAATTAGATTTGGGTGGGGTTTTACTTCAAAGTGTGCTCTATATTGCAGTGTAAAAATAAAGCAGCCAGTATTTACCCTGCACAGAAGCAAAATAACTCACCCAAATCTAATTCTCTTTGCACATTTTACATCTGCCCCACCTGCAGTGCACATGGTTTTGTCCATCTAAGAAGGATTTTGTCAGAAAGAGTGAACTAGAATAAGGCCCATTGTCCTGATTCTGTGGGGGAAATTTGCTAAGATCTGTGTTCTCTTTCACATGTGATGTTGCTATTGACAACCAATCAGATACTATCTATTATCTTCTAGAAGGTGCTAAACAAATAAGTAGATTCTGTTTGGTTGCCCATAACAACATCTCATGTGAAAGAGAACACCCATCTTAAGGTGCCCACACACTAGAAAGATCTGCGATCTTAAGATGTGCGCATAAATTAGCCTTCAAATCTTTTGTCCGATCTGGACAAAAGATTTCAGGCAAGCGCACATCTTTACCAAAGATTTTTCTTAAGATCCCGTGTGCGTTCCTATGGATCTTTTGTTAAATCTTCTGATCTTTTGTGCAGCACGTAAGATCAGAAGATTTAGCAAAAGATCCACGGGAGCGAGCATCGGCCGATTTTCGACCGATTTTTGACCGATTATCGGTAAATATCGGTCGATATATCGGCCGATTTATCGAAAATCGGCCAATCGGCCCAAAAATCGTTCTAGTGTGTGGGCACCTTTAGTAAATTCCCCCTATAAGTCTAAAGGTGCCCACACACTAGAAAGATCTGCGATCATATAATGTGCGCATAAATTAGCCTTCAAATCTTTTGTCCGATCTGGACAAAAGATTTCAGGCAAGCGCACACCTTTAACAAAGATTTTTCTTAAGATCCCGTGTGCGTTCCTATGGATCTTTTGTTAAATCTTCTGATCTTTTGTGCAGCACGTAAGATCAGAAGATTTAGCAAAAGATCCACGGGAGCGACCACACACTAGAACGATTGTTGGGCCGATTGGCCGATTTTCGATAAATCGGCCGATATATCGGCCGATATTTACCGATAATCGGTCGAAAATCGGCCGATGCTCGCTCCCGTGGATCTTTTGCTAAATCTTCTGATCTTACGTGCTGCACAAAAGATCAGAAGATTTAACAAAAGATCCATAGGAACGCACACGGGATCTTAAGAAAAATCTTTGGTAAAGATGTGCTCTTGCCTGAAATCTTTTGTCCAGATCGGACAAAAGATTTGAAGGCTAATTTATGCGCACATCTTAAGATCGCAGATCTTTCTAGTGTGTGGGCACCTTTAGGCGGGGTATTCAGTCATTGCCGTTTAATTTGCCAGGCGAAAGAAAATGGCAATGATTCGCCAATCAGTATTCAATCACAGACTTTTTTGCCCATTTTTGGAGTACGTCCTAACCCATGCCATTTCACTTTTGTCGACTTGGCATGGGCGAAAACGGACCTAAAAACTGGTAATTTGCCAACACACGTGGATCTGCGGCAAATCCGCAGATTCATGCGGTTTTCCCCATTGCCGGAATTCTAGCCCAGGTGTAAAATCAGAATGGAGATTGAATCGGGCGAATTGGAATTAGAACAGATTTTCTGATTTTTCACCTGGCAAAAAAAATTGTTACAGATTGAATACCCTTCTAAATCTCACACTTGCTTTGCATTGTCTGCATATGAAGCAATAGCTATACTTCCCCTAGCCTTCAAAACCTTTTCCATATGCTAATGATTTTTTTTTTAGAGATTCCACCCCAAGGTGCCAAAAAGTCTTCTCCAGATTATAACTGGTTCAATGTGTGTGACCAAAGACAGTAACTGGAACTAGCTGAGGCGGGGCAAGCCTTGGGCGTAAAACCACTGATGGAAATACCAACTTCTGCTTTTAAGGGTGTTAACTCTGTATGAATAACCTGCATTGGCTAATGCATCTTTCTTTTAACACACATATTTTCTTCCTGTACGTACAAAGCTGTGATCTTATAGGATTAGCGCACTCATAGAACACCTTTATATTACTATCATGTTACTTACTTCTAGTATTAGACTAAAGAACACCACATTTCCATAGGGGTGCACCATCATTTTATTAGGGGTGCACCATTTAATCTTATAGTACATGCAAAATAAGTCAAAAACATATATGGATGACGCAGGTATGTAGTGATATGACAATGGTCAAGTACAATTAACAATGTAAAACACACATAATTGATTGATGGGCGCTTCTTTTAATGGAATTCAGTCTTTGGTAAAAGGTATTGCTAGCGGCAGGCAGTGGCGTAACTATAGCTCTGCAGCCCCCGCGGTTACAGGGAGGTACTTAAAGAGTGAGGGCGCCGGGGGGGGGGGCTGCGGGGCTATTGTTACCCACTGCCGTCTGCCCGGGACCTGCTCTCCCAGCTCTATTTTGGCAGTGCCCTCCTTCCTCCCTCCCCTTACCGCTCAGCATAATGCCGCCGCCGATACCTGCCGCATCAGTGCATCAGTCCCGGCTCTCCCTGCTCCTGCTAATAAAAAGTGACATTTAGAAAATGGCTGCCCCCATACTGCAGACAGTTTTTTAGGATGCTAGAGGAGGCGACGGTGGCGGCATTATGCCGAGCGGTAAGGGGGAAGGAGGGCGCTGCCAAAATTAGCGGCGGAGGCGGCATTATGCCGATCGGTAAGGGGGGGGGGGCGCTGCCAAAATTAGCGGTGGGGGGTAGAGCATATTTAATAGTTATGCCACTGGCGGCAGGGACATGTTTTTAGGGTTGTGAAAACAATTCATCAACTGTGCGAATGGTCCGATGACGTAACAGCCTGTGCTCTGCTTAGCGCTTAGAGTCCTATTGTAGAAGAATAAGGTACTTGTGTATTTTGGTGGCGCCCATCGCATCGCATACCATAAGGCATACGATGGTATGCGATGCGACGCGATATCGCGCAATGCCATACAATTTTAAAATTGTATGGCATTGTATATGGCATACAATGCCATACAATGCGATGCGATTAAACATTGTATAAGCACCCTAATGGGTGCTTACAATGTTAAATGCACCCCCACACCACCAGCCCACTATAAACGTGAACCCGAAGCGTGGCGAGCGCAGCGAGCCCGCGAGGGGCGGCGGTACACGTCCTCCGACCTTTTCATACCCCCACTATCCCCGTCTGCCTGGAGTCGAGAATAGAAAGTGTGGCGAGCGCAGCGAGCCACCGAGCCTGAAGCGTGGCGAGCAGATGCGGATACCTGTGAAGCCCGCGAGGGGACTCCGATACCTGTGAAGGTATCCGCTTCCCCTCGCGGGGCTCGCTGCGCTCGCCACACTTTCTATTCTCAACTCCACGCCGACATGGATAGTGGGGGTATGAAAAGGTCGGAGGACGCGTACCGCCGCCCCTCGCGGGCTCGCTGCACTCGCCACGCTTCGGGTTCACGTTTATAGTGGGGGGGGTGGCGTGGGGGTGCATTTAACATTGTAAGCACCCATTACGGTGCTTAAAAGCACCCTTTAGGGTGCTTATACAATCTTTCATCATATAGGGGCCAAAAATCGCGTCCCATCGCATGCCATCAGGTGCATGGCATGCAATGCGATGCGATAAAAACATCACGCGATGGAAATCGGGGGTGCCGCTATAATACACAAGTACCGAATAATTATATGAATAATTTTTTAGTTATTTATTATATCTACTTCATCTCTCAATAAGATTGGATACATCTCCCCCAGTGACCCCCGGCCCTGATCTTCCAACATGTCTGTGAGAGATGTTCAAAATAAAAGGCCAGTGTCGCTCACATTTTTTATATAGATACAAATAAAAAAACGTTGTTCAAAAAAAGATTATACTTCCTATATGATGTAAACATTACAAGTCATTATGATGAATACAAATGTTTGCTTGGCAATTTTCACGGTTGACAAATTCACTTGGCACTCAAAGGGTTAAAGTCTTTTCTGACAATCTATTGCTCACACCGAATAGATAGATAGTTAGATAGATGATAGACTTCCTACCACAGCCTTGTGTTTGTCCCATACAGTTGTACTGACCGTACAAGTCCAAGCGATGAGGTACTACGAGGAAGTAGAAACCTGTGCACATAGGACTAGTCTAAATTGTATTAAATATTCTTATAAAGAACTGGTTTGGGCCTGATTCAGAAATGCACGCAGTCTTTGGTGGTCGCCCATCTGTAACTTTATGCAATACCTCCTGATCCTTCTGCTCTACCATCGAAATTTACACAGTACTATGGCAGATGCCGTTTTTTGCGTGAGTATGTCCTCCAAAGTGTCCGAGGGCCTTATTCAGCATGGATTGCTTATTAGAGAAAAAGAAGTTCCCTGCAATCAAAAAGTTCCAGCCCAGAATAATTGCTCTTTGCAAAATTGAAAATGCATTGCAAATAGTGGTGCATTCGCAGATCCATTTGCAGAAACCAAAACATCAAAGAGTTGTTTCCATCTTACAACAGTCTACTACAGTGGTTCCCAACCTGGGGTACTAGTACCCCTGGGGGTACACTGCAGACCAGTTGGGGGTACTTGGAAATAATATTGGTAATGGCGGAAAAAGAAAAAGTCTCCCAATGGCAAAAGAAGTCTACCATTGACATGGAAACAAGCCACGTTGTGTCCTTTCCAGTTCCATCTGCAGCGTCATCAGCATCTCCTCGTGCTTTTGCCCAACCAGCAATTCACTGAGAGCTACCTGTGAACATCTGCCCCGCACTGACATGGGTGGAAGAAGCATTAATCCTACAGACGTTAGCGGGAACTCTGGAGACAATACACAGCCAGCGGCCAGACAAAGACGGACCTGATTCCTAACCACATACTAGTCCACGGCTACTCCTTAATATTAGGACACGCATACTGCTCACTTCCACTCATAAGTACTGTGGATATTTCAAATTGAGATGAGGGGTACTTTTAAATGAAATGCCTAATCAAGGGGTATGGGAGAGAAAAAAGGTTGGGAACCACTGGTCTAGTAGATTGTAAGCTCCTCAGAGCAGGGCCCTCTTCCCTCCTGTTGTCAAAGCCCTCTTCTCTTCACATTTCACTCACAGCTCTCCCATACTCAAACACTCAGTGACCATCTTTGTCCACATACTTATCTCCATCATTGGCCACAAGCCTCTAGTAGTACATTGATCAAGTCCTCACTATTTATATTTAAGCTGTACTGTTGCATTGCACGGCGCTGCGTAAAACTTGTGGCGCCCTATAAATAAAATTATAATAATAATAACAACAATTTAAATGTGTGTATGCACTGAGCGGCTTTCCCGCTGCCCGGAGCGGTCAGCAGGGGGGGGGGGGGGGGGGGCGAACGGCTTTGCATAGCGCAGCACTATGCAGAGCCGTCCTCAAAACCGCAATACCAGCAGATGTGGGGCTTTCACAGCGATGATGTGGGAGCACGCCCATAAAATTGAATATTCTGACCGTTACAGGAGCATTTATAAGCCATTTATTGGCACTCCTGCAATGGCCTTGCATACAGATCTATACATTTGTTCATTTATAATTGTATCGGGGGAATGGCCAATGATTGCATAGGTGTGTATCCAGTTTTACATGCGACTCTGAAACAGGCTATTTGTGTTTTGATTTAAAATGTAAACATCTTTTCGCTGTTTTTAGGTTGAATTCACATTCCACCTATTCAATTAAAATGCCGATTTTTTCGGCTGTCGAAAAATCAGCCCAGTCAAAGAACACTTGGATTTGCGAGTTGTTGCCGTATGTTTTCAACAATTTTAGTCATGTTTCCTCGATGCAGTTATGACTTTTAAGAAAAGTGAAACTGCATCGGCAAAACATGTCTCCAAACCGTCTGAAATGGCCGAAGATTCGAGATTTAATGATTATAACTTAAAAAAAAAGAAACCAAAATGTTTTTTTTTACATTCTTTTGGACCCATCGCCTAAAAAATCCTTCAATTTGGGACTGTTTCAGGCTACAATTTTTTACCTACAGTACTACGGCATTTGGGAATGAGGGGACAAAGGACAACACAAATGACTGTTCGGTTATGGTTTCGCATTAATACGTAAGAAGACTAATAACTTGCACAACGATGTTAGCAGTCTGACAAATATAACTTAGTTTGCATTGAAAATAGAAAAAGGGATTCGGTCCAAGTTGTAGATTTCTGCACACTATGGGATGTCTATGACCACATCGGGTGTTGTTGGCTGCTGATTTGCCTGCGCAGACAGGGCTGTTCACCAGGCACAATGTAGATGTGCTGATCTGGTAACATATATAACTTTTTAAAATGGAGAGTATGGTGTTTTATGAGTAAGGAACATAAAAGATGGCATTGAATCAGTTACTTAAACTATATTACGCTTCCCCGATGAAGTCACTGCTTCATATAGACTATGGAAATTAAAGTCCACATTTGTTACTGAGAAATGAAAAACATATGTATTGAGGCATAGAGAAGGTGAGAAAAAGAGAAAATGTTGAGGAAAGGTACTGGGGGGGGGGGGGGGGGTGTTGGCAAAGGGTCAAGGAGGACAGGACACAGCAGAGGGTCATAGAGGCACAAAATAGTTTGGTGGCAAGTAGGTAAAATTGATAAAAGAGAAACAAAAGTAGGTAAAGGGCAGATACACCTTTTAGTTACAGACAGAGAAATGCACATAACGGAATCGGGAATGGCGAAAAAATATAGTGGTGTAAGTTCAGAGAAAAGGGAAATGGTTCTATAGAAAGAAAAAGTAAAGCGGTCACAGAAAAAAAAAAGAAGTTACAGTATTCCATAGAATATGGAGAAGGCACCAAGAGAAATAAAACCAGGCATTGGAGGAGGGGAGTAGGAGCAAAAAGGGGGAGAAGGGATAAGGAGAGGAGAAAGTAGAGGGACCAGGATAGGGAGAGATCGGGCAGGCGTGTAATAGTATCTGTATCAGTGCCTTGGAAAACTGTGCAGCAGGCAGAGAAGGAAGGACTGACACAGGGCTGGGTCACAGGGAGGTTACTGCACCCAAAGGGGGTTCTGGCAGGGTTCATAGAGCGCTGGCTGCCTGCATCTTACTGACAGGGAGGGGAGAGAGGAAAGGAGGGGGGTGGATTCCCTCTCACAGGCAACTCGGATTGAAAGGAAAATGCAGAGTTTCACGCCACAGGAATGTACCACTGCATCCTGACCTAAGGGGAGCGAGAGAGCCAGAAAGGCAGAGAGGGACTGACAGAGAGAGGGAAAGATGTGGGCACTGGAGGTGTGAGGGTAAAACATTAGACAGAGGCACA
This sequence comes from Crinia signifera, assembly GCF_055691185.1. Classification (NCBI taxonomy): domain Eukaryota; kingdom Metazoa; phylum Chordata; class Amphibia; order Anura; family Myobatrachidae; genus Crinia; species Crinia signifera. Next base: position 342,524,837 of record NC_139218.1, read on the forward strand.
GAGCAGATCCATGGATGGAGGGGAAATCAGGAAAAAACGCCAAAAAGCGCAATCGCTTATACGCAGGAATAAGCATTCCTACGTCTAAAAATAACTTCTGATGGTAATTATTAAACGTTATAAGCCGTACCCGTGTGCACATATTTTTCCACATGCGTCTGCGCACGCACACTTGCTGAGAGGGCTTTTTCACGCTGCAGCCTTTATCACCACTTCGCACATCTGCTCCTGCAAGAGAGAAATATGGCCTTAAGGCTGCATACAGTAGTTCTTCTAACAAACGTATTTTACTCTTTTTCCAGTGCTTGCGGCACATGTGTGAAACGTGATATGTACCTATTTTATCTTACACTAAGCTCCTGTTTATGGAGGCTGCTGCTAAGTCTGGGCTATGAACAATGCAGAGAAGTTGTGGCACAGAATAGACGTTACAGATGTATAGTATAGACAGTATTATATGGTATTTTAAAACATAACACTTGTGCCCAAGACGTCAGTATTGTGTAAGCTGGATACACTTTAGAAGACGTGCAAACAATGCAATGTTGTAATCGATTTCCCAGGAATCTCCTGGACAAATGATATAGTGCATATACTGTACACTGTGCAATCCTGCAAGAGACATTGGGTGAGATGTACTAAAGCTGGGCACACATATATACAATCGTCAGGCCGTTCTCCCGTTCTGGGACGGACGGCCGTCCAGATTGTAGGTGTGTACGCTGTCCCAACTCCCTCTGTACGAGGATAAACGTCCAAAAACGGTCTTGACCGTCCATACTCGGTCGGTCGAAGATTCAGTGCTGTTAAGCCTTAACAAATGATAAAGTAGAAGGTGATAAACCAGGGTTGCCTACCCTCCCGGATTCTGCCTCACCCTCCCGATCTCCCCAGCAGTTGCCCAGCCGCATAGATGAATCACCGCGATTCACTGGGATGGGGAGGGGCTAAATATGCAAATATTGCTGTTTAGCCCCACCCCTCCACGAGGCCCCGCAAATCGGGAGGATTTCCAGTGCTGGGGGCGGGGCTTGATGACGTCTACTTCAGCTCTGTGAGCCGCTGACCATGCCCCCAGTCCCTCTGTCTTTAGTAATAGACGCTGTGCACATGCAGCCATTGTCTATTCACCGCAGCACAGCGCCGGACAGGGGGGACTCCCAACTGCCCCCCCCCCCCCCCACCGTGGGATACTGTTCATACATTGCCAATATATTTCAGTGATTTTAAAATCATTTCATCAAACCCAGATACATTTTTCTTATTTATTCATTTCTATTTAGGATAATATATAACACCTATAAATACATTCTACTGATCATTATTGAGGAAGTGGGTAAAGGACCCCAACATTTTAAGTCCTTGTGTAGCTATATTAAAAAAGTATTATCTCTGCAATCCAGAGCAGACACATTAAACCCCTCCCACATAGAATAGTGTCTTAGTAGGATCTGATGTATTGTAGCTCAGAATTCTGGGACCTCAGTCATTTAAGCTGCTGTGACATTACTGTAGCCTTCTGAAATCCCCAAACCTGATAACTTTACCATTCTCTTTATAGCAGTATTTACAAAGTATTTTTAAGTCCTGTTGGAGAAAGTGCGATATATAAATTAAACTTACTTTTACTGTTAACTGAATACCATTTTTTATTCAGCGTTTTATTGCAGCACTGAATATTTTACAATAAAGGTACAAATTTATGCATCAATACCAAATAGTCATCAATTCTTTACAATAGTAAACAAAATCCAGACATTTTCATATGAAAAAGATATGAAAAAGAAAAAGGTATGACATCACAACTGACTACCATATTTCTATATGCATTTACAATAAGGCCCGAGCTAAGTAAATGGATATTGACATTTTAACATTTATCATTTCAACAAACAAAATCCAGATTTTTCAGTGACACTATTTATTTATTTAGAAAACAACGATGTGTGAATCAGAAATATACCAAGTGCCAATGCTCACACAATGATCACACAATGTCAGCTACCCTGCTGGAACCAGGACACGTGAAGTGTAGCCTATTGTAGTCTATGGGCCACACTTCATGGAATGTAGTTCCAGCAGGGTTCTTCAGGAGGCGTACACGGGAAAAGGCCCCTGTGCATGGCAGTCAGACCAACCACTCATTGTCAGAAGCCCTAGAAGCTTTTTATAGTCTTGGGCTGGTTTCAAATTTAAGTACTGGACTCCTTAGTTTCAGGGAAACTAAATGCTAATGCTATGGCATACAAGGAGTTTCTAGAGAATTCAAAAGTACTTAACTGACCTGCATAGAATACATTACGCAGCTCCACTGAGCACCTTAGGATGAATCACAACAAGTGTCCTTATTGCCCAACGTCAATGGCCAACCTCATTTTACTCTTGTGGACATCTTAACGCATGGGCTCACTATTGAGCTGCAGAAGGGCCCTTTTTTATTAGGGGCCTTTGAGTAGAGGCATTCTGGACTGGGACATTTGCCCCAGGAGTTTATTGGGAGCATGCAGAGGATGCTGTCCGACTGCTCTGATTGTGATTGACAGAGTAGTCAGGCAGCATTCCCTGCCGGCCTCCCAGTCTGCAATCAGATAGTGAATGACTGTTAGAATGCTGATTGGTGGATGGCTGGTGTTTTTCACCAATCAGAATGCTTACATCCATTCACTGCATGGAAGCATGTGGGGAGAAGCTCCATATGCATCCATGGCCCCCTGATGGTGGTGAAGGCACACATTTAATCATGAGAATGGCAGGGTAGGAGCCCCAGTGCATTGCTTTGCCCATGGCCTACAATGCTGTTAGGATGGCCCAGTGTGGCTGTATAGATGTGAATCCCAGCAACCAAGAAGAGTGGAGCCTGTTCTAGCAGCAAAGGCTTATAAATAACTCCAATATGAAACCCCATGGCTTTGGCATGTTATTTTTAATAAACAAATACAGTATACAGTAGGTTTGGTGTTTGGGTAGGGTCACTAGATCAAGTCTATTTAGATAGACATGCATTGGGTCATTGGGTCGACCACTAAAGGTCAACAGGGCTAGGTTGACACCTTAAATTGGTCGGCATGAGATTTTCAAAACGATTTTTGAGTCGACATGTGCCGACAGGCCGTATTTCATGGTAAATGTGATTCATACTATTATATCGTGTCCCAAAAGCAGCTATGGGTACCAATCCAATAATTAAAGAACCACTTCAAACAGAACATACAATACCACAAGAGTACCAAAGAGAAAAAAATAACAATAGTGTAATACTGTAGCACCTTTAAATATCAAGAATAAAATAATTCAGTCTTCAACTCGTACCAATATTATATGTCTACAAGGAGAGTAGACAAAAGCCTTTGATTGAGGGAAGTAATCCTTTACCAATACATTCCTCTTTTTTTCTCTTTAAAGTTGTAGTATGATCACTCAGAAGGATAGAAGAGACATCATGGTGCAATACGTTTTAATAACATACATAAAACAATGAACATCAGAGTTATAATTTTGCCCACAAAAAAATTGCAGACAAAATAAGCAGAAGTTGTATAACCAAACAGGCGTCCCTGGGGGCTGGTACACGGTTGGAAGTCCCTTATATTCCTCTTCTGTCTTAAAAGCCAACCGGTTTCGATACTGGATATATCTTTCTCAATGCATACAGACTGAGTCATGTAGTACTGTTATTTATACCTCTATTTAGAGGGTGAGTGGCTAAGCCTATTTCCAGACATGGAGTACCTGTCAGGTAAAACCTAAATGCAAATGTCCTTAATGTAATCTGAGTCTATTCCTGGTTTTCACAATGCTCTGCGCCGCAGGTGTAATCCATTAGCGCTCCACGTGCGCTTCTTTTAGCCCGAACTTCCGGCATCGTGTTTCATGCCCTACCACCCACTACTGGGTGGCAGTAAAATAAAATAATGCGCCGAAGGCGGTGAGGCACCGTGTCTGATGCATGGTAAGAGCAGTGCACCATGTGAGAGGACGATGTACACTTTGACTGTGTCCATGTAGACTTTGTTGACTCCCGGGACAAAAATTTGAAACATTTTGACTGTCGACCTTCCCATTGTCGACCAAATGCTAAGCCCTGTTGACCTTCAGTGGTCGATCCAATGCACACAACTCAATGACCCATTCGGGTATCCACATATATTTTCCTGTCAATATATATTTTTTTATAAAATACTGGGGGGTCACTTCAGTTGTAGAAGATGCCAGCAAGGCGTGCGAGTAAGTGTACGCATATGCCACAATTACAGTATGCCATGATTGGGGATTTTTAGACTCTGTAAACTTCTGTGTATTTGAGATGAACTTGTCACTGGGCAGTTTTATGTGATAAAAAATGAAAAATGATTTGATATACATGAATAAGCAACACATCACTGAATCGCTCTCCGGAGTCATTACATTGGTCACAGTCTGCAGGCTGCCACACTTGCTCTGTGTAGCTGAGAAGGATGTTTTTACTGCAAATCCTACTGCGATCCCATACTGCTTACTGGTCACAAGGGGGCATGTGCATACTGATGAGCACTGCTGAACCTGTGTGCATGTTATCCATTACTCTTAGCGCTGCAACAGATTCACACTATGCAAAGTACACACTACGCTCACCATAGCCTAATATTCATTATTACTCCTTAACATTGTACTGTTTCGATAGGACATCATACCACAACCACCAATCATATTAGATGATCACAGTTTTACAAACAAACTTGAATACATCCAAGTTTATTGCTAACATAATAATAATAATAATAATAATAGTAATAATTTTATTTATATAGCGCTCTCTCTCCAATAGGATTCAAGGTGCTTAACAGATAGAATGAATGTAATACAGTACAGAAACAATGAAGTACAGAAAAGCTTTTCATAAACAATACTGAAGGGACTGAAGGAAATGTTTGAGTAAACAGGAAAGTATTGAGTCTGTTTTTGAAGCGTTCTAGAGTGGGGGCATTTGCAAGACACACTCTGCATTCCCCCTGATCAGGGCTCCATATTGTTATCTGTCCATTGCAATATAACAGGATTTGCAGCTCCAACTGTAGATCATTTCACTAGTAGCTATAGGACAAGGGGATGGGGCCCTTCTGCTTGCTAAGCTGCATATATTCAGAGCCTAGTGAGAAGCTTAACAGCGCCCCCCCCCCCCCCCCACCGAATCCCCTCGTCATGCTGCGAAACCGTTTGATGGTTACTCACCATTAAATATTTTTTGTTCTCTGTTCACAGCTAGAAGTAAGCCTGGACTTACTTTTCAGCTAGCTGGTCTTCTGCGAATTGTGGGTGGGCACTGACGTCATGCGCTCGTGCGGAGCAGGTAGTGGCAAGCCCAATGTTTTTGTAGGCACGCCCATGAAGAGCCAGGCTCCGCCCTGGAATGCCCCCTGCCTGTCAATCATCCAGCTGTTGCCCCGGCAAATGAATGGCGTTTGCCGCAGGGGTTTGCACAAGCACATTTACACCTATCCGCATGCGTGGTCCCTCGCCATCGGGGATGGGACCGAACTCGTACCTGTGAGAACAGGTCTAAATCGGCCCCTTAGTTCCCTATACCACGATACGTGTTGTCACAGCATTACTATTGGGTGAGGGAAATATAAAGTGCATTGAATTTTATATCCTCAGTTCAGAGAAGATGTATTTTGTTTATTAACTGGTTGTGATACTTCTGCATCATAGAGGTATCAATAAGAATAAGCGCCAATATTTATTACAACAAGTAAACTCCAAAAACTTTCAGTATTCAGAGATTGCTGAATTCTAGGAGGCTCCATCGGTTTCATTACTTCCGCATGTGCAACAGGCTCTTAAGTGATGATGAATCACCCCTTTGTCCTAGTCTTTTACTGATGGAACTGTTCCAAAAATGTATACACAATGCCCAGATCACTATATGGACAAAAGTATTTGGCCACACCTGTTAACAATTCAGGTGTTTCAATCAGACCCGTTACCACAGGTGTATAATATTAAGCACCTGGCCATGCAGTCTCCATTTGCAAACATTTGTGTTACAAAATAGGTTGTTCTGAAGAGCTCAGTGACTTCAAGTGTGGTACTGTGATAGGATGCCACCTTCATGTGGTACTGTGATAGGATGCCACCGTTGTGTGGTACTGTGATAGGATGCCACCTTCATGTGGTACTGTGATAGGATGCCACCGTTGTGTGGTACTGTGATAGGATGCCACCTTCATGTGGTACTGTGATAGGATGCCACCTTCATGTGGTACTGTGATAGGATGCCACCGTTGTGTGGTACTGTGATAGGATGCCACCTTCATGTGGTACTGTGATAGGATGCCACCGTTGTGTGGTACTGTGATAGGATGCCACCTTCATGTGGTACTGTGATAGGATGCCACCTTCATGTGGTATTGTGATAGGATGCCACCGTTGTGTGGTACTGTGATAGGATGCCATCGTTGTGTGGTACTGTGATAGGAGGCCACCTTTGTGTGGTACTGTGATAGGATGCCACCATTGTGTGGTAATGTGATAGGATGCCACTTTTGTGTGGTACTGGGATAGGATGCCACCTTTGTGTCGTACTGTGATATGATACCACCTTTGTCTGGTACTGTGATAGGATATTCCACAGTCAAATGTAAGTGATATTATTAGAAAGTGGAAGCATATAGGAACAACAGCAACTCAGCCACGAAGCAGAGGACCACGTCTAATCACAGAGTGGGGTCAACAACTGCTAAGGTGCATGGTGCGTAAAAGTCACCAATGCTCTGCTGATTCCAGAGCTAAAGAGTTCCAAAATTTTACTGCCATTAATGTAATCACAAAAACTGTGTAGCAGTCGTTTAATGGAATGGGTTTCCATGGCCGAGCAGCTGCATGCAAACCTCACCAAATTCAATGCCAAATGTCGGATGGAGTGGTATAAAGCAGACAGACACTGGACTGTGGAGCAGTGGAAGCTCAATGGAATTTGCTGCGCTATATAAGAAACTGTTAATTAATTAAAGAATTAATAAATAAACGTGTTCTGTGGAGTGCCGAAACACACTTCTCTATTTGGCAATCAGATGAGCCAGCCTGGGTTTGGCGGATATCGGGAGAACGTTACCTGCCTGACTGCATTATGCCAACTGTAACGGTTGGTGGAGGAGAGATAATGGAATGGGCCTGTTGCTCATGTTTTGGGCTAGACCCCTTACCTCCAGTGATGGGTGACCTAAATGCTTCAGCATACCAAGCCATTATGAACAATGCTATGCTTCCAACTTTGTTGAACAGTTTGGGGAATGCCCTTTTCTATTCCAACATAACTGTGCCCCAGTGAGCAAAAGCAAGGACAATAAAGACATGGTTTGATGTGGAAGAACTTGAGTGTCCCGTACAGAACCCTGAACGCAACCCCATCAAGAACCTTTGGGATGAACCAGAACGGAGATTGCGAGCCAGGTCTTCTCATCCAACATCAGTGCCGGACCTCATAAATGAAAGCTGTTACAGCTGCAAAAGGGGGACCAACTCCATATTAAAGCAAATATATTTCAATACAGTTTTGTTGGTGTAATGGATAGGCATCCAAATACCTTTTTCCATATACTGTATATTGCTGAAGATTTTGTAAGCTCAGTATTGGTCTTACAGCACTAGACATGCAGCCTCAAATATAACTATTCCATATGGCTGCTTAAGTGCACCCATCCCTTGTTGCAGTCCCTGACACCTCACGTACATTATGCAGATTAGGATGTGTTATAGTATGCGTCTTTATAATTAGTTCTTTCAGTACAAAGATAATCTATTCAGAGTCTTTGTAAGTAATAGAATCAATCAACTTGTGTAATCAAGTATCTTTGTTACCATTTTGTGTTCTCCATGTATCTGGCATTCCTAGGGTGAAATAAGTACTTGGAAATATTGTGTAATACAATTATGTACTGATATTGATGGTGATGTCATCAGCCGTACATTGTGGTCATGTCCCGCAGCACGTTGCTGTGAAGGGAATTCTCCCCTAAATGAATAGATTTAAGCATAGGGGTATTTATTCCAGCCAATAGGATAAGTTAGATGGGTCATTGACAGTTGTTGCCCAGAATAGATTTAGAATATGAGCAATGAAGTGCAAAAACAAGTTAATTTTGAGGGCTCTGGTTATTTTTTCATGACATTAGGGCCTGATTATAAGGTGGGAGCAAAAAAGAGCTGTCACTTAGCACCATAGCAAAACCAGGACATGGGGCACATGGGGCACAAAGCATGAAGGCATTTGCACTCCTTGCATTGTAACATGGCTTTGTTTTGCCTTACTTCCACCTAAGAATTAGGGATGCATATTGGAAGCATTGAATGGGGTTCTTGAATTCTTGTACTTCTGACATCAAATTCAGCATTCAAAAAAATATAACATACTTAGCACAAGGGCAGCTCAAGGTGGGGCGTTCACCCCCACCTGTAACACTTCTCCTCTACCTATACAATGCTGTATATAGCGCAGCTGCCCATAGCATTATATTTGGGAGAGAGAGACTACTCAGTGGCAGAAGCCTCTCAGACGACAATCTAGACGTAGAATCCTTTCTCTCACTGTCCAATGTGTGGATGCGGCTTCAATGCTATACAGTGGCCAGGGTCATCGAGAGCAGGGATATGCCTGAATACTGGAGCCGGGTAGGGGGCATGACCAAAATTGGGGAGGCATGGCCACGCTCCAGCCCCCCAAAAAATAAATAAAAAATACATTATGCTGCACAATTTGCTAAATGGGGGAGGGGCTGCAAGCTCTGAAGGGGGTGCTCAGCTGTGTGGCACAGAGAGGGGTAGCTTTTGGAGGTACAGCACCCAGTGCATCCTTTTGCTTCAGGGTCCCCGTTGCTTCTTCCCCAGCTCTTCCTCCCTTTCAGTCATATTGCCCTCAGCTGACACGAACCAGTGCTGGGCCCCTCCAACTAGGCCAGGTCAAACAATACCGCCTGCCTTGTCTCTCTCTGCCCCTGACACCTGCCAATGGCAACAGCAAACCTGGGTCATCATCATGCCCCTTCAACCAGGGCCCGGGCAAGTATTATTTGCTTTACCCCAGCTTGGCACGCATTGGTATAGCCATCAATTATTTTAGTGTGCGCATATGCAGAAGCAGCCAGAGCTGCCACATTCATGGAGCTGCGGACACCTGGAATTGGAAGCTAACATAAATTAGCAGCCAGCCATTGGATGAACATCAGAAAGTCGTATCTGATGGGTAGCAAGTATTGAATATTTGCAATTTGATGGGAATGTTCTTCCACCAAATCGGGAATATTGCTCACCATTAGCTTCCAATGTCCGTCTCTACTCAGTATCAGGGCCATGGAGCGGAGAAGACATACTTGTTGTCTTCTGCACTGTGGCAACATGGAAAATCCGTTATATTCATTCACCTCTGTGGTGTGTACCAGAGACAGGGTCCCTATAAATGTAATGGGCTGCATATTGTACCATCCAGTCTATCTTTTACAGCAAAGTCAATCTCCAAGTGGTCTTTCCCTGCCCATGCCATAAAGACTCCAAAGATACAAAAGTGTGGCCTGTAATGAACTTGTCAATGTGTCACTACTCAGCCTTGTGAAACTACAAGTCCCAGCATATCTGGTACAGTAGGCATCTAATGTCACCACACCTGCAGGCTGATTCTGAGTTATACACATCCACGACCACTTCGCTGTCTGTTCACTACCTTGTAGTAATGTGAGAGTCTGCATTTGTATAATGGAATCCTTGCTAATGTATGTGGAGATCTATCCCGCCCAATGTCCTTACAGCCACAGCCGCCGCTGTCATCGAGACTGACACAGGCCCATGCTGAGTGCAAAATACTTATCTTTAACAGACATCCAGGGCCAGATTAACAATGAGGTGGACAGAGCTGCAGCTCCAGGCCTCCGTGTAACAATAGGCCCATTAGAGAAGTGTTAGAAATATTAAAATTGTATTTCTGTTTTACACATTTATGCAATTGTACTTTTATATGCTTAGGGAGACACTGTGGCGTATAGTTTACGGGTTCCACATTCCTACATGCCATTGGACTCACCTTCTCCACTTCTCATAATAGGCCCTTGAAGATTTTCCGCTCAGGGCCCCTTAGGCTATTAATCCTGTCCTGCAGACATATCTCCATTTCAGGAGCGTAACAATAGCCCCTCAGACCCCGCGGTCGCGGGGAGCAGTGGCGTAGCTACAGGGGTCGCAGCGGTCGCAGATGCGACCGGGCCCCTGAGCCAGGGGGGCCCAACCCCCGCCACTGTCCTGGAAGAAGGAAGCGAACAGGACGCAGTCGCACCCGTTCCCAGTGCTGCTTTGCGGGCCCGCGTGCGTCGCGCTGACGTCACGCGGCCAGGCCCGGCGACAGGGGGGGTCAAGGGGGACAGCCGTCCTGGGCCCCGCCGATCTGAGGGGCCCAAAGCATCCCCGTTCCCATAATCCCCAGAGCCGGATTAAGGATCCTGAAAGTGCCCCCCCGCACAGATCGCTTACCAATCCAATCTGCGCCGCGCTGCTTTTCCGACCCGTACCATGGCTTCCTGCTGCCATGATTGACAGCCGCCGGCACCAGCTACTGGGACAGGGCAGCTGAGCGACGGCTCAGCTGTCCATTGGTGTTTTAAGCAGCAGCCTGCGGCTCAGTGATTGACTGAGCGCGCAGGCTGCAGGTAAGAAGGAGGCGGGTATGTGTAGAACTGTCACCTCACCTCACCTGCCTCAGCGCTTGAAAGTCCCTGCAGAGGATTGCAGCGGAGTGCTGCTCAACAAGAGAGGAACCATGTGCATGCCTGTCAGCAACAAAAGTAAGACAGGCTGCACTTTATTTTACTACTGTTTTAACCTTTACTCTGGGGCTTTATACATGTATATATGTATATATGGTCTTCATGAGCATCTAGGGCTCCATGCTTTTCTTTCATTTATTCACAGTTCTTTTTAATGTATTCATATATTTTTCTAGTGACAGTTTTTATGATGATTGGATGCATTTACATATTTGTGCATTTTTCATATCAACAGTGTTCATGATGCCTCTATTCCTTGTGGTTATACTATTGTGAATATTCGTGTTAAATCAGTTCCTTTATGTATGTTATTTTCTTACATGAAGTTCCATTTATGTCCATACCCATGGCTTGTTTTTAAAAATTGTATACGGTTTTGTTTGCCTTGGTAGCCATGGCTACCGTGCGGCAGTGGTGTGACGTCAGTTGATGTGCATCCTCCGCCCAGCGGTGGGCCTGGCTTCCGGCAGCACGTGTTGTTTGGTGAGGATATAAGGTACTGTGTTTTTTCATGTTTTTATTGCCTGAAGACGATGTGCTAATAAAAAAATGTATGTGTGTATATACATATATATGTATATACATACACACATATATAGATCTAGTTACTAGCAAGTAGATGTGGCACAACCGAAGAAATACTTAAAACATGCTGCTGGTGTGTGTAATATGTATATATAGGCAGCATTGCGTGATATACATGTATATGCAGTAAAAATTAACCACCAGCCTCTAGGTGCCGCTGCTTGTTTTATGCACATTGCAGCACACTGTACCTGGCTGGAACTATTCGCAGCCTGGCTTCCGCACATTACATTAAAAGGGGTGCTCGTATGTCCCATTTACAGGCACACAAGTTATGATAGAGCACAGGCCACAGAATGAGGGAGCATGTCAGTGTGATACAGTGCAGGTTGAGGGAGTGCGTCAGTGTGATAGAGCGCAGGCCGCAGGGTGAGGGATCACGTCAGCATGATAGAGCGCAGGCCGCAGGGTGAGGGAGTGCGTCAGTGTGATAGAGCGCAGGCCGCAGGGTGAGGGAGTGCGTCAATGTGATAGAGCGCAGGGTGAGGGAGTGCGTCAGTGTGATAGAGCGCAGGCCGCAGGGTGAGGGAGTGCGTCAATGTGATAGAGCGCAGGCCGCAGGGTGAGGGAGTGCGTCACTGTGATAGAGCGCAGGCCACAGGGTGAGGGTGAACCCTCCCTCCCTGTCCCCCAGCATTCCAGTAATGGGCACAGGGCACATCCAGTTTATGTGTCATGGGTGATGGGGGCCCGCACAGATTTGAGTGTATGGGGCCCGAAGATTTCTGTTGCCGGCCCTGCACGCGGCAAGGGGTCCCCTTCCTATTGGCTGCCTGCGGCTGGGGACGGGACACGGTGGAGCTGTGATTGGCTGCAGCGGCTCCGAATCCCCCTGCTGCAGCCAATCACAGCTCAGATACGGCCACCGTGTCCCGTCCCCAGCCGCAGGCAGCCAATAGGAAGGGGACCCCTTGCCGCGTGACGTCAGCGCGACGCACGCGGGCTCCAACCTCCCTCTCCCTCCGCTTCCGCGCCATCACACAGCACGTCGGCGCCCGACACAGCCTGGGCTGAGCCAGCTGATGCAGCATAGCGGAGTGGAGTAGGCTGCCAGGAGCAGGACCGCCCGGCGCCCTGTATCGGACTACAGTGAGTCCTGTCAGGCTTTTGAGTTTATGTGAAAAATTGCTAAAACTGCTGGGATGTGTAGTTCCACTGTTACAGTGGAACTACACGTCCCAGCATGCCCTGTCACAGTTTTAGAAATCCATTATCTAAAATCTGTGGCAGGGCATGCTGGGACGTGTAGTTCCACAATTTTGTTGTATGTAGGGGGGCCCCAAGCTGACCTTTCGCACCAGGGCCCATGAACCCTTAGCTACGCCCCTGGCGGGGAGATACTGATTAAGTGTGGGCGCCGGGGGTCTGCGGGGCTATCGATACGCTGCACTGCTGCTGGGACCAGCTGGCCTTACCCCTCTGCTTGCAGTAGTCGGGACCCACAGATCTACTTGTCTACAGTCCCGGCGCTCCTCCTGCCTCTTGCTAATGACAAATAGCCCAAAATGTCCGCCCCCTTACAGCAGACACTTTTTGACGATGCTAGAGGAGGTGGCGGCCTCATTTAGCATCCTCAAAAACGGTCTGCTGTTAGGGGCAGCCATTTTGTGATGGTCATTTTCATTAGCAGGAGCCAGACAGTAGATGCGCCTGGAACGCAGACAAGTAGATCTGCACCTCCCGGCCACAGACCCGGTGGCAGCAGGGTAAGGCAGGGTTGGGGGGGGGGGGGGGGGGGGGCACTGGGCCAGATGTACTAAGCCTTGAAAAGTGATAAAATGGAGAGTAATGAACCTCCGGCCAACCAACTCCTAACTGTCATTTTTTAAACACATCCTGTTACATGGAAGTGAGGAGCTGATTGGTCGTTTATCACTCTATCACTTTTCAAGGATTAGTACATTTGGCACATAATGAGGCTAACTACCTGAGTGATAGTTTATGAGTGCAAATAATCCATCTACAAGGGTGGTATTCAATTGTTATATCGCACCTGATCTTCCATTTTAAATGACGGGATATTGTAGAAAGATATTTAATTGATCTTTCTTTTGTGCATATCGTGCTCATTATGGTCAGGTGTAGAAGTGCATTCGCGCATTTCAGCTCACCACCCCCCAGCGATAGTAAGCTGAAATGCTGGGAAAAAAATTAAATACCGCCCATAGACTGTAAATTGATGTTTGTTTTCTCCACACTGCACATTTTAAGGCAAATTAGGCAAGCTGCAAACCCAGGCACAGGGACTGTGAATGGTTGTGGACCACAATGTGCTTTGCGGCCAAATTCTGCGCACAACAAAACATTGTGGGTCTTCAGATTTTGTATATGAACGGCCCGTACCTCATGCACAATATTCCTGTATGCACTACACTGCATACAGTGGCCATCTAATAAATTATACTAAAATATTGCAGGCAAAATGTATGCAAATCAGAGGAGGAATGACATAGCACTCCGTGCCCGACTGGCTGGAAAATAGTGTCTCAAATTATTCCATGGGATTTTAATGGGCAGTACAGGTGCAAGAGGATGCTGCAGATAAGCATTTACATACCAATACCTGGCTGCAATTGTCTGCTATTGTATTTTGTGTGTATTTAACACTTACAAACAATACCACATCATTCCCAGTACTCCCCATACTACTGTTCCCTCTTTTTGGACAGTGACTCTTTTTTTTTAAATTAGACTTTTGTTATTTAACTGTCCTTTTTTCTCTCTTCTACTGGAGCAATACTGTGTATATGTCTTCAGAAACATAACTATCGACATAAATAACCTGATGTACACATTGCCATACAATAGATATCTACAGAGTGACACTGTACTGTAGCTGTTAGACTACTACTATTGTAGATGTACAAATGTGTTGAAAACATTGTTGATAGGTAAATGTAAACCCCTTCTATAAAATAATAACTACATATATATATATACACAAAAATCTAAAATATTATATTTATATATAGCTAACAAGTAAGCCCGCTCGAAGCAAAAGCTTCGAAAGCTAGTCTGCTACCTTCTGTGTTTGTGCATGTGTGAGAAAGTGATGTAATTTCACTCTCTGGCAATGTTTTGAGGACTCCCGGACACTATACACACATACATACATACATACATACATACACACACACACACATATATATATATATATATATATATATACACACACACACACAGTGTATATATATATATATATATATATATATATAAAGTATATATATATATGATTACTCCTCACCTCTATGAGGTGAAGTACTGCCACTGACCTCTGAAGGCCGCTCGACTGACCAAATTACGCCTTTGTGTGCTTTAAAATGTCATAACAGAAAGTGAAAGCCATTTTTGCAGGGACACTGATCTCTGGATAAAATCCCCCCCTCTGTGAAGACAGAGGGGGGAATTTAATAGGATGAGATTTGGTAAGAAAGTGGCAATCATTTACATTGCAAAACCCATTTAATTTTGAAATGTAAATGATTGCCGCTTTAAATAAGCTGGAGATTTCTTACCAAATCTCTCACTTTCTGAAGATCTCATCCTATTAAATTTCAGATTGGAGGTAGGAGCAGATAGGGACTGCAGGTTGGTTGAAGAGTTTGTAGTATAGAAACCTTCACAACTCAAAGTGAAAATAAAAACTGTCACAGCTCAAAGTGAAAGTACATTGCAGAAGCCTTAATTCTGTCAGGTTTCTATAGACCTTTGCTGTAGAGCCAGCTCATAATTACAGATCATGTACAATTCTGTCTCGTTGGAGAACTACAAGTACCATCACATTATGAATACTAAATTTGGCAAGCAGCATGCTTTTTAATGTTTAAATATTTATTAACGCTAATCTAACGGATGGTAAAAGTTACAGCCAAATTCCCAGATATTTGTGGGTGTTGTAGTGGGTCATAGAATGTGATGGCAGATAAGAACCACTAGGCCCATCTAGTCTGCCCTAACATAACAGATAAACACATACATCATGAAAACCTGGGGCTGTAAATCAGTTGGACACTAAATAAAGTTAGTACCAATAGTTGCTGCATCACAAAACTGTGGCACAGCGAATCCAAAGCACCAGGAAATCCATGTACTGAGGATGGAGTTAAACCCTACTGCTGCTGGAAGGAGCAATAGTGCGCCACACAGTAGTGAGAGCTACATCCTGTGTAATGCGATGAGTTACAGGGACCTTATACATAGTGCAGGGATGGACAGAGCCCAGCTCATGCAGGGGGTAGCTAGCTATTGAGATGCAGCGAGGAAGCTCTGCAATCTGCATTGTTAGGGAGATTAGGGGCAGGTATAGAATGAATATACAGCAGTAGCAGTGGAGGAAGCAGCAGCAGCAGAAAGTTGCAGGGCTGTTGTATTGGAAAGTAGCCCGTCCCATCCCAGCCCACAGTCACTCCCACAGCCCGGAGGCAGCAGCTCGCCTGTGTGCAATAGGTATGCCACAAAGCAGGCTGTGCTAGAGAAGAGGAGGGAGAGACGGAAAGCAGCACAGGTCCAGGGGTGCCAGTCCTTACCAGCGGTGCCAAGCTTCCTCCTCACCTGCCCCGGGCACACATCCCCGCACAGGCACCATGTACGACTGCGTGGAAGCTTTTCCCCTGATGCCCCGGCCGCTGTATGACATGAGCCCCCAAGGTGCCTGCATGCTGCGGAAAGCTGGCTGCTTTGGGGGTCTGGACCCATTTGGATGGATGCAGAGCCACAGCTTACAATGTAGGTGACTTTAAAAAACTATTTCTCATGGGGTTGACTACATTGTATTTCTGCTCAGAGCGTGGTAGGCGGTTTCTAAGTAGGATTTTCTGAATGAGCCATTTAATATACATATTAATATACATAGATAGACATAGATGTCTAGATACATATATACATAATATGTAACCAGAGAAACTGCATATAGTTTCTTCCTCCAATGCACAGAATACAGTGGCCGTATTGATTTGACCCCCTGACAATATGCATCATTCTCTGGGCTGTGTGTGTTTTTTCACTTGACTATAACTTTCTCTGTGATTCAGTGATTGTTCTGTAGAGAGCTGTATGTTCCTGCATTCCATGGCTGGGATACACTGAGAGGTGACTGCACTCCCCTATTATTCCTGCATATCAGTACCATATGTGTAACACAAACAAGTACACAGCATCTAGGGGACCCTTGTACACAACCAATCAGAACTAAACACTAAACTATCTAATTACAGCACAACTTGTCCTGGTTGATAAACAGGAAAACTTTTTTTTTGTTCTTCTGTCTGTAACAAGATTTGACTTTATCCCCCTAATCAAATCACTGGCATCCGTCATGTCATGTCATACAATCATACCGTCTGGCGGGGAGTATATTACATGCCAGGGGGTGGCTAGGCTCTATATTGTGACAGTAATTTTAACATGCTCCAAGTGACAGCCAACTGGGCACCAGAGAACAATTCGCCAGACAATGCTAATAAATGCGTTAGATCTGGTGATCTATGAGTTAAAGTATTCTTTGTGGCAAAGCATCTTTGGAGTTGAACACAATACTGTGGGCTTTCCCAGGGGGATAGAGTGTGTGGGATAAAAAGTTACACTGGAACTTTGAGTCAAGCACTGCGATTGTGTTTAGTGATGTGATGGCATGTCGTCAGTAGTGTGGGTGTCAATGTTGCTGTAGGTATGATTGTGTGTGTACATTGTTTTGACTGTGTCAGATTGTCAGAGTGTGTGTGGTTGAGGGAGGGGTACCAGTCGGAATGTAGATTTTCTTTCACGCTTGTTGGGCGGGTGATTTTTTTTTTTTTTATATGGAAATTTGGCTAAATGCCACTAGACAGACAAACAGGATGACAATCAGA
Source organism: Crinia signifera (assembly GCF_055691185.1). NCBI lineage: Eukaryota > Metazoa > Chordata > Amphibia > Anura > Myobatrachidae > Crinia > Crinia signifera. The sequence continues at coordinate 342,542,052 of NC_139218.1, forward strand.
AAAGGGCAAATGCACAATAAGCCACAAACCAAGAATGAAGGAGTGAGTCAGCTTTTGATGTGCCAGTAACCTAAACCTATATCTAGTTCTTTGCTCTTATAAAGATATTTGTATATACAAGTGATTTTATTGTATCACTACGCTGTGGCAGTGTTCATCAGATCTGTATTGTTACGGTGCTGGGTTCTCCAACCTTTCACTGTATACTGACATAACACTATATACCGCTAGTTGTGTTTTCTACACATCTCCTACTGTAGTTAAGATCAATGAGTTTAATGTGAATTATTATACCATTGAGACAGCTACCGTTTTGTCCATGACATTTAGATTTTTTGCATAAAATGTTGTTGCCGGAACATTTTGAATCTATTTGGTTTGCATTGGGACAATGAAAAACTGAACTTGTGTCCCAGATATTATTTATACCAAACCATCCATGACAACTTCGCAATCATGATGTCTCTATCTATCTATCTATCTATCTATCTATCTATCTATCTATCTAATTCCTTAAATATTAAGGGGGTTATTTTCCAAAGCATGGAGAGATGGAGTGGAGAGAAATAATGCACTAACCAATCAGCTGCTGTCATTTTTTTCAATCACAGCCTGTACAATGCGAGTTAGAAGCTAATTGGTTAGTGCTTTATATCTCTTTACTTTATCTCTCTCCATGCTTATATTTGGTAAGATAATGGATTAATCTGATTAAATGTGTCATATCTTCTTTCTCTAACCAGTAGCTGAAACTCTTATTAACGTTCCGTGTTGGATATAGTTAAAGAGAATTATGTGCTATTTCAGTTCCATGTTGGTATACAGTATACTAGAGTCATGTCCTAGGGATCTTGCATTCTATAGAATGTTAGTCACTTCCTTACTCTATAGCTTGACACATAACTTTTTATCAAAGAGAGTGACTGCAGTGATTTTTTTTAACTGTTCCCTTTATATACATTTTTTTGGCAATTACTTTGTTTTTGTTCCTTATAAACTTGATTTTCCAATATATATATATATATAAAAGTAACCCGGCAGTTGGGAAAAGACCATTGCTCGACAAGTTGCGCTAACATTTACAGTAGAATTGATGATGATGGGTTAAAGGGAGGTGAAGCGGAAATGGACAAGCTAAGAATATTACGGGTTTTCAGGTTCTACTGGAAGCCTTTAAACCTGCCTTCCATATGATGTACTGACAAAGGCCTTCTTATGCTGGCCCTTTCACAAGTTACCAGGATTCCTGTATTAGGGACAAATGGCTCTTAATGGCCCGACTAGGTTGTAAACATTTTATGACTGTTATAAATGTTTCTACTTTGAAGTTCAGCCTATGGACAAAGAATTTCCTGAATTTTAGAAATTTGGGGTGAAAAACACTGTGTCATTTTTTACTCTCATTCCTGTCCCAGCTTTTTTAGTGCTTTATTTTTATGATGGCAGAGGTGAGAGCTGGGTGAAGAGGCCCTAGTTGCCTCACTTTTTTTCTCTCTCCCCTTGATCTGTTGATACCAGTCTGGGGCCCTCGTAAAAAGTTCCTTTAAACTTCTCAAATACTCTACTCCATCCCCCTTTCCCCTTCACGGCCATAATCCTTTTGTACGTGGGTTATGCTGCTTTGTGCATGAGCAAATGTTTGATAACTTTATTAGCTGTGTTAACAGCTTCTAAATCACATTGCATTCTTATTCAAAGTTAACGTATTTGTTGCGTTAACTCACTTTTTGTCCCAAAGCAGTAAGAGATTTCCTGACCTCCGGTAGCAAGATAATCTTTCTTCATCTTATTAAGTATTTTTTTTTTTTTTATTAAAAAACTCAAATGTTAATTTTAAGCAGAAATCAAAATTTCTGGCAGTAAATAATAGTTTTTTTTGTTGTTGGTTGGTTTAATTTATATTTCAGTCTAGTCATGTGACATGCTTGTTTACATTCCATTACTGTCATTATTATTTTTTATGACCTTTATTTTTGCCCCAATTTTTTTTTTTTAAGTATTGAAAAGTGCCTTCTACAGATGATTTGAGTTGCACTTGTCATTGAAATAAACTGGTGGCATGCTATATGATTCCAGCCTATAAACTCACTAGGAGCTGAGGTATGTAACGGGCATCCTCAGTGATGATTGGTTCCTAGGAAATCGTTCCTCCCATTTTTTTTTCTGTAAGGTAATCTGTTACAATTAATGTAAGCAGGCATTCAAAAAAGGGGTAATTCCCACCCCATATGCGGGGTAGCACTTTTACGCTTAAAAACACCCTGTAAATGATGTGGGCACCCATGCACCATGCTACTGCCTCTGCTTGCCTTACTACCCACAGCATGTGAAGTATTAGCGTGATCATGGCATCCATTTCTACATATTCAAAATGGATGCCACCAGGTGTGTAAGATGATGGCACCAGGTGTGACAGGTGTACATTGATGGTAGCCTCCTTCAGGTAAGGATGATCATTTCCATGTGAGTGACAGAGCGGCAGCAAACAAAAAGGACATTTTCATTACCTCTTTGTCAGGCTGGATTATTCACAGATCATATGTACTCTACAGAAGTCAGTTAAATCTGCAAGGCCACAACCACCTATACATCAGTATCTACTAGCACAGATTTGAGGAAACACTAGTGTGAATCAGCCACCACAAAGTGTGCAGTATATCTGTATTCAGTCACATGTGCTACTTGTGTGCACCCACTGTACTGGTTGTATTAGGTGTGCATTTGTTGCTGAGAAGCAGATAAATTGTGTTTGACTTTAGTATTTGCTTTGGAAATAATTATCTGTCTGACTTTTGATTATTTGCAACTGTTGGCATTCTTATTATAGTAATATTTCTGAGGTAAAACATTGGTTTATTTGGAAAACAGAAGAAAGACCAATGAGCCACTATTAATGTATTGTCAACATTTCACACTATGGGTTTTGTGCATTCCTCTTTTCTTTAATATACAGTATCATTCATCTGTAACCTCCTCCTCTCCCCGCAGTCTACCCCTCCCTTCCACATATCACTTCCTCTGGTTTGTGTCTCACGTTGGCACGGCTGAGTCAAAGAAGTTTTGTCACAGTCTTCTTGGGCAGTGACTTGCGTGTACTGTGAAAAATATTGCAATATTGGGGCCTGGAAAGGGAAGGAAATGAGGCAGAATCAGTGACGCTGTGACATCACAAGGTACACTCACGAAATAGAGTGCACAGTTTGTTGTACGATAGTAAGGTGAACATCTGTCATCACTTTTAAAAGCCCCACCACTTTTAATCTTCTTCCCCTAAAACCTTTTTATTGTAAACAGATTTGTAATGTTATCCAGTTCTGTTTTATTATTATGAACTATAAATACGTTTTATATTGCAAATGCTATCAACAATGACTTCTGATACAGGAATTAGATGTGTATGCACCCTAAAACTAATATTTTGGGCCACTGTATCAGGCATTAGATGGAGATAATGCATTAGCCAACCAGCTCCTACTTGTCATTTTTCAAACACAGCCTGTAACATTGTAGTTGGAGCTGATTGGCTGATGCTTTGGGCCAGGTGTATCATGCTTCAAAAAGTGATAAAATGGAAAGTAATAAACAACCAACCAATCAGTACCTAACTGTCATGTTACAATAAACAAACAGCCAATACAGTATGCCCCAAATGGTCATGTTACAATCTGGGTTTGAAAAATTACAGTTAGGGATTGTTTCTTGATCAATCTCCATGTAATCACTTTTTGAAGATTGAAACATCTGGCCTTTAATCTCGTTTCACTGTATGTATGATACATTATGTATAGACAACATATTAGCTAATAAAACAAACAAAAAAACAACAACTCATTATCCCACACAGATTAAGAAAATCTCACTATATGAAATGAGTAATATAGGTATGGAAATGACAGTTTACATCCAGAAATTAACACAATTAGGGCCTCATTCAGATCACATCGGTACTGCGTCCATTCGCACGCAGTACCGATGTATCTGCGCATGTGTAGGCATTTGGTGCGTGCACCCTGCGAACCGAGAGGTCGCCGTGGGTGCACGCACCAAATGGCGGCGTGGGTGGGGGGGGGGCGGAGATGGCAGGGGGGTGCCGGGCTGCCCCTTTACCATATGGGAACGCCCAGCGTTCCATGGGCGTTCCCATGAGAACGCTGGGTGTTCTCATGGTAATGAGGCAGTGACGCGGGTGTGGGGGGCGGGTAATGTCAGCTGCCCGCCCATTTCCATGCCAGCATGCACGCAAATGTAAGTAACTAAAAAGTCACTTATATATGCGTGCACGCTAAACATCATTCGATGGTCGGTGACCATCGAAAGATGTCGGCGGTTACCCGAGCCATGCGAATGGATGTTTATGCAAAACATCCATTCGCAGCTGTTCGGGCGAAGCCACACTTTGAGGGGTCGGCGGGGGGGTGGTCGTTCGCCAGGCGGGGTTTGGTGGACTCGCAAGGATGCGAATTCGAAGCCTTGCGAATCAACCAGAATAACTCCCTAAATCCACTTTGGATACAGGCAGTTTATCATATTAGGAGCCAGATTCACTAAGCTTCAAAAGTGATAAAATGCAGAGTGATAAACAGCCAGCCAATCAGCTCCTGTCTGCCATGTCACAGACTGTGTTTGAAAAATGTCAGGCAGGAGCTGATTGGATGGTTGTTTATCACTCTGCATTTTATCACTTTTGAAGCTTAGTGCATCTGGCCCTAAATCTCATCAGGGTGAGATATAGATCACTGGCTGCTGAGGTGGATGGCTCCATTAGTACTAATGGCTGCACTATTTGAGTACTTAAAAAAAGCAATTGTATGCTAGGGATGAGGAACCTTTGGCCCTCCAGCTGTTGTTGAACTACTCATCCCAGCATGCCCTGCAATAGTTTTAGCATTGCCAAATAGCAAAACTGTAGCAGTGCATGCTGGGATGTGTAGTTCAACAACAGCTGGAGGGCCAAATGTTCCCCATCCCTGCTGTATACACCCATTACTCAAATCAGATAACATAAGGGAACATATATGATTGAATCTTTTATTTATTAGACTACTACTGGATTGTTCTTACTGGGGATGCAGTCCTGTCACTCACGTAGACCTCTTCTTGCTGCAAAATACCTATAGTGACCTTAGTTTAGCCCCACGTAGTAAATGCAAGCCAGATAGTTTTCTGTGTGGACTCTACATGAAATACATTTCCCTTGGCAGCATCTGAGCACAGATGGGACTCTCCGTGGCGATGGATAGAGAGCTCAGTGTGTTACAGAGCACATTCCACAGGTGTGTGCCGCCTTTATCACCATCAGTGGCATCAAGTTAAAGAGGAGCCCCCCCTCCCCTAAAGGGATGATTGTTTGTTTTGTTGTGTTCAGAAGCTATTAAGTAGGATTAGGCCTCGGACTGTAATGAGATCTACCAAGGAAATGGTAGGGCTGATAACCAGCTTTTCCAACAGACAGGATTCTTATGGAAATGTATAAGTAGCCATCCTTGGGCTGGCACTGCTTGTAGGTTTATTGCCATTGTTCCTTTTTAATTGCTGAAGAGATTAGACAGTAATTAGGGCAGGATTGATCCCCCATAGGAGCAAGGGCTACGCCTGCCTGCTCCTGTCCCGCGACATTGCAGTTTCTTATGACATGAGATGTACTAAGCTTCGAAGAGTGATAAAGTGGAGAGAGTTTAAGGGGTCTATGTACTTTGGAGAGAGATAAAGTGGATGGAGAAAATGTACCAGCCAGCCAGCTCCCAAATGCTATTTAAAAAAAAAAGCTGTAATGTGGCAGTTAGGAGCTGTTGGCTGGACCAGTATTTCCATCCACTTCCTCTTTCTCTAAGGCGACCCCCAAATACCAGCTGTTCCGCTCCTATCTGCCATGTTACAGGTTGTGTTTGAAATATGACCGTTAAGCCATGTACAAGCCACAAGGTGTATACCTGGCGATATTGGTGCAGTACTGGCATATGCACTTGCCGATGACAGTGGAGCGGGGAGTAGCAGAGCACGGCCCTTGTTAATGATAGCCTCCCTTGTCTGTATATGAAGGACGACGGAGGGCATCATTAATGAGCAAGGGGAACGCATCCTTGACAACATTTAGCATACACACTAAGCAATATTTTAAACAATATCGCTTAGAAGGTAAAAAATATATTTTAAGCATTGCCTAGTGCAGTCGTTTCCAAACTCTCCATAGCTTAGTACATCTGCCCTGCCACTCATTGGGCGAGATTCACCAAACACAAAAATGCGGGAGGGGGGACCCGCAGCACATCGCCGGTCATCGCCTTGGCGTTAATAATCGCATATGTTACTGCATATGCGATTATTAACAATGCGAGTGCCGGCTATGTGCTGCGGGGGTTGTTAGAGAATCCCGCCCATTGTGCAGCATCCTTCTCAGGTCTCAGTGGGGTGATCCCAGCATAGCGCCTCTGTGTGACAAAACTGCAAAGCAGCTTACATCACTTCTTGTATGGTGCCGAGTAGCCGGAAGAGCGTTGTTCTTACCACAGCCAGACAGCACCCCACCCCTACCACTGGGAGAGATGGTGTCACTCCATGAACTGGTTCCCAGATATCCCTGCACAGGCTCTGTCCAAATCACAGCCATAGGTCTCATCTAGCTGAGAAATGGCCTGTACATGTTATATAATAATAATATCAGTGGTATGTGTATTTCTGAATGCATACTGGATGTTGCTACGTCTTGTCTGGGAAGTTACTGCCTGTCCGGTGAGATCAATATTGATCACAATATGAGCACTGGTGAGACATTGAGACATAAGGCATCATGTTCAACAAAGAAACCCAATGATGCCACCTCTTAATAAATACAGGCCATTGTGTATGTGTTTCTGCATTTCTGGGAGTGTTTGTGCTTGTGACTGATGTGACACATAAAAATCCAGACTCAGCAGAGCAATACAGAGTGCTGCAGGAACGGGGCAAGGCAGTCTTTTGTAATGGATCCTCATTGTCATGGGAAGGGGATTACTGTGAGCACTAAGGGACTTTTTTTGTGTGATCCCGTTAAACTTTAATGATGTCAAGTGCATGTCGTGTGTAAAAAGAGGGTGGTCTGCCAAGAGAATAATCGAAAGAATTTGCTGAATCTCTCCTTCCTTTATACCTTGGGACGGGACTGAAGAGAAGAGGAGACTCCATGGGGTTCTATTACTGTATTTACGTATGTGAGGAATAACTAACAGAATGTCCTGTTATTTTAATACAGTATCTGCTGGTTGCATTATCAGTGACTCTGTTACTCACTTGTGAATTACCTGCAGCTTCTACCCTATTCCCAGTAGTCAGACATAAGTTGCCGCATGTTATACCGCTTATATATTATTGGTTGTATTTATAGACAAGAGGGCACATGTCTACTTTTGTATTAGTAAATTAAATCTGAGTACTATATCATTTTGAATGGGAGGCTGCTGTTAGCGCAGTGTTATAGCGAATAGACACGGCTGCGGTTCTATACTAGAAAAAGGGGGGGACCTTGGATGGCACGCAATAATTTAATACATAATACGAGGTGCTACCATGCAGTTCTATATTGGTCAGGGATGCAATTAATACTGATTCGAAAATACTTTATTTTTTTAAAATAACCACTTTATGTTGCGTAATTTTTCTATATTTAAAGGCCTAAATGTGTGTGGATACAAAATTCTATGCTTGCACCTATCAGGGGTCCGAATGCATCATTTCAGACTACACTGGTCATTGTTGCCAGTTACCAAAACCGAGACCCATTGAATTGATGAGTCAGAAGGAACCCATCTCATGTACAGAAATCACAGGGCACAATGACAAATGCCTCTCGCCTTTCTGTGGGCTTTCTGTCGCTGTCTAAAACATTAGTGATAGGTTCTGTCTGAGGGCATCCTAGATCTTACACCTCAGAGGGAAACTGTGCTTTAACGTGCCTAGTATTTAATTCATGCCCGCAATGGACATGGCTGTTGTATAGTACGTTGATACAGAAAGCACATCATTCATTACAATGTAGCATACTAATTTAGTAAAACTATCACTGAGGAATGGGGCATTTTGTGCCTCAACGTGATGACCGTAGTAACCGGGTCTCATTTTACTATACCACCCCAACTGTTTATATTTATGTGGCAGATTCATGATTTAAGGGCTCGGTATCACATTTTTGCCCCTTAATCAGAACATTAGGGAATGTCCCATTTACTGCAGCAGCCCATTGGGCACAGGGCAAAGCATGGATACACCTGGCCTTTGTGCACACTGAGGAGCTTCCTAGCGTAGTAGGCATGCCCACAGGTGTGACCACACCCCGGTCAAGATGCAGCCACAGCCACATTGTGACAAGGCCACGTCACTACTACATGTTTCCTGATTGATCCTCCGCAAATGTGTGAGATATGGTGCAGCCCATAAAATGGCTGCTTCCACTCATCCATTTGGGCTGAGACTCTTTTACCTTCGAATTTAATGTCATTGTACTTAATTTATTTCACTTAATAAATTGTCAGCATTCTATTAATAAAGCAGAGTAAAGGCACTCTCGTGTTTATATTTTCCTATTTTATTATATACTGAAAGACTATGGGCGGTATTCAATGTGAATACCGGCGACGTGCAGCGAATCCTGTTTCGGATTCCCTGCACATTTGCCACTGCTCGCTGCGTTCCGGAGCCTCGCCGGCTCCGGTATTCAACGAGTCAGGGGCTCGCTGCCCCTGACCGGCGAATTTGAGCTCCTGCGGCGGACGCCGCAGGGAGCCTGAGGACGGTGGCAGGCAGGGAGATGGAAGTCTCCCTGCCTGTCCCAGAACGTTTGTGGGGGGGAGGTGGGCTCCCTGGGTGCCAGGCAGCACAGGCTGCCCCCCTGGGGTGCCAGCAGGGGACCGGGTATATTCACTACACCCGATCATGCATATGTAATGATCGGGTGTAGTGAATATATGAATATCTAATGAGCGGCTCGGCTCCGGCCCCCTGCTGACTGGTCTGTGTAAAAAAAAAATATATATATTTTTTTTAATTAAATATATATTCATGTGCTTACAGCACATGAATAAAAATAGCATGCCCCTCCTCAGAATAAAATTCCAGATTTTTTTACACCAATTGTAAAAAACAAAACACTTTAATTTAAAAGTTCACCTTCCACTTCACCATAAAAAGATAGCGATTGCTACTCGGTGAATCATGGCGAAAAAAACCTTGAAATGTATTCGCCATCTGGTCATTGAATAGGGTGATTCACCGTTTTAGTCAGAAATTCGCCTTACAGCACAAAATCGCCATAAAAACCTGGCAAATCAGCCTCATTGAATACCGCCCTATGGGGTATATTCAATGCGGCCAATGAGGGGTTTTAATGGCAAGGATGGCTTGTTTTTGTCGAGGAACACTGAAAACAAACCATCCTCGCCGTTTAACCCCCTCGCCAGCCGCTTACCCTATTATATGTTCTAGGGAAATCCTCTCCGTCGGAAGACGATGAGGATCCCCCCAACGGCGAAATTTGCCGCTAATACAGTGAGCCCGCTGCATATAGCCGCGAGTCTCGCCATTTTGATGGCCGCACTTGCCTTTTCAACCTCACTTTTTAAAAACAGCGGGGTGAAAACGGTGAGTGCAGGGGGTGAGTTGAATACTGAGGGCGAGCAATAGGCACTGCTTGCCATCATAGCTTGCCTGTTTGGCATTGAATATACCCCATATATGCTACCATTATATGGAGGAAGGAGACAACAGCATTTAGCACAGTAGGTTTATCCTCTTCACATTCCAGAAATAATTCTGTATATTACATCCACTTATGTCAACATACATAAGAACCCCCGGCGTGCCTGTAACAGTACAGGTAATAAACATTAATGTACAAAAGAAGATGGGTTTATATCTGTCAACATCATGCACACAGCGCAAACCGTAAATGTGTCCTGCAACAAGGATTGGGGACAGTTGACCACGAAAGTTAATTGTAGTAAAATGATACTTTTTTTTGCCTTATTTACATGCTATAAGAATGATCTGTTCTTACATTTTAAAGAAACGTCGTAAATATCTCTTCACTGGATACTGTACGCATATACATAGCTAAGATTCCTGATATAGCCATATAGAATTCTGTGTGCCGCATATTAGTTTTGTTAAGGGGGAAGCACAATCGTCAGAGTTAATTAATTCAGCGACTTCTCGCTGACCTGATCTAACCTCACAAGTGTCACATCATAACAGAGCCACGCGTGTTTTATTCAAGGTTGCAGCAGATGAATGTAATTAAGTTGTTTATACAATGGAGCCTCACATTGGCTATGTTATGTAACCAGTCTCCTCTGTAATTTGGTTTTCAATTTTTTTTTTTTTTATAGCTCATGTCCCAAAGTCAGTCTTTCGGCCCAACAGTGTCATTTTCGGACATTTCCCTGTCTGTGTGCCACTCTTTTTATGTGTTCTATACATGTGAATTGAATTATTATTCTTGCTTATTTATATACCACAAGCAGTTTTTGTAAGAATATATGTCAGTCATTGCAGTGGCTGTCTCATTTTAGGGTGCAGTTTAAAGTTCTTACATACAAGCGCACATCACTTACACACTAGTATTCATTTGTTGTCAGATGCTAATTACCTACTGGTATGCTTTTGGAAACATACACAACCATTGAGAGAACCTAAAAACTGAGGGTTTGGATTTACTCAGATCTTATTGGCTATTGGCTGTCACATGTTTTGGATAGCCAATAAGAACAGTATGGATGAATCCAACCTTGCACTACTTTGGCGGTAAATCCGAACCCACACATCTCTAATAAAAACTCTGCTAACCACTGCACCATCCGTGCTGCATGCTTCCAAGTAGAGGTCTGTGCATGGCAAAGAGAGCTGCACAGAGAAGCACTGGCTCAACATAATGAAGTTACAAACCTGACTGTGATGATCATTGGTTTTGGAAGAATGTTCATCCATTCTGTTCCAACAAAGAAGTACTAAAGACTTATTTATCATAAGGCCTAATGATCTGAACTTTTATACCGCATTGAACAGACCGGAGCCCGAAACTAATTTTTTTTTTTTACATATATTTTTTGCCAATGTTTAAGGACACTGTTTTTGTCAGGATCTATGGAGTTGTCGAATTACTCTCGTTTTAGGCTGCAGTTTCCACTATAGTGAAGGCGTGCCAAAGACTGAGCGATCCTATATCTAAAACTTCTCTATAATTAGATTACCTGATAATTCATTCAAGCTTATCTGAAGCCAGGTAGGAACAGGACAGACAAGCATAGCCTAGATATCTCTGCCCTGACGCCCTGCTTCAGGAAACATTGTCTGACGACTGACCTAATTCCCCTGAGCATGACAGTTCAACTCCAGAAAACGACAGAGTGGCTTAATTCTTTAGAGAGGTGACTGGTTCTTTGCTGATGTAATTTATAATTGTGTGCTTCATTTTAGAAGAGTGATCAGATTGCAAGCTCTTAGGAACAGGGTCGTTTTCTTTTGTAAAATAAAAGCAATTGTATAGATTCCCTGTAATGTAGCGGTCAGCCTGCACAGAACAGATGAATGTCGCACGGTTCCTACTGGTCATGTGCGCTATTTTGCGGCTGCATTGATATGTCAGTTACTAGATTTACACTCCCTTCTGCAGAACTCGTACGGTAGTTTAGCCAACAGGGGCATGTACCTGGCTGTAATCATGACACACATTTCCTTCCTTTACAAGAAATCTATTTTAATCAAAGTTAACATTTCCACGGGTAGTGGTACCCCCAATAATGCCAGACCCATTTGACTAGTCAGAGACGAACGAGCATTTGCCACAAAGAAATATTTGCTTCTGAATCATCCTCTCTATATTAATGAGTGATTTATCATCATTTTACTTATGGGAAGCATGAGTCAAAATGACACTAGCTGTCACTGAGAGCAGACTTTATCAATCTGTGCCATGCACCCTACCACCCCCACCACCTCCCCTGGGGGGTACTTAAGATGTGCAAGAAGAACTATTACAACGGCTGTTTATTATGATTACAGATATGTTTGCTTTGTCTGCCAAAGCAGCATCTTCATTCAGTTTTGACTATTTAATCTAAATATATAGTAAATATATGCACATGTGCCCAAGCTACAAGATCCACAGACGTGCACAGTATCCATTAGAGTTGCTGCATTTACCCACTGCTGGTTGTATCTATTCAGCCCAATTGCAGGTATTACTTTCGGATGGTCTTTTATAAGAAAGGGATTACCTCCTGCCTCCCCCTCCCACGCAGGCAAGCAATTACAATGCAAAACATCACTGACTGAGATCACTATGCCTGGAAAGCAGAGTGATTTTCACCTCTTTAAGATAAGACAATGGCTCATATTCTAAATCAACATCCACCCCCCCTACCACCACAAACACCTCTGTCTTACTGCATTTGAATCTCTCAGCAGGCAAAAGGGACCCCCGCCATTCTTCACTCCTTTATATACATACAAAGGGATGTAGACAGAGAATTGCTGATTAAGATCTTAATTCCTTGGTTCTATTTACTTGGGGAAAATGGCATTGCTGAGATGAGCCATCAAGGAGATAAGCTCGATCCCCCTCCTCCTACTGCCCTCCTGTTCCCAGCTAGCTCAGGTGGGCTTTTTGTAGCTTGTGAGCTTGTAGCTCGGCCTTTTGGCTAAGATCAAGTGTAGTATCTGTTCTTATCAGTTGGGTATGGACTGGCCTCTGGCAGAGAATAGAGTGAGACTGAGTAGCTGCTCTGATGGGCGGAGGGTGTGGGACCCCTCTGTTTTTTCCCGGGAGTAGTGAAAAGTCTCACTAAGTATCTTCACCTCTGCCAGTGGTAGGAGGCTCCGTAAACCCACTGGTAGGAGGGGGGGAGAAACACTGGGCTTAGTAGTTTGACTCTCTTGACGGGGTTCGTAGCCCCCGAAGGATGAGACAGCGAAAGGCTCAGTCTAGTATCCATTCCCAGGGAGCGGAGAAAGGCTGGGACTGAGTAGATGGCTCCTGTTCCAGAGGTTCGTAGCCTCTGATGGGGAGACCGCGAAAAGCTCAGCCGAGTATCTTAACCCTGGGAGCGGAGAAACACTGGGACTGAGTAGATTGCTCTTCCGAGGGGGGTGCAGCCCCTAAGGGAGTCTTTCGAAAAGCCCAGTGGAGTACCCATTCCCATGCCAGGGGCTGGAAAGTACCTGCTGGTGAGACGGAGAAACACTTGGTCGGACGCTGACTGGCTGGCTGCCTGGAGTCCGAGGCTGCACTGTGCCCCCGGGGAAACTCGGGGGTGCCGGACATGCACGGGTGATCCCAAGTCACCTTGCACGAATGGCACTCGCACTGCGCACTTCCCTTTAGGTTAGCGCCTCACGTCCTTACCCTGTCCTTTTGGATGGGGTAGGACAATTTTTCACACCCCCCCCCGGCCTTCTGGCTAGGGCCTTATTCTTTTCTTTTTATGATTTGCACGTTTTGCACTTCACGTTTTTCGTTAGTTTGTCACGTTTTTTCATTTGGGTAGTGCGGCTGTCCCTAACGGGCCTTCCGTTCCCCAAACGTGACTGGGACTCTTCACCTTTTGGGGAGAGTCCCGGTTCCCTCGAGGGCAACCCCGAGCCGCAAGGCGGAGGGAAGCCTAAGCGGGTCCTTCCAAACCTTCGGGTGCGGAGGACCCACCGTCCGAAACCCTTCCGGGGGTGGAGGAAACGCGGGTCCCTCTGAGCTCCGGCGAAGAGGACCCACCGATCCCTTTTTTCCCTTCCTCGGCCTTATGGTTGAGGGGGGTTAGGGGAACCATGGGGCCTTTCTCCTTTGGGAGAGGGCCACAAGTTCTGTACGGCTGCCCCCTGTGCACGCGTTTAGTCACGTCACTGGTGGTGGTGGGAGCACACCTCGGGCTCCCTGAGTTTCTTCAAACTTTTGTAGCTTGTGATTGACTTGTTCTCATCAGGTCCCATCTGAGCGTATAAACGGAACCTCACAATAGACATTGGCATGCTCAGTGATCTTTGTAATCAAACACTTAATCATACCGGGGATAATAATTGTATTATTACTATTCCCTCCATATATTTTATTTACTGGAGGAGTAGCCAAAATCGTGACCTATTCTAAATTTATGCGTATGGATTGTACACGACCTTTGCATTCATTCATTTATCTTGCACACCCTGCATGGAGGAGGTGTAAGTTATTATTACCAGTTATTTTATGTATATATATACAGTATGTGATGAGGGCTGCTTTAGTGGTTGGGAGCAGTGTGTTCACATAGAGGTGTCTGCGTATGACGTTCCCTAGTCACATGATCATAGTAGGCATCCAGACTTTTGGATTTTCCAGCGAGACTCAATAAGGCCTCGTTTTTTTAAAGCGATTTGTATACCATCTGTTTACTGTAAGCTGCAATCAGCCACTTACTAAACATTGCTTATGCTTGGTCTATAATGAATAGACTGCATTCATATTGCTATGCGTAATTGTCCAATAGCAAAACATAATGGATTGGCCACAGGGATCATTGATCACTATTGCAGATGTACTGTAGAGAGCTGAACGCAACCCTAGTTAATCCTTCCATGGATGGATACAAATCACTGTAGGTGTGAATTCATAATCTGGTCCTCATCGATCAACTCTTGTGTTCTTCCATGGTTTCATATTTCCCATAGTGGGAAAGTGAGGGGGACTTTTAGATAACAGATGAATTGGTTCATGTTGTACTTTACATTTCCATTGCGCACTCATTCAGAAAATGTTATTTTAGCGATGTCTCAATGATTGGATGTAGTAGTAGTCTCTGTAGTCACAGATTTGGTACAGCAATAACCGGCTCCCTTGACTCTATAACCTGTCCGTCAGCAGAGCCAATGAGGTGTCATTAATACCGACCTTGCAGGATACGGTGTTATCAGTTGCAAGGAATGAGTTAATAGCAGTATGTTGTACCTGAGGGACCGGTTATGTCAGTTCTCAATTTGGCAGGATCATGAGAGGGGTGTTTGCATTAGTGGGGGAAGGACTCTCTCCCCCCCCAGGTGTTGAAAAGATTTTCAGCTTAGTCCTGCTAGAGCATTTCAGCTATTGTGACAGAGAGGAGCAATAACCACACTAACATTCCTAAAACACACACCCAGCACACACAAGTCAGTCATACAGGAAAATACATGCACACACATCGCTTGCAGAGACAGGAAAACATACATGGACATAAGTTCAAAGGTCATACATAGTATACTTCTTCATGGTATATATCGCGTCACATGTAGATTATCCACCCATAATGTTGGTGCTTCTCTAGTAGTCTTGTGTCACCAGATTAGGTAATGTTCTCACAAACATGAAACCTGCCGAAAACATTTTACGACCGTTTTGAAAGATTAATGTTCTCAGTTTTTTCTCTTTGGTTTTTTTTTACCAGCTCAAAAAAAATCTGATCAGAGATTTTTTTTTAAGTCATTTAAAGGCGACAGATAGTGAGTTGTCTATCTAACTGATTGGCTGGTAGATAAAATAATATCTAATACTAATGTAAAGTTGGCCACACATACACAGAAGTAACAGTAATCAGTCCTGCTCCTATCAGGCAGAGTGGCTTCACAATGGCAGCACTTTCAGCTAATCGCAGTCCAGACTTTCAGTCCCAGTGGAAGCGAACACCTCCCCCAGGGATTTCCAGATCAACATGTGATTGAAGGAGGCCACAACTTCCAATGTGAAGCCAATGCACGTACTGGGATACTCCTTGGGGTTGATGGATTTATTGACCACTGTCAGTAATCACTTGCTTGTCCAGATTACACCCAATTTATCCACCTATGCCTGTTGCTAATTGAATATTGATCCTATTCAGTGCCTGAGCCAAGCACCTGAATCAGGCTCACATGACCATTGTGGCCACTGTAAGGCTATAGAGGAAAGAACATACCTAAATCACATAGTAAAGAAAAAGAATACGGTACATACTTTATAAGCTCCTGTGTCTAATGATATATTTTGGTTGAGGGGCCTATTCTAAAACTCTGGAAAAAAGCCCCAATGAACAGCACCTCCTATTGCCACTATTTAAGACGATTAGACATGTTGAAGGAAATTTACTAAGATGGGCGTTCTATTTCACATGGATGCTATGGACAACCAATCAGAATCTACTTATCATTTATTTAGCACCTTCTAAAAGATAATAGATCATATCTAATTGGTTGCCCTGTGAAATAGAACTCCCATCTAAGTAAATTCTCCCCTTGATTCAGGCCACTTCATAAATAATCTCTGGTTGGTGCAGATAAGATTCTGTCACAGCAAAGTATAGGAGGACTGTCTGGACTACTGGAGAGGAATTGAAATATCTCTCTGAAAGAGCCTTCAGCACAGACAGAAATGAGCCAGATACATTAGCTTAGGGATGCCAGCTCCTAAAGACTAAGCTCTTTGGAGCTTGGCATATTTTTGCAGTCCCCTAGAAGCTATGTAGCCTACTTTGGCAAGTGAAAATTGAGGGACCACCTCAAATATCTTTGATATCTGAGGAAACACCCATATTGTAAATATCTCCAATGCTATAGAATGCACAATAACATTTACTTAAACTAATAGGCCTCTTATTATCAGGTGATGATTTATTGATACAAGGGGTGTGCTGCATGTTTCTAGATGCACAACGGTATATTTCAAGTGAACATTACATTTTGTCAAAGTATTCGCCTGAGGAGTCTGTGCAAACTGGCATGCACTCAAACCACTTGGTGAAGCAGCTGGATCAGTATGAAGCAGGTGTGTCTTGTACATGCTGGGCGAAAGTCTTTACTGCAGCTTTGGGTGACTCAAAATGAATCCCAGGCAATGAATTGTGGGATCACAAAGGTCGCAAGGGGTCAGGTCTGGACTGTTTCCTAGACTTGTCTATAGGATGCACTGCTTCTAAAGTGGTACAGTAGGGATATGAAAACGCTTGGCCACAAAAACAGCCACCATCTGCTTGGCCGTGCTGCACTCATGTAGATACTTATGTGGTGGCTCACCTCTAACTGGGATCCACCGGGCCAACTGTTGTGTGTCTTGGGGTAAAAACTGTAGATCCAGGATTAAATGCCACTGTTGGGCTGATGAGGCACCCAGAATGCAGCAACCTTGCTTGAGTCCAAGTTTTTCATGCAGTATCAAGCAGATGGATCCTGATGGTCACCCTGGGACACAGTTTGGCACAGGAACTGTCTTACACTCTGAAATTCGGCAAACCACTCAAACACAGTTGTTCAGGATCGTTCTTCCTCTCGTAAAGCAGCCCGTGGTCGGTCAAAACTCTTCAGCTGTCACAGACCACTCTTGTAGTGGAAAAAGATCATTGCTCTCCAGTGGCCTCTGTGGAACGCCATAAAGAGTTTGTGGTAGAAGTGATGCCAACTTCTTCAGTGTGCAGTGTTGCTTACACGAGGATGGATCAATAAGTACCTGTGTTAAGAATGAAGACGAACATTTCTCACCAAATTTTTTATTTATTTTTCAACATAATCTTTCACGGGAATACATTTTTCCCAACGTCCCTGCCATTTCTTTAAAATGATTTGTCAAACTGCCGTAGGCTTCTGTCTCGATGATGACCTCCTCGTTTGAGCTGCATTTTTTGCCCCGCAAGCCATGTTTTCAGGTTAGGGAACACAAATAAGTCGCAGGGAGCCAAGTCGGCGAGTACGGTGGATGCGGCAACAATTCATAGCGCGAATCATGCAATTTGGCCCCAATAATTCCGGATGAGGGAGCTGGTGCATTGTTGTGGTGGGAAAAAAAACGAACCTATGAATCAATCTGAAATTTGGTATGGCGTTGTTAGAAAGATGGAAATATATACACTATAGCAGCGGTTCTCAAACTGTGGGTCCTGACCCCAAAGTGGGTCCCGACCACCTCAGCATGGGGTCACAACTCCATGTTGCTGATCGTTAGGCTAATGTGTCTGTGGAGGGGGACAAGGTATAACTCGTTGAGTAAACACCCACTGCTTCCCTCTTCCATCCCCCTGTCACCCTTTTGCGTCCCCTCCATTACCCACTGCCTTACTGTCACAAAAGCAGTCACTTCACTGATCATACATTCAGTAGTAACTTGCTGGGGTCCTGTATTAATTTTTATTGTCCCAGAGCAAAATAGTTTAAGCACCCCTGCACTATAGTAATACCAACTTTCCTCAGCAACGCCACCTGTCTTCAAACACAGGTACTTATTGATCCACCCTCGTATTTGGTTCTGTGCTTTGTCATTTCACCGTAACTTTAGTCAGGAATTACAGTCCACAACCACACGACAGTCAGATTGTGTCTACTTCTGTACAGCACATCCAGAAACTTATTGCACACCCCTTGTACATTTGTTCATGCTTAAATCTGACAAGCGAATACAAACAACACACACGTACACACAAACAAACACGCACACCTTTCTCTGTATGTTTTACTGTCTTCTTAAAATAATGTAATCTCATTGAGGATATATTTTCCTTTTAAACTTCCCCAGACAAAGGACTTGACATTTATTTAAGACCTCATAAATTCCTCTCATGTATAAGTTCCTTGTATATGCGTGAATTTAAGGCAGGGCTGAGAAAATCTAATAAGGAAGGGATTCATGGCCACTAAAATGTTGCTCTTGGCTCGCTTTTGTATATATTATATAGATCTCTATGGCTGCAGTTGGTGTCTGGCTCCTGATAATGTTTGTTTGGCTGATAATTCTTTATAGTTATTACAGCGGTTGAGACTGGTAGGTAGTACAGCAGCAGAAGGTGTATTCGCCTACTTCAATGGTCTAAATTATTTATCTAATGCGTGTATTATAAACATAAAATAAATGAAATAAATACAAGTTAAGTAAGAGCATTAATTCATGCAGGTTGCCACATAGGCTTTCTGTTGCGTCTTATTGTTAAATAGACATACAAGGAAGACGATGTAAACTAATATTGCGGCACTGTATCACGTAGAGAAATACAGCGGAATGGGCCTGTGCTCATTAATAAGTAACAATTGCATTTCTTAAGTACAAATCCATTTTAGTTAGTACAGTTTAGCCCTAAAGGTGCACAATTGAACTATAATTGAACACGTTATAAATAAACATAGTTAAGAGAATTTGGAATCGCAAACTTATTTTATACTGTGTTTGCCCCTAGGGATGCCAAGTTTTTCCCCCTCTCTATTCCCTCCTGTGACTACCCCCTCTGTCCCACTGCCTCCCCAGTCTCTTCCTCTACGGCCTCTCAGTCTCTTTCTCTCCTGCCTCTTGTTTCCCCTCAAGCCCCGTACACACAGGTCGGCTGGTGCTGATGACATGCTTATTCATGGACCGTTCAGCACACATCGCTGCACACTCGTGATGTACCCGCGATGTGTACTGAGTGATCTGTGCGGAGCAGCGTTGTGCGTTAAGATGTCAGACAAAAGGTCCTGACATTGGCCCTTATTCTGATCTAAGCGGTAACGGCCGCATGCGGCCGTTCCGCCGATGTTTTCGCTCTGCGCATGTGCAGGCGAAATCGCCGCACAATTTTTTTGAACGCCGCAAAGGGGGTGGATAGGGGCGTGAGGGGCTAATTAGCCTCATTTCCCTATGCATACGCCCAGCGTTTCATGGGCGTTCCCATGCAAACGCGGGGCGTACGCATGGTAATGAGGCTGTGACGCATGTGTTGGGGGCGGGCATCTGACATCGCCGGATGTCAGCTGCCCGCCCCCATACATGCTTTCACACGGACAAGTGTCCGTGAGGTCTATGGGTGCGGGAGCTGGTGGAGCGTGCGGCCCTGCCTTCGATGGTCGGTGACCATCGAATGCAGGGGGCTGCTCCAAGATGGTGGAGGCGTATCCCCCGCCATTTTCATGCGGACCGCCACATGTCCGCGTACGGACGGCCGTGGCGATCCGTATGGAAGGCGGGGATTCGCCTGCACGGTCGGAGCCGCATATGCGGCTCCGGCCGCACCAAGCAGAATAAGGGCCATTGTGCAGTGTGTGAGCATTTTTGCTAATCTGATATTTCCTAGGGTTTACCTCATCCCCAAATGGGTGGACATATGCAAATGATGTGTGGTGTGGCATTGGTAATGTATAAAGAAACAATCGCACAGTGTGTGCTACTGATATCTGACACTGAGAAAGAGTGTGAAGGTTGTTGGTTCAACCAGAACATCATATTATAGGGAGCTAGCTTTACACTTCGTCTTAATTTTAACTTCAGTCGACTTCTGCTTTCCCAATGTCTTCATACACCGTGCCATTGACCAGTCACCAGCAGAATGCCATCTGTCCTAACATGCAGAACCGGACTGGCTCATGGGGGAATTGCTGGGATCCGCTGCCACTGTTGGAACTGTTTAAAGGCACATAGCTTTCTGCACTTGCACCTACAGCTCCTTGTTGTAGGATACCGTGATGCCATTTTTAGGTGCCGAAATAGGTAGAGAGCGGGTGCCTCTAAACATTGTCCCAGAATACACAAACAGCGAGTGGATCCTGACAATTCCAAAGTGAAACAAAGATTAGAATGAATGCAATTTCCCAAAAATATTTCATAATGGCATATCACTGAAAAAAGTAGGTGCATCTTCTTAATGAAGCAAGGGAGGCCCTTCCTCCCTCCATCCTCCCTCTGGGTGCTGTAAACCATTCAGTAATAAAGGCCCTTCCTCCATCCACCCTGCCTCTGGGTGCTGCAAGCCATGCAGCATGAGAGGCCCTTGCTCCATGGTCCTGCAAGCCATGCAGCAATGAAAGCCCCTGCTCTACCCACCCTCCTGTCAGGTGCTGCAAGCCATGTAGCAGGGAAAGCCCTTGCTCTACCCACCCTCTCAACAGGTGCTGAAAGCCATGCAGCAGGGAAAGCCCTTGCTCCACCCACCCGCCCATTGGGTGCTATTAGCCATGCAGCAGGGAAAGCCCTTGCTCCACCCACCCGTCCACTGGGTGCTGCAAGCCATGCAGCAATGGAGGCCCTTGCTCTACCCATCCTCCCGCCAGGTGCTGCAAGCCATGCAGAAAGGGAAGCCCTTGCTCCACCCACCCTCCCACTGGATGCTACTAGCCATGCAGCAAGGGAAGCCGTTGCTCCACCCACCCGCCCACTGGATGCTACTAGCCATGCAGCAAGGGAAGCCGTTGCTCCACCCACCCGCCTATTGGGTGCTACTAGCCATGCAGCAAGGGAAGCCCTTGCTGTACCCACCCTGCCTCTGGGTGTTGGCAACCTATCTACAGAATCAAAGATTTGTAGCATCTGATTTTATGAATCAGCTATGCAAAATTAATATGGCATAATTGATTTTATATAGGGCATTCATATTTGGCATTGATCCCAGAATGCTGGGGCTAAGATCTTGCGGTTGACATTAACAAATGATCTGTTGCGGAACGGCTGGTAACAACATTGTGCCTAGGTTGGGGAGGTGGCATCCTATAACTAGTGATATAGGCTTGTGCACTGGAAGTGGCGGATAAAATACTGTATAACACGTCTAGAAACACCTAATCCTAAAGATCATTATTACCATTAGTTGATCCTACTCAACCTGCCTTGTGCAATGTAGCAGTATGTGTTAATGTTTTGGAGAAGTCTAGTCTTTTGTGGGTTCCTTACCGCACGTTTGTTAACTTTTCAGCATTATAAGCTTTGTACATCTCACCCAATCTATTTATACATTCTTCCAAGAGGACAGTTTGTGTGCTCTGTCCTCCCACTCTTCAGATAGCTCATTCATCCTCTGTAATGAATACCTACCCTTAGTCCCAAACCACTCAGTCTTTGTCACCCAAATCTGTGTGAATGAAAGCATCAAGAAAGAAGACGCTATGTGCTGATGAATGGTACTTGCAACCTATATGACTCCTTAGTGAGGATTAACAGCTAGTTGTTACATATGCAGAATATCAAAGGAAAAGTTGTAATTATAGTTTTCGAAGACCATATGACCAGCCTAGGTTTAACGTTAACACATGATGTATAATATGCTATCAGATAGCCAATATACTGTAGCTCCATCCAAATAGTGTTTGGTTTGTAATGACCTGCGTTTTAACTTTCTATATTTCTTTGTGATTTCATCATAGCTTTTACCTTCTTTTGTAGTATTTACAATAATAACACTTTGTATTTGTCTTATGGAGTATTCATTTGTAAGAACATTGCAAATTGAAGCTGATCATCAGAATCACATATATGACACTTGCGATAATTGCTCAGTGCTGTGTGGCTTGTCTGCGTTTACGGCAGGCATTAATGTGAACGAGCCCTTAATGTAAAGCAGGGATTTAGGGTGCAGATTAGGGATGCGGTCATTTGGTCTACAGAATGATGGTCGACACCATTATTTATTTATTTACAGAGAATATTTGAACATTCACATCAGTCCCTGCCCCAGTGGAGCTTACAATCTATATTCCCTACCACATGTACATGCACACACAGACATTCTAGGGTTAATTTTGTTTGGAGCCAATTAACCTACCAGTATATTTTTGGATTGTGGGAGGAAACCAGAGTACCCGGAGGAAACCCACTCAAGTACGGGGAGAATATACAAACTCCGCACAGTTTGACCATGACCTCAGCGCTGTGAGGCAGTAATGCTAACCATTACACCATCCGTACTGCACCATTAAGTCGACATGGGAATAGGTCGACATGGGAAAAGGTCGAAAGGTCGTTAGTTCGACAGTGTCTAGGTCGACAGTCAAAAGGTCAACATGGGGTTTTTCACTGTTTTTTTAGCTGACATGTGCCGACAGGCGGTATTTCATGCCCTACTATCCACCAGGGCGTGGGAGAATAAAATAGTGTGCTGAGCGTAGCGAGACACCGTGCCCGACGCATTGCAAGTGCAGCGAGCGATGCGAGGGGATGCGGTGCACTGTAAACTGTGTCCATGTCGACTGTGTTGACATTCAGGTTAAAAAAAAACAGTGAAAAACCCCATGTCGACCTTTTTACTGTCGAACTAATGACCTGTCGAAGTAATGACCTTTTGACCTAGAACCATGCCAACCTTTTCCCATGTCTACCTACACCCATGTCAACCAACCTTTACCCATGTCGACCTAATGGTGTTGAACCTTATGACTGTCGACCATCATGCTGTAGAGTGTAGACTAAATGATTCCAACCCGCAGATTAGTATTAGCTAAAGGTTCTAAAGGTGGCCTACACATGTAGAAAATACATTGGGGTTTATTCTAGTTCATTCTTTCTGACAAAATCCTTCTTAGATGGAAAAAACCATGTGCACTGCAGGGGGGCAGATGTAACATGTGCAGAGAGAATTAGATTTGGGTGAGTTATTTTGTTTCTGTGCAGGGAAAATACTGACTGCATGATTTTACACTTCAATATAGATCTCACTTTGAAGAAAAACCCCACCCAAATCTAATTCTCTCTGCACAAGTTACATCTGCCCCACCCGCAGTGCACATGGTTTTGTCCATCTAAGAAGGATTTTGTCATAAAGAATGGACTAGAATAACCCCCATTGTTAGGAAGTTCATATAAATATGTGACACACACACACAAAATAAATACAAATAAGATACAAAGAAAGATGATGTCTTCATGTTCCAATCACGAGACAGCGATAAAGGCAGTCTCATGGGGTTCTATGCCGACTGCCCTCCAGGGACAGAAGCTCGCCCTCTATCCTCTAACCTGGCAATGCTGGAATGTGATTCTCAGGGCATTGTAACAGGAAATTCTGTGTGTTGAAAGCTAGGATAAAAAGCATCTGCAGAGCTGCCCCGGGGGATGTTCTCAGCCTGAGGGGGCTGCGGAGGCTGGGTTACATTAGGGTTAAGGCTGCCTTCTTTCCCCCTCTCCTGGTTATTTTGGGCTGTGGTAAATTACTAGCACATGTCTATACGATATTCACATTGCAGCTTCCTTTACTCAAAGACCCTGCCTAATAACGGGAAGAAATAATGAAATCCCTGCGTATTAGAAGGAGTCAGATTAGGATGTTAGCATCTATCTCTTCCAGCTCACCACCAGTAGCTTCTTTTATGTCCCTATTGGTCAGTACTTGTCATCTGTACATACTGCAATAAACCGATGAACTCAAGCACGAGGCACTAATAATACTATCAAGTTTGTCAAAGACCAAAACTCTTTTCACTAGTATTTTGTCTGGATGACTACATAAAATTGGCAAGAATAAGCTTATATAACCACCAGGCTTCAAGTGGCCGTGCACGACTGCCTTTACTTTCTTGTGTGACTCCCGATAATACCACTTGTAAATAATTGTTAAGATGGATCAGCTTGGTTATGCTATATATGATCGGTATGTTTATGTTTGATTATTGACCTTTTGGCCTCAACATCTTGAATTAGTATTTCTAAAAGCCTTTATGAAGTAGAAAGCAAGTAAGGTTCAAGGGGATGTCATAGGTAGCCATAAAAAGCTTCCATGCGCTGTAATACCAGCCATTACAATAAATGGCAGACACATTACAGAAAATGAGATCCCTGATAGCTGAGGTTGATGTGCTTCAAATGCTAGTTTCCATGGGATCCTAACCACTTTATTTACTTCTTTTTCTGTGCAGCTGTGGAAACGCAAAGTACCAGCTCAGAGGAGATGGTCCCCAGCTCTCCCTCGCCTCCCCCACCTCCACGTGTTTACAAGCCCTGCTTCGTGTGTAATGATAAGTCCTCTGGATATCACTATGGGGTCAGCTCTTGTGAGGGGTGCAAGGTAAGTCACCATAACCTATCCTATACCTTTCTGGGAAGGGATCAACCTTTTTGACATATGAAGATGGGCCGCATGAAGCAGAATTGTATAAGCCCAGTGTTTTATGACACACTTGGGCAATTTTGCAATAACTCATAATAAATTGAGCAATGTTCTCCAGATGTCATGGAAAAGAGCTCTTTGGCCAGTCCTAATTCTCTCTGGCCAGTCCTAATTCACTTTTAGGACATCCTTGTGCATAAAGGGGCCAATTCATAGTTGGTTTGGTAAGCTGTAATGATCACAGCTTACCAAGTGCCTGAGATGCCGTCCACCCGAACGGCCGTCCCCACTGATTCCCCTTGTTAAAATGCGAGTCGCATCCCCTGGCATGGTCACTGACCATTGAATGATGTCTCCTGGCTTCGCAAATAAAAGTTAGTGGGAACTGATTTTTTTTTTGGAGCGCCGGGACGAAGATGGGGTGGGAGGCTGACGTCCTGTGACATCAGCAGTCTGCTCCTGGCAGACATGATTGTCGGCTCGGTGACTATGGAAGTCGCCGAAGCCACTCACAAACCTGAACATGTGCATATTAGACCATACGTTCGCGCAGCCCCCCAAAAATCGGGACGGGGCCAAAGTCACTAAATAGGGAGTAAACTAAAATCACCCCCAAAATACCATGCGCATATCTGCAAGAAAAGGTTGATTTATCAAGCAGTGAAAAAAGTGGAACATTTGCCTAAAGCAACCAATCAGCTTCTACCTGTCATGTTATACAATGATAAATGCCACCTCAAAGCTGATTGGATGTTATCGGGAACTTCTCCACTTTTCTGTTCCTGCCCTCTTTTCTCCACTTGATACATCAACACCTACGGTAATTGTTGTTTTAGCTTTTCCTTACATTGTAGACAACTACTTATATATAATACTATTCACAATACGACAGAGTAGCCATCTGTAGGAGCTAGTGGCATGACTCTACATGCTCAGAAATGACCCCTCTCCGCTGTATAAAGGCAGCGAGTACACTTTACGTGCTGTTATTCCTGATCCAACAATCTGCTTACCTCTCTTTCACCCTCTTTTCCTCTGTCATTGTCTCAGTATCTCCATCTGCTAGAGTTTTGCTCTCCCCTCACTCATTTGTCCCCCTCTCCACATGCCATGATGCATTCATCATCTGTGTCTGTTTAGGGTAATCAATGATTTCAGCTCAGTATTTGCTCCATCCCCTGCTCGCTCACTAACAAGACTCACAGAGGGTGGTACATATTTAAACAGCTCGAGTGGAAAAGGGACTGTTTCATATTTCTAAAAGAAACATTCCATTATTTTGCTAGAACATTTTTCTTTTGATCAATGGCAAGCAGTCTCTTGCCTTGTTTTGATAGTTATCGCTCTTATTTATCTCCTCGAAGTTCTGGTTCATCATTTCTTTTTTACATTTCATGTCAATTGTAAGAAATCCCTCATTGTAAGTGTCTGTCATCGTTCCCATCAGACAATGGGGTAGATGTATGATGCAGTGATAAGGGAGGAGAAGTGATAAAGTGCCTGGTACTTTATCACCGGCCAATCAGCTTCTAACTGTCCCTTTTTAAACCCAGTAACTTAACAGTCAGGAGCTGATTGGCCGGTGATAAAGTACCAGGCACTTTATCACTTCTCCTCCCTTATCAATGCTTCATACATCTACCCCTGTATGTGTTCCACCCACTTGCTCTGATATAAGTTGCCCCCAATTTTTTTTCCCCTTCACTCCTTTTGTTGTATGCTCACCCCATCCATTCGCCTCACACCATTCCCTGTTTCTGGCAGGGCTTCTTCCGTCGCAGCATACAGAAGAACATGGTGTACACTTGTCACCGCGATAAGAACTGCCAGATCAATAAGGTGACACGAAATCGCTGCCAGTTTTGTCGACTACAGAAATGTTTTCAGGTCGGCATGTCTAAAGAAGGTGAGTTATTGTAAACTGTTAAATAATCTGCTGTTCAGGGTGGTTAACGAAAATAGATAATTTCATTAGAAGAGGGGTCAGCACTTTCACACCATGGTCTGACTTGGTTAAGGCTGTGGACTCTGCATTCCTTGTAATCCCAGCACCTCACTGTGTCCCCTGGGTACTCATATAAATAGATTCTTTTCACAGAGCGGCTCCTCGATTCTCAATTCCATAAGGATAAACATATACTCAAGTAACAATCGAGCCCCACTCCACCACTCTCATCAAAGTGAGAAACTCTTTTTTCCTTAACTCCATGGGGAGAAGAGTTACAGAAAACTGCAGAATTTTAACCTATTCGTAAAATGCAATTTAGTGACAGATATAGAAAAAAAAACAATATATAATAATTATGTATCTCCCTTTGTATTTTTGGCTTTGTGCCTTATTGTCTATGGCTTTGCTGTATGGTATGTTCTAGTTAACTTATTTATATTGATATAGTATTATAAAAATCATAACTTCTTTTTAGCTGCACGGCCAACTTTGAAAGCTATCCATTTATAAATTGGAACTTAGCATACATCTCTTAGTCAGGCTCTCAATTCCAATTTCTCAACATACAGGGTGTGAGAATCAGAAAGTGAGAGAGTTTTCAAAAAATTTTAAAGCGGCAATCAATTATGTGGCAAAATCAACCTGGTCATTCAGTGTAAATGATTGCCACTTTAAAAAAAAAAAAGCTCTCACTTTCTGATTCTTAAGGCCGTTTTGAACGATTTTCAGCTGAAATTCTGCAAGTGTATATGGGCCAGCGATGCTCCACTAGCGATGATGCGCACTCCTGCATCATCGTTAGTAAGGTGGTTCATCTGCTGGTTTTACCAGCATGTTTGGGCGATGATATTTCACTTTTTCAACCATCATCGCTCAGTCTGTACGGCGCTGGGCAATGATGGCTGAAAGATGAGCTAGCATCAGCCCAGTGGCCCATCCTGATCCCTCCCCCTGCTCCACATGGAGCACACTGCCCACCGCCCTGCTGTCTGCTCCCGCCCCCTCCTCTGCTCCAGATGGAGCACAGAACGCGCTGTAGTCAATTAATCTACAGTAACTTCCCTGTGTGGCCTTACACTTAGAACAAATGCACAGACATCATTATCATGGAGTATGTGCATGGGCCTTAGTGGCACCCTGTGCAGCCTAAAAACTCCACGTGTAAGCGTGCTGCTAACAGGGCAAGCCTCGTGGGAAGAGGTGTGGCTTCATAGAAAGGGTGCCTTACCTCCCAGATTTACCCATGTTTTTGTCACTCCAGTGGTCCAGGAGATGCTGGGCAGCTTCCAGAGACTGCCTTGTCTGCAGTAATGGCCCCTAAACTGTGAGAGGAATCGGGTGCTGATCATAATGTTACAGTGCACCCGACTTATGTCACAAAGGAGGAGACAGCATTGTGTTGTCACTCCTGACACCTGTGAGCAGCCCACACCCCCCTTATTATTGTTTTGATACCATTGAGTATGTGCCAAATACACACAATTATGGATTAAAGTGATGCACTGTATATCAAATCAATCAACACAGTCTCCTGGTGCATCCTAGTCACAGAACATTGCTACTAAGGCACTTTTTTGGGTAAAAGTCCCAATAAAGACACCCCCAGCAGAATCTCACAATCACGCCAAACATCTCCCTTCCCATGGAGTATTGAGGGTATTTGTATTAGGACGCATCTGTATTTTGACCAGTTTTTACAGCTGGTTGTTTCTATCTATGGGGGTATTCCATGTTATATACATATTGCTGGCATTTTGTCCGGCTTTTCCATTGATGCAGGTTCGACTTTGCTTTAAAGTTGAATCTGCATCCGCAGAAAATAGCCGAAAACTGCCGTATTTTCCATAAAACACGTGGATCGGTGAGTAATCCACTGTTCCACGAGTTTTCTGACCATGCCCAATTTTCCGACAGCTGGAAAATCAGCACTTGGATTCAATAGGGCAATTGTAAATTGGACCAAAATCGGCGAAATAGTGCCGATTTTTCAACTGTTCTAAAATAAAGGATTGAAGGCCCCCTTATAAGTGTATAATGAATATACTTCTACTCAATGCATTGAATTGTAGAAAGTCAGTAACCAACAGAATTTATGCCAACATGGGTACATTTGTAGCAGAGATTCGACTGGAGTTTGTAGTAAATTCTAATGATGTAGAATGAGGAAGGAACTCTCTGATCACTATCATTTTTAGCAGAAGTATTCAATGTTACCATAAATGCAGCAAGTGTACAAACAATCGACAAAGCACGCATACAAAAATAAAGGGATTCTGTGCAATTCCAACAAATTTAACTAGTTCTATAAAACAGATGATGTGCTACACCAATGCCTGGAGTGACCTATTGCATATAGATGTTTATATAGAGTAATATTTAGGGAGCTGTGGAAAATAGCCTACGTAGAGAAGGATGTAGAGTGTATAACATCCTGTATAAAGGAAATAATGTGACCTGGTGCCCACACACTAGAAAGATCTGCGATCGTAAGATGTGTGCATAAATTAGCCTTGAAATCTTTTGTCCGTCCTGGACAGAAGATTTCAGGCAAGCGCACATCTTTACCAAAGATTTTTCTTAAGATCCCGTGTGCGTTCCTATGGATCTTTTGTTAAATCTTCTGATCTTTCGTGCAGCATGTCAGATCAGAAGAATCAGCTAAAGATCCACGGGAGCGCGCATCGGGCCGATTTTCGACCGATTATCGGTAAACATTGGACGATAAATCGGCCAATCGGCCCAAAAATCGTTCTAGTGTGTGGGCACCATTACAGAGGGATCTATACTAGTGATAGGATCTATACTAGGGATCTGCAGTATAGTGCACCATTTGCAAATGCAGAGATTGACAAACAATTCCTCCTTGTGTACTCTATCCATGCTTTCATCTGATTTCATATGCAATGTTATTTAGTATAAACCTTTAGAAAATCTATTCTAAACTGGGCTATGGATATCTCTATAACATTTGTTAAAATCGCAATATCTTTAAATTATAATTCACAATGCTCATACCATCCGCCTGTTATTTACACACTCTTTTACTATGTTCCTTGTCTGCTCCGTCTTGTAATCAGTGACTTTCCCTGTCTGTGGTTTCTCATAACCGAGTCCTGGACTCACCTGGGGAACATTCCTTCACCACTCACTGGAGCCAGACTTTACTAGCAGACAGATCTGCCTGTATTCATATCATTGTCATTAGTCACTAGGTATACGCTGTGCATGTTCTCTCAATCTTCCAAGTTCAGCTTTCTATTGCTTATGCACCCAATCTATCTTTATATTTACTGACGCCTTCCCTATCTGTTTTCCTGTCTCAATCTGTAGCCCCTATTGTCTCCTCTTTTTTTTTAATCAGACATGTTGTCTCACGCTATCCCATCTTTTCTGCCTTTATTATGAGAAATCTGAAATTATTTGCTCTTCGCTCTTATTCCCTTTCTCTCCATTTCTATCTCTCCCCCTTTCATTTTTTCTTTCTCTACTTTTCTTCCCCCCCTATCATTCTTTCTCTAAATCCATTTCTATATCTCTCCCCCTCATTTCCCCCTCTCTCATTTTCGATATCTCTCACCCTCTTTCTCCTTTCTACTGTATCTCTCTCAACTACTCATTCTCTCCCCCCCCCCCCTGTCATTTGTCTATTTCTCTCTCTCACTCTCTCTCCCTTTCTCTCCATCTCTCCCTATCTACTGCTCTCTGCCCCTCTCTCTCTCTCTCTCTCTCTCTCTCTCTGTCTCCTCTGCTCGGTCTGTGTGCCCTTCTCATGCTATAAGTGGGTTTCCGGCGCCTGGCTTCCTGTTGTTAGGGTCCTGCACACTTTATCCCGAGGTGAAAAGGAAGTTCACAAGGAAATGTGTGAGGAAAGTCAGGACACAAGGGAGTAGGGTGAGAGAGAGTAGCGCGGTAACATGGACATTAGGGAGAAATGCAAGGTAAACGTTATTTAAAACCAGAATTGGGGAAAACGGCGTTATTGGAAAGAGAATATCATCCTAATCTGTTTTATGATGCATTTTTTGCATCGCATGTATTGGAGGTTTAGAAGTATTTTGACTTTTTATTTAATAGTCTTTTTGCTTGCTGTGATGTCAGTACTATAGTACAGTTTATAACTTTTATCTGCTGTGAGGCCTTTATATGGCTTTCTGCTCAGAGCCCAATGCTCTAACGGAGAAACCGATGAACTTGAGATAAGATACCTTTGTTTTATTATTTAATCTAAATTTGATTTACTGACTTTCTTCACCTTGCTGGTGTAACAAGCGCCCCATTGGTCATGGTTCCCTGCAATGTACACAGTGGTTGGTTTTAGTGAGATATATGACAGTGAGAGGTAAGAGGAGACCAAGGCGATCATCCATCTCCGTCCCCTGTAGTGCTTTAAACCTACCACCTGCAGGCACGGACAAAGGTCAAATTTTAGGGTTAAAGTTCAGGTCAGGAGGTATTTTGTAATGGTGCTCCGACAGCAGACACAAGACTAGTATACTTTCCCAGAACAACCGTCACTCCCACTATCTGAGTTATATGTTGATGTTCGCCTAAGGAAACTGCATCCAACCCCATTTGCACTATACTGTATGGCTACTCTTGACACTTTATACTTATGGTATTAGTCTATCTGCACATCACATTAAGTGATTGTTTTGTTAACAGTAATGTATAGTTTGCTTGTGAGATATGTATTTGATTTAGTAGGATGAACACAATTGTCCTGCTATTGCAAGATTACCAATCCTAATATATATCAAGTCCGCTAGTAAGATTCATATATATAAATCCCCATAACTTGAGATATTTCAGATTGTATTAACATTTGCTATTTTACCATAAAGTATTGTTATATGTGGTCAGTCCATTCAGACTGAGGTGAGGCTGATTGCAGTATCCTTCAATAGGATTGCTGTCAGAAAGTCTGCTCAGCATGGGAAAATACCTTCTCCCTCAATTGTTATTGAATATCTTTAGTACTGATCTATGTTTTACATGTATATTTGTGAATGCTGTTAATTTTTTTCTTACCACAAATATGTTTATATTTTACATTTAGTGGTACACTAATTAATTCAAAGTTTGAAGCTGTATTTTAATTGACACCGGCAGAGTATGCTGTGTGAATTGTAAGAGATCCAAAGGTTGCCCAAGTCCATTCTGTTCATGGGGATGTGGAACTTGAGTGTGTTTTCTAGAGAATAGCACAAAGGCCTGAGGGTGACAAAGCTTGCACCTTTTCTTATCCACATTCTGTGTTTTGTGCAGCTGTACGAAATGACAGGAACAAGAAGAAGAAAGAGATAAAAGAAGAGGTGGTGGTACCAGACAGCTACGAGATGCCTCCTGAGATGGAAGAGCTTATTCAGAAAGTCAGCAAAGCCCATCAGGAAACCTTTCCATCTCTCTGCCAGCTCGGCAAGTACACTACGGTAAGAGGACGCTCGGAGGTGCAGCAGAACCGCTGATTACTTCTATGAAATGTTCTGATTCTGACACCTATAGAAGACCCAGCTCCTATATTACTGGAATAGAGGGCGGCCGGACAGCGATGGCACGGTACATTTTGGCGGAGAACTATTTAGCAGTACTAACAGCGTTGTGTTCCTTACAGAATTCCAGCGCCGACCACCGGGTGCAACTGGACCTTGGCCTGTGGGATAAATTCAGTGAACTTGCCACCAAATGCATCATCAAGATAGTGGAATTCGCCAAGCGCCTGCCGGGCTTCACTACATTGACCATCGCCGACCAAATCACCCTATTGAAAGCAGCTTGCCTTGACATTCTGGTGAGTAGCCCTTAGAGAACAAACTCTCCTTGGCATGTTCTCTCCTGCCCAGTTCTACAGTCTGTGTTTCTAGAGATTACTTTTATGATTTCTATAGTGACAAAACAATGCACAAGTTCCTGTCGTAGCCTGTACCCCATTGTCACTGACCATGGCTCAGCACGTGACTCACTAATGATGCATCAGATAAAGTCACATTCTTGTCTGTCACAGTAGATTTCTACTGCAGCTTGTTAACGTCAGCAGTAGTCTAGTTTAAGTTCAGTTCCATGAGTTATAATGACAAAAATGTGCTAGTGAAAACATGAACTGCTGCTATTTCTACAACAACAGCAACACCCTGCAGCTCTGTGGCAGCTACATATTCTGTGACGCAGGGTGTCTTGGCAGAAGGTACACCAAAAGTGCATTATACACTCTCACCCTGCTGTTATGTAAAGCAGTACTCAGGCACAGCGTCTCCATACTGTCACACTAGCGTACCAGTTTCATATTAAGCTGTGGGAGAAGCTGCGGGAACGTGGAGATATCCCACTTATACACTTCCTGAACATACAAACTCCTTAGAGATAGCGTTCCTGATTCAGTAACCCCAGCATTGTGAGACAGCAATGCTAGCCACTGTCCACTGTGCTGCCTATTTACCAGAACTTTAGCTATACCGTTTCTTATTGGACAATACAAAAAACAACAACAAAACAGCTGCTTCGTAGACTTGTCTGTGCTACAGATAGGTAACCAGCAGCTGCTGTGGAACTACAAGTTACATCAATACTCCGTTGGGCATTTATTGGTCGGGCCTTTAGTTTCCCAGTAACTGGAGAGCTACATGTTATAGTGGTGTCAGCACAAACTTTGCACAGCTCCAGCATGCTATAATAATTATAATGATACAGTTCCGTATACAAGCTACACACTTATACATCGTCCAGGGTAAGGGCTAACACACCCAGGACCAGAATACTGCTGTTAGCCTGCATTAATATCAGAGACAAGAGCAGCTAAACAGACACACATGTGGGCTCCCTGCACAGCAGCAGACATAAATCTTATCAGAGTATCCACCCCATTGAGCAGTAAATGAACCTGACAAATGTCACCACTTCCCCTATATCATGTCTCCCTTTGTTTACTGTCATTCACAGAGTTGTTTTACTGCCTAAGGAAATATGGTGGGACACTGCTCATGTGCAGACACTGCTTAGCAGAATGATCTTATGGGCTGTGAGCAATAGATCTGATACATAAATGTTTCTTTAACATGCGGAAAATGTAATTCAATTTTATTTTTTCCTTGCAGATGCTTCGAATTTGCACACGTTACACCCCAGAACAGGACACCATGACTTTCTCAGATGGACTGACCTTGAACCGGACTCAGATGCACAATGCCGGTTTCGGTCCTCTCACTGACTTGGTTTTTGCGTTTGCTGGTCAGCTTCTACCATTGGAAATGGATGACACAGAAACAGGACTTTTGAGCGCCATCTGCCTAATTTGTGGAGGTATTACAACCATTATACTTTTGATTCAAATATATTTATTTATTTATTAGCAGTTTCTTATATAGCGCACACAGATTCCGCAGCGCTTTACAGAGAATATTTTTTTTGACCATTCACATCAGTCCCTGCCCCAGTGGAGCTTACAATCTATATTCCATACCACATGTACACACACACACAGACATTCTAGGGTTAATTTTGTTAGGAGCCAAATTAGCCTAGCAGTATATTTTTGGATTGTGGGAGGAAACCGGAGTACCCGGAGGAAACCCACGCAAGTACGGGGAGAATATACAAACTCCGCACAGTTAGGGCCATGGTGGGTATTGAACCCATGACCTCAGTGCTGTGAGGCAGTAATGCTAACCATTACACCATCCGTGCTGAGTCTCTTTTTTAATTAGCTGATTTTCACATTTTCCATCCCATTCACTACATTTGCCATTTTTCCCCAGTTATATATCGACGTTCTCCATGCTAATTTGTCTCTGGGCTCACACCAAAAGATCTAAATCCTAAATCCATATTTATTACAAATGACGCATTTATTCGGTCATCAAATTTTCATTACAAATGCACTTGAAAAAATGGTAAAGCATACAATGTAATATAAGAAATATTAAGATAATAATAAAAGTGGTAAACCAATAATAAATTACTAAATGGTGGATCAGTACTTCATATCTTTTTATTGTTCTCCATGGAGATATAAATTAGTAAAAAAAAGTCCCAATGTATGCACCGCTGTATTGATATCGACAGTATCGTGGCCGAGAGTATTAGTATGCTGTTGGATAGTCATATAGAGGAACGAGGCAATGTCTGCAGATGAATTGCTGTCTCTGTTTGATATCCCAGTATCTCATCTCGGCAGCACGCCAGAGAAGGAGTGCGGGAGTTTGTCTGGATTTTTCCACAGTTGCCGCATTGCTGTGACGCATTCTATAAACTGCATTTGTGTCTTTCTACTTAGTTTTTACTTCAGTATTGAGAATAAACTGATGTTTCTAATCCACCTTTCTCATTGCTTTCCATAGATCGGATGGACTTGGAAGAGCCAGAAAAGGTAGAAAAGCTTCAGGAACCGTTACTGGAGGCCCTTAAATTTTATGCTAGAAGACGACGACCAAACAAGCCTTACATGTTCCCACGCATGCTTATGAAGATCACTGACCTGCGTGGCATCAGTACCAAAGGTAATATATGGAAAGCAATAGCTTCCTGTGCTTACTCAGCAGCCTCCTGTGCTGGGTTACTCTGAATGTCAATATAGTTTACTTACTGGTCAAATAAGTGATCGATAGAATGCACAGTGGATGCAGCCTTTGTACATTTATAGTCAGTGCATTCTTAAAACCGCCAGGGGTTAGAGAAAAGAGATGAATTAAGCTAAACTTATAAAGCAACTGTCCTTCATTGTGCAGCTGAGATACTCCTGTTGGAATGGGCTAGTTGGAGATTGTTAGTAAAGCATGGGAATACATTATCCTTACTCAGTTTTATGGCTAAAGCCCCATTCACGCTAGTCGATTATCTGCCGCAGCCGATATAGTCATTATCGATGTGCGGAAGCTTGCATCATTAACAATATTCAGCATACACACTAGATGAGTTTGTAGACATAGATGAGACGTAGATGAGTTTGTAGAGGATATGTGCTGAGTAATCTGTGCTGAACGATCTGAGTGATTTATGTGACGCTCGGCACAGAGCTGAACTCGGCCCGTGTGTACGGGGCATAGGACTTAGCATATGTGATGCTAAGCGATGCAAAGAAGGTGCATACTGCCTCCTGCCTGCATATACGATCACATCAATCTGCGATGCAATTCTGGAAAGTGAACTGTAAAGTGTGACTGTAAAATGACTGCATGTCTACCTATGTCTGTTCAGCTACATGACTCTATATAGCCATGGGTCCTCAAACTGCGGCCCTCCAGATGTTGTGAAACTACAAATCCCAGCATACCTTGCTACAGTTTTGCTATAAGTGAGTGTTAAACCTGTGGCAAGGCATGCTGGGATTTGTAGTTTTTGTAGTATATAGCTGTGGAGGCAACAGAATCGTCATTGGGTGTCACTTTCTGACGCAGACATTACAATACACAATGCAACAGATGGCAAACATACAAAGAAGTATTGACAAATAGGATTGACTAGAATATATATGTAATATAGGGGCAGATGTATTAAACCTTGACAAGAGATAAATGCAAGGGTGATAAAGAGAGATAAACATCCAGCCAATCACCTGCTAACTGCCATGTTACAGGCTGTGTTTGAAAAAAGTCAGTTAGGAGCTGATTGGCTGGGCGTTTATCTCTCTTTATCACCCTTGCATTTATCTCTTGTTAAGGCTTAATACATCTGCCCCATAGAATGTCAGAAATGATTATGTAGCAACAGGCAAAGGGCCTTATTCTGGTTGCGGCGGCCAAACGTACGTACGTTCCATATCAGCGTAGGTTTACCGTACGCGGACGTCCACCCACAAAACATCCGCATACGGACGGCCACAAACACCGACAAAGGGGAGTGGCGTACACTTGAGCGTACGCCACCATACACGGACGGATCACCGCTTATACACCGACAACTGGCGTACAACAGAGCGTACGCCACCGTTTACGGACGGGACTCTTCCGTTTTCACACCGACATCTTACGGCTATCTGAGCGTTCGCCCCCTTGTACGGACGGGTCTCGCCTGTTTTCAATGGAAAACTCAGCGTATGTCACCGATCGTGAGAGTTAGCGTATGTCCGTGCACGCTGGCATACCCTTCACATATATGGCCCTGCTAATTTAGCCTTTCAACTATGATTAAGCCAATTAAATTAATTATTCTAATTGTTATTCAATTATTGTTTTATGTATTTTTATCAAAATGAAAAAAAAAATTGTTTGTATTCGAGTGAAAACTTTGACACATGTCGACTTGTATAGATTGAGTGTGCTGCTGTTTAAAGTATATGAAAACACTTACTGAATGTGTGTAAATGGTTACCAAATAACTACCTTGGCATATATAAGCAGGTCTTAAAAAGAATCTTAACTAAAATGAAACCAACCTTTACATGTAGAGAAGTGTAGAAAGATATGCTTCCAATGTGTTTGAGGGCTGTGTGTGGCTTGCAGGTAGTGAAATAATGGTTTGGACTTAATAGGCTGCAGCATTGCTTATTACATTCAGGTGTATGTGTTTGAGTAGTAATCAGCGTTAATTAGCAGACCCAGGTGTCCGCTCTCATGCGTTATCTGTAGGGGTGGTATGGAGGTGGCGGTAGCGGCCGCCTGTTTTGTGTCCGAAATGCACAGTGCTTTCGCCGATCGAGCGGTAGTAGCACCGTACATTTTTTGTGCACACCCCCGTGTACGCCCAGTTTCCCTCATTATTTCGGACGCTCCCCTCAACACGCCCCTATGCCGCCCACAATGACGTACTCTTGCGGACAGGTTTTTTCGCACGGAAAGACTCGTCCGTGAGCGTTGTGGAGTCGTCGCGCCTGCGCATTGCGGAAGGTAAGCATGCGCAGATCAAAAAAAAAAATGGAACGTACGCTTACGGCCCAGCCGCCCGAACCAGAATAAACCCCAAAATGTACAAAGTTAAAACATGTCATAAAAAAGCTGATATTGAAGCTGTTAAGAATATAACCATAACCACCTTTCCATAACTGTTCCACTTTCCTATCAACAGGAGCGGAGCGAGCAATCACGCTGAAGATGGAAATCCCTGGACCTATGCCCCCACTCATCCGTGAGATGCTGGAGAACCCTGAGGCCTTTGAGGATGGATCAGACACCCCTAAGCCAAGTGAACCTCCGTCCAGTGAAAGCAGTGAGGGCAGTCCTACAGAGGAAGATAGCAGTGGTTCCAAGACTCCCTAGCTGTCTGCAACTTGCAGGGAACACTGCCCTGCCACTTGAACATTTTATGAGAGCCACCTTGGCTTCACCCTCTGTTATTTGAGGCATTTCAGGGTGAGCCAGATGAGCAGGGATACTAACCTTGCTTAGTGCTCAATACTGCTCTTATTTCTTATGCAAAAAAAGACTCACTGAGAGGACTGGAAGGGGACAATACAACTCCAGAGACAACATGGGGGCATCTATATAAATATGGGCACTGCAATTTAACCCCCAAATAAACAATATGTACTAAAGCTAATATTGCTTTGAGGTGAACTGGATAATATTAAGAATAGCCCTCCACTTACTCAGTATTTTGCCAAAGATTTTGATGACCATTGATCCTCTGATGCAAAGACTCTATGAGACCGGATAAGCTGACGAGTACGCCAATTTTGGCACCAGAGAGAATACCCCTTCTTGGAAGGGCTTGAAGCACATTACTCTGTGTGTACATATGCATATATATATATATATATATATATATATATATATATATGTGTGTGTGTGTATATATATATATATATATATATATATATATATATACATACATACACACACACTGTGTTATATATATATATGTATGTATGTATATATATATATATATATATATATGTGTGTGTGTGTGTATATATATATGTATGTATGTGTGTGTATATATATATATATATGTATATATATATATATATATATATATATATATATGCGTTATTAAATATATTTGCTGTTGCAATGTTTAATGCTTTTATTTTTTTTCCATTGGCTGAACGAGGTCTTATGACTACAAATAAAGCCTGTTATACCTTTATGATGATATCATTGGCATGAATTGGAATATAATATAAAATCACAGTGACATTTCTGGCTTAGTCCCCTCCATCCAACTCCCCTTTTGTCCGCTGTTACTCAATGCATGGTTTAGTTATAAGTCACCCAACTGAAGGAAGGAAATATTCAATGGGAAGTAAAGAGTTATTGGTGAGTATTTTCTTAGTTGCTTGCAGCGGTATTTGCCGTTATGGTATGCATCCGGAAAGTATTCAAAGCGCTTCACTTTTCCACATTTTGTTATGTTACAGCCTTATTCTAAAATAAATTCCCCCCCCCCCCCCCCCCCCCCCCACCCCTCAAAATACTGCACACAATACACCCTAATGTCAACATGAAAAAAGTTTTTGGGAGATTTTTGCCCACTATCCACCCCCCTACCCCCTTTCTCAGGAAAGAGAGATCAAACTTGAATCACCCCCTAAGAAATCACATGTACATAAGTATTCACAGCCTTTGCACATTACTTTGTGGATGCAACTTTGGTAGCAATTACAGCCTTGAGTCATTTTGAATATGATACCACAAGCTTGGCACACCTATCTTTGGGCAGTTTTGCCCATTCCTCTTTGTAGCACCTCTCAAGGTTTATCAGGTTGGTTGGGAAGCATTGGTGCACAGCCATTTTCAGATCTCTCCAGAGATGTTCAATCGGATTCAAGTCTGGGCTCTGGGTGGGCCACTCAAGGACATTCACAGAGTTTACCTGAAGCCACTCCTTTGAATAGATGAACCAGCGCCCCAGGAGAGCGCTCTGGAGCAGGTTTTCATCCAGGATGTCTCTGTACATTGCTGCAGTCCATCTATCCTGACTAATCTCCCAGTTCCTGCTGCTGAAAAACATCCCCACAGCATGATGCTGCCACCACCATGCTTCACTGTAGGAATGGTATTGGCCTGGTGATAGGCGGTGCCTGATTTCCTCCAAACATGATGCTTGACATTCACACCAAAGGGTCCAATTTTTGTCTCATCACACCAGAGAATTTTGTTTCTCATGGTTTGAGAGTTATTTAGGTGCATTTTGGCAAACTCCAGTCAAGCTGCCGTGTTTTTTTTTTTTTTTTTTACTAAGGAGTAGCTTCTGTCTGGCCACTCTGCCATACAGGCCTGATTGGTGGCGTGCTGGAGAGATGGTTGTCCTTCTGGAAGGTTCTCTTCTCTCCACAGAGAAATGCTGCAGCTCTGACAGAGTGACCATTGGGTTCTTGGTCACCTCCCTGATTAGGGCCCTACTAAGTTTAGATGGCTGGCCAACTCTAGGAAGAGCCCTGGTGGTTCTGAACTTCTTCCATTTACAGATGATGGAGGCCATTGTGCTCATTGGGACCTTCAAAGCAGCAGACATTTTTCTGTACCCTTCCCCAGATTTGTGCCTCAAGACAATTCTGTCTCGGAGGACTACAGACAATTCCAAAGCTCCCAACATGACCCTCTCCTGGAGGGACACAATGCTCTGTTCCTGTGCTTCCCTCCTAATTAAGGATTGCCATCAACTGTGTGGGACTTGTTAATTGAAAAGAAAGGTGTTTTACCACAGGTGATGGCAATCATACATTAAGAGGACGTGCAGGAACAGAGCATTGTGTCCCTCCTGGAGAGGGTCATGTTGGGAGGTATGCAATTCCTTTGACTTCATGCTTGGTTTGTGCTCTAAACAAGCACTGTCAAATGAAGGACCTTAAATATACAGGTGTGTGACTTTCCAAATCATGTCCTATCAACAGAATTTACCACAGGTGGACTCCAATTAAGCTGCAGGAACATCTCAAGGTTGATCAATGCAAACAGGACGCAACTGAGCACAATTTTGCAAAGGCTGGGAATACTTATGTACATGTGATTTATTCATTTTTTGTATTTAAATAAATTTGCAGAAATCTCACAAAAAGTGTTTTCACGTTGTCATTATGGGGTATTGTGTGTAGAATTTTGAGGGGGAAAATGAATTTATTCCATTTTGGAATAAGGCTGTAACATAGCAAAATGTAGAAAAAGTGAATCGCTGTGAGACTGGAGTCTCTCTGCACTGAACCTGCAGAGAGACTCCAGTCATGAAGTGAAGGGGTTAAAAAGAAGAATTGTAGAACTCGATTAGCAAATACAGGACCCTATTTACACTGATGTCCGAGGGCTTTTATGAGTTGACTTTCTCCTTTGCTTTCTATAAGGATGTAAAAACATTTAAGGGGATATCCAAGCCACTTTGAGAATCAGAAGAGTCACCCTGAAGTATCCACTGTCACTCAGCGCAGTGTTATGTGGTGTAACCATTGTGGCTCGTGGAACAGGTGATCTCATACCACAGAGCCAACTAAATAAAACACTAACCAATTCAATGCCCTTGTCAAGATTTTGGCTGGTGCCCCCTAGTCCTGCCACAAGTTCCACCTCTGACCCACCATACCAATCCCAGCACATCACCCATCACCACAGATTGCAGCTGCAGCCAGCACCCATAACACTATATCCATAGCAATCCTCATTATGGTGCCCTGTGGCAGCATTATCATTGGTGTCCACACCCCTCATATTATAAATAGGGACAGTGTGCCCCAAAGGCTTGCAAGGCTCGAGAGAAGCTTGCAGACTAAAGTGAAGCTTGAATATTTAAGTGACTTGTGAGTTGGAAACAGAAGCAGGTGAGTTAGAATACAGAAAAAGGTGAGTTTGACCACAAAAGCCAAAACACATATTATTATTGTTATTACCATACATCTGATACAATGTTTGGCCTGGTGCAGTGCAGTGGATGTAATGCATTTGTTTTGAGGGAGACATTCTGGAGACTCGGCTGCTGTCCAATCTGCAAACAATTTTCGGTACTCTTTACCTAGAAGGGCGCCCACGATTTTGATCGTGGGCATCGTAAGGAAAAAAAAATCGCGTCGGTCGCATCGCAGTCGACCAAAAAATCGCATGCTATGCGACCGACGCGATGACCGCGATTTCCCATAGGGAACAATGTTAAATGTCCCAATTTACCCGATTTTCCATAGGGAACAATGTTAAATGGCCCACAGAGGCCAAATAGGCACCCTGAAGTGTGAAATGGGCCCCCCAATTGTTAACGCCACCCCACGATCAACGTCAACCCGAAGCGTGGCGAGCGCAGCGGTACGCGTCCTCCGACCTTTTCATACCCCCACTATCCACGTCGGCGTGGAGTTGAGAATATAAAGTGTGGCGAGCGCAGCGAGGGGACGCGGACACCTTCACAGGTATACGCGTCCCATCGCGGGCTTCACAGGTGTCCGCGTTGCCTCGCGGGGCTCGTTGCGCTCGCCACGCTTCGGGCTCGGTGGCTCGCTGCGCTCGCCACACGGAGGACGCGTACCGCCACCCCTCGCGGGCTCGCTGCGTTCGCCACGCTTCGGGTTGACGTTGATCGTGGGGTGGCGCTACCAATTGGGGGGCCCATTTCACACTTCAGGGTGCCTATTTGGCCTCTGTGGGCCATTTAACATTGTTCCCTAAGGAAAATCGGGTCAATTGGGACATTTAACATTGTTCCCTATGGGAAATCGCGGTCATCGCGTTGGTCGCATCGCGTTGGTCGCATCGCATGCGATTTTTTGGTACATGCGATGCCCGCGATGGGCGCCCTTCTAGGTAAAGAGTACCCAATTTTCTTTGCTGCAGGAGGAGATAGCTAAAATGCATGCTGAGCTACGTAGGATGTCTGTGTCCTTGCAACCACCACTGCCTCAGAGAGCCCCCAGAAGACATTCTGCCTGGACTGCTGTGGGCTCTGAAAGGCAGAGACTGACAGAGGGCATCAGACACATTCCCCAAGTGGTCACACTGCAAAACTCATATGCTGCTCTTGCAGGGTTGGAATGTATGACCAACATAGGCAATAAAGAACAGGAAGATATGAGGACTTCTACCTCTTCTAACTGTAAGACCAGGAAAATTTCACCTCCAAAAAGGACTGCACTTCTTTTGGGAGATTCCATAATTAGAGGAGATAATCTGGGAATTGCTACTAAAGTAGAGAAACAAGTAAGGTGCTTACCTGGAGCCACAGCTCCAAGAGATAAAGAACGCATGCTAAGAATTGTAAAGGCAGCAAGAAAAGATGGGGAGGTGGATGTCATCGTCCACCTAGGCACAAATGACCTGGTTAATGCTGAAGTCATGGCCGTAAAAGATGAATTTAGAAAGTTAGGAACTGCTCTAAAACAGGTGGCAACCACTGTAACTTTTTCAGAAGTATTGCCAGTACACCAAGGGGAAGATAGAACTCTGAGAATTAGAAACTTCAATGTTTGGCTAAGGAATTGGTGCAACGAGGAGAGATTTGGATATTTAGGTCAAAGTCAAGCTACCTGGCAAGACAGAGCCTTATATAAAAGTGATGGCCTGCACCCATCTTCAAGGCGAACGAGAATATTAAGTGAGAAGTTTGGAAGCTTCATAAGCAACTTTTTAAACTAGCAGAGGGGGGCAGTGAACCAAATAAAAAAGAAATCTGCTCCCCCAACCTAGAGGTATTGTCTCTGCAGGCAAATAGAACAGAAAGCCTATCCACTGCAACAGAAGATAATGCCGATCAAAACCGAATAGATATAGGCAGAAAGATGAACATAGCTAGCAGCAGGAGAAGCACAAACACAACTTTAAGAGCTATGTGTGCAAATGCTAGGAGCTTAGGAAATAAAATCCCAGAACTAATTGCAATAATGACAAGGGATGAACTGGATATTGTGGCTATTACAGAGACATGGTGCAATGAAAATCATGACTGGGACATAGCTATACCAGGATATACTTTATTTAGGAAGGACAGAATGGGAAAAATTGGAGGAGGGGTTGCAATATATGTGAAAAAAAATATAAAGACTACCTTAATACAAAGTATTGAAGAAAAAACGGAGGCCCTTTGGGTGACCATAGAAACAGGGGAGAAGGCGATTCTTCGTATAGGGGTGTTCTACAGACCACCAGGTCAGGAAGAGGAACTAGACAAGAGCCTATTGCAGGACATCAATAAAATGGCATTAAAAGGAGAGGTGATAATCATGGGAGACTTTAATCTACCTGATGTAAACTGGGAGCTGCCTGTTGCAAGTTCCACCAGAAGTAGGGACATCCTGAATTCCTTGCAAGGAGCATCCCTCCAGCAATTGGTGAGGGAGCCCGCTCGTAAGGACGCAATATTAGACGTAATACTTACAAATGGTGACAGAATATCTGACATAAATGTGGGTGAAAATCTGGAATCCAGTGACCATCAAGCAGTATGGTTCAAAATAAAGACAGAGACTGACTCATCGCACACAAAAACAAAGGTGTTAGATTTTAGGAAGGCTGATTTTGTAGAGATGGGAAACTCTGTAAGGGATTCTTTGGCAGAGTGGAAGAACTTGGAAGGAGTGCAGGAAAAGTGGGAAAAATTAAAAAGTGCAATTCTAAAAGCAACAGAACTTTGTGTCAAAAGAG
The DNA here is from genome assembly GCF_055691185.1 of Crinia signifera. Classification (NCBI taxonomy): domain Eukaryota; kingdom Metazoa; phylum Chordata; class Amphibia; order Anura; family Myobatrachidae; genus Crinia; species Crinia signifera. The sequence continues at coordinate 342,586,235 of NC_139218.1, forward strand.
TTAGGAAAAACACAAGAAAAAGAAAGCCATTGTGGTTTGCAAAAGAAGTAGCAAGTATTGTGAAAGCAAAAAAGTTGGCCTTTAAGAAATTTAAGCAGACGCAGAAGAATGAGGACAAAGAGGTGTATCTTGTTAGACAGAAGGAGGCTAAGAAGGTAATCAGATGTGCAAAAGCACAGGCTGAAGAGAAAATGGCCCAGTCAGTGGGTAAAGGGGGGAAAACTTTTTTTAGGTATATAAGTGAAAGGAGAAAAACAAAAAGTGGAATAATTAGACTGAAGACAGAGAGTGGAAGTTTTCTTGAGGGGGACAATGTAATAGCAGATAATATTAATAATTATTTCTACTCAGTATTCACTGCTGAAAGAGAGGGGAAGGGGCCACAGTTAAGTTGCACGTATAGTCAGAAAACTGAGGGAGAGACAAGTACATTTACAGAGGAGAAAGTCCTCACAGAACTCTCAAAACTGAAAGTGGATAAATCAATGGGGCCAGATGGGATACATCCAAGGATACTAAAAGAGCTTAAAGGGGAGCTGGTAAAACCAATAACAGAATTATTCAACCAGTCACTAGCTACTGGAGTAATCCCAGAGGACTGGAAAACAGCGAATGTAGTCCCACTGCACAAAAGTGGAAGCAAGGAAGAGGTAAGCAACTATCGACCAGTGAGCCTTACATCAGTAGTAGGGAAATTGATGGAAACACTCTTAAAACAAGGAGTTGTAGAATATCTCAAAACCAGCAATTTACAGGATCCAAAACAGCATGGGTTTACTGGGGGAAGATCATGTCAAACAAATATTATTGACTTTTTTGACTGGGTGACTAAAGTAATAGATCAAAGTGGGGCTGTAGATGTAGCTTATCTAGACTTTAGTAAAGCTTTTGACACTGTCCCACATCGCAGACTGTTAAATAAACTTGAAAGCTTGGGATTGGATTCTAAGATAGTTGAATGGATAAGAGCGTAGTTGCAGGACAGAAAACAGAGAGTTGTAGTAAATGGAGTACAGTCAAAGGAGGGAAAGGTTACAAGTGGAGTACCCCAGGGATCTGTACTTGGACCAATGCTTTTTAATATCTTTATTGGTGATATTGCAAATGGAATTGAGGGTAAAATGTGCCTTTTTGCAGATGACACAAAGGTATGCAACAGGGTAGACACACCAGGAGGGGTAAAACAAATGATTGAGGATCTAGGTAGATTAGAGAAATGGTCAAGAGAATGGCAACTACAGTTTATTGCCAAAAAATGCAAAATCATGCACTTGGGTCTCAGAAATCCAAAGACTCAATATAGTATAAATGGCACTATAATGGAAACTACTGAGGAAGAGAGGGATCTAGGTGTCACTATTTCAGAGGACTTAAAAGCAGGTAGGCAATGTAACAAAGCAATGAAGAAGGCAAGTCAGATGCTTGGTTGCATAGGGAGAGGTATCAGCAGTAGAAAGAAAGAAGTAATAATGCCACTGTATAGGTCATTGGTACGACCTCGCCTAGAGTATTGTGTTCAGTTCTGGAGGCCATATCTCCAGAAGGATATAAATACATTAGAGACTGTACAAAGAAGAGCAACTAAAATGGTGCATGGCCTACATCACAAAACGTACCAGGAAAGACTAAAAGATCTTAATATGTATACTTTAGAGCAGAGAAGGGAAAGGGGGGACATGATAGAAACTTTCAAATATATCAAGGGTTTTAACAAGGTACAGGTGGGAGACATTCTTAACAGGAAGAGGAGCAACAGAACACAAGGACATGCACTGAAACTAGAGGGAGGAAGATTCAGGGGAAATGTGAGGAAGAGTAGTAGATAAGTGGAATAGCCTACCATAAGAGGTGGTAGACGCAAATACAGTAGTACAATTTAAACATGCTTGGGATAAGCATATTGATATCCTTACAAAAAAATAAGGATCAAATATGGTTTGAGGTAACATGTTTAAAAAAAGGGGCAGACTAGATGGGCCAAGTGGTTCTTATCTGCCGTCAAATTCTATGTTTCTATGTTTCTATCCCAAAAAAGTGTGTTCTTTCTGGGAAGGGGTGTGCCACACAATAGTATCTCAAATTATGTCACACATTAAGGCAAACTTATTCACATTATTTCACTTGATATTGACCCTCATTCGTGTAACGCCAATCAGCAATGTCTGTTATTCACATTGCATCACATTGTATTGCCCTCTATTCATATTACACCACCACGTACTACTCCTTATTCACCTTATACCTTTTTCAAATAAGACTGCACTGTATTGCTCCTTATTCACACTATACAGCGCATATCACTCCCTTTCCACATTACACCACATTTCACCATGGCATAACACTTCTTATCCACATTACTAAGCACCATGCCTCTCCTTATGCATATTACCCCACACCATATCGCTCCTTATTTACATAAAATCACAATGTACTTCTTCTTATTCACATTACACCACAGCTTATTGCTCCTTATTTACATTAAACTGCACCATATTGCTTCATGTTCACATTACCCACACTGTACTGATTCTTATTCATATTACACAACATCATAGTTCCAACCACAAAGCTAATGGTCTTGCGGAATAATTAAACCATCATCTCATGCGTCTTTTTTCCAGGTTCCGGTGCTACCTGGTAGGTGCTGTGTAACACTGTGTCACCGGGTCATGGACTCATGGATTATTCATACCCTAGCCAGGGATCCGGAGGTGCCCATCATATGTCCTGCTGTAGAGCAGCTGGCAGCCGACCACCGATACCAGGAATCAGAGCAGCAGAACGAAGTCCAAGGCAGTACACAGCGGAGACCCCGGCATTATACTCAGTGGCATGCCTTACAGCGAGTGTGTGAGATATGTGTGTTTCCCACCTACAGACATGTTCACCACCCATGTCCCCAAACAACCCCAACCCTTACCCCTACTTTTTGCCTCCATACACTTACCCTCTTGCCCACCTACTTACCCCTCACCTGCTTCCAGTAAACCTGCCTTCAGACATTTGCCCTCTCTCCACTCCCTGCCTCCGTACACTGCCCTTCCCGCTCTCCTACCTATCTCTCACCCATTCCAGATACCCCGCCTACTTTTGCACAACGTTTCTGATACTATGCATATCAATAGCAGCAGTGCCTTTGTGGGTACACTCTGTGTAATACATGCGCTGTAGGAGTTTGTCGAGCTTTTTAATCATACACAATTGCAGAGAAAGTTTCTCAGTCCATTATCTCATTGAGCAACGACATTGCATGAGGCCCCTACTAAAGTCAATTTTTCTGTTAATAGGACAAAAATGTTGTTAGTCATGAAGTTTGAAAGAAAAATGTAACACCTCCCCAGCAGAGCTTTAATGTTGCCAATGCGTCATTCAGCGACACAAATTATAACGTAAGGCCACACTGACAGATTGATTCCTCAGTAAAATGCTTATTGATGACATTCTGGACACAAGTGTCACATAGAATTGTGTAACTCTGTAAATCACACTGCTTTGGAGTAAACCTTAATTCTGAAAGACTGAGGAGTTTGTACATATTCCAAACTTGCAAGCACAGATCAACAGAACATACCTATAGAGGAAAACAAACACCACAAATTGCTTGTTATGTTTACATAATTAAGAACATAAATTAGATTCAGTAGGTTAATATGTGGCAGGGTGTAATATACTGCCCAAATTCAGTGGCCGTGCGGGATGGCGAACAAACTCAGACATTTTTTAAAGGGGCAATCACTTACAAGGCATGGTTTTGGATGGCATCCTGCACGGCCACCAAAATCGGACAACATTACATTGCCTCAGTAGTGTTTTTTATGAATCCTATAAAATAAAAGACAAATGCTGTTTCTCACCTCTATGGGTGGAATTCAAGTGTTTTGTTCACCAGCGGCCACTAGATGGCGCTCGACGGAGCCATTTACTGTTGCTCTGTTTGGGTGTATGCAGCTGCCAGAGCTGACATTACTGTTATGTTACGCCATCATTTTGATGGGCTGGTGACTAATATATATATATATATATATATATATATATATATATATATATATATATATATATATATATATATACAGATGGAGTGCATTTCAGCCAGCTCAGATTCCCTGAGCTGGCGCAGGCTGGCAGAGAGACGCTCCATCTGATGGGGACGCGAGAGTGTCTCACATGCTTTCCCGCTTCAGGGAGACGGGCAGGGTGAGTGGATAGCTGGCTGCAGCGGCCTTCTGGCGGATGGCGCACAGCGGCTCATCTGTATATAATTCTTTTATACTGGTCAGGTTTTCTACCACACCCTCACCTAACGAGATGAGAGTGCATTATTAACAGTTATATAGTGCACACATATTCCACATCGCTTTTGAACATTCACATCAGTGTCAACCCAGGAAGAATATACAAACTCCGCACAGTTAGGCCATGGTGGGAATCGAACTCATGACCTCGGTGCTGTGAGGTAGTACTACTAACTATTACACTGTCCATGGTGCATTGTCACTAATACAGGTTTAGCTTGCTTACCATTGGGAGAAATGTCTCCAATACTTCTCAAATGTTCTTACATTTTTCTATGTGGGGCTTCATGTGGGGCTTATGTACATTACCTGTGCAAATTGAATGTAAAGATGAGAAGGTTAGGTGAACCAGTGAATCCGAGCTGGGACTGAGATCTCTGCAGTATTTTCAGTTTCCAAAATGAGGCAAAACGTTCAGGGCCGGCTCTACCATTAGGCAGCTTTAGGCATTTGCCTTGGGGCGCTGGGATCTGGGGGGCGCCACCAAGTCTGCAAATCAAAAAATCAAGGATGTCTATGATAATCCTTGTTGTACTTAATGCAGGTTGCGACTGTGGAACGTCGAAGACCTCACCTCCATACTTTCCCTTGAGACATACTTCCTTACATTGCTGCCCCCTCCTCCTTGTTCTCTGTTGTGGGTGGCAAAGGGGAGGGTGCAGATGGCCTCTAGGACAAGCAGGGTACTTGCCCACCTTCCCGGTTGGGGATGGGAAGACGTGGTTGTTTTTTTTTGGGGGGGGGGGGGGGGGGGGGCGGTGGAAGGTTGAAGTTTTGCCTAGGGTGTTGAGAAGCCTTACACCGGCCCTAAAAACGTTGTTATCCCAACATTGGATTTTTGCAGGTTTTGGATTCTTTATAGAGGCACATGCTCAGGACTCTGCACCATTTCACTCTCAGGTACTCTGCTCGCTGTATGCTGAGCTGTACTCTACTGTAAATTGGCTGAGCTGAGACTCCAGTGCTCTGCATTAGTCAGTGATGTATAGAGGCAAGCTGGTGTATGCTGTGCTATACTCTGCTGGTTATATTGGCTGTTTTGAACTTGTGTCCATCTAAAGTGGCTGTTAGTTTACAAGCAGCACTATAATGTGTATTGTCGTTGAAAAAAATTTAAAAGGTTCTCTTTTTTTCTAAGTTAAAATCTTCATATTATTTTAAGTTTGCCCAGCTTGCGTGCATTATACCACAGTACGCTGTACCCAAGTGTTACTTTGTTCAAGGACAATTCCATCTTGCACCACTGTTCTTTTCTGCCACTTCTGTGTGGTAATGTTTTATAAAAGTGATATAAACTGACATGTGTTTGTGCTGCTGCTCTGTCGCTTAGCAACCAACCAGCTAATTGTAGCCTTTGGCCTAAACTAAATGAAAATAATAAAAAATATTGTGAGCTGTGAGGTGCTCAAAATGGACTGGAAATTATAGGAAATGTTTTTGAGGTTAATAATGCTGTAGGAGGAAAAATATGTGATTTAAAAAAAATTTTTTTTTTAAACCAAACAATAATAAAAAAAAATCAAAAACAAACAAACTTGGTATTGCCACTAAAGCTATCCAGGGATTGCCAACCCGTCGCTCGCGAGCGACGGGTAGCTCACCGGGTGTTAACAGGTAGCTCGCTGCTCCTCTGCCATAATTGCACTACTCGCTCGGCGGCAGGAGGTCAATTAACGCAGAAAAGTGACCTGCTGCTCCGCGGCGTGGTGCGGTATCACTTGTCGGCAGGAGGTCATCGGCATAAGAAAGTGACCTCCTGCTGCTACGGCGATGTGGGTCTCACTTTGCAGCCAGAGGTCACTGGGCGTGCTTTCTGCTACAGCAGCTGCACTTCGTCCGGAGTCGCACTCCTGAACTCAGTTGATGCCGCGGTCATCTCCCTGGGCCTCCGACTTCTATACCCAGCTGTGAACGCCTCTGAACACCTTCACGGATCTGGTACATTTTCTCTTTTAATGGTCCTGGTGACACAGCTCAACACTGGGATGTAGGAGGGTCCGAAGGAGCCAGGCACCTATCCTAAAGCTTTTAGAGGGTAGGCTCCTCCCCTACTGCATCCCGGACTCTTCAGTTCGTGTTAGGTGCCCACTGGAGTAGGTGCTATTTTAAAGGGCTGCAGGAGCAGCCGAAGAAATAGAGTAGTTAGGGAATTTTTATTATTTTATTAACTTTCACCCTAGCTAGGTAGGCACAGAGTGAGGATTCTCATTAGTGAATCCTCACTCTGCTAGCGCAGCAGGAGCTGACAGAAGCGCGTCCTGTCAGCTCACTGTGCACAGGGGAGACGCTGTCTGGCCTCCCTGTGCAGTGCTTACAGCTTCTTTTAAGAAGCTGCCTGGGCTCCGGAGCGCTCTGAAACCGGCTTCACGCAGGTGGGGATCATGGGGGACAGGCGCTCCGTGATGGCGGTGGCCATTTTCTGCGGAGCTTACACACTGAGCTCCTGTTATGAGAGGACAGCAGTGTGTTACAGGCATGTTCCAAGTGGTCCCCAGTCGAGGGGGAGATACTGGAACTAGGAGATCCTACTAAGGGAGCGGCTGTCTGGGGGTGGTTGGCGCCAAAAAGTCACGGACCCCGCAGCAGCAGGGACTTGGTCTCTTCCCTCACTCTGTTTTGGCGCCTTTCAGAACGCCTGCAGCGGAGCTGAGCTGGCTTACAGATCCTGACAGAGTGTTTTGATTTTCTGGGCATCGTTTCCCCGCATCTGAAACCGACAGACAGATAAGTGGCTGGGTGCATTGACTCTGTATAAGCGCTGTTGTACATTGTATGCACTGTGTGGTTACTTTACATCATGTCTGAGCAACAAGCTGTGGTTTTTGGGGAGGGAGCCCTTAATACTATGAGCGCATGTAATGTGTGTTCACAAAAATTTGTACCTGAGCAGATGGCCAAGGGGGGTTTGTGTATTGCTTGCGCTGCTGTGAGACCCATGGGGAGTGAACCCCAGAGGGCAGAGCAAATTGAACCCGCGTGGGCTAGTGCCCTGGGCAGGTCTGTTAATGCTTTAGTGCAATTGCTGGACAGACAGAGTGATGCCTTGGTAGAATCTCAGAGACCTATGTCATCATCTCATCAGTCCTCTGGCTCCTTGCCTCTTACCCAGGCAGATCCTGCCTTCATACAGGTGATGCAGGATACTGCAAAGGGGATCAACAGGTTTAGTGATTTGCTAGACAAAATTGATGTTGATGCTGTAGGGACCCCTAAAAGGTCTTACTCGGTGCCTTTATTGGTAGATGAAGAGGAGGGAGCATATGCAGACATTCCCTGGGAGCAGGGTGATGTTTCTGAAGATTCCTCAGCCGCAGGGGTGGAGGATTTGATTATAGCTGTTAAACAGGCTTCAAAACTTTCAGTGGAGGATAAAACTCCTGCTAAAGGTGTATTTAAACGGCAGCGTAAGGAAGCTGTTACATTTCCTTCAGATGAAGGTTTACAAGAATTGTTGGAAGGAGCTTGGAAAACTCCTGATAAAAGACTGCAGATGCCAAAGAGATTCTTAAGTTTGTACCCCATGCCGGAGTCTCATGCGGAGCTTTGGGAAAAAGTGCCAGTAGTTGATGCTTCTGTGGCACGTCTGTCAAAAGCTACTGTATTACCAGTGCAAGGGGGCGCAGCTTTTAAGGACCCGGTGGACAAAAAGCTGGAGGGTAACCTCAAAGCTATATTTGAAGGGTATATTCACCCTACGTCCCCTTATTGCTTCAGCCTGGGTCTCTAAGGCCATGATTGAGTGGGCCGATGATTTATGCACCATTTTACATGCTGATCCTTGTGTGTTGTTGCTAGCGGAGAAGCTTAAGGCAGCTGCAGAATATGTGTTGGAAGCTGAAGAGGAAGCTCTCAAAATGGCGACCAGAGTTTCCACAGTGTCTATCAATGCCAGGAGAGTACTCTGGCTTAAGGCCTGGGAGGCAGATAATGAGTCTAAGAAGGCCTTAGAAACATTGGCTTTCAAAGGAAAGTTATTGTTTGGATCTGAATTAGAAGAGATTATTAAGCAGGCCACGGGTGGCAAGAGTACCTTCCTGCCTGCCCCCGCAGCCAAGCAGACATCAAGATTTTCTGCTTTTAGGCCGTCCTTTCGGCCCTCCCCTAGAGGTGGTGCGTCCTTTCGAGGACAGTCATTTAGGGGAAAGTTTTAATCCTCCAAGGGTAAGGCCCCAAAGTCAAAATTTGGTTCTTTTTACAAGAAACCTGTCACCAAAGGAGAGGACAAACCCTCCGCATGACTGTCAAGGGATTTGCCCGGCAGCGGTAAAGGTGGGGGGTCGTCTATCACAGTTCAAGGATGCCTGGGCGTCACTAGACCAGGATTCCTGGGTGTTAGAATGAGAAAATAGAGAAAAAAGAAATCAGTTTACAATAGGACGCACTCCTCATCCACCAAGTCCCTTACGGACTATTGAATAAAAACTTTTTTTACCTATATATAGGTGTATATTTTATTTGGTTTAGCTTAACCGGAAAAAGATTTTTATTTGTATTTATACAATTATATTAATTGTGAACCTTTATAGATTAGTTCCCTGTACCAGGGATATTCAAGTAGCGAAGAATATTAAAATCAAGTGAAAGTATAAGAAAAGTGAAGAATAGTAAGATTAAAATCGGTATGTGCAATATGTAGCTTGATAAATTTTAATTATTGTGTTGCTTCTCAGATGCTAACACTTATTTATGTTTTGGAGCCTGTACTCCTTGATGCCCTGATAAGCATAAGCTGACACTGTTGTCTGTTATCCTGTGATGCGTATAGGTATCACTGCCTGATATCCACGATATTATTGTGTGATGCCACTACTCCACTAATATCGGTGCCCGGAGGCAGAGTTGTCTACCGTACGGCCCAACACCCTGTCCCCGGATAAGATGGTGTTAAACGCAAAATGTGGTTCTCTCACTAGGTTATTTTATAACCTCTTCATTTGGTGACACAATGTGTCTACTCAAGGTTTTTATTAGCCAAAAAATCTTTTGCTAATAATCGTGGCCGGTGGCAGTGATACTTTTATTAAACCAAAGCTATTTGAATACCATAAATAGCAGTGTTATGTCCTGCACATGTACTCAGGTTCGTGTTGGCTCACTGTTATTTGAGTCAGTTTACGCCAGACAGTCAGCAGTTTACGTGTCTGCTGAGAGTATACCTACAGCGTGACGGGTGTATTTGAAGTTGACTATCACTGCGATCATATATTATTTATTGCGGGGATATCATGTGCCATATGGTTTAATCCCAAACCTAAATATGGCATCCCTTGATATTATTAATTATCCCCCAATCACAGTGCTGTAGTGAGTTAGCTCCCCTTCTTATGTGTATTAAACAGAGATGTCTCCGTACACACCAGGCGATATTTAGATTGTAGACATAAGATATTAAACACTTTATGTATAAATTGGGGATGCACTTCTGGCACTGTTTGGGAATTTCACTTGCTAATCAATGGGAGGTACCGCTAAATTTTGGGATTATTTGTGCCTCCTGGTTTAATCTTCAAACCTATATATGGCAGCCCATGTAGCGTTTATTCAACATTCCCATATGTAGTACTATAGTGAATAAGCTCCCACCTCACCAATAATATGTGTTTTTTAATAGACAATCTCCATGTTGGTTTTAATTCCATACACACTAAGCGATGTTCAGATTGGGTGTGTCATATACTCATTCGTTGTATTCAGCAGAGCCTCCGATATTATCCTCACGTGTCTTATATTTGTACACGCGTTAGATATGCTGCTGGTATGGTTATATTCTGCCAATCTTAGGGCAGGTCCCAATGATAATATTTATATTTATCCAAAGTGTATGCATATATTTTAATCAATTGGGATTCAGCCACATTCATTAGTTTAAATATAACGGCACTTTCAGAATTGCATGAATGTTTATGTGCTTATATAATGTGCCGCACACGTTATTAATTCCAGCCAATCAACGCTGCATACAAGTATACAGACCACGCGATAATTATACCAATTTAAGCATATGAAACAAATGTGTCAAACTCCTAATGGCTTTGCGGCTTCTACTGCCGTCTAGCTAAGTGCAAGTGCTGGAATTACATATACATATATGTAATTCCAGCACTTGCACTTAGCTAGACGGCAGTAGAAGCCGCAAAGCCATTAGGAGTTTGACACATTTGTTTCATATGCTTAAATTGGTATAATTATCGCGTGGTCTGTATACTTGTATGCAGCGTTGATTGGCTGGAATTAATAACGTGTGCGGCACATTATATAAGCACATAAACATTCATGCAATTCTGAAAGTGCCGTTATATTTAAACTAATGAATGTGGCTGAATCCCAATTGATTAAAATATATGCATACACTTTGGATAAATATAAATATTATCATTGGGACCTGCCCTAAGATTGGCAGAATATAACCATACCAGCAGCATATCTAACGCGTGTACAAATATAAGACACGTGAGGATAATATCGGAGGCTCTGCTGAATACAACGAATGAGTATATGACACACCCAATCTGAACATCGCTTAGTGTGTATGGAATTAAAACCAACATGGAGATTGTCTATTAAAAAACACATATTATTGGTGAGGTGGGAGCTTATTCACTATAGTACTACATATGGGAATGTTGAATAAACGCTACATGGGCTGCCATATATAGGTTTGAAGATTAAACCAGGAGGCACAAATAATCCCAAAATTTAGCGGTACCTCCCATTGATTAGCAAGTGAAATTCCCAAACAGTGCCAGAAGTGCATCCCCAATTTATACATAAAGTGTTTAATATCTTATGTCTACAATCTAAATATCGCCTGGTGTGTACGGAGACATCTCTGTTTAATACACATAAGAAGGGGAGCCAACTCACTACAGCACTGTGATTGGGGGATAATTAATAATATCAAGGGATGCCATATTTAGGTTTGGGATCAAACCATATGGCACATGATATCCCCGCAATAAATAATATATGATCGCAGTGATAGTCAACTTCAAATACACCCGTCACGCTGTAGGTATACTCTCAGCAGACACGTAAACTGCTGACTGTCTGGCGTAAACTGACTCAAATAACAGTGAGCCAACACGAACCTGAGTACATGTGCAGGACATAACACTGCTATTTATGGTATTCAAATAGCTTTGGTTTAATAAAAGTATCACTGCCACCGGCCACGATTATTAGCAAAAGATTTTTTGGCTAATAAAAACCTTGAGTAGACACATTGTGTCACCAAATGAAGAGGTTATAAAATAACCTAGGCCCTTATTCTGATTGACGCGGACTTTACCGCATACTTTCGGATCGCGTGTTTTCGGCGTCTGCGCATGCGTGGAGAACGCAACGCGCATGTGCCACGCCTTGACTCCGTACCAGTTCGGCCAAATCCCGTCCAAAACTGTTCCCCGCAATCAGTCGGGAAATATGGGCGTATTATGGGCGTCATGCGGAATGACACATGGGCGTAGTTTCAAAGTGGGCAAAACGGGGCGGAAACATGGGCGGATACGGGGGAGTACACTTATGTTGGGGGGCGTACATTCGGATAGCACTCCGAATGCACGCGATCAAAAAGGGCAGAAATGTGCGGTGTCCACAAGTGTACTATTGCTTAGCGGACACCACTCGTTCATGCGGTAGGCGAACGTACGCCTAATGACTACAAGCATTAACACCTGAACCCAATAGAATCAACTCCTTTACTCATTACTCACTAATAGGACGCTTGTCAGTGCTTTAATTGAAACCATTGCACTTCAATTGCTGTAAGGGTTAATGTGTGCAATGCATGTGTTAGGCATGCTTGTAAGGATATATTGGCATCTAATTGATTCCAATTCCAAATAAGAAGTTTTTTATGAGGATAGGTAATTGAATAAGTGGGTCATGTGATGTATTGCAGAAGATACATAAGTGGGTTGTTTGGCGTAAATACTCCACTTACGTGCGGTAGCACCGCTTGGCTCCCGTTCGGATGCGGTATTCCCGAGCATACTCTGTAATACTCTGTAATACCGTGCAGAATCTGAGTGTTTCTCCCGCACACGCATGGTTTGTATGTCGTCCGTAAACACGCCCTGTTCTTAAAGAGTGAGTCCGTCCGAATGCGGAGGACCCGTGGGCGTTTCTACGGACGATGGCCGCACGCGGCAGAACACCGTGGCGTGCGGACCGCACCGTAAGAATGCGGGAATATCCGCACCGATCAGAATAAGGGCCCTAGTGAGAGAACCACATTTTGCGTTTAACACCATCTTATCCGGGGACAGGGTGTTGGGCCGTACGGTAGACAACTCTGCCTCCGGGCACCGATATTAGTGGAGTAGTGGCATCACACAATAATATCGTGGATATCAGGCAGTGATACCTATACGCATCACAGGATAACAGACAACAGTGTCAGCTTATGCTTATCAGGGCATCAAGGAGTACAGGCTCCAAAACATAAATAAGTGTTAGCATCTGAGAAGCAACACAATAATTAAAATTTATCAAGCTACATATTGCACATACCGATTTTAATCTTACTATTCTTCACTTTTCTTATACTTTCACTTGATTTTAATATTCTTCGCTACTTGAATATCCCTGGTACAGGGAACTAATCTATAAAGGTTCACAATTAATATAATTGTATAAATACAAATAAAAATCTTTTTCCGGTTAAGCTAAACCAAATAAAATATACACCTATATATAGGTAAAAAAAGTTTTTATTCAATAGTCCGTAAGGGACTTGGTGGATGAGGAGTGCGTCCTATTGTAAACTGATTTCTTTTTTCTCTATTTTCTCATTGTATAACTTTAAATCAGGGGACAGCAACCTAAACCAGTCAGGAGAGATATTTGTATAAGACTCCTGCCTGGGGTGACTAATATCCATCCACAAAAAAGTATTATACACAATTTAATTTATGGTGCGGGTCTCCCAACCCTCCTCTCTTCCTGGGTGTTAGACATTATAGCCCAGGGATACAGAATTCCCTTCAAAGGTCTTCCTCCGAGAAGATTCATTCCCACAGTTTTACCAAAGGAAGCTCGGCTCCGTACAGCTCTCTTAAGAGCAGCTCACTCTCTGTTAGAAAAGGGGGTGGTAATCCCGGTTCCAAGGGCAGAGTGGAAGAAAGGCTTTTATTCCACTCTGTTTCTGGTACCCAAACCAGACGGGTCTTTCAGACCAATACTGAATTTAAAGTCACTGAATGTCCATTTGTGGGTAGACCATTTAAAAATGGAGTCTCTACGGTCAGTGCTGCTAAGCCTGGACCAGGGAGAATTTTTGGCGTCCATGGATGTGCAGGACGCGTATCTTCATGTACCCATACACCCAGAACATCAGGCCCTGTTGAGGTTTGCGATAGGAGACCTGCACTTACAGTTCCAGGCGTTGCCCTTTGGTCTGGTCACAGCACCAAGGGTTTTCACCAAAATAATGTCTGTAATGGCGGCTGTGCTCCGACGGAGGGGAATCACAGTGATACCTTATTTGGACGACCTGCTGTTCAAAGCAGAGTCAGCAGACCGGTTGCAGAGTCATTTGGCAGAAGCCATCAGTTTTTTGCAGGCTCACGGCTGGCTTTTAAACTTGCAAAAGTCTCAGTTGGTGCCTTCACAGAGACTCCAATTCTTAGGGGTCATTCTGGATACCCATCTACATCGGGTATTTTTACCGGAGGCAAAGGCCAGGGATCTGGTTGCCTTAGTCCAGGAGATTCTCAGCTCTCGGAGCACATCGGTGTGGAGGTGCCTCAAGCTGCTGGGGAAGATGGTGGCGTCTTTCGAGATGCTGCAATTTGCCAGGTTCCACTCTCGGGGGTTCCAGTGGAACATTTTGACGGCTTGGTCAGGAAACACACAGTCCATGAAGTCAGAACAGATTGTGCTGTCTTCGGAAACTCGAGCCTCCCTGAAATGGTGGACAGACGTGGATTCCCTTCAGTGGGGTCGGTCACTGCAGTCCTGGAGCTGGCTGGTAGTCACTACCGACGCCAGTCTAAGGGGCTGGGGGGCAGTAGTCTTGGACCTGCGTCTGCAGGGCTTGTGGACTCCAGAGGAATCTGCCTTACCGATCAACATCTTGGAACTGAGAGCTGTGTGGAAAGTGATTTCTCTGGCGGGAGACAGGTTACAGAGGCTCCCTTTAAGGATTCAGACCAACAACGCCACAGCTGTGGCGTATCTGAATCACCAGGGAGGCACACGCAGCAAACTGGCCATGTGGGAGGTGTCCAGAATCCTCTTGTGGGCGGAACAGAATGTTCCAGCTTTATCAGCTATATTCATACCAGGAGTGGAGAATATAGAGGCCGACTTCCTGAGCAGGGAGGAGCTGAAGGAAGGGGAATGGAGCCTGAATCCTCAGATATTTCATCAAATTACCTTGAAGTGGGGAACCCCGGACGTGGACCTGATGGCATCCAGGTTCAACCATCAGGTGCCCAGGTTTTATGCCAGGACAAGGGACCCACTGGCAGAAGCAGTGGATGCCATGACTATCCCCTGGGAGGGGAATCTTCTTTATGTTTTTCCGCCAGTCCCAATGCTGGCGAGAGTGTTGAAGAGGATACAGGCCCAAGAAATCCCAGTGATTTTAGTGGCCCCGGATTGGCCAAGGAGGTCCTGGTACTCGAGGCTTCAGAAATTGTCTGTGGACTCGTGGCGTCTACCTCTGAGGTCAGATCTTCTAAGACAAGGACCGTTCTGGATTCAGCTCGATTAATTTTGACGGCCTGGCTGTTGAAACCGCCATTTTAAGGAATAAGGGATTCTCAGAGGCAGTGGTTAACACCATGATAAAAGCCAGAAAGTCAGTGTCTTCGGCAAATTATTATAGGGGCTGGAAGACCTATATTCATTGGTGTGAGAGACAGAAGTCTCATACATCATGCTTTAAATTGACAAAAATGTTGGAATTTTTGCAGGATGGTTTTTCCTCTGGGTTAAGCCTTCAGTCTCTAAAGGTGCAGATCTCGGCCTTGTCCATTTACTTCCAGAAAAGGATTGCATTATTGCCGGAAGTACAGACCTTCCTACAGGGGGTGTCTCGGTTGAAACCTCCCTACAAACAACCAGTAGCACCATGGGACTTATCGCTGGTTTTGGAGTGCCTTCAAAAGGCACCTTTTGAGCCATTAAGGTCGGCTGATCTTAAGTTTCTTACATGGAAACTGGTATTTTTGTTGGCAGTGGCGTCAGCAAAGAGGGTATCAGAGTTGGGAGCATTGTCACGCAGGTCTCCCTTCATGATATTTCACGATGATAGGGCGGTGCTTCGTACGGTACCCCAGTTTTTACCTAAAGTAGTCTCTGCTTTCCATTTAAATCAGGAGATAGTTCTGCCTGTGTTTCAACCCCCAGAGGGTTCAAGAAAAAGGGACAAATTGAGGAGTTTGGATGTTGTGCGTGCCTTACGCATTTATGTGGACAGAGTTAAGAGTGTCAGAAAGACTGATACCTTGTTAGTGTTGTATGACATACACAAAATTGGATGGCCTGCTTCTAAGCAGACCATTGCTAGTTGGTTGCGCTCTGTTATAGCGTTTGCATATACTAAAGTTGGTAGGCCTGTTCCGGCCAGGATTAATGCGCATACCACCAGGTCGGTTGCCACCTCTTGGGCGGTTCGACATGGGGCAACAGCTGAGCAGGTTTGCAGGGCTGCCACTTGGTCATCTGTTCATACATTTGCCAAATTCTAAAGGTTCCATGAGTTCGCATCGGAGGACGCATCATTCGGGCGTGCAGTGATGAGAACTGCAGACCTGAGCGTACCCACCCAAAGGACCGGCTCTGGAACGTCCCAGTGTTGAGCTGTGTCACCAGGACCATTGAAAGAGAAAAAGGAATTTTTGTAAGAACTTACCGTTCCAATCCCTTTCTCTGATATGGTCCTGGTGACACAGCGATCCCTCCCTTACGCTCAGCAAGTATGCCAGGTCCATGATGTTTCATGTTATTTGGTTAAAAGTTATTGTTGAAAAATGTGCATATATAATATGTGCAGGCGTTTGTACTGAGTTATTGTATTCCAGTGGCTTTGAAAGATTGAACTGAAGAGTCCGGGATGCAGTAGGGGAGGAGCCTACCCTCTAAAAGCTTTAGGATAGGTGCCTGGCTCCTTCGGACCCTCCTACATCCCAGTGTTGAGCTGTGTCACCAGGACCATATCAGAGAAAGGGATTCGAACGGTAAGTTCTTACAAAAATCCCTTTTTCTCTGTGTGTGTGTGATCCCCGCTGGCTACATTTGCTGTGTGTGTGTGTGTGTGTGTTCCCAATGTTTTTTTTTATCTTTAATGCTGGCTATTTCAGGGCATAGGGTGTGTGAGCATGTACCCTGACAGGTCTGTTAATTAAATTCTGCTGGCTCACAGTTTTTTTTTTTTTCTGGTAAAATATGCTGGATATTTGAGGGCAGAGGGTGTGTTTGTGCATGTGTGTGTGTGTGTGTACCTGACTCTGTGGGGGCATACCTGGCCCCGTGGGGGCATATGTGTATCTGGCACTATTGGGGGCATATGTGTATCTGGCACTATTGGGGGCATATGTGTATCTGGCACTATTGGGGGCATATGTGTATCTGGCACTATTGGGGGCATATGTATATCTGGCACTATTGGGGGCATATGTGTATCTGGCACTATTGGGGGCATATATGTGTATCACACCCCCATATTCATTGGCCCAACTCCATGTGGCTACAGCTCTTAGAGCGCTGACCTTACCCCCATAGCGGAAAAAATGGGGGATGTAGTCTCGCAGGAGTTCCACGGTAGTAGGTGAACCCCCTAATTTCGGGACGCGCACATGTCCCTTCTCCTCTGCCTCCAATGTTGGGAGGTATGTATGCGACATATTGGACATTGCAGTGTGTGGCATATTGCGTCTGGGGCATTGCGGTGTGTGGCATAATGTGCCAGGGGCATCACAGTGTGTGGTATAATGTGTAAAGGGCATTTTTTGGTTAGTATGCAGATTTTTTACATTTTATTATTTTTGGTAGCTCTTCGGGCGGTTTATTTTTTCGCGAGTAGCTCCCGCCGCGAAAAAGGTTGGAGACCACTGCTATAGACAATGTAGGATCTGAGGAATGGTGTCTGCCGGTGTCCCCTCCCTCTTCAGCTGATCCAAGAGAGTAGGCAAGTATAGGGGACTTTGCATGAAGCTACAATTCAAATAAAGGGGGTATCCTATTAGCGACGGATTGTTGCTGAAATTTTTTAAATAATTTTTTAATCACTAGCGGCTAGCCAATTAAACCATATTTAACTTGCCAATTTTTTTTTTCTCATGAAGATAAATAGGGGTAATTTTACTAATGGGAGTTCTATTTCAGATGGGATGTTGCTATGAACCACCATCAGAATTACTTATTTATTTCGTACTGCCTATAACATAATAAAAAGAATCTGCCCATAGCAACATCACATCTGAAATATAACTCCCATTTTAGTAAATTTAACCCAGAGTCCAAGAAAAGCCACAGACATTTATTTACACAGCATTTTGGGGGGAAATAATAGTAATTTAGTGGGGATTTGGTTTTGCCGCCTTCAGGGCTAGCTGACTTTATTAAGGAAAAAGTTACAAAATCCAGGAATCACTTTGCATGATCGATTGTCTAATACCCCGTTCTCACTGCAGGCAAATTCCCGGGTCTATCATGTTTTCTGCAGTGTAAACGGGTCGCATACCCGGATCTCATACATGAGTAAAACCCTTCTTTTTACCTTTGTTTGAGATCCGGGTATGCAGACACGTGTTGACCCGTACACCCTGCAGAAACACCCTTGTTAAAAGGCAAATTATCGGGTAGAACTTCTTCACCCTGGAATTTGCCTTGCAGTGAGAACGGCGGTCTGTCCCTGCAGGAAAAGCTGTGTATTTCTCAGTGGCAGTGAGAACACGGTATAAGTTGTACCACACTTCTCACATTATATTGCGCAAAAACAATAGCTGTATGAGGACACATCTGTTGTCACAGAAAGTTCATATTCATTTCTTTTTCTCCCCTTTTAATTGTAGGAGTGCTGCATATTCTTGGTTCTGTCTGGAAACACATCTGTGGTGCACTGATCTCAGTAACGCCACAGCCAGACCCAGCAAAGTAATATTTGTAAGAAGACCCAGCAGGGAAGTGGTTAAGCAGACGTCCCTCCCGTCATCTCATGTGTTCACATTTCCCGTGATCATTCTGTGCCAGTTCTGCTGGGTGGGGGAAAGCAGTCACTAATCACTCACAGGCACAGGAAAGGATTTGATTTGTCGCCTTTTCTTCTGGTTAACCCTTTCCTCTGCTGTAACTTTGGGACTGCTCCACCAGTAGGCTGCAATCTTCTTCGTCTAATGCAGCTTTTTGATTCTATCAAATACTTAGAGCAAGGGAGTCACACGGAGGCAACATACCAGTTTGGGGCCCTCCTCCCTCAAACAATCCATAGCTATATATTATTGCTGCTGATTGCAGGCGGTGTTGATAGAGTACTATGGCGCATGCACAATCTACCGATAAATGCTCAGCTGCGTGAACATCGGCATTGCGTACAAATCTGAATCAAGCTCTAGGACTTGTAGACGTAGGCTTAATATCGGTGTCACATTTACAGTAAACTGACTGCCCACACAGAGTGTAAGAAACCATTTTCTATGTCCAAATATTTTTTATCCTATCAAAGAACATCACAGGTACTTTGGGAGTCTGGGCACGAAGGGCCGGTGCAAGGTTCCCCAGCACCCTAGGCAAAATGTCAGCTAAGCCTACAGGGATGGAGGAGCCTGGTTAAGATGGGGGAGGGACAACATGGGGACATGAGTGAGGCCAGAGGGGAAGAAGGGACACAGGACATGGAGACATGAGGGGATGACATAGGAGTCTTCTGTTGGCCACCAAAACCAGATGCCCCGGTTGAATCAGTAAAGAGCTGCAAAACCGTATTTGAAGTAGCCATCTCCCTCCAAATACAAACACTGTTGAAATGCCTCAAGACTCATCCCAAATTAACAATGCATGCGAATCTCTGCGGATAAGCCAAGAAATGGTGAGATCGCCGCAGCCCTACAGTCGCTCTCTCCAGTTTTCTGCAAAAAACCTTGCCCATCAGATTTACTCTACAAGCAAAGTTAAATAAGCTTAATAGAGACTGTGCCTGACGTAGTGTGAATTTTCCAGCTGCTAACACAAATAGGATTCCGTCACACAACCGTGTTACTTTATCCTGTGGCAACCTACAAAGACCAGCGACAGAGTCAATTTCTATTCCCAGGTTTACCAGGACCGAAGTTGGGCCTTCGGTTTTGTCACACGCAATCGGTACCCCAAATTCCTCAAACAGCTGCGTAGCTCAACGTTTGGAACTGGATGGGCCCACCAGCAGGAAATCATCAAGATAGTGTGCTATGCCATTTTCTCCTGAAGCCCTCTGCAGGCACTAATGAAGAAAGAGCTGAAGCATTAAAAATAATTACATGAAATCGCAAAGCCCATGGGCAAGCACCTATATAGTACCCGTCTGTGAGCTTAGAACCCATGAAGCAAAAAACTTGAGGGTGAAAAGCCATTAATCTAAATGCGGATTCAACATCCGTGCACATTAGGCCACCTTTTCCATAAGAACTAACTATTGCCAAAGTAGATTTAAATGATTGATACTCCACTCAACAAAATCTGTTCTCTATGGCATCATTTACTGAAGTACCCCTAGGGCAAGACATGTGCTGAATCAATCTAACTTCCCCGCAACCTTTTTGGTACAAGTCCCACTGGTGAGATAACCAAATTAGGCAGAGGAGGGTGTGCAAATGGACCTATAATCTGTCACAAATTTACCTCCACCATCATTTTCTCCTTTAAAGCATCTGGCAATACATCGGCTGACCTAAGATTATGTACCTGGCATTTCTTACAGTACCATTTATCGGGCAAAGAAAAAACCTCAATAAAACCAGTTAATTATCCAGCCAAGGCAATAATGCATCAATTCTTATAGAAGTAGGGGCTTTAATTAGCCAAGGGGGCCCAGGGTCCGCAGCATTGTGGGGTACCTGTGGGGCCCCCTCCTCCTGCTGTTCTAGGGCAAGCTTTGATGGGATGAGGGTCCCTGCATCGGATGCAGGAGTGTGTAAATCGACACTTGGTACCCAAACCGCATTGGCCGTTGTTAAATGCGAAGCATTTACCGTGGCCCGGCTTGTTGTAAGATAACCGGCTACCAAAGGGCTTTTGAAAAAAAAAAATTACCTTGTCCCTGCCTTTGATGATTCACCATCTGAAATAGACCCCGGGCCTGAGTGACATCGATATAGAGCTCTATGTCCTTACTACCGAAGTCCATTATATCTCTACAGTGATGTTTACAAAAAATTCTTCATTGTAAACACACCCGGCAGACCCTCGGTAGGAAGTAAATAAATTATGATTGCGTTACTGATACCGTACCACAGTCATGTGTTCATCAGGTAGAGACTCTAGGTAGCAACCTGCAAAAACTAGCATCCCTCTAACCCAATTCAGACAGGACTTGTAGCTATCCTCCGCTGCTGTGCCTTTGTTCCTCGCCACATATAGATCCTTCTTAGTCTTGCTAGGCAACCTGAAGATGTTGACATAACTGCCCTCCCTAATTTTGTCCCTCACCCTGGGACACATACCTCTCAATACAGGAGTGCAGCATACTGTATCAGACTCAACCAACACCAACGAGGTATATGAGCGTGAAGAGTGCCTTCTACACCTGCACTTCCTATGAGAGTCATGCTCCCCGCCTTCAGAAGAAGATGAGGAGGAGGAAGACATAGAACCCATGGAGCTATCATCCTGCTTCTTACTACGCCTCCTCCTCTTTTTGCCCGCATCTGTCTTACGCCTAACTCTGCTGCGATCTGAAAGAATATCTGAATTATCGCCCGACCCGGATACCTCCAGGTTCCATGTATCGGTCCAGTCTGGATCAGAAGAGATCGACTCACCCCTATTTCCTGAAGACGCTCCACTTCTGGACGTACCACCTCTCCCATCAGACCTACAGCGATGTTCCATCTTGGTAGTATACTCTACTGGTGGAGACAAACCAGAAACCTCTTCCACAGCAACAATATCATTGAGCAGCTCCCTGGTCCTTGAACTATTAGCGCCAAAATTGCCTGACAGCGCCAGAATTAAGGCCTGTGAAATGCTAGCATCCAGCTTCCTCGTCAATATCCGGCACCCCAGCTGGCTCCAAGTACTGTGCAGGGACTCAAACTCCACGCCTAGGCCACTCCATCACACAACTTTCCTCACAGAAAGGTAAGGAAAAAGAGGGATAGAAAAATTAGCAATAGACAGGAGAAAAAGGACGGTAGATAGGATAGATAAATATAGATAGAGTTAGAATATGAAGGAAATAGAAGTATAAGGATAGGTAAAGAAATATGAAGCTATTAGAAAGACAATAAAAACGCTGTACTTTACCATCAAATCAATCCTGGCAAAGACAGAGAAATTTCCAGAAACATCTCTGACTCCTCCTACTTCCCTTCCAACCAATAAGTCTTCACATGCATATCAATAATATCCTCTTCAACAAAATGAACCCCTCAGTTGCCTGGCTTTCCCATGAGTGTTTTTCAGCCACAAGCCGGGAAGTTTATGGCACTTCTGCCATATGTTAGTGTCCTGTGTGCTCTTTCTAGGGTTAATTTGGTTGGGTAGGAATTTATTTAACAGTATATTTTTGGATTTTGGGAGGAAACCCACGCAAGTACGGGGAGAATATAAAAACACTGCACAGTTAGGGCTATGGTGGGTATCGAACCCATGACCTCAGTGCTGAGAGGCAGTAATGTTAACCATTACACCATGCATGTCCAAACTCTGGCCCTCCAGCTGTTGTGAAACTACACATCCCAGCATGCCTTGCCATAGTTTTAGTATTCCCTAATTCCCACTAGTGCCTAACCCTACAGCCCCCCATCCCCCACAGCCTATCCAACGCCCTTTTTGGAAGTGCCAAAACCAAACCCCACTCCCTGATGCGTTACCCTAATCTTCCACACAAGTTCTGGCGCTTGTGTTCTGACGGTAGTTGGGATGCCGGTATCGGTATACTGACTGCCGCGAGGCTGACCACATTCCCTACTGATTGCCTATAAATTTAGCAACATGCAAATCGGAAAATACAGCGAAAATACCATTCTGTAGCCATACCGTAATCCAAACCTCGCTTGGCGAGAATTTTACACCTCCACAATTTCTCCTACGCATAGTTCACAATAATTGTACGTTGTGACAGGGGAACATCGATGGGCCTGGTAGGGTTGGACGGCATACTGTAGCTTAGCTTTCTTTCTTTTAATGAGCTATTTAAGCAAAACTCTCATTTATACATATAGAAATGTCCCAAACATTTAGAAAGAGACCACAGGCATCCCTACACAAAATAAAATCAGACTCTGTAGAGGCTGGATGATGGTTAATCCAGCTACAATAACACATTGCTGCACATCGGATATTACAAAGGAAATCTGCCAGACACAGCACTTAATTCCCAAGAATTAAACTGGGTATTTCTGTGAATGATGAAAAGTTCTTGCACACTCGTCTTCTCTCTCTTGTGACGGGTATTTCATAGACATCTCACCGGCAGCAGCGCTTTAACAGTTTGTTTGGTCAACAAGATTACACAGCTGGAAGTTTATAATGCGATATCAGATTTCTGCAAATTATTACTAATATACCACAGAGGCAGGTTATTCTTTATGCTCATATTGCTACAACTCACAGTGACTAACCAAAGAATCTGCTTATTCCGATAAACATAAAGCACTAACACCCATATCCACCCATCATAAATGTAATCATTGTTTTGCACACAGTTTAAAGTAATATACTGAATTACAGTTTATTTATTTAAAAAGGTTTGGTTTGTAAACTTTATACTACTTTTGCTTCACAAGCATGCTACAGCATACCTCCCATCTAGCCATGGAGTGGGGTGGATTTATGAATACTAGTTACTAGCGCATCACAATTATGGAACATCATAACAATAATGTCTGTGGCTACGAGAGCACAAACGGAGCAACACTGGAATTGCTTCATCGAGTGCCATCTGGTACATAGGCTTGTGCAGCCCATTTAATTAAGAGGTGCAACATTGGAGGGGCATGTCTCTCTCCACCTACTGAGCATGTGTATCACCACCTACTGGGCGTGTCTATCACCATCTACTGGGAGTGTCTACCACTGCCTACTGGGCGTGTCTATCTCTGCCTACTGGGTGTGTCTATTTCTGCCTACTGGATGTCAATGTAAACTAAATAGAAGGTGACTTATTTATGTACATGAGCTTTAGAATGAATCATTCCCCACATACACACTAGAAACAGAGACAGTGCGCTGCAAAAAATTACATTATAATGCCCATTACACATAATGCCACACACCGTAATTCCCATTATAAATAACACGACACACCATAATGCCTATTACATATTATGCCACTTAAGTGGCGCTTACCTACATGCTCTTTGCCAGAGGTAGATTGCTCAATGCCAGGGGTTACATGCTTGTTGCCAGGGGTTACATGCTTCTTGCCAGGGGTTTAATTCTCATTGCCATGTGGGATTACATTCTCATTGCCCAAGGGGGGAGTTACATGCTTGTTGAAAGGGGGGAGGTTACATGCTCATTGCTAGGGGAGTTACATGCTCATTGTTATGGGGAGTTACATGCTCATTGCCAGAGTAGGTGGGGTTACTTGCTAATTGACAGTTATATGTTCATTGCGAGTTGGGAGTTCTATGCTCATTGACAGAGAAGGGGGGGTTGCATGCTCATTGCCAAGGGGACTTACATGCTCATTGCCAAGGAGACTTGCATGCTTGTTGTCAAGGGGGTTCCTTTCTAACCAGCACTCCCACAATCAACACGTAGCGCTCCTCTGACAGACACCAGAGGTCCGGCCTCCCTAATAAAAAATAAACGCCCTGCACCATGCATTTACTCATATAGGCAGTGTGTGGGTGGCAGAACGGCGGTGGTGTGGGAGCAGTGATGCAGTGGGTTGTCACGCTGCGTAATCCTGAAATCCCAGCAATTTTAGGGCCAAATCCTAATCCTGATCCTGGGATTGGCCACCCTAGTGTAAACCAATCATCTTCTAGAATGTAAGCTCTCACGAGCAGGGCCCTCTCTCCTTATGTGCCTTTCTTAGAATATATAAACCTTTGCCACCCTGATAATTGCTTCAGTGTCCTGTCCCCTGGTGCAACTATCCATATTAACCATGTACTTGTCCTAAACTGTCTTGTACTGTAATTTGTTATGTGTTTTTGATTATAACTATGCTCTGTAAAGCGCTGCGGAATCTGTGTGCGCTATAAAAGAAACTGTTAATACATAAATAAATAAATCTTCTGTCATTTTTTTAAACACAGTCTGTAAAATAGGAGATAGAATCGGGTTGGTACTTCTTTAGCTCCACTTTATTTCACCTCAAGATTTCATACCTGTGGACCAGATGTTTGCCATTGAAAAACAAGATTAAACCCAAGAGTACACATGGAACAATACCTAAATGGACAACTAAATGTCTAGTTTAGCTAGAGTACACTGTCGGCGCTAGATCACAAATCTTCTGTATCATGGGGTCTAGTGATGAATGCTAAATCCAGCAATAAAAGGGGAAATTTACTAATATGAAAAACCTAGTTTTTCGTATTAGTATTTTCCCTACGACTGCATACGACTGTTTCAGTCGTATGCAAAGTCGTGTTCCGGAGGGGAATTTACAAAGCAGTCATATACGACTGCTTTGTAACCCTCCGATGGTGTAATGATTTGTATTAGCTGGCCATATATACGGCCGCTAATACGAATTCCTACAGGCAGTCTGCACGGATCAGTCAGATCCGTGCAGGCTGCAAGGTGTAAAAAAAAAATAGAAAAAAATAAATAAATAAATAAAAAAACAGAGTGGGGTCCCCCCCCACAGCCATAACCAGCACCAGGCTGAAAGAGCCGGGCCGGTAAATAAAAATCAGGGAACCCGACAAATAGGGGTTCCCCGATTTTTAACAACCAGCCCCAGGCTCCAGGTCCGGGGCTGGTTCCCAAAATACGGGGGACAAAATGACTAGGGGTCCCCCGTATTTTAAGAACCAGCCCCAGGCCAAACCAGCCAGCAGGGTAATGCCACAGCCGGGGGGAGACTTTTTGTACAAGTCCCCCCGGCCAAAGCATTAACCCTCTGACCAGTCAGCCTGGCCAGGGGCCCTTGGGGAGTGGGGACCCCCCTAATAAAGGGGTCCCCTCCCTCCAGGACTTACCTGACCAGGCTGAAGCCTGGTGCTGTCCCCGGTGGCCCTGTGCAGTGGCCACCGGGCTGATCTTGGTGTAAAAAAAAAGATGAATAAACTATTGTTTTAAACTGTGGAACTATGAGTCCCAGCAAGCCTCCCCCACAAGCTGGGACTTGGAGAACCACAATTCCCAGCCTGCGGGGCATTAAAGGGCCCGCTGGGTCTTGTAGTTCCACAGCAAAAAAAATAGTTAAATAAATACACACTGACACCTGAAAATTAAAAGTTTAATACATACATTACACACACACTGATACTTACCTATCTTGATCCCGTAGGTAGGTCCCAGAGTCTCGATCCGGTGCCTTGTCCTGGTTCCGGATCCATGTCGGCATTCTTCTGCATGTCGATCTTCATGTCGGCGTCCGGTCCGGGGTCCGAAGAAATCCATGGTTGACCTGTGGAAGGAAATCCTACTCACCCAGGTCCTCCATGGAAGTTCTTCTGGCTTGATCCGCAGTAGTCCAGGGCTTCTTCCTTCTTCTTCCTTCTTCTTCCTTCTTCTTCAAGCTGCCGGCGACTCCGGCAGCTCCCCGCTGCGGACTGAGAGGCGCAGAGATGTTTCCTCCTCTGCGCCTCTACTCAGAATGATTTCTGGCCAATCAGGAGCCGACTTTCTTCGCTCCTGATTGGCCGCTAGGCGGCCAATAGAAATCATACTGAGAAGAAGCGCTGAACAAGAAACATCTCTGTTGCCTCTTCTCAGTATGATTTCTATTGGCCGCCTAGCGGCCAATCAGGAGCCAAGAAAGTCGGCTCCTGATTGGCCAGAAATCATTCCGAGTAGAGGCTGCAGAGGAGGAAACATCTCTGCGCCTCTCAGACCGCAGCGGGGAGCTGCCGGAGTCGCCAGCAGCTTGAAGAAGAAGGAAGAAGATGGAAGAAGAAGGAAGAAGCCCTGGACTACTGCGGATCAAGCCAGAAGAACTTCCATGGAGGACCTGGGTGAGTAGGATTTCCTTCCACAGGTCCACCATGGATTTCTTCGGACCCCGGACGCCGACGCCGACATGAAGATCGACATGCAGAAGAATGCCGACATGGATCCGGAACCAGGACAAGGCACCGGATCAAGACTCTGGGACCTACCTACGGGTCAAGATAGGTAAGTATCAGTGTGTGTGTAATGTATGTATTAAACTTTTATTTTTCAGGTGTCAGTGTGTATTTATTTAACTATTTTTTTTTACTGTGGAACTACAAGACCCAGGCCCTTTAATGCCCCGCAGGCTGGGACTTGTGGTTCTCCAAGTCCTAGCTTGCGGGGGAGGCTTGCTGGGACTCATAGTTCCACAGTTTAAAACAATAGTTTATTCATCTTTTTTTTACACCAAGATCAGCCCGGTGGCCACCGCACAGGGCCACCGGGGACAGCACCAGGCTTCAGCCTGGTCAGGTAAGTCCTGGAGGGGGGGGACCCCTTTATTGGGGGGATCCCCACTCCCACAGAGCCCCTGGCCAGGCTGACTGGTCAGAGGGCTGAATGCTTTGGCCGGGGGGACTTGTATAAAAAGTCTCCCCCCGGATGTGGCATTACCCTGCTGGCTGGTTTAGCCTGGGGCTGGTTCTGAAAATACGGGGCACCCCTAGCCATATGTCCCCAATATTTTGGGAACCAGCCCCGGACCTGGAGCCTGGGGCTGGTTGTCAAAAATCGGGGAACCCCTATTTGTCAGGTTCCCTGATTTTTAATTACCGGCCCCGGCTCTTTCAGCCTGGTGCTGGTTAAAGCTGTGGGGGAACCCCACGCTGTTTTTAAAAAAAAAAAAAATTATTTATTTTTCTATTTTTTTTACACTAAAGCCTGCACGGATCTGACTGATCCGTGCAGGCTAAAGCCAAATACGACAATCAAGGTGTATTTTCCTGTCGTATCTTCGTGCCTGTTTTACACCAATTAGCAGCCGTATTATCAATACGGCTGCTTAGTAAATCAGGAACCACCATTCTTTTGAATGGTGATTCCTGTCGTATACTATCGGTGGTGTAGACCAGGGGTGTCAAACTCAAATTCATCGGGGGCCGCATCAGCAGTTTGGTCACCCTCAAAGGGCCGCTGTATAATAATAATGCAATGACACCACAGGCTGCTCCCGCTGTATAATAATAATGCAATGACACCACAGGCTGCTCCCACTGTATAATAATAATGCAATGACAGCACAGGCTGCTCCCGCTGTATAATATAACAATAGTAATGCCATGACACAAATTATTATACAGGAGGAGCAGCCTGTGGTGTCATTGCATTATTATTATACAGAGGGAGCAGCCTGTGGTGTCATGGCATTACTTTTATATTATACAGGGGGAGCAGCCTGTGGTGTCATGGCATTATTATTATACAGGGGGAGCAGCCTGTGGTGTCATGGCATAATGCCATGACACCACAGGCTGCCCCCCCTGTACAATAATAATGACACCACATTCTGCTCCCCCTGTATAATATAAAAGTAATGCCATGACACCACCATCAGATATATTGTTTTTTTATTTAACTTACTGTATTTTATCCCTCAGGCTCCTTTACTGCTGCTGCAGCTCCAGTAATTTCAATTCCACTCTCTGCGCCACGGCCTGTCCTGCTGTGGCCCCCCGACTCGGCCTGCCGTCCTTCCTCTCTGCAGATGCGTGGGTGGGAGGCATCATCGTCATGACATCCCAACCCAGCGTCTGCCACTGCCTCGATAAGAGGGAACAGGCTGCCGGGCCCTCCTCCACGTAGTCGTGGAGACCGGCGGCCATGTTCCTGTGGCCGCAGACATCTTAAAAGACCACAGGAACATGGCCGCCGGCAGTGCAAAAAAACCCTCTAAAAAAAGATCTAAAAAAAGAGAATAAAAGGTGAAGGCTGGCGGTGGCTGCGCGGGCCACATGACGAGGTCTGTCGGGCCGGATTTGGCCCGCGGGCCTTGTGTTTGACACCCGTGGTGTAGACATTCGTATTTGTAAATACAAATACGAATTGCTGTATTTTTGAGATAGTATATCCCGAAAATACAAATGTGTAATAAATCTGCCTAGGGTAGCAAATAATGTATTTGCATTGCATGGGATCCCCTTATTCTTCTGAGAGCCTTGATGGCTCTAATCCAAGCAAGATAGCATGCCAATATGCATGGCAATCGCTGCACTGCACTGTGGACCTTATTCTGGTCTGTTCGTAGGTCGTCGTGCATTTGCACAGGGCCGATGTTTGCGCTTTGCGCATGAGGATTTCTGCGCATGTGCATGCGCTTGGTGCATGCGGCCATGGCAAACAGAATGCATGGCAAACAGAATGCACGCACCCAACCTTGCGGCAGGTGGGCATGGGCTTCCACATTAGCATATGGGAACGCCCAGCTAATGCGGCCGTGATGGACATACGGGGGGTGGGGGGGGCGGACAGCTGACATCACCGGATGTCAGCTGCCCGCCCTCTACCTCCTGAAAGTGCACGCATATGTAAGGTTGCTCAGAGCACTGTGGGGTATAATATTATAATACTGGGGAGGTACTGTGGGGTATAATATAATACTGGGGAAGCACTGTGGGGTATAATATAATACTGGGGAAGCACTGTGGGGTGTGATATTATAATACTGTGGAAGCACTGTGGGGTATAATATTATAATACTGGGGAAGCACTGTGGGGTATAATATAATACTGGGGAAGCACTGTGGGGTGTGATATTATAATACTGTGGAAGCACTGTGGGGTATAATATTATAATACTGGGGAAGCACTGTGGGGTATAATATTATAATACTGTGGAAGCACTGTGGTGTATAATATTATAATACTGGGGAAGCACCGTGGGGTATAATATTATAATACTGGGGAGGCACTGTGGGGTGTGATATTATAATACTGGGGAAGCACTGTGGGGTGTGATATTATAATACTGTGGAAGCACTGTGGGGAATAATATTATAATACTGGGGAAGCACTGTGGGGTGTGATATTATAATACTGGGGAAGCACTGTGGGTTATAATATTATAATACTGGGGAGGCACTGTGGGGTGTGATATTATAATACTGTGGAAGCACTGTGGGGAATAATATTATAATACTGGGGAAGCACTGTGGGGTGTGATATTATAATACTGGGGAAGCACTGTATGGTGCAATATAATACTGGGGAGGCACTGTGGGGTATAATATTATAATACTGGGGAAGCACTGTGGGGTGTGATATTATAATACTGGGGAAGCACTGTATGGTGCAATATAATACTGGGGAGGCACTGTGGGGTATAATATTATAATACTGGTGAGGCACTGTGGGGTATAATATTATAATACTGGGGAAGCACTGTGGGGTGTGATATTATAATATTGTGGAAGCACTGTACGGTGCAATATAATACTGGGGAGGCACTGTGGGGTATAATATTATAATACTGGTGAGGCACTGTGGGGTATAATATTATAATACTGGGGAAGCACTGTGGGGTGTGATATTATAATACTGGGGAAGCACTGTGGGGTGTGATATTATAATACTGTGGAAGCACTGTGGGGAATAATATTATAATACTGGGGAAGCACTGTGGGGTGTGATATTATAATACTGGGGAAGCACTGTGGGGTATAATATTATAATACTGGTGAGGCACTGTGGGGTATAATATTATAATACTGGGGAGGCACTGTGGGGTATAATATTATAATACTGGTGAGGCACTGTGGGGTATAATATTATAATACTGGGGAAGCACTGTGGGGTGTGATATTATAATACTGGGGAAGCACTGTGGGGTGTGATATTATAATACTGTGGAAGCACTGTGGGGAATAATATTATAATACTGGGGAAGCACTGTGGGGTGTGATATTATAATACTGGGGAAGCACTGTGGGTTATAATATTATGTAACACCCCATAACTGTGGAATAATATGTGCCGTGTATTCCAGTTAACCAGGGGTTAATATACCTCAGCACCAGGCACAGTTCAGCCCTAAAGAGTTAAACACAGACAGGCTGGAGTGTGACAGGAAGAGAGAGGTCAGAGGTGATCTGAGCCAGCAGCATGAGAGAGGAGGAAAGGCAGAGCACATGAAGAGGAGACTTCTCCTGCAGCTGAGTGACACTGTGCTTAAGGAGTAAGCAGTGTAGCCTGTGAGCGTGTGGAGAACTCCTGTATAGAGAGATAGAGGAGGACAACAGCGTGGCATCTGTGACCCCTGACCTGCCAGACGCTTCAGCAGCAGCAGAGAGCTCCAGCAATAAATGACAGCCTGTGAGAGAAGGAGCCAGTCGTGCAGAGTGTACACAGTCCAAGAGAATACAGCAGCTCAAGGCCCAGCAGTGAGAGCCCAGCACACAGCAGAGTCTGGACACCATAGAAGACAGGAGGCAGAGACTGGTCAGAACCAGCACCAGCAGCAGCTACAGGTACACTACTGCACACTGCCCCCACCTAGCACACCCAGTTAGGTTGCCTGCCCGACACCTAGTACAGCCAGCGGCCCTGTGTAGCTGAGTGTGGCAACGCTGAGGCGCCCGCACTAGCAGTCCCCGGAGGGTACACAGCGATGGGCGAAGATTCACTGACCCCAGCCAGAGTCAAGACCTCCCCAGTCTTTCCCAAGACCTCCCCTTCACCGTCTTTACCCATTCCTCATAGAAGAATCCCAGAATTGCCACTGTAGTGGGTTTAGTGAAAACCCATAAGAGAAGCTAGGACAATCCCTCAGGATTTGTGATAGTTCACTTTTTCTTCACCTTTAAAGTATAGTTAATGGAACACTAGTGCCACCCGGTGGCTTAAGGACCAAACTGCGACCTCATATAGAATTAATAGGAAAAGCCAGCAACTACATTAAGTCCTATGCATAGGCCTCCATCGGGACTGACTGGTCTTATTAACAGAGAGTGTACCCGGGTACTTAGAGTGAGTTGAGTATTGATTTTATGGTATATCGCATTTGTATGCATAGTGTGAGTTGTATTGCATTGATTGTATTCTGATATTGTGGAATTGTTGTGACGTCATTACGTAAAGAAGGCAGCCGTTCCCAATGGCCGTCTTACAATAAAAGGTCAAAGTAATTCTATTGTCGACTGTTCTGTGCCACCATCCTGTATCACGAGAAGACTCCTGACTGGAATCCGTGAGACCGAGGAAACACGACCCCCACCGCATCCCACCAGGTAACCCTATCCAGGTGTTTACAATTATAATACTGGGGAGGCACTGTGGGGTGTGATATTATAATATTGTGGAAGCACTGTGGGAAATAATATTATAATACTGGGGAAGCACTGTGGGGTGTGATATTATAATACTGGGGAAGCACTGTGGGTTATAATATTATAATACTGGGGAGGCACTGTGGGGTGTGATATTATAATACTGTGGAAGCACTGTGGGGTGTGATATTATAATACTGGGGAAGCACTGTATGGTGCAATATAATACTGGGGAGGCACTGTGGGGTATAATATTATAATACTGGGGAAGCACTGTGGGGTGTGATATTATAATACTGGGGAAGCACTGTATGGTGCAATATAATACTGGGGAGGCACTGTGGGGTATAATATTATAATACTGGTGAGGCACTGTGGGGTATAATATTATAATACTGGGGAAGCACTGTGGGGTGTGATATTATAATATTGTGGAAGCACTGTACGGTGCAATATAATACTGGGGAGGCACTGTGGGGTATAATATTATAATACTGGTGAGGCACTGTGGGGTATAATATTATAATGCTGGGGAGGCACTATGGGGTGTAATATTATAATACTGTGGAAGCACTGTACGGTACGATATAATACTGGGGAGGCACTGTGGGTTATAATATTATAGCATTAATCTGGAATTAGTAACACATATCTGCTTTACTTGATATAAATACATATTCATACAAAATAGAAATGTTTTACAAATGCATTGCCATAAGTATTTAAGCAGACACCATACACAGAATAATCTTGAATTGTTAACACTATTTTTTTTTTTTATATACATCTATGAGAATGACCCTCTAATGTTTGTAGACTACACTTATTGCTAAAATATATTTATGGGAAATAAAGCTCACTTTTGCCTTTACAGGTTGTGCACATGTATTTACTAAAGATCGAATGGGTACGAATGTACCCATTCCTACCCATTTGATCCCATATGTGGCCAGGACTTGATGGTTGATGGTTGCCATTTTTACGAGCGGCAATCTCTGGCAAATTCGACTGTATGAATGATTAGACTATCGATGGAACTCGACAGTATATGGCCATAGAGTTCTATTATATTGTCTAATTTACTATCATTCCTATGAGGGAATTCGTATGCAAATTTAGCTCAAAATACCAATGGAAAATACGACACATTTTGCATTAATATTCCCCATCACAAGCATGAAATCAGCCTGATCTAGGCTGGAGCTGACATCCTCCTCTAACAGGCTTTGGAATGCAAGTCCCAGTATGCAGGGCATTAATGGGCCACTGTAGTTCTACTGTGAAACCAATGGTAAAATAAAGACCCATCTTTGCAGCCTTCTCCAGCACTGGATTCATTCCATCCCTCCAAGTTTATTTATTTTTCAGAAAAAAAGATTGGCTGTAGGTGTCTCCATTTCATTTTCCCCCGGTATTCGGGAAACCAGGACCAGCTCAAAGAGCCAGGGGCTGCTTTTACTCAGGAGGGGGACCCCACACCATATTTTTTATTATTATATATTTATTCTTCTATTTTTTACACAGAGAAGCCTGCATGAGTCTGACTGATCCATACAGGCTTCGGCAAAATACGGATAGAAAATCTGTCGCATTTTCCATTCATATTTTCTGCTGGATTCATAGCCGAATTCAGCAGTATGAATGTTAGTAAACGAGCGACCACCATAGAACTCATGGCTATATCTGGCCGAGTTATATCCATGGTGTCATCATTCATACACCCAAATTCGGCTGAAGTAGCCATTTGTAATATTGCAAATCAGCCGAATTCTGCACCTAGTAAATCAGCAAACCTTTGATCCCATCCGTATTTAAGATCAGATGGGTATGACTGGGTGCATTTGTACCCATTCGAGCATAGTAAATTTGCCCCAGGTCAGTAGGTGATGCCTGCCAGGGGCGGATTGGTGAGGAGATCCAGCCCGGGAAAAGTTTTGAAGCAGATACTGGTAATGGTAATTGCCCCCACAAATTAGTTGCCTTAGGTCCCCGACAAACCCAACTCTGGTCCTTGAAAACTGATAAAGACCTTTATCACTTTTGAGAGTGATAATGTACCAGCCAATCGGCTTCTAACTGCCATGTTACAGGCTTTGTTTGAAAAATGGCAATCAGGAGCTGGTTGGTTGGTAGTTTACCACTCTCCACTTTATCACATTCAATGATTAGTACATCTGGACCCCAGTAACTATAGAGTCTTCCACTGTGGCAAAAAGCTGCTACATTAGGCAGACCTAAATTTGTATAAAAGCCATATGGCTATATCCTAATGCACAGTTTGTTGGTAGATTACATAAGGATGGGGCAGTATGCTCTTTAGGACTGGCATTAAAGTCACAGGGTGATATTTAATAGGATGAGAGATTCAGAAAGTGAGAGATTTGGTAAGAAATCTCCAGTTTGTTTAAAGTGGCAATCATTTACACTTCAAAATCAAACTGGTTTTGCAGTGTAAATGATTGCCACTTTAAAAAAAAAACCACTGGAGATTTCTTACTAAATCTCTCACTTTCTGAATCTCTCATCCTATTAAATCTCACCTTACAGAGTAATTCTTCACCAAATAATCTTTGTATTTTATTGCCATATATAAACAAGCTCATAACTACTGCTTCTGTAAATCCAGACCTTCAAGCTATATAGGTGCGTACACACGTACAGATTTTTCTGTCTGATCTATCTGGTGGGAACAAAAACCTGGAAATGTATGGGAGCAACTGACAATCAAAAAATTGGGTACTTATGTATTATCTGGGCTGCCGATTTTTTGATTGTATGCCTTAACTTAAGGCATACAATCAGATGCGATGCGATGCGATATCGCATCGCATACGACCATATCGCATGCAATGCGATGCAATGCCCCGATTTTTCCATAGGATTCAATGTTAAAATGGACTGAGTCCATTTTAGCATGGAATTCAATGGGAAAAAGGGGTCCTTTTCATACCCCTACTATCCAAGTGGGCATGGAGTTGGATATAAACCTGTGGCGAGCGTAGCGAGCCACCGAGCCCAAAGCGTGGCGAGCGAAGCGAGCCCCGCGAGGGGACGGTATTCTGTGTCCCCTCGCGGGGCTCGCTACGCTCGCCACCGGTTTATATCCAACTCCATGCCCACTTGGATAGTAGGGGTATGAAAAGGACCCCTTTTCCCATTGAATTCCATGTTAAAATGGACTCAGTCCATTTTAACATTGAATCCTATGGAAAAACCGGGTCCATCGCATCGCATCGCATGCGATATGGTCGGATGCGATGCTATGGACCCGATTTCAAAATCGGCAGCCCAGTTAGTACATAAGTACCAAAAATTGTTCCCAAACACTTGAAAACAGAGAGTGATCGGTCAGACAAATTGTTTAAATCATTTACAAATTTATCAAAGCAGATATTTTTTCTGTTTTCCTGCATTTGGGTGGACATTTTTGATTGTCAGTTGCTCCCATACATTTCCAGGTTTTTGTTTCCACCAGATAGATCAGACAGAAAAATCTGTACGTGTGTACGCACCTCAGAGATGGCTTTTGGGAAAACCGGGATTGTGAAGAGAATTTAAGTAATCAGAATGTTATTTTTTAGCTATGGATCTGCATTCTGCTCTGCTGCCACTAGATGGCAGCAATTACTGGTTAATCTAGTCTCATATCTTTTTCCCCTGGGTGGACATGCTGGGTGAAATGTAATAGGATGAGAGATTCAGAAAGTGGGAGATTTGGTAATAAATATCCAGTTATTTTTAAAGCGGCAATCTTTTTAACTGCAAAATCAAACTGTTTCTGCAGTGTAAATGATTGCCGCTTTAAAAAAACCTGGAGATTTCTTACCAAATCTCTCACTTTCTGAATCTCTCATCCTATTACGTTTCACCCTATAACTGTGCTTATTTCTGACCTGTATGACACACCGGTGCCTAGCATGTTGTCTGTTAGATTTGGTCAAAACACCTACAAACCTAGACCAATGTTATGTTCACCTACATCGTTGGGTATTGTATTTCCTGGGGCACTGGTTTCTTACATTTTGGTCTGTATATTATTATATTATAATTTTATTTATAAGGCGCCACAAGTGTTTTGCAGCGCCGTACAAAAGATACTGTATAATGTCTATTACTCTCTAGGTTTGCAAGGTCTGGTTATGTTTACGCTGAAGAAAATGCGTTTAATGCTGGGTACACACCAGGACGACTAGGGCCCGATCCCCTCAATCTAGATCCAATTCCGACCAATTGGATGTAGATTGTGTGGTGATTGGGCCCTTTTCTGTCCTGGTGTGGACCGATACCAATCCGATGCGCGGTCCCGCGGGTTGGTCGGTCGTTATTGAGATCCTACCTGCTGCAGGTAGGATCTCAATGACGACCATACAGCCGGGTGCGGGTCGCCATCGGATCGGACCCGCTCACGGTGCACATCGTGAGCGGGTCGTGCCCCCCCGCGTCACCGTGAGCGGGTCGGACGAGCCACTGACGACCCGCTCACGATGTGCATCGTGAGCGGGTCGTCCTGGTGTGTACCCTACATAAGAGGAGACATGATCAATATCTACAAATATATCAGTGGTCAGTATAGGGAACTTTCAGGAGCTCTGTTTACTTTGAGGACTATATATAGGACATGCAGTGAGATTAGAGCAGAAGAGATTTTGTACCTTCAGAAGGAAGGGATTCTTTACGGTCAGGGAAGTTAAAGTTTGGAATTCTCTGCCAGAAGAAGTAGGGCTGATAGTCCCAATAAATACATTTAAGAGAGGGCTATACAAATTTCTAGCAGAGAAAAGAATACAGGGTTACACCCCTCAGGATGATGTTCATTAAGGGGAACGGTAAGTGACACATTGGCCACTAAATAAGGGGTCGCTAAGCTTGATATTAGTTATGTCACGTACATAATAATATAGGTTGAACATGATGGACAATTGTCTTTTTTCCACCTCACAACCTATGTACAGTAACTACTGATTGACAGCTATCTTTCTTGATATTCCTAGTCCTGTTATTTTTGTCTGACATTTGCTGCCAGTATTTTATTGCTTTATTTAGTAACTAATCTTATTTGTCACCACTTTGAGTGTATGCAATGAAATCTGGTATTCTCATTGTTTTGCTATTATTCTTATTTTAATGGAAACCAAGACACAGCAGTGTTATGTTTCACAAGTGGGTAGTGGATTCCCTGTGGCAGATAATGCCATTATCTGAGAGAACCGGTGCGTGATCTGCTCTTACAGTGCAGTGTTCTAACAGAGATCACGTTACATTTACACGTTATGGGGCCCATTTGTGGTTATTTCACAGAAAACACAGGTTTTAAGGGGTTAGCTGCAAATATTAAGTAACTCGGGAATGTATCTATGAGGGACCACAGATATCTCCGATCCCCACACTCACCCCTCCTCTCCTTTGCCTACCACGTTCGCAGTTGCATCCCCCATAGGTTTTTATGGGGGATACGATCCTGACCGTTGTACCACTATCGGGCAGCATTGCATTGGTTACCTACCGCCATTCTGAGACCATGGCATCTAGAAGGGTATGCACATCACTGCCTCAATGGGCACTATAGATTTAGTTTTATAGGAGCCTTTAGAGGTGAGAGGAATGGGTAATGACAAGAAGAAAACATAGGAAAATGTTGAGAACAGTGTAGAATTTACAGGTGGGCAGGGAATGAGTTAGTTGAAAGCTGGAGCCTGAGAGGGGAGTTGGAGAGTGAGGTGCTGACAGGGAACTGCAGATGTGAGCGGGTAAACAACTGGCAGTTAAAAGCAAAAGGCATCTGTGAAATAGCAGGGAAATTGACAGCAGGGAAGGCAGCAGCAGAGAAGCTAAACATCAACTAAAGAGAGTACAGGCCTACATGTAACTGTGGGGCAGATGTACTAAGACTGGTAATGTGATAAAATAGACCACAAGCCACTGCACTTTCTGACTGAAGCACCTTGGCACTGGACACTTTATTGCACTTGCACTTTCCTGGAGACGCACAAGCACTTTACTTGGACTCTGGAGGCATTTGGACGTAAGCTTACTGCGGTGGTGCCGCAGACTGGTTCCATCTTCAGTATAGCCCACCGCAGTGCATCCATATGGTGAGATACCCATTTATTTCCAGACTGTCAAAACCACATCTGAGACCAGAAGTGCACCCACGTCCCCATATGAGCATTGCAATCAGTGTTGTATTTTTTTGCTTATTTTCTTTATGCATTCTTTCTTTTGTGTATACATTGTATCCTAATAAATCCTGTTGAAATTAATTGGATTTGTGTCAAAATAACATCTTTCAGGTATAGTGCGCCAAACTCCATATAAACCCTTTTGATCCACTATTTGTGTAAGCGGCAGTATTAATGTGAGTCCTTTGTGCATGTGGCACTACTATACTGTGGGCACTATTTGTGTTAGCGGCACTACTACTGCAGGCACTAGATGCTACTTAAGGGGGAGGAGAGAGTAAGAAGGAGTCTGTCTCTGTGTATGTTATATACGTAAGTGGCACTACTAATGCGGGTGCTATTTTTGTAAGTGACACTAATATTGAGGGCCTTATGTGTGTAATCGGCACTACTACTGCGGGCACGAAGTGCGTAAGCTACACTAGTGGTTGCTATGTGCATAAGCGGCACTACTACTGTGGGTGCTTTTTGCATAAGCGGCACTACTACTGCTAGTGCTATAAGCGGGACTACTACAGAAGACATAAAGTGCGTAAGCTACACTAGTGGTTGCTATGTGCATAAGCGGCACTACTACTGCTAGTGCTATAAGCGGGACTACTACAGAAGACACAAAGTGCGTAAGCTACACTAGTGGTTGCTATGTGCATAAGCGGCACGGTACTTGTGTATTATAGCGGCGCCCATCGCATCGCATACCATAAGGCATGCGATGGTATGCGATGCGACGCGATATCGCGTGATATTGTACAATGTCATACAATTTTAAAATTGTATGACATTGTGTATGGCATAGCATACAATGCCATACAATGCGATGCAATTAAAAATTGTATAAGCACCCTAATGGGTGCTTACAATGTGAAATGCACCCCCACGCCACCCCCCCCCCCCCCCATCACTATAAACGTGAACCCAAAGCGTGGCGAGCGCAGCGAGCCTGTGAGGGGCGGCGGTACGCATCCTCCGACCTTTTCATACCCCCACTATCCACGTCGGCGTGGAGTTGAGAATAGAAAGTGTGGTGAGCGCAGCGAGCCACCGAGCCCGAAGCGTGGCGAGCGCAGGGAGCCCCGCGAGGGGACGCCGATACCTTCACAGGAATCGGCATCCCCCCGCGGGCTTCACAGGTATCCGCGTCCCCTCGCGGGGCACGCTGCGCTCGCCACGCATCGGACTCGGTGGCTCGCTGCACTCGCCACACTTTCTATTCTCAACTCCACGCCGACGTGGATAGTGGGGATATGAAAAGGTCGGAGGACGCGTATCGCCGCCCCTCGCGGGCTCGATGCGCTCGCCACGCTTCGGGTTCACGTTTATAGTGGGGGGGTGGGGGGTGGCGTGGGGGTGCATTTCACATTGTAAGCACCCATTTGGGTGCTTAAAAGCACCCTTTAGGGTGCTTATACAATGTTTCATCGCATAGGGGGCCAAAATCGCGTCGCATCGCATGCCATCGGGTGCATGGCATGCGATACGATAAAATCATTGCGCGATGTACATCGGGGGCGCCGCTATAATACACAAGTACCAGCAGCACTACTACTGTGAGCGCTATTTGCATAAGCGGCACTACTCTGCTAGTGCTATAAGCGGGACTACTACAGGGGGTGATATATGTGTAAGCACAACTACTACTGCGGGAACTATAGGGGGTAATTCAGACTGAGTGAATGCTTGCAAATTCGTAGTGACCTCGCCAGAGTGAAATCCCGTCTTACGCATTATGTGTTTGTTGTGCAAATAGATGTGTATGGCTGCAAATCTATTCACAGCCGTGTGCAATGAAAACAGGCATATCCGGCCTGTTGCTGACCTCAAACACCCTCCTTTAAAACACTTGATCCTTATATCATTGTAAGGATATCCTTATGTCTACCCACCGCATGTTTAAATTGTTCCACTGTCTCACCTTTACCACCTCTGATGGGAGGCTATTCCATTTATCCACTACCCTTTCTTAATTTTTCCTCAGAATTCCCCTGAACTTCCCTCCCTCCAGTGTCAGTGCATGTCCTCGTGGTCTTCTAATACTTCACTCATTTAAAGAATGTTTCCCTC
This sequence comes from Crinia signifera, assembly GCF_055691185.1. NCBI lineage: Eukaryota > Metazoa > Chordata > Amphibia > Anura > Myobatrachidae > Crinia > Crinia signifera. The sequence continues at coordinate 342,626,285 of NC_139218.1, forward strand.
CAGGACTTGTTAAACACTTGATCTATTTGAATGTTCCTTTCTCTGCTCCAAAGTATACATATTGAGATTTTTTGGGTACGTTTTGTGATGCAGGCCATGTACCATTTTAGTTGCCCTTCATTGTAATGTCTGTAAAATATTTATATCCTGCTGGAGATATGACCTCCATTACTGGACAAAGTATTCTAGATGAGGTCATACCAATGACTTACACATTCGTGTTAAGTGTAAGGGGCACTACTGTGTAGTGTAACGTGAAAAAGGGGCACTACTATGTGGTGTAATAGGAGGGGGTCTATTTTCACTTGTGATACTAACCTTGCAGGACACGCATCAGCATCCCAAGCTTTATAAATAAACACTTTCCCATATATATATATATATATATATATATATATATATATATATATATATATATATATATATATATATATATATATATATATATATATATATATATATATATATATATATATATATATATATATATATATATATATCAGACTCGTTTTTCTGGCGCACTCATGTGAACAGCCCTGCATGAACAGCGACTTCCCCCGGCAGAGTGTCTTTTTTGCATCAGCAACTATTGCTGCGGTTGAGGTCACGCTTCGCCCCATTTTTGGGCCAGCCACGACTTCATCAATGAAAGCCTTGAATTCGACAGTGAAAACCTCTGAACTGCCTTTGAATGCATGCAGCTCAAAACACTGAAGAACACATTCTACCTGACACACCAAATGCAAATGCCCTCACTTCCAGCTATAAATCACCCAGAATTCTATTAGTCATGTTACACCAGTTCCTTATCTACAATATCATACAAAACTTGTTGAAAAGTGTCTGTTTTCTATCTTCTCTGCTTGGGACTAATCCACTTTTTGGCAAGAGCTGCGTAGTTTGTCAGTTATGATTTTCCAGTAAAGTGAGGAACAAGTTTTATATAAGTACTGTGGTTTTGTTAGTTATAATACATCAGTCAATCAATCAATCAATCAATTCAGTTATTTATTTATCTAGGCCAGAGTTCCCTAACTCAATTGATCTACAGATATATCTACAGACGCTGCCAAATTCATCGGGACTGGCGTCACAAATGGGTTGGCGCATTTACATGCATAGCCCTATCCAAGGAGGGGCGACAGGGGTGGTCGTCCTAGGCCTCCCACATATTAGGGGCCCCCACACTCTCCCCCTGAATTGTGCACGCAGCTGGTACTGAATTCGGAGCACAGCATGATTTAGCTGTGTCTCAGATTTCCCCCTGCTGATGTCACTTTCTGCCTCTCGCGGGATTTCACAGTTACTGCTGCTGGGATTTCTGTGATATCCCGAAGCTGAGATTGAGGCGGCACCATTTCACTCTCAGTCTCAGCTCCAGGGTCGAAATTAGGGGTCAGACCGCCCCTAGGCACAACATTTTTGGCCGCAGCCCCCTCATATTTTAACTAGAGATGTGCGGCGGCCACTTTTTCGGGTTTTGGTTTTGGTTTTGGATCTGGATCTCCCTTCGTGTTTTGGATCTGGATTGGTTTTGGCAAAACCACCCTTGCGGGTTTTGGTTTTGGATCTGGATTTATTTGGAAAAATGCTAAAAATTGCTAAAATAATAGTTTTCGGGCCTGTTTTTGCCCCTAAAGTGTTATTAAGCTCAATAACATTAGTTTCCACTCATTTCTAGACAATTTTGATCACTTCACAGCTCACAAAATCGTTTTCATATACTGTAGTAGGGCCATAAGGTTATCCCAAGGTAGCTGGATGACTAATCTAGGCGACAGCAGTGGGCATCACATACATGTGGACCTTACACTTCCAACCTGGCACATGTTGGAAGCAGAGCAGCACTACAGGGGCAGACAGGGTGGCAGTTTAATAACCCCCCCACCTTGTAGCTGCGCTCCTCTGTTAGAACCTCCACACAAGTACCAAGAGCCCAATGTGGATTGATTTTGCAGTTTGGCATGTGCAGCCAAGGAGCAGTGGGTGTTTGGTGCAGCATTGACTGTGTCTGCAAGGTAGTATCTGATTGGATCAGTTTAATATCTAACAAGACCCCTATCTGGCGTGAGGTCACGTGGTTTGTGAAGTTACCACCTCCTTATCAAACTTGATCAGACAGGCTAGGCGTGCGTTCTATTTCCTCCCTCACCACTTCACCACATTACATGTGTTCCTCCCGAAGCCACGCACTTGGTCTAGTACGCTGACCATCAGCAGCTGTTGGGACTACGTCTTCCCAAACATTTATCAATCCATCCATACTATCCCAAAAGGAGGATAAATACTCTGGATGTCACTGATGACATATATTCTTCCCCAATAGAGAAGGACCGATCTTCGTTCAAAGCTATACTAGTAGCTGCGCTCCTCTGGTAGAAGATCCAATCAAGTACCAAAACCCCTGTTTGGCTTGATTGTGCAATCTTCCTCATGTTCAGCCAAGGAGCAGTGGGCGTTTCGTGCAGCACTTATTTAGTCTGCAAGGTAGTATCTGATTAGATCAGTTTAATATCTAACAAGACCCCTATCTGGCGTGAGGTCACATGGTTTCTGAACGCTGGGAGCATTACCAGTTGCCTCCTCATCCATCACCTAATGGGTGGAGGGGGGTGGGGTAATTGGTGGCAGGGGTGGGGTAATTGGTGGCCTCCACCTCTCTAGGACCCCAGGTTAGGAGATCCCTATATAGTCTACCCTTATAGACCGCTATCTATGTAGTAGGGTCAATTAGTCTGCGACATCTGTCACCCAATTCACCGCTAACGTTAATTTGTTTGAGCTGGCTGGCTAGGTATGTTTTCCCTTACCTCCCTCACCACTTCACCAAATCACGTGTGTTCCTCCCGAAGCCACGCACTCGGTCTAGGAATGAATAAGACCATGGATGTCCATGAGGACATATTTTCATCCATAATAGATGATGTGGAGAAAGAAACCACCCATATCCCCACCATTCATCCATCAAAGATTTAAAAATTTATGACGCTACAAAGAGCCAACAAATGACGCAGAAAGAGGTGCAAGAAAAAGATTTGCTGGGGCCCTGCCACCCAGCCATCCATCCATCCATCCAGGACATTCCATCCAAAAAGAAGTACGATAGAAAGGGATAAGACCATGGATGTCCATGAGGACATATTTTCATCCATAATAGATGATGTGGAGAAAGAAACCACCCATCTCCCCACCATTCATCCATCAAAGATTTAAAAATTTATGACGCTACAAAGAGCCAACAAATGACGCAGAAAGAGGTGCAAGAAAAAGATTTGCTGGGGCCCTGCCACCCAGCCATCCATCCAGGACATCCCATCCAAAAAGAAGTACGATAGGAAGGGATAAGACCATGGATGTCCATGAGGACATATTTTCATCCATAATAGATGATGTGGAGAAAGAAACCACCCATCTCCCCACCATTCATCCATCAAAGATTTAAAAATTTATGACGCTACAAAGAGCCAACAAATGACGCAGAAAGAGGTGCAAGAAAAAGATTTGCTGGGGCCCTGCCACCCAGCCATCCATCCATCCGGGACATCCCATCCAAAAAGAAGTACGATAGGAAGGGATAAGACCATGGATGTCCATGAGGACATATTTTCATCCATAATAGATGATGTGGAGAAAGAAACCACCCATCTCCCCACCATTCATCCATCAAAGATTTAAAAATGTATGACGCTACAAAGAGCCAACAAATGACGCAGAAAGAGGTGCAAGAAAAAGATTTGCTGGGGCCCTGCCACCCAGCCATCCATCCATCTGGGACATCCCATCCAAAAAGAAGTACGATAGGAAGGGATAGGACCATGGATGTCCATGAGGACATATTTTAATCCATAATAGATGATGTGGAGAAAGAAACCACCCATCTCCCCACCATTCATCCATCAAAGATTTAAAAATTTATGACGCTACAAAGAGCCAACAAATAACGCAGAAAGAGGTGCAAGAAAAAGATTTGCTGGGGCCCTGCCATCCAGCCATCCATCCATCCGGGACATCCCATCCAAAAAGAAGTACGATAGGAAGGGATAAGACCATGGATGTCCATGAGGACATATTTTCATCCATAATAGATGATGTGGAGAAAGAAACCACCCATCTCCCAACCATTCATCCATCAAAGATTTAAAAATTTATGACGCTACAAAGAGCCAACAAATGACGCAGAAAGAGGTGCAAGAAAAAGATTTGCTGGGGCCCTGCCACCCAGCCATCCATCCATCCGGGACATCCCATCCAAAAAGAAGTACGATAGGAAGGGATAAGACCATGGATGTCCATGAGGACATATTTTCATCCATAATAGATGATGTGGAGAAAGAAACCACCCATCTCCCCACCATTCATCCATCAAAGATTTAAAAATTTATGACGCTACAAAGAGCCAACAAATGACGCAGAAAGAGGTGCAAGAAAAAGATTTGCTGGGGCCCTGCCACCCAGCCATCCATCCGGGACATCCCATCCAAAAAGAAGTACGATAGGAAGGGATAAGACCATGGATGTCCATGAGGACATATTTTCATCCATAATAGATGATGTGGAGAAAGAAACCACCCATCTCCCCACCATTCATCCATCAAAGATTTAAAAATTTATGACGCTACAAAGAGCCAACAAATGACGCAGAAAGAGGTGCAAGAAAAAGATTTGCTGGGGCCCTGCCACCCAGCCATCCATCCATCCGGGACATCCCATCCAAAAAGAAGTACGATAGGAAGGGATAAGACCATGGATGTCCATGAGGACATATTTTCATCCATAATAGATGATGTGGAGAAAGAAACCACCCATCTCCCCACCATTCATCCATCAAAGATTTAAAAATTTATGACGCTACAAAGAGCCAACAAATGACGCAGAAAGAGGTGCAGGAAAAAGATTTGCTGGGGCCCTGCCACCCAGCCATCCATCCATCCGGGACATCCCATCCAAAAAGAAGTACGATAGGAAGGGATAAGACCATGGATGTCCATGAGGACATATTTTCATCCATAATAGATGATGTGGAGAAAGAAACCACCCATCTCCCCACCATTCATCCATCAAAGATTTAAAAATTTATGACGCTACAAAGAGCCAACAAATGACGCAGAAAGAGGTGCAAGAAAAAGATTTGCTGGGGCCCTGCCACCCAGCCATCCATCCATCCGGGACATCCCATCCAAAAAGAAGTAGGATAGGATGGGATAAGACCATGGATGTCCATGAGGACATATTTTCATCCATAATAGATGATGTGGAGAAAGAAACCACCCATCTCCCCACCATTCATCCATCAAAGATTTAAAAATTTATGACGCTACAAAGAGCCAACAAATGACGCAGAAAGAGGTGCAAGAAAAAGATTTGCTGGGGCCCTCCCACCCAGCCATCCATCCGGGACATCCCATCCAAAAAAGAAGTACAATAGGAATGGATGAGACCATGGATGTCCATGAGGACATATTTTCATCCATAATAGATGATGTGGAGAGAGAAATCACCCATCTCCCCAACATTCATCCATCAAAGAGGTAAAAAATTAGGACGCTACAACAGCCAACAAAACGACGCAGAAAGAGGTGCAAGATGATATTGTCCTTGGGCCCTCCCACCCACCCTTATGTAGTATACAGGACATGCACAGTTTAACAAACCAATCATTTCAGCGACAGGGACTTCAGCGGCAGGGACTGTCAACTGTGGCTGAAATGATTGGTTTGTTTGGGCCCCCACGAAAAATAAATGGCAATGGGCATTGCACAAATTGGCTTTACAAGATGTCATCCTCAGCATCAGATTCCTCAGCCTCATCCTCTTCTTCACACACAATTAATTCGTCGTCGCTGGAATCAACCAATACAGGAGGACTATGTGTATTAGGAGGACGTAAGTGCTGGTGAAGGAGGTCAAGTTCGTGGAATTTGAAATTCATTTTTATGAACATCATCTTCTCCACGTTTTGTGGAAGTAACCTCCTACGCCGATCGTTTACAAGGTTCCCAGCTGCGCTGAAGACTCTCTCAGAATATACACTGGAGGGTGGACAACTTAAGTAAAGCAAAGCCAGTTTGTGCAAAGGACGCCACATTGCCTTTTTTTCTTGCCAATAATGGAATGGACAATCTGACATACCTATATCGATGCTATCGGCAAAGTAGTCATCCACCATTCATTCAATTGTGATAGCATCATAGTCAGTAGCAGTCGACATGTCCATTATGCTAGGAAGCTCCTTCAGTCCGGACCAGATGTCAAATATATTTCCGGACTGAATAGCAGTGGGTCTCCTAGGAAAATTTAGCTTTTTCCTCGCAACCCCAGTGGTAGAAATTGAAGGAGAAGTTGTGTGCCTGCCACTTTCCGCTTCAGCTGACAAATTTTGGAGCAAGAGGTCTTTGCACCTCTGCAGATTTGTTCCCATGGTAACAAAGACACAATGTAAGACTTAAACCTAGGATCCAGTATTGTCGCCAAAATATAATGATCTAATTGTAAGAGATCGACGACCCTTGGATCCTTGCTAAGTGAACTAATAGCGTGATCCACTAGTCCTACATATTTTGCAGATTCACTGTGCTTCAACTCCTCCTTCAATTTCGCCAACTGGTTTTGCAAAAGGCCTATCAAGGGAATGACCTGGCTCAAGCTGGCAGTGTCAGAACTAACTTCGCGTGTAGCAGCCTCAAAGGGCTGCAGGATCTTGCACACCACGGAAATTATTCTCCACTGAGCTTGACTCAGGTGCATTCCCGTTCCTCTCCCTATGTCATAGGTCGAGGTGTAGGTTTGGATGGCCTTTTGCTGCTCCTCCATCCGCTGAAGCATATAGAGGGTGGAATTCCACCTCGTGACCACCTCTTGCTTCAGCTGATGGCAGGGCAAATTTAGCTTTTCTTGCAAGTCTTGCAATCTCCTGCACGCACTTGCAGAATGGCGAAAATGTCCACAAATTTTCCGAACAACTGACAACATCTCTTGAACACTCCTGTCCTTTTTCAAGAAATGGTGCACCACCAAATTTACTGTGTGAGCAAAACATGGGACATGTTGGAATTCGCCCACATGTAATGCACTTACAATATTGGTGGCATTGTCGGATACCACAAATCCCGAGGAGAGTCCAAGTGGGGTAAGCCATTGCGCAATGACTTCCCGTAGTATTTCTAGGAGGTTTTCCGCTGTGTGCCTTTTACTGAAACCGGTGATACACAGTGTAGCCTGCCTCTGAATAGCAATGGGAGATGATGTTGCTGCTGCTGTTGGTGCTGCTGCTGAAGGCAATACATCCACCCAGTGAGCAGTCACAGACATGTAGTCTTTTGTTTGCCCTGTTCCGCTTGTCCACATATCCGTGGTTAAGTGGACAGTGGGTACAGAGGCATTTTTAAGGACAGTAACAACGCTTTTTTTAATGTCCGTGTACAGTCTGGGTATTGCCTTCCTGGAGAAGTGGAACCTAGATGGAATTTGGTAACGGGGACACAGGATCTCTAGCAACTGGGTAAAACCCACAGAATTAATTGCGGATACTGGACGCACGTCTATTACCAACATAGTTGTTATGGCGTCAGTAATACGCTGTGCAACGGGGTGACTGCTGGCATACTTCATCCCCCTTTCAAAGGATTGACTTACAGTCAGTTGCTTGGCTAAGTGATCAGGACTAGCATTCCTGGTCCCCTTCCTGGAAGCAGCAGCACCAGCAGCAGCAGCAGCAGAAGCAACAGGTGTACCTGATAAGGATGCTTCTGAGGAATCCAGGATAGGAGAGGATTCAGTCAGGATCATGACATTGGGTGCAGGACTACTTCCCAATCCCATAATCTCTGAGGATGGGGATGATGCAGTTGTTTGAGGAGATTGCAGGACCTTGGATTTAAAAGAGAAAGGGGAGCAGGACGGTGACGCTGGGCGGGCTGCTACATGTTTGTTCAGTTTCTTTTGACAAAAACTTCTGATGGATGCGCTGCAAATGACGTAACAGTGAGGAGGTCCCAAGGTGATGCACGTCCTTACCTCTACTTACAATAGCTTTGCAAACGCTACACACAGCTTGACAGTTGTTGTCCGGATTTGGGTAGAAATAATTCCATACATACGAGGTGGATTTTTTGGTCTTTTGCCCTGGCATGACAATGGGCTTTTCCACACCCCGGACAACAACTGTCTCCGTCGGTGCCTTAAAACAAACAACATCATCCTCAACATCGTCATCATCCGCATCCCTCTGTGTGCCAGCTTCATCAACAGAATCCACATCCAATTCCTCAGAAGCATCCTCAATAACCAGGTCAAAATCTTGACTGGGGATGCTCTTGCACACACTTGCAGAGGGCATGCAAATGGTGGAATGAACCTCCTCTTCACAAACAGTATTTGAAAGGTCCGGCTCACATATGGCATCTGCGGACACACTTAGACTCTCCTCTGGAATTTGTGACATTTGTGAACTCGCCTTTGTCTTAAAAACTTTCATTCTTTTTTTTGTAGTAGCAGAAGGGCTACCATCATTCTTCTGAGACGCTGTACCATCAGTCAGAAACAAAGGCCAAGGCCGTAGCCTTTCCTTCCCACTGCGTGTGGTGAACGGCATATTGCCAATTTTATTTTTCTCCGCAGGTGACTTAATTTTTTTTTTATGGACCATTGTAAAATGAGATTTCTGCTTTGCTTTTACATGGCCTCTAGGCCTTTGACCATCGGCCTTGCCATCATGAATCTGACTGGTGGTAGCAGCTTCAGAAGTTCTATCAGGTTGCTGATCTCCCACTATTTCCTCCTCCATCATCCTCCAAAATATATATTTTTTTTTAATACTTTTATTTATTTTTCTGATGTTTTACACTGGACACAGCCTGTGACACTGGACACTGCCCCTGGTCACAGCCCATTACACTGGATATATGTCGTCACACTGGACACAGGATATATGTCGTCACAGTGGACACAGGATATATGTCGTCATACAGGACACAGGATATATTTTGTCACACTGGACACAGGATATATGTCGTCACACTGGACACAGAATATATGTCGTCACAATGGACACAGGATATATTGTCGTCACACTGGCCACTGGATATATGTCGTCACACTGGACAATGGATATATGTCGTCACACTGGACAATGGATATATGTCACGCTGGACACAGGATATATGCCGGCACACATTACATGTCGCACTGGACACAGGATATATGTTGTGACTTGTGACACTGGACACAGGATATATTGTCGTCACACTGGCCACTGGATATATGTCGTCACACTGGACACAGGATATATGTCGTCACACTGGACAATGGATATATGTCGTCACAGTGGACACAGGATATATTGTCGTCACACTGGCCACTGGATATATGTCGTCACACTGGACACAGGATATATGTCGTCACACTGGACAATGGATATATGTCACGTTGGACACAGGATATATGCCGGCACACATTACATGTCACACTGGACACAGGATATATGTTGTGACTTGTGACACTGGACACAGGATATATTGTCGTCACACCGGCCACTGGATATATGTCGTCACACTGGACACAGGATATATGTCGTCACACTGGACACAGGATATATGTCGTCACAGTGGACACAGGATATATGTCGTCACACTGGACAATGGATATATGTCACGCTGGACACAGGATATATGCCGGCACACATTACATGTTACACTGGACACAGGATATATGTTGTGACTTGTGACACTGGACACAGGATATATTGTCGTCACACTGGACACAGGATATATGTCGTCACACTGGACACAGGATATATGTCGTCACACTGGACAATGGATATATGTCGTCACAGTGGACACAGGATATATGTCGTCACACTGGACAATGGATATATGTCACGCTGGACACAGGATATATGCCGGCACACATTACATGTCACACTGGAAACAGGATATATGTTGTGACTTGTGACACTGGACACAGGATATATTGTCGTCACACCGGCCACTGGATATATGTCGTCACACTGGACACAGGATATATGTCGTCACACTGGACAATGGATATATGTCACGCTGGACACAGGATATATGTCGTCACACTGGACACAGGATATATGTCGTCACACTGGACACTGGATATATGTCGTCACAGTGGACACAGGATATATGTCGTCACACTGGACAATGGATATATGTCGTCACGCTGGACACAGGATATATGCCGGCACACATTACATGTCACACTGGACACAGGATATATGTTGTGACTTGTGACACTGGACACAGGATATATTGTCGTCACACTGGCCACTGGATATATGTCGTCACACTGGACACAGGATATATGTCGTCACACTGGACACTGGATATATGTCGTCACAGTGGACACAGGATATATGTCGTCACACTGGACAATGGATATATGTCACGCTGGACACAGGATATATGTCATCACACTGGACACAGGATATATGTCGTCACACTGGACACAGGATATGTCGTCAGTCGTCACACAGGACAGGACACAGGATATATGTCGTGAGTGACTCGTGACACTGGACAATGGATAAGATATAGGCCGTCACACTGGACACAGCCCCTTGTATTACTGCAGCCCCTGTACACAGTGTACTACTCAGCAGCACTGCAGCCCCTGCGTGTGAGCACTGCAGCACTGAGTTAGTTAGTTAAATCACAAAAAACACAGGGTTCAGGGCTAAATAAATCACAACACAGGGCTTAGGGCTAAATAAATCACAACAGGGCACGGGCCACAGGACAGCCCCTGGACAGTGGACACTGCAGCCCCTGCATGTGAGCACTGCAGCACCTAGTTAGTTAAATCACACTACAGGGCTCAGGCCTATAAACAGTCACTGACTCTCAAGTCTACAACACAGGGCAGTGAGGGCAGGTCACGGAGCACAGCACAGCACGGAGCACATGGCACGGAGCACAGCACAGGGCAGTGAGGGCACAGGTCAGGTCACGGAGCACATGGCACAGAGCACAGCACGGAGCACATGGAGCTTCCCAACCACCCTCTTCCCTCTCCAAGATTGAAATGAAGATGGCGGGGCGGCCGTGCGTCTTTTATAAGATCCCACTCCCGCGAGAATCCGACAGCGCGATGATGACGTTCGGCCTCGTTATTGGTCCGGAATTCAGGCGGGAACTCCTGAGCAGGCTCGGATCTGGCCCGGATACCCGATATTCGGATCTGTCGGATCTCGGGAATCCGGACCCGCTCATCTCTAATTTTAACATGACCTGGTGGTCCTGAGGTGGCACCATTTCACTCTGTCTCAGCTCCAGGGGCGAAATTAGGGGTCAGACCGCCCCTAGGCACAACATTTTTGCCCCCCCCCTCATATTTTAACATGACCTGGTAGTCTAGGGTAAAATGCTCCCCCCCTCTTCCTCTCCCCCTGCTGCTCGCTGACTCCGCTCCCCCCGTCCCCTCCCCGGCACTCACTCCCCAATTGTCAGGACACTTGCTGGCTGTGTCCACTTTGTAGTGGCGCGCACTCCCGCACTCGCCAGCGGCTCCGGACCTCCAGTGTGCTGTAAGCCCCCTCCTCCTTTCCCCCTGCCACCCACTTACTCTTCTCCCCCCGTTCCTTCCCGGCGCTCACTCCCCACTCGTCAGAACACTCGCTGGCTGTGTTCACTGTGTAGTGGTGCACCATAGTTGCCTACCCTCATGCATTCTGCAGGAGACTCCTGAAATAGCTGTCCAAAATTCTACTACCAACTATAATCTCCCTGAAACTAGTTTCTAAAAGAAGGCAAGTACGTGGTACGCACTCCCACACTCATCAGCAGCTACGATGGAGGATATCGCTAGCTACCCCCATCAACCCCCTCTGTCATTCATCCTCGCTGGCATGGGCAAATGTGTATGCACCTGCTGATGCCGGCACCCCGACAGCTCCCCGTCGCCACTGAAATCATGCTGGGTACACATCTTCTGAGTGCAATGCCATATTCTGCTTTCAGGATTTGCCCTCTCTGCTGGGAGCGGCACTGGGAGCAGTACTCTGGGGGCTCTAGTGCTCAGACCCAAGTGCATATGCACAAACCTATGTACAGAGTTGGACTCATTAATAATTACACATATAATTATGTGTTTTCAATTATAGTGCTATTTGTGTGTAAATAGAACCTTATGCAAAAAGCATTTTATGGGTGTATTATCCATATCTTTGTGGGAGCTATGAAACATGCGTGATATAATAGTACCATATTCATTGCTATTATCTGTTTCTTACACTGCTATATAGCATGTCTAATATACTCTGCATTTAACACTTTGACTATATTATAAATATAATTTTTCAAACAAAGAAATTCCATACAGAGTTCACATTATTATTATTATTATTAGTAGTAGTAGTAGTAGTATTATGTTGTTAGTAAGATGCATGCATAGTCACATACTTAACAAATAACTCATTATGGATACACCAGTGTTTATACTCCAAGCATTATTAAGAAGCCAGACACAGACAGTCACAGGTATAGTGGGACTGCAAACAGTTACAAACAATGTTTTGTATCAAATTGATATGTTTTGTATAAATCAGTTATTATTTTAGATTTAGCATGAGGTAGATTTTTCCTGTCAGACACTAATTGCACTGAGCTCTGTATTCCACATGGGGGAGCTCTTATTTTACCATACACTAACATTGGTTTGCTGTGCGGAATGTTTTACTCCCTTTTTCATTTTTCATTTATCCACCCCGGCTTCAAATCATGTTTATAGTTAAAACTCTGGACTATATATGAGTATGACAAGCAAGGCTCTGCCTTCCCTGCCTACACTGACTGCATGCCACTGGACTGGAGACATTTGGGGGCCAATTACTTAAAATAATTTTTTCACTTAAAAAATGTGAAAAGGATATCCCCCCCTTTTTTTTTCATTAGTTTGGCATCACCTAAATGTATTAAAGGGCTTTGGAGCACTTTCGAGAAAACTGTTCTAGACCCTTGAATTCACATTTTCTTAGAAACCAGATCGCCATTCCCATACATATAATGGGAAATGTGATTTGGCCAAATGTAATAAAAAAAATATATGACCCCTCCCCCCACTGCGATAAGCCCTGTGATAATTGTTACATTTGTTTGATGTTGTCAGTTATTGCATTGCAAATCAGAACAATATTACATCTGAGGATGCGAATGGTGATTAATCGGTCCCTTGGTGAGCTTTGTTTGGATGGGACTGGGTGTTTCTAATTAAGGAAAGAATTATCATTGTACCAATTAAACAGCTCTTAACTGTGATTTTTGAACACAGCCTGTAAAATGACAGGAGCTGATTGGTTGGTTTCTCTCTCCACTTTATCTCTCTCCAAGCATTGATAAATCTAACCCCAGTTCCATATATCCGACTATACTGATATTTTAGATTCATCTGCAGAGCAGTGAGAGAAGCATATTGTGCTTTAGCCATTACTTCTGTTTTTATCAGATACTGTCATTGACAAATGATACAACTAAATTGATATTGTAATGTAGATTAAATGTGATCATTCCAAATGTACTTAATATAAAAATAGCTGAGGAGTAGCTGATAGAGTAATATTATCTGATATTACCTGTGGTTAGCTTCAAATGAGCAGTCCTCATACAAATCTGCACCGCTGCAGATGGCGCCTTTATATGACACAGATTAGTATCATGTAGTTTATTAAATATGTCCCATATATGAATGGGGTGTCAGGTTTTTTTTTATATTCTTCCCCTTCATCCCACTTCCCCATCTCTCTCAAGTGGTATAGACATCCTGTGGTTCTCCAGCACCTGTGCATTTGCTGCATCCTGATGGATATTTAACAATGGATTACTGACCTACTGTATTACCATGACTGAGCACACTAACAATCCAAAATTGCCCATGTTGCTTTAGATAGCTGTATTAAAGGGTAGTTCAACATGTTCCACTAAGGTCAACCAGATAAGTATTAATTGAGGTAATGGTTATAAAAATACATGAATCTAATTAAGATATTTTCTGATCCATCTATCAGCATCATCAAATGTACCCCTCTGCATTATATTACTGTGTCTCTTTAGGAAGAATGTTTAAGAATTGGTTCCACCTAATTCTTATACAATGTTGGCTCTTTACTTCCTTTCTGCTATTCTAGTTGTGGGTTTTAGGGGCTATAGAGGAGGGAGCATTGTCTGAGGTGTTGGGGGCTGGGCGTGAATACTGAGTACCGTTTTCTACACGGTTTTGCTATAAAAACCACTTACTTCTTCATTTGTCACAGAGAAGATCCTGGCTGAAATTGTGAGTCAAAATAAATATTTTCTACAGTATATGCTTTGTAATTAATCACTTAAGAGTACATGATATATTATTTGTACATTTATACAAGTTTATAGTTTTTGTTTTAATTTAATCAAAATTGTGAGTGATATTTAAAAAAAAAATTGGTAAAACTTTACTGGGATCATTTCTGTTATTCAAAATTGCATAGATTTAATTAGATTGTTTTCTGTGCTGCAAGAAGATAATTATGTAAATTATTTACAGTGGAGTCTACTTCTAGATAAAGTTTTTAGTTTCCCTTTACAGTATGGTCTGCTGTTGAATTCCATACATTGTTTTATATTATAATGATGTTTATATGTTTGCTGGAAGTATGTCTGCTGTGAAAAAGTTTCGATACAAATTTGTTATTGAGCAAAAGTGCAATGATACAGTGCATTTATAGATACCAACTTATTCTAGATTGATTGCATTTAAAATAGTATCTGTGTTGCACATCTTGTCGCCGTACATTTTGGTAGAACCTTAATCAAAACAGTAAATCCTGTTCACATACAGTAAACTGATGTCTTAAAGGCATTTTTTTTTTCAAATAGTTATATTTATATTTGCATTAAATGAACGGCTAATGTGTGTGTGTATATATATATATATATATATATATATATATATATATATATATATATATATGGTATTGCCACTTGTTGGTGGCGATACTGGTGGTGTCTTGAAAAAGGCCGCCTCTGGTGCGGTCGAAGTGTTGACGCATGACCCGAACCTGTCGCTGTGACCCATGTGAGATCATAAATGTCTTTTATTGAAGTCCTGGTGAGTGAATCTGTGGAATACCTGCTGTATATATTGTTTGCTTGTTAAGCCATTGGATGGACACCCCAGGTGTTTGCTGAAGCTAAAAGGAGTGTGCCAACCTACATAACTGGTATATATATATATATATATATATATATATATATATATATATTCCATTTTTATTTGTGTTGCAAAACAGCTGGTCAAAAAGTGTAATGACATTGGTTTTATTATCTTCTCCTGTGCACTTTCATTATGTTCTTTTAGTGACCGTATAAGGAGTAGATAGTATGACTCACCTAACAGCATGACAACCTGTGGTCTGTAATAGAATCAGTGCGCTCGCACACTGAGTGGGAGTAGTTTAGTGTTGGCATTTTGTCTCATTTATATCACTGTAAATTGTATACAGGTAAAGGTTTAAACATATCTAAACATTAATTTCTTTCAATGGTTCCTAAACATGGTCCTTGCGGCACCCCAACGGTACAGGTTTTTAAGTACAGTATGTCCATGGCTCAGCACAGATGGCTAAATCAAATTGACTGAGGTAGTAATTAAGTAACATGTGGCCAAAAATTATTACACTACAATCTGGACTGTTTGAGTGCTTTGTTGACTGCTTTTGGGAACCTCTGAGCTACATAAATATATTCTCTGGGTAGATTGCATCCTCAGGGACTAGATGACAAATTGTAATTTGGAATATTCTTGTAAAAACTCTATATTGAATTCAAAGAATTCTTCATTTAAAAATAAAAATCTTAAAGTTGTATTTTACAGTTGTGGTGTTTGGGGAATAACAATTGTCTACTCTTTTGCTTATTGTATATTTTTACAGATGTATACATTTTTGTATGCAACTTGCTTTATAGTCTTTTGTGTTCTTATTACATAGTTTGTATAGTTATATTTTGCAATGACTTAAAAATATTTAATGATTATTAACCTGTTAACCGTGTATTCTTTTGGCTGGTTTATTATTATTAATAATAATAATAATAATAATAATAATAAACTATTCGTTTGGGGCAGATTAACTAATTATCTGGGTTTTTAGCACTGCTAATCCTCTAAACTATAAATCACATGTAAGGACAGGGGCAGAGAAAGGAGCCCAGCTCTGTGACATTTAATAAGTGACTGGGACATAGCTATACCAGGATATACTTTATTTAGGAAGGACAGAATGGGAAAAATTGGAGGAGGGGTTGCAATATATGTGAAAAAATATATAAAGACTACCTTAATACAAAGTATTGAAGAAAAAACGGAGGCCCTTTGGGTGACCATAGAAACAGGGGAGAAGGCGATTCTTCGTATAGGGGTGATCTACAGACCACCAGGTCAGGAAGAGGAACTAGACAAGAGCCTATTGCAGGACATCAATAAAATGGCATTAAAAGGAGAGGTGATAATCATGGGAGACTTTAATCTACCTGATGTAAACTGGGAGCTGCCTGTTGCAAGTTCCACCAGAAGTAGGGACATGCTGAATTCCTTGCAAGGAGCATCCCTCCAGCAATTGGTGAGGGAGCCCACTCGAAAGGACGCAATATTAGACTTAATACTTACAAATGGTGACAGAATATCTGACATAAATGTGGGTGAAAATCTGGGATCCAGTGACCATCAAGCAGTATGGTTCAAAATAAAGACAGAGACTGACTCATCGCACACAAAAACAAAGGTGTTAGATTTTAGGAAGGCTGATTTTGTAGAGATGGGAAACTCTGTAAGGGATTCTTTGGCAGAGTGGAAGAACTTGGAAGGAGTGCAGGATAAGTGGGAAAAATTAAAAAGTGCAATTCTAAAAGCAACAGAACTTTGTGTCAAAAGATTTAGGAAAAACACAAGAAAAAGAAAGCCATTGTGGTTTGCAAAAGAAGTAGCAAGTATTGTGAAAGCAAAAAAGTTGGCCTTTAAGAAATTTAAGCAGACGCAGAAGAATGAGGACAAAGAGGTGTATCTTGTTAGGCAGAAGGAGGCTAAGAAGGTAATCAGATGTGCAAAAGCACAGGCTGAAGAGAAAATGGCCCAGTCAGTGGGTAAAGGTGGGAAAACTTTTTTTAGGTATATAAGTGAAAGGAGAAAAACAAAAAGTGGAAAAATTAAACTGAAGACAGAGAGTGGAAGTTTTCTTGAGGGGGACAATGTAATAGCAGATAATATTAATAATTATTTCTGCTCAGTATTCACTGCTGAAAGAGAGGGGAAGGGGCCACAGTTAAGTTGCAAGTATAGTCAGAAAACTGAGGGAGAGACAAGTACATTTACAGAGGAGAAAGTCCTCACAGAACTCTCAAAACTGAAAGTGGATAAATCAATGGGGCCAGATGAGATACATCCAAGGATACTAAAAGAGCTTAAAGGGGAGCTGGTAAAACCAATAACAGAATTATTCAACCAGTCACTAGCTACTGGAGTAATCCCAGAGGACTGGAAAACAGCGAATGTAGTCCCACTGCACAAAAGTGGAAGCAAGGAAGAGGTAAGCAACTATCGACCAGTGAGCCTTACATCAGTAGTAGGGAAATTGATGGAAACACTCTTAAAACAAAGAGTTGTAGAATATCTCAAAACCAGCAATTTACAGGATCCAAAACAGCATGGGTTTACTGGGGGAAGATCATGTCAAACAAATCTTATTGACTTTTTTGACTGGGTGACTAAAGTAATAGATCAAGGTGGGGCTGTAGATGTAGCTTATCTAGACTTTAGTAAAGCTTTTGACACTGTCCCACATCGCAGACTGTTAAATAAACTTGAAAGCTTGGGATTGGATTCTAAGATAGTTGAATGGATAAGAGCGTGGTTGCAGGACAGAAAACAGAGAGTTGTAGTAAACGGAGTACAGTCAAAGGAGGGAAAGGTTACAAGTGGAGTACCCCAGGGATCTGTACTTGGACCGGTGCTTTTTAATATCTTTATTGGTGATATTGCAAATGGAATTGAGGGTAAAATGTGCCTTTTTGCAGATGACACAAAGGTATGCAACAGGGTAGACACACCAGGAGGGGTAAAACAAATGATTGAGGATCTAGGCAGATTAGAGAAATGGTCAAGAGAATGGCAACTACAGTTTAATGCCAAAAAATGCAAAATCATGCACTTGGGTCTCAGAAATCCAAAGACTCAATATAGTATAAATGGCACTATAATGGAAACTACTGAGGAAGAGAGGGATCTAGGTGTCACTATTTCAGGGGACTTAAAAGCAGGTAGGCAATGTAACAAAGCAATGAAGAAGGCAAGTCAGATGCTTGGTTGCATAGGGAGAGGTATCAGCAGTAGAAAGAAAGAAGTAATAATGCCACTGTATAGGTCATTGGTACGACCTCATCTAGAGTATTGTGTTCAGTTCTGGAGGCCATATCTCCAGAAGGATATAAATACATTAGAGACTGTACAAAGAAGAGCAACTAAAATGGTGCATGGCCTACAACACAAAACGTACCAGGAAAGACTAAAAGATCTTAATATGTATACTTTAGAGCAGAGAAGGGAAAGGGGGGACATGATAGAAACTTTCAAATATATCAAGGGCTTTAACAAGGTACAGGTGGGAGACATTCTTCACAGGAAGAGGAGCAACAGAACACGAGGACATGCACTGAAACTAGAGGGAGGAAGATTCAGGGGAAATGCGAGGAAGAATTTTTTCACAGAAAGAGTAGTAGATAAGTGGAATAGCCTCCCAACAGAGGTGGTAGACGCAAATACAGTAGTACAATTTAAACATGCTTGGGATAAGCACATTGATATCCTTACAAAAAAATAAGGATCAAATATGGTTTGAGGTAACATGTTTAAAAAAAGGGACAGACTAGATGGGCCAAGTGGTTCTTATCTGCCGTCAAATTCTATGTTTCTATGTTTCTATGTTTAAGTGTAATGCTTGCTATAGACGTCATTTCACTTCTCCATCGGGAGTCGTAGGCTACAATGACACAACGCAATAACAGGATGATGTAGATTTTCCAGGAACAACATCCAGAATGCATCTTGGTAAATCTGACAGCTTCATAGCCCCCACAGAAACCTATCTGCGGTCACAGACTGTGAAATGGACACATTTTGTCCAAAAAAACATAAATAAAACTTGTGGAAACCATTTTCTTGTGTTGACAATTTCCATGTTGCCCTTTTGTACCTACCGACCCACTGACCCACTACCTTTTCATGTCAAATATATGGGCTGTCCATCTAATTTGTGTAGATCTACAGCATGGATGGGGAACCTCAACGAGGCCGGTCTGAGTGGCCCTCCCACCCGCCCAGCGGCTTTGCCAGGCATCAAGTACTGGGGAATCTCGCGAGAGGATGGTAGTTCTTGCGAGATTCCTCTTAACCAACAGCAGCCAGAGACTTTCAGTCCTATTCAGCGACAGCCGCTGGAGCGTGGGACGGCTGCGGCAGGCCAATTTGTGAGATAAATTTTTACATATGGCCCCCGAAGGATTTTTTATCCATACAAACGGCCCTTGGTACAAAAACGGTTCCCCACCCCTGATCTACAGTATTACATCACACTCACCTGTAGGATTGTTAGAATATTGTGTGTTTAAAAAAAAAATAATTATATCAAACATTTAAACTGTTAGAACAACCCCTTTCAGCTCACACTACCGACAGAACCTAAACAGATCAACAGCTTTCCAGTCACTTGTATTTCTGCAGAACTAGCACTGAATGGTGTGTAAAGGGTTATGGTATGGCTTACCGGCAGTCAAGATTCCGACAGTCGTTTCTCTGACATCGGAATCTCGACTGTCAGGAGCATTGAAGCCCCTGTGGGCTCAGCTCTCTCCACCTATTCTATTCTCCCTCTATGGGTTCGTGAAATCCCCACGAGCAAAAATAGCCTGTGTAAGTCAGGATTCAGACTGTCGGGCTCCTGAAAGTCACAATTCCAAAGTCAGAAAAACGACTTTCGGAATCCCGACAGTTATAGAGAAGAAGTCTGCAGGAGAAAATTTGTCCACACAGCACTGGAAGCTCCACACACCACTGGACGTCCACACAGCACTGGAAGCTTTACACAGCACTGGAAGCTCCACACACCACTGTAAGCTCCACACACCACTGGACGTCCACACAGCACTGGACATCCACACAGCATTGGAAGCTCCACACAGCACTGGAAGCTCCACACACCACTGGACGTCCACACAGCACTGGAAGCTTTACACAGCACTGGAAGCTCCACACACCACTGGAAGCTCCACACAGGAGAGTTGTTGAGCTTACACAGGACAGAGGATGCCTTCCACAATGCACCTTAGCCAAGGCCAAGAATAAGATTACACAGCGCACTCTGTGAGTCCATCCCACTTATAACACCCTTATATACACAATTTGTCACCTGCACTAAAGAAAACACCTAAGAATTGATTTGATTTAACATCCACAAATGGTGTGCCTTCATAGAGATAATTGTTGTGAACGGAAATCTTGAATCTGTCAACTCTTGTTAATACTCAATAGCAAAGTTGTGTCAGTGCTTGGAAATAAGGCCGCAAATGTACATTACAACCCAAAATTGTTTTACACATCTAATGTCAGAGATTTATTATAATGAATGTCTATATAATTTCAAAAGTCTTTTATTTTATATTCTTATTCCACTATGTACAAAGGCAGTGGCGTAACTATGAAAATCGCGCCAGCCGAAAATTTTGGCAGCGCTCCCCCAGCAAAGATAACAGACCCCCCCCTGCTGCCCATGCCCTCGTGCCTTACCCTCCGCTCTGCTGCGACCGGGACCCGCAGATTTTGTCTCCTGCCCTGGCTTCTGCTGGTATGAAAACGGACCATCACAAAATGTCTGCCCCAGTGGCGTAGCTACGTTTTGCCCCCCCCCCCCCCCCCCGACGCCGCCCTGCCAACCACCCCCCCCCCCAGTTACAGAGAACCGTGTGCTATATGGGGGCAGCCATTTTGTGGTGGTCCTCAGCAGAAGAACGGAGCCGCCGGGACCAGCGAGATAGGTAAGTCTGCGGGGGATTGGGGGGAGGGTGTAACTATAGCACCGCAGCCCCCGGCGCCCCCACATGCACAGTGCCCCCCCCCCGAGGTGGCGGGGGCTGCGGTGCTATAGTTACGCCGCTGGTCCGCCCCCATACAAACTGTCTGCTGTATGGGGGCGGACATTTTATGATGGTCCATTTTCATTTCAGCAGAAGCCAGGGAAGGAGGGGAGCCGGGACCGCTGCGCAGACAGGTAAATCTGAGGGTCCCGGCCACAGCACAGCGGCATTACAATAGCCCCGCAGACCCACGGTGCCTGCACTTACACAGCTCCTCCCCGCGACCGCAGGGGATTATTGTAGAAATGTGTATCTTGTGTATACGGGGAGATTTTTCTCTTATTTTAAAGTGATCTGTCTAGATCACTTATTCTAGATTGTTAGCTCCTTGGAGCAGGGCCCTCTTCTGTCCTGTTCTCACTGCGCTCTTTTCTCGCATTTCAGTTACAGCGCTCTCAAACTCAGCAACTGTCTATACCCGCATCTCTTCTCATGTGTAATTATTCATCTCTTCCAATGACATGCTGCCTACAGACATTTCAAACTATTACTATATATGGAGCTCTGACTGTTTACACACAACTGCGAGGGGGTAGGACGGCGAGGTTGGCTTTTCCTTGCCAAAAAAAGCCATACTTACCATCCAACCCCCCCTCGTCAGCCACATGCCAGGGCATTGAACACCACCCAATGTGGGTGATTCAAATATATATATTAAAAGCAATATAGTTAAAATAGATGAAATGTGCCTCTTCACTTACTGCCTGTGGTAGTCTTGCTGTGTTCTGTGCGTGCTGGGGCCAGGCTCCTCTGCGATTCTGCGGGCGATGGCCGGGCGAGGCGACGATCTGGGCTGGCTAGGCCTGCTGGTGCTGGGCCCCGGCTGCGGCCTGCCCTGTCAGTGTCCGTGCTGCACCCCCTTTTTCAAGGGGCCGGGAACACCACACTGCTGGCCTGTCTCTCCTTCTTCTCCTAGCGTGCGCGGCTGGCGGAGGCAGAGCAGGGGCTGCGTGTCAGTGTCAGCATGTGGAAGGGGGGGGGGTGCCAGTGCACGATAATAGGCTGGTGGCTGGCCGGGCGGAAGAGGCTAGCCCGGGCTGCAGTGCCAGGGCAGGACGGCGGGCAGCAGTTGTGCCAGGACCAGGGCTGCCATCAGAAATGGTGGGGCCTTGGACTGACAAAATAGGCAGGGCCCCCCCTTTCTATTGTGCCCATCGCACACACGGCTTGCGCATGCCCCCTCCACCCTATGTCAGTCCCATTCTCCTTCCCTGTGTCAGCCATGTCCCCCCTTCCCCAGTGTCAGTCCACCCCCCCCCCTGTGTCAGCCATGTCCCCCTTCCCCTGTGTCAACCATATACCCCTTCCCCAGTGTCAGCCCTGTTCCCTTCTCCCCCTGTGTGAGCCCTGAAAACCCCTCCCCTGTGTAAGTGACAGCTTTGTTTGGTCACATACCATATATGTTGGATCACTATAGTGTATCACAGTCCTCCCTGCATCCTGCATGATGAAGCCCCGGCCAGCTCCTCAGTCAGCGCTGCCTGCTCCATTGCCTCCCAAGCAGGTTCGGAGGAGCGCAGATTACAAGCAGCTCGGCGCTCTCCTCTAGGTCACTGAGGAGAGCGCAGAGCTGCTGCTGATCGGCGCTCCTCCGCCTCTGCTTGGGACTTGGAGTCAATGGAGCAGGCAGTGGCACTCAGCATAGCGGAGGAGGGGGGAGAGGGGGCTGCGGCGCACCCTCTCTTCTTCTCGGCTCCTGGTGCTTGCGCTCCACCGGAGCCATCCTGTATCACCATTGAAAGTGGTATGTGGGACCTGCTGCCACCATTGTTGGGGGGGCGCATGACCTGAGATGACCCACTCCTGCTGGCTTGGCTGTGCAGTGTGCTCAGCCAATGTGTGCTGGCGGCCAATGCGTGCTGTAGGGACAAAACGGCCCGGGCCCTACCCTCTGTCAGAGCGGCTGGGCCAGGAGACAGTTGTCCCCATAGCACTCCCCCTACTAACTAAGACCAGGTGCCGGTGAAGTTGTCGCCCCTAAGCATAGGCTGCCACCCTAGGCAATTGCCTAGCATGCCTATGCCTAGGGCCGGCTCTACTTATCCGAATATCCGTTATCCAAATTATTCCGAAAACCATACATTCCAGAAAGTGAAAAACATTTTTTTTTTTTTTTGCTAAAAACATACTGGGGACATGATATGTAACTGGCACTAAATATGTGCCTGAGATAGTACACAAATTTTGTTTCTTGTTTTGAAACCTTGATTTTTGAACAAATAAAATATATTTGTGTGTATTTCACGTGGTTGATGTATTTATACAGCATAAATGCAAGATACTTCAAAATATATAATTTAAATATTAAAATATTCCGAAATACGGAATAATCCGTTATCCAAAATTCTCCTGGTCCCGAGCATTTTGGATAAGGGATACTCAACCTGTATGTGCTTTCATTGTAAGAGTAAATAAGTCTTGCTAGATTGTAAGTAAATATTCAAATGTTTAAACAAGCGTTCAATGGTAAAGTTAGCCACATTTTATCTGAATGAATTGTTCATAGTTATTTGGCTAAATTTAAACTAAAACTGTTGGTGCCTTCATATTCTGACTCTGAGTATATAACTGTTGTTTTCCAGAATATGGCAATTGGAACTGTCATTTGGGCTATTGGGTTCCTCTTGATCGCTGGATCATCTGGAAACAAAGTGACAACACATCAGCCAGGTAGAATGATCATTCTGATCTAATATTGTATGAAGAACTGCTACAAATACTGTTTGCTATGTTTGTATGTGTGCTATTGGCTATTCATTAGAAAATATAGCAAGTGGAAGCCGCCTCCATAAGCTGGTGCAGCTGTACTGCACTTAGCAGTAAGGTCCTGGACCTGCATTGCAGTCATTTGTATGGGTATGGATTATCGGATAGACTAGGTCGACATGCATTAAGGACGACAGGGTCATTAGGTCGACAAGCATTAGGTCGACATGGGGAAGGTTGACAGTCAAAAGGTTGAGATGAGTTTTTTTTGTCCCAGTCGACACGGACAGGGAAATGTAGCACCGCGTCCCCTTGCATGGCTCGTTGCCCTCGCCAAGCTTCGGGCTCGCCATGCTTCGGGCACAGTGTGTTGTTACGCTCGGCACACTACCATCATGCGCTAGTGGATGGTAGGGCATGAATGGCTCAAAAAACGCTAATGCTTGTCGCCCTATTGACCCTGTCGACCTGACCCATGTCGACCTCCAGTCATGTCGACTTTCCTGCATGTCGACCTTCATGCATGTCGACCTAGTGGTGTCAACCTAATGCTTGTAGACCTAGTAACTGTATCCCATTTGTACAGATTCGCTGAGGGAGGTGTTGTTGGTGGAGATCCAGACATGAGGGCACATTACCCATCTGTGGGGGCAGTGACCACTCTGCATATTAGGGTCACATTGCTTGGTCTGGGGCAAAAATATTTGTAGACAAATTGATGACACAAAGTATTTTTGCAAGTTTTAAGAATATAAACCTACAGGAAATTGCACATTCAAAAACAAAAATGATTTAAGTCTTGTTACAGCATATCAAGGGAAACCACAAGCACCTGTGCTCCGTTTAATGGAGTTATCATTTCTGTGAGCCCATATTTTTTGTGGTTAGACTGGAGTACATGTTGCATTGCCTAAAACATAAATTTGCTTCTAATTGTTATATCTGCCACACCGTCAGAGCCTGAACGTTGTGCTAAGTAGCAATGTATACAACTTATCTTTCAGCAATGGGGAGGGCGCAGGGTGGAAGCACTGCCTAATCAGGTGGTGCAGCCAAACACATAAAGGGATATAATCCAGCGCTTAACATACATGGACTCTAGATGGACGCTGTGAAATTATTCCTTCCACCAGATATATTCAGGGAAATTGAATGGCGTACCAAACTCACATAAACATAATGTTTATTGAAGCATATCAAGGTATCTTTAAAATGCTTTGTACCCCAACTCACAATATATGGAAGTTATGATTTCATATAAAGGTATCTTTTGGGGCCACCAGGGAAGTGTCTCCGCTAAAGTATGCAGTGCGTACCCTAACTCACTGGTAATAGTGCTGAGATGCTCCAATAAAGGTTTCTTTCAAGACCTTGCAGCATGCGGTCATAGACAACTTTACAAGACTTCCATTTTTTTTCATTAATTCGATAAACAAGATAAAACAAAATTTAAAAACAATGAGGGTTTCACTGGAACTGCTGGACAATAGATAGGGCTGATGTAACAATATGGTCTACAACCTGGAGAGAGTTCTGGAATGTCCAACCAGGGAGTATCCGACCAGTGCCACGATCTCTAAGTCAGTAGTCCAGTGTAGTGCTCCTCTGCTCACAACACGTTTAAATCCCTACTGGGATCTTCCTCAAGGTGTCAATCATAACTTCTATATATTGCGAGTTGGGGTACGAAGCATTTTAAAGATACCTTGATATGCTTCAATAAACATTATGTTATGCTGACCATTTTATGGGCGTCCCCATGAAAGTAATCATTGGATGGTCAACGACATACTGTATGGGCAACCCGGTGGCGTTAAGATACTAATTCATAGCAAGGTCTTGTGCATGTGTGCTCTGTGTAGTTTCTTGATAAGAAGGCTGGTTCATTCTACTGATGCTGGCATGCTTTTCCCTAAACTGGTTATCCTTACCTGCACCTTGCATAGTGTTTGTATTGTTCTATCATTGTCCTCCATTGTCAGAGTGACGCCAGTGGCTGCGGGGTATGCTGGGAATAATCCATGTCAGATCCCACACACAGCGGTGCAGGGAGGAGCCCATAGACTTCTATGGGGTAATGTTCAACAGAACCCCGCCAGAAGGGCTTTAGTGCATTCGTTTCTGGGTAAAAACCCAGAAAACGAGGGTTTTACCGCATTTATTTTTTAGTACATACCATCCCATCTTTTACTGATTGCCCATACAATACTGTGTTTATTCAACTGTGTCCAAGGATTCGGCATGAAAAGCCGGCGGTCGGGATCCCGGCGTTCAATATCCCGACGCCGGAATCCCGAACGCCTAAATCCCGACAAGGGGGGGGACATGGATGCCCCCCCCCCTGCAGGCTCGCTGCGCTCCCACGCAGCGGGCCCGGTGCCTCGCTACGCTCAGTACACTAATTTATTCTCCCTCCGAGGGTGTCGTGGACATCCACGGGGAGAGAAAGTGTCAGGATTTCGCGTTCGGGATTCCGGCGTCGGGATTTTGAACGCAGGGATCCCGACCGCCGGGATTTAAACTGCATCCCGTGTCCAACATGTTCTAACAACACTGTAGTAAATGAATTAATTTTACAGTGTCCAACATTGTCACATTTATAGATGTTTTTATGGGCTTGTGAGAATTAAGAAAAAAAAATAGCTTTTTGAAACCACACGTACAGTAATCAGAGAATGGAGTGGAGCCTTCAGATGTACTTTCTATCTACTGCAGTGCAACTTTATTAGCCAGTATTAGCTGGACAGTTTTTAATAGAAGCTTGCTCTCTGCATGAACAGTAGGTAAGGCTGTGGGAAAATATATAGTTTTTCTGGTACTTGTGTATTTTGGCGGCACCCGATTTGTGCATCGTACGATGATCGTATCGCATCGCATCGCATGCCATGTACGCGATGGCATGTGATGCGATGTAACGCGATTTTGACCCCCTATACGATGAAAAATCGTATAAGCACCCTAAAGGGTGCTTTTGAGCACCCTAATGGGTGCTTACAGAGTTAAATGCACCCCCACGCAACCCCCCTCTATAAACGTGAACCCGAAGCGTGGCGAGCGCAGCGAGCCCGCAAGGGTCGGCGGTACGCGTCCTACGACCTTTTCATACCCCCACTATCCACGTCGGCGTGGAGTTGAGAATAGATTAGTGTGGCGAGCGCAGTGAGCCACCGAGCCCGAAGCGCGGCGAGCGAAGCGAGCCCCGCGAGGGGACGCGGATACCTTCACAGGTAAACGCGTCACTCGCTGCGCTCGCCACGCTTCGGGCTTGGTGGCTCGCTGCGCTCGCCACACTAATCTATTCTCCACGCCGATGTGGATAGTGGGGGTATGAAAAGGTCGTAGGACGCGTACCGCCGCCCCTCGCGGGCTCGCTGCGCTCGCCACGCTTCGGGTTCACGTTTATAGTGGGGGGGTGGCGTGGGGGTGCATTTAACATTGTAAGCACCCATTAGGGTGCTTAACATTGTATAAGCACCCATTAGGGTGCTTATACAATGTTTAATCGCATCGCATCGTATGGCATTGTATGCCATGTACAATGGCATACAATTTGAAAATTGTATGCCATCGTACACTAACCACCGAAATCGCGTCGCATCGCATACCATCGCATGCGTTATGGTATGCGATGCGATGGGCGCCGCCAAAATACACAAGTACCGTTTTTTTTCTAAAACCAGTAAAGAATGAGTTGGTATCTCAACAGTTATGATTATCAAAACAACATTTCCACTGTATGAAAGGGGAAGTAGTATATATTCTTTGTTCTTAAACCGCAGAACAGTATTATAGAAATGTGAGAGACAGAGGAGGTCACGTATGTGAGACTGGAGAGGAATATACACTCTCAGAATGAAACACACTGATCATACTTCAGTTTTCTGAGTCTTTACAGCATTTACCTATATAAGCTCCAGAATGTGATGTGTTCTGGAACTTGGAACTGGTGGGTTACACACCTATAAGTCCCATAAGTCCCAATGTCTTCTCATTCCGTTTTGTAAGTGAGGCTCAAGCAAACAATGTCTTATTTACATCAATCATTTTTATCGGGGCCATGTGCCCCCCTTGCCCAGCCCCAGCAGCCACTCACCAGAAAAATGGGCTCATTCCGCAGCATTTTAGACTTTTTGACCATGAGTTTCTCCTCCATGTTGGCTGCTCCTACTGTATTTGTATGCAGGCATACCTCCCAACTGTCACGATTACAGCGGGACGTACCGATTTTCGGGTCCTGTCCCACTGTCCCACCCGCGGCAGGCATTGACCCGCTGCGGGGGGTGGCAGTTGGGAGACCCCCCCAATCTAATAGAATAGACGCTGTGCGCACGCGCACAGCGCCTATTCTCGTATGAAAATGAGGTTACGCCCCGCCCCCTTTTCGGGTCCCTATTTCATCATCACAAAAGTTGGGAGGTATGCACAGTGGAAATTCCCGGATAGGTCACCTGACTACATTAAGCAACGCCCCTTTCAGTGAAACACTTTTTTTTGCCGTATTTTCGGCTACAAATTTTTTCATTTTTTTTTCCAAGCCACGTCTTTAGGCCAAGCCACCAGAGCCGGCCCTAGCCTAAATGACGCCCTAGGCAAGATTTTGGCTGGTGCCCCCTAGCACCGCCACTAGTTCTGCCTCTGACCCTGCTCCCCTTTCCCAGCACCATCAACCCTCATCATAGCAGTCATCATTTTGGTGCTCCTACCCGCAATATTTTAAATAGAAACAATGCACACATTTGGTGTGCAGCCCAAACAGGGATGTGTTCTTGCTGGGAAGGGGCATGGTCACACAATTTTCCCCCCAATTCAAATTATGCCACACAGTAGTGCAACTTTATTCACATTATATCATGCGATGGTGTCCCTTATTCACGTTACATCACACTGTAGTACCACTTTACCTTATATACATTACTCCTCACATTATTCATATTATACCCTTAGAAAAAAATCCTGAGAAAATATTGTATTTTAACCACTGGGCCCTCCCATCAGACTTTGGCCTGGGTAATTTGTACTCCCTACCCCTTTCTCTCGGCACCCCTGATAATACCACACCATAATGCCCCTTACACATGACACACATTATTAATGTCCTTATAATGTCCTTATCCTTCATACACATAATGACACACATAATGCCCCTTACACATAGGTTGCACATTATTAATGCCCTTATACACATGACACACATAATGCCCATTACACATATGTCGCACATTATTAATGCATTTATACATGACACACATAATGCCCCTTACACATATGTTGCACATTTTTAATGCATTTATACATGACACACATAATGCCCCTTACACATATGCCAAACACTATTGCACAACCAACCCACCCGCAGACAGCACTCGCACAGAAGCTAAAATCTGTGACCTCTGCCTCGGCTTGGATATAGATGTTTCCTCATACATCTTGTCTCAATAGGCCATGCAGCTATTTCATATGCAGATACAGCCTCACTCACACACAGAATATAGGCATGCTGCATATCATTTTAATCAGCAGAAGCTGCAGATGCCCCTAGGCATTCCAAATGCCCTAGGAAATTGCCTAGTTTGCCTATGCCTAAGGCCGGCCCAGCAAGCCACTAAAAGTTTGATTGGGCCTGGCAGAACTCTTGGCATATGACTGAGTAGAAATCAGTAATGATTGTTCTGGAACCAAACAATAGTGGAAGGAATTGTATATAAATATTGTCCTCTATGAGATTGCACAGGAGACACGGGGACTCTCATTTCCTCAGGCCTGAAGGGGATACGTGCCAACAACAGCCAATCAGCTACTGTCAGTTTATAGATTATGATACATAAATACTAGCTAAAAACTAGTTTTTATGGGCAACTTCTTTTCTTTTCCTATTTAGAAGGTGTAATGCATGTCCATATCATGAGTGAGCTCCACTTGTATGTGTAGTGACATGCCTGTCCAATTGTATCCCTGTGATTACTGTAAATGTCCCTTTGTGCTATACAAACATAAATAGATACATGTCTGAACAAGATATATGTTAAGGTGCCCACACACTTATGCGACGGAGGGAGAAGTCACACAAGAATTCCCTTGAACTGCCTGGGAGCATCACGGGCGGCAGGATCGCATGCAATGTATCGCATGCTGTCCTTTTGCATGCAATATATCAGAGGTGACCCCATTCCCCGCTGCCGGAACTTACGTGCAGCAAGTCCGATCTCCAACTCCGATCCAATGTGCAGGGGAACGCGCATCGGAACGGATTGAAGACTAAACACATGAGATTTAAGATTTTTTAATAAACATTTCTCAGTCGGAATTAGATGGAAAGAGGCCAAATAGCTGTAGTGTGCGAGCGCCTTACGAATCTGATTGATGTAACGCACTATCTTATCATGTTGCAGATATCTGTACACACACATTATCCTGCTCAGAGTGTATCAAGTCTCATCCAAGATGTACCTGGTGCTCAGCTAAGGTTAGTACATAGGTTATCATTCCACTCACACACTTGGTCTATATATTCCATACTGTCAGGATCAAGTATTATTCAAATGCATTATGTATAAAGTAGGTCATTCATACAATATAATAGAAAACAGTATAGTAACATGATTTTGCTAGTAAATACTATATTTCATATAGAAGGTCATTGTTCTAGGTTGAAGAGAACGGGCAGCTGACTTCCAGCGATGCCATCACGGGTGCGGGGTGCATTCCCGTGGGCACGTCCATCCACCGCCTCCCCATGACCTGCGCCCACACGCCCTGTGCCTGCACTTGCAGTTCGCCGCACCCGTTTGCACCCGGCATCTGCACATGCGTAAACCTCAAACATCGCTCACCGCTGCAAATTCACAACAGTGTGCAAGAACCAGAATAAGGTCCTAACTTCCTTGCAGATAGGTCAAAGGAATAAATTGGTGCATCGCTTCCCTCAAATCAGTACACAGCGGTGTAAACAGGGGTGTGGCCTCACAGCAGTGCCACAAATACAGGCCATGCCCCTTTTCACTAAACCAAGCCCCCCAAAATTATGGCATG
This sequence comes from Crinia signifera, assembly GCF_055691185.1. NCBI lineage: Eukaryota > Metazoa > Chordata > Amphibia > Anura > Myobatrachidae > Crinia > Crinia signifera. The sequence goes on from NC_139218.1 coordinate 342,657,187, forward strand.
CCGCAGGCACTGTCCCACTACACTGAAACCGAATGTTGGGAGGTCTGTGTGATATATATTACTAAACAACAGCATTGTAGCAGACACAGATACTGCGTTAAGTGGTTGCTACAAAGGGCAGGTCTTCTTATAAGAGTTGCCCTTTGCGATGGCTGCTGCTCCCTGGATTTCAGGGTTTATAACTGCATTACCATATAGTTGCAGACACAATTGCTGAAAAAGTCTCACGGAAGGCTGACACTGCATCCAATAGAATCAGGCCTTATGAGCGGCGAGCTTTCTGCCCTGCACGACCATCTCATCCATAACTTTCCCTGGCTGGTTTTCTATCCCAATCTGCTCCTGTCTGTGTCTGTGAATATTCTGTCTGTGGAGAAAGTAACTGTTAGTGGGGGGCATTTTGTGCAATGTTTCTACAAGCACCATGTGTGACACATTGCATAAGTTCTTGAGGTTTTCACATCGGAAGTTCTCAAAAAGCAATCATTTCCCTGTCTGTGAAAATGATCATAACTGAAAGCTCTGCTGTAACCATTCCTGTCAGTGCTTATGTTACTGAGTATGTAAGATTGTCAGAGTACACAGTAACATAATGTTACACTGTTACATTTTTTGGGGAAAAAAATGAATAAGAGATTGATACATTTACATTGAATCATCAGCACCATTTCCCAGCACTGTACCAAGTATAGTAACTCTATAGTAACTGCTTTCGGGCTCATCTACATTTAGGTATAAGTCATTTTAAAAGATTTCTCTCAGATGTAGCAGTACACACCCGCGCTTCTAGGTGCCACATTCACAATCTCTTTTCACAATCTCTCCATTTATGGAACTAGACACACCCTTTGGGTAAGGCATGACACGCCCACTCAGTGGGGCGCTGTGTAAAATTCTACTACCAACTATAGTCTCACTGAAATTAGTTTTCAAAAGTAGGCAAGTATGGCCCAAATTGCAGGTGAATGACAGCCGGTCCGGACCATTTGAGTGATCCTAACAGGAGAAGCAATCTGCAAGATTGCTTTAAGCTCCAGGCAGGCTTGGCTGGGATTGCATGCAATATATTCCATCCCATGCTCCCATCCTATGGAATGCTCTTCCATGCACAATAAGACTCTCCAATTTCCTCCAAACTTTCAAGCGTTCCCTAAAAACTCACCCCTTCAGGAAAGCCTATCATATTTTAGTTCTACACGCATAACCCTCTGAGGTACTTATGTATTATATAGCTTCCCTTCTGGACTGCTATGCTATTACTGGTGCCTGTCCTTGTGTTTCCCTCCTATGTCCCTATAGATTGTAAGCTTGCAGCAGGGCCCTCCTACCTCCAAGTCTGTCTGTTGTTATCCAGTTTGTTTTATCACTGTCTACTATTGTAAAGCGCAACGGAATCTGCTGCGCTATATAAGAAACTGTAAATAAATAAATAATAAATTAATAAATATATTGAAGGTTCGGTGTTGCGCTAATAAGTATAAAGGTGCCCATACACGTTACAATTATTGTTTACAATATTGGATACAATATCGCATCTCATCGCATCTCGGTTTTGCGATAAGATGAGATGAGATCTAGTACAAAAAGTATGTGCAGCACATACTTTTTGTACTAGATCTCATCTCATCTGATCTCATCGCAAAACCGATATGCAATGAGATGTGATATTGTATCCAATATTTGATACATTAATTGTAACGTGTTTGGGCACCTTAAGTAATGAAGATCTGCTTGTATTATGTAGAGCAGTGGTGGCCAACCTGTGGATCTTGAGCCTCATGCGGCTCTCCCCCTTGTAAAGTGCGGCTCCTGCTCCCGCTGCTGCCCGCCGCCCACCGTCTGTCCCAGTCCCCCCTGCTGCCGGTTCCCTGAATCCCTTCTCATTCTGAGGGGAGGAGAGCGCGCATCGTGCATCTCTCCTACCCCTTACTGTGCATCCTTGTGACTGGGCCGTCCGCCAATCAGAGCTCGTGGGCCAGCAGCCAATCAGGAGCCGGCCAGCGAGCTTCGATTGGTGGGCGGCCCAGTCACAGGGAAGTGAGGGGAAGGAGACGCGCGGTGTGCTGTGCTCTCCTCCCATCGGTGACATGACAGGAGGACTGCAGGGGGACACCAGACTGTCCTCTCCTCGCCTGGCAGCAGCAGCAACAATGGTGAGTGCTGCTGCTGGGAAATTTGCACTGTGGGGGCATAGCAGTTTGTGGCACTGTGGGGGCATAGCAGTTTGTGGCACTGTGGGGGCATAGCAGTTTGTGGCACTGTGGGGGCATACCAGCTTTTTGGCACTGTGGGGGCATACCCGGCACCGTGTGGTGCATACCTGGCACCGTGGGGGGCATATGTGTATCTGGCACTATTGGAGGCATATTTTTATCACACCCACCCAAGGGGTCAAAATAGACTACGCCCCTTTTTTTGGCGCATGCGCCTTCGGCGCGAGCATGATGTCGGCTCTTTAGCTTGACTCGATATTTTTCGGCTCTTTACCTCTGACCGGTTGGCCACCCCTGATGCAACTCAAGAGTCCACTGAGTGCGACTTCTCCATGGGGAGAAGTCGCTTACGTTTATGGGGGCCTTAAGTATATATATATAAATGTCTCTTCTGAAAAAAACAGAATGATAAAGAGCAAGATTGTAAAGAATTACAGATAACTTGTAATGTAATTTGGGTATTTAGAACCTCAACAGTGGTCCTGTAAAACTAGTAAGGTATCTGCATTTGATATTTGTATGTAAAGTGTACATGCTGGGTACATACTGAACGATGTGCACCCAGCGTAACATCACAACGGGAGAATACACACTTGCCAATGCCGGCAGTGATAGAGCTGCATTCCGCCGTGTGGCCCCTTCTTGCAATGTCCTTCATCATACTGCATGTGCAGAAGATGGCGGATATCAGCAACGACTAACCAGAGGGCGCATTGGGAGCAACCTAGAGCATACATATTAGATGATATTAAGATTTTGTTATTCCGTGAAAATTGTTAAAAATATCGTCTAGTACGAATCCTGCGGATGGTAAAACAAAAGTCCAAAATAACATTTACAGAAGTCCAGTATTTGTAGACAATACAAAGAAATAAGGAAACACTTTTACTATAAGTAATAAACATCTGCTTGTATTATGTAGAATTTTACAAAAGGAGGGGAGTCAGAAGGATCTCGATGTGCCACACGTCTAGAGCTTCTCCAACGTGGATGTGATGAAGAACATGTGATAGACCCAAAGGGACTTGTTGACATACTGGCCAATGCACCGCTGAGTGACAACGCTGATCAGGACACCATCACTCAACTAGCTCCTCAGAAGGTTCATCTGAAGCTGCGCCCTGGTGAGACCCATATACACTGCCATATGCTGGGCCATAGCCTACTGCGCCCTGGTGATACCCGTATACACTGCCATATGCTGGGCCATAGTATACTGCGCCCTGGTGAGACCCGTATACACTGCCATATGCTGGGCCATAGCCTACTGCGTCCTGGTGAGATCCATATACACTGCCATATGCTGGGCCATAGCATATTGCGCCCTGGTGAGACCCATGTACACTGCCATATGCTGGGCCATAGCCTACTGCGCTCTGGTGAGACCCGTATACACTGCCATATGCTGGGCCATAGCCTACTGCGCCCTGGTGAGACCCATATACACTGCCATATGCTGGGCCATAGCCTACTGCGCCCTGGTGAGACCCATATACACTGCCATATGCTGGGCCATAGCATACTGCGCCCTGGTGAGACCCATATACACTGCCATATGCTGGGCCATAGCCTACTGCGCCCTGGTGAGACCCGTATACACTGCCATATCCTAGGCCATAGCCTACTGCGCCCTGGTGAGACCCGTATACACTGCCATATGCTGGGCCATAGCATACTGCGCCCTGGTGATACCCGTATACACTGCCATATGCTGGGCCATAGCCTACTGCGCCCTGGTGAGACCCGTATACACTGCCATATGCTGGGCCATAGCCTACTGTGCCCTGGTGAGACCCATATACACTGCCATATGCTGGGCCATAGCATACTGCGCCCTGGTGAGACCCATATACACTGCCATATGCTGGGCCATAGCCTACTGCGCCCTGGTGAGACCCATACACACTGCCATATGCTGGGCCATAGCATACTGCGCCCTGGTGATACCCGTATACACTGCCATATGCTGGGCCATAGCCTACTGCGCCCTGGTGAGACCCATATACACTGCCATATGCTGGGCCATAGCATACTGCGCCCTGGTGAGACCCGTATACACTGCCATATCCTAGGCCATAGCCTACTGCGCCCTGGTGAGACCCGTATACACTGCCATATGCTGGGCCATAGCATACTGCACCCTGGTGAGACCCATATACACTGCCATATGCTGGGCCATAGCATACTGCGCCCTGGTGATACCCGTATACACTGCCATATGCTGGGCCATAGCCTACTGCGCCCTGGTGAGACCCGTATACACTGCCATATGCTGGGCCATAGCCTACTGTGCCCTGGTGAGACCCATATACACTGCCATATGCTGGGCCATAGCATACTGCGCCCTGGTAAGACCCATATACACTGCCATATGCTGGGCCATAGCCTACTGCGCCCTGGTGAGACCCATACACACTGCCATATGCTGGGCCATAGCCTACTGCGCCCTGGTGAGACCCATATACACTGCCATATGCTGGGCCATAGCATATTGCGCCCTGGTGAGACCCATGTACACTGCCATATGCTGGGCCATAGCCTACTGCGCCCTGGTGAGACCCGTATACACTGCCATATCCTAGGCCATAGCCTACTGCGCCCTGGTGAGACCCGTATACACTGCCATATGCTGGGCCATAGCATACTGCACCCTGGTGAGACCCATATACACTGCCATATGCTGGGCCATAGCCTACTGTGCCCTGGTGAGACCCATACACACTGCCATATGCTGGGCCATAGCCTACTGCACCCTGGTGAGACCCATATACACTGCCATGTGCTGGGCCATAGCATACTGCACCCTGGTGAGACCCATATACACTGCCATATGCTATGCCATAGCATACTGCGCCCTGGTGAGACCCATATACCCTGCCATATGCTGGGCCATAGCCTACTGTGCCCTGGTGAGACCCATATACACTGCCATATGCTGGGCCATAGCATACTGCGCCCTGGTGAGACCCATATACACTGCCATATGCTGGGCCATAGCCTACTGCGCCCTGGTGAGACCCATACACACTGCCATATGCTGGGCCATAGCCTACTGCGCCCTGGTGAGACCCATATACACTGCCATATGCTGGGCCATAGCATATTGCGCCCTGGTGAGACCCATGTACACTGCCATATGCTGGGCCATAGCCTACTGCGCCCTGGTGAGACCCGTATACACTGCCATATCCTAGGCCATAGCCTACTGCGCCCTGGTGAGACCCGTATACACTGCCATATGCTGGGCCATAGCATACTGCACCCTGGTGAGACCCATATACACTGCCATATGCTGGGCCATAGCATACTGCGCCCTGGTGAGACCCATATACACTGCCATATGCTGGGCCATAGCCTACTGTGCCCTGGTGAGACCCATACACACTGCCATATGCTGGGCCATAGCCTACTGCACCCTGGTGAGACCCATATACACTGCCATGTGCTGGGCCATAGCATACTGCGCCCTGGTGAGACCCATATACACTGCCATATGCTGGGCCATAGCATACTGCGCCCTGGTGATACCCGTATACACTGCCATATGCTGGGCCATAGCCTACTGCGCCCTGGTGAGACCCATATACACTGCCATATGCTGGGCCATAGCCTACTGTGCCCTGGTGAGACCCATATACACTGCCATATGCTGGGCCATAGCATACTGCGCCCTGGTGAGACCCATATACACTGCCATATGCTGGGCCATAGCCTACTGCGCCCTGGTGAGACCCATATACACTGCCATATGCTGGGCCATAGCATACTGCGCCCTGGTGATACCCGTATACACTGCCATATGCTGGGCCATAGCCTACTGCGCCCTGGTGAGACCCATATACACTACCATATGCTGGGCCATAGCATACTGCGCCCTGGTGAGACCCATATACACTGCCATATGCTGGGCCATAGCCTACTGCGCCCTGGTGAGACCCATATACACTGCCATATGCTGGGCCATAGCCTACTGCGCCCTGGTGATACCCGTATACACTGCCATATGCTGGGCCATAGCATACTGCGCCCTGGTGATACCCGTATACACTGCCATATGCTGGGCCATAGCATACTGTGCCCTGGTGAGACCCATATACACTGCCATATGCTGGGCCATAGCATACTGCGCCCTGGTGAGACCCATATACACTGCCATATGCTGGGCCATAGCATACTGCACCCTGGTGAGACCCATATACACTGCCATATGCTGGGCCATAGCATACTGCGCCCTGGTGAGACCCATATACACTGCCATATGCTGGGCCATAGCATACTGCGCCCTGGTGAGACCCATATACACTGCCATATGCTGGGCCATAGCATACTGCGCCCTGGAGAGACCCATATACACTGCCATATGCTGGGCCATAGCATACTGCGCCCAGGTGAGACCCGTATACACTGCCATATGCTGGGCCATAGCCTACTGCGCCCTGGTGATACCGTATACACTGCCATATGCTGGGCCATAGCATACTGCGCCCTGGTGAGACCAATATACACTGCCATATGCTGGGCCATAGCATACTGTGCCCTGGTGAGACCCATCAACACTGCCATATGCTGGGCCATAGCATACTGCACCCTGGTGAGACCCATATACACTGCCATATGCTTGGCCATAGCATACTGCACCCTGGTGAGACCCATATACACTGCCATATGCTATGCCATAGCATACTGCGCCCTGGTGAGACCCATATACCCTGCCATATGCTGGGCCATAGCATACTGCGCCCTGGTGAGACCCATATACACTGCCATATGCTGGGCCATAGCATACTGTGCCCTGGTGAGACCCGTATACACTGCCATATGCTGGGCCATAGCCTACTGCGCCCTGGTGATACCGTATACACTGCCATATGCTGGGTCATAGCATACTTCGCCCTGGTGAGACCCGTATACCCTGCCATATGCTGGGCCATAGCATACTGCGCCCTGGTGAGACCAATATACACTGCCATATGCTGGGCCATAGCATACTGCGCCCTGGTGAGACCCGTATACCCTGCCATATGCTGGGCCATAGCATACTGCGCCCTGGTGAGACCAATATACACTGCCATATGCTGGGCCATAGCATACTGTGCCCTGGTGAGACCCGTATACACTGCCATATGCTGGGCCATAGCCTACTGCGCCCTGGTGAGACCAATATACACTGCCAAATGCTGGGCCATAGCATACTGCGCCCTGGTGAGACCCATATACACTGCCATATGCTGGGCCATAGCATACTGCGCCCTGGTGAGACCCATATACACTGCCATATGCTGGGCCATAGCATACTGCGCCCTGGTGAGACCCATATACACTGCCATATGCTGGGCCATAGCATACTGCGCCCTGGTGAGACCCATATACACTGCTATATGCTGGGCCATAGCATACTGCGCCCTGGTGAGACCCATATACACTGCCATATGCTGGGCCATAGCATACTGCGCCCTGGTGAGACCCATATACACTGCCATATGCTGGGCCATAGCATACTGCGCCCTGGTGAGACCCATATACACTGCCATATGCTGGGCCATAGCATACTGCGCCCTGGTGAGACCCATATACACTGCCATATGCTGGGCCATAGGATACTGCGCCCTGGTGAGACCCATATACACTGCCATATGCTGGGCCATAGCATACTGTGCCCTGGTGAGACCTGTATACACTGCCATATGCTGGGCTATAGCATACTGCGCCCTGGTGAGACCCATATACATTGCCATATGCTGGGCCATAGCATACTGCGCCCTGGTGAGACCCATATACACTGCCATATGCTGGGCCATAGCATACTGCGCCCTGGTGAGACCCATATACACTGCTATATGCTGGGCCATAGCATACTGCGCCCTGGTGAGACCCATATACACTGCCATATGCTGGGCCATAGCATACTGCGCCCTGGTGAGACCCATATACACTGCCATATGCTGGGCCATAGCATACTGCGCCCTGGTGAGACCCATATACACTGCCATATGCTGGGCCATAGCATACTGCGCCCTGGTGAGACCCGTATACACTGCCATATGCTGGGCCATAGCATACTGTGCCCTGGTGAGACCTGTATACACTGCCATATGCTGGGCTATAGCATACTGCGCCCTGGTGAGACCCATATACACTGCCATATGCTGGGCCATAGCATACTGCGCCCTGGTGAGACCCATATACACTGCCATATGCTGGGCCATAGCATACTGCGCCCTGGTGAGACCCATATACACTGCTATATGCTGGGCCATAGCATACTGCGCCCTGGTGAGACCCATATACACTGCCATATGCTGGGCCATAGCATACTGTGCCCTGGTGAGACCCGTATACACTGCCATATGCTGGGCCATAGCCTACTGCGCCCTGGTGATACCGTATACACTGCCATATGCTGGGTCATAGCATACTTCGCCCTGGTGAGACCCGTATACCCTGCCATATGCTGGGCCATAGCATACTGCGCCCTGGTGAGACCAATATACACTGCCATATGCTGGGCCATAGCATACTGCGCCCTGGTGAGACCCGTATACCCTGCCATATGCTGGGCCATAGCATACTGCGCCCTGGTGAGACCAATATACACTGCCATATGCTGGGCCATAGCATACTGTGCCCTGGTGAGACCCGTATACACTGCCATATGCTGGGCCATAGCCTACTGCGCCCTGGTGAGACCAATATACACTGCCATATGCTGGGCCATAGCATACTGCGCCCTGGTGAGACCCATATACACTGCCATATGCTGGGCCATAGCATACTGCGCCCTGGTGAGACCCATATACACTGCCATATGCTGGGCCATAGCATACTGCGCCCTGGTGAGACCCATATACACTGCCATATGCTGGGCCATAGCATACTGCGCCCTGGTGAGACCCATATACACTGCTATATGCTGGGCCATAGCATACTGCGCCCTGGTGAGACCCATATACACTGCCATATGCTGGGCCATAGCATACTGCGCCCTGGTGAGACCCATATACACTGCCATATGCTGGGCCATAGCATACTGCGCCCTGGTGAGACCCATATACACTGCCATATGCTGGGCCATAGCATACTGCGCCCTGGTGAGACCCATATACACTGCCATATGCTGGGCCATAGGATACTGCGCCCTGGTGAGACCCATATACACTGCCATATGCTGGGCCATAGCATACTGTGCCCTGGTGAGACCTGTATACACTGCCATATGCTGGGCTATAGCATACTGCGCCCTGGTGAGACCTATATACACTGCCATATGCTGGGCCATAGCATACTGCGCCCTGGTGAGACCCATATACACTGCCATATGCTGGGCCATAGCATACTGCGCCCTGGTGAGACCCATATACACTGCTATATGCTGGGCCATAGCATACTGCGCCCTGGTGAGACCCATATACACTGCCATATGCTGGGCCATAGCATACTGCGCCCTGGTGAGACCCATATACACTGCCATATGCTGGGCCATAGCATACTGCGCCCTGGTGAGACCCATATACACTGCCATATGCTGGGCCATAGCATACTGCGCCCTGGTGAGACCCATATACACTGCCATATGCTGGGCCATAGGATACTGCGCCCTGGTGAGACCCATATACACTGCCATATGCTGGGCCATAGCATACTGCGCCCTGGTGAAACCCATATACACTGCCATATGCTGGGCCATAGCATACTGTGCCCTGGTGAGACCCATATACACAGCCATATGCTGGGCCATAGCATACTGCGCCCTGGTGAGACCCATATACACTGCCATATGCTGGGTCATAGCCTACTGCGCCCTGGTGAGACCCGTATACACCGCCATATGCTGGGCCATAGACTACTGCACCCTGGTGAGACCCATATACACCGCCATATGCTGGGCCATAGCATACTGCACCCTGGTGAGACCCGTATACACCGCCATATGCTGGGCCATAGCCTACTGCACCCTGGTGAGACCCATATACACCGCCATATGCTGGGCCATAGGATACTGCGCCCTGGTGAGACCCGTATACACTGCCATATGCTGGGCCATAGCATACTGCGCCCTGGTGAGACCCATATACACTGCCATATGCTGGGCCATAGCATACTGCGCCCTGGTGAAACCCATATACACTGCCATATGCTGGGCCATAGCATACTGTGCCCTGGTGAGACCCATATACACAGCCATATGCTGGGCCATAGCATACTGCGCCCTGGTGAGACCCATATACACTGCCATATGCTGGGCCATAGGATACTGTGCCCTGGTGAGACCCGTATACACTGCCATATGCTGGGCCATAGCCTACTGCGCCCTGGTGAGACCCATATACACTGCCATATGCTGGGCCATAGCATACTGCACCCTGGTGATATTCCTGCAACACATTTGCAGCATTGATGCAGATCTGGAAAACATCACCTCCTCAAGAAAGGCTGCTCTATGGGATGTTGTCCATAGCAACCAATCAAATTCTACTTCTTATTTATTTAGCACCTTCTACAAAATAATAGATAGTATCTGATCGGTTGCCCCTAGCAACATCAGATCTGAAATAGAATTCCCATCGTAGTAAATTTCCCCCTTACAATGGCCGTCACAATTGGGACACAGACATGGTTCCTGCAGTCGGTGGCTGATACACACCACAAAAATCAATTGCTTCGCGTGCTCATTGTGGCAGTGATGTATGCAGTTTACCGATAATCACTCAGTTACACAAACATCGGCATTGTGTATAACCACGAATCAGGACCAACATGCATACATAATACGGAGGTTCTAGTTCTGGGAGGTGTGTCTCTACCTAGCAGTACTGCACATATGGATAGCATGACATGGTTTTATACAGATCGACTGGGAAATGAAGGTGCTTCAATTGTTTGTAATCTCGGGTTATGGTCACTATCTCGACCCTATTTAGGTCAACATGCATTGGGTCGAACACTAAAGGTCGAAACGGCTTAGGGCAGGCTGACACATGAAATATGTGGACATGGCTACGGTTGGCAGGGTTGGAAAGACGACACAAGCAATAGGTCGACCTTCAGTGGTGGAAACCAATGACCCATACCCGTAATCTCTTTAGTTGAATAACTGGTTGTTTTCGCTAGTCGCATAGACTTTGAGAGCATGTGGTTAAATATTTATTGTAATATATATGCTACAGTTCGTTGTCTCAGGCTTAGATTGACCATGTTTGGTCCGGGTATAACAGTCTGTTTAGTGCTGTCACTTCTTGGATTGCAGGGGAGAAAATAAAATTTCAAGTGCAGTTCAAACGTGCCGAGGGGTACCCCATTGATCTCTACTACCTGATGGACATGTCCTACTCTATGGCGGATGATTTGGAGAATGTAAAGAAGCTGGGAAGTGACATTCTCCAAGTGTTACACAAAGTCACCAAGTCCGTACACATTGGTATGATCCAGGTGACAAATTGACCGTTACTGTGAGTGGAGATGGGCAATGAGCAGTATCAACATTTTACATTAGATACAAGTAAAATTCAACCACAGCTCTATGCCCAACTCATTGGTCCGTCTTAATTCCATTGCAAAGTATGATATCCAGATACCACGCAAATGGGCAAGAAACACAAGCTAACATAGAGTACGATTGTATAGGTGCTCAATAACAGAAATGAGAATGAAGATAAAATATATACGTCACTTTTGTCTTAAATTAAATAGTTTCTAAGTGAAATGTCTAGCCTTACATGGTACCTCACAGACTTAGAAATGTCTGGTTTTAGAAATGTCTACCTTGTATGGATGTATCCACACAATTTTGATTGTGACTTCCAAAACACTCCGCCTTTTGAAGACAGGCTCCCAATACACGTCTAATGAGCTAACAGGGATGCAATATTTTATCTCCATTTTCATTTCTGTTATTGAGTACCTAAAGATGTAGCCACGCACATTTATACCTGATCACCACTGCTCGCTCCCGTTTGTGCACCTGGGAGGTCATTCTAGTTTGCTTGCGCCCTTGCGCGTTCGCGCAGGGGAGCGATGTTTTGCTATTGCGCTTAAGCATTTATGCACATGTACAGGCTCCATTTGCGAATGGACGTGGCGACTTGTATAGTCGCTGGCCTGTTTGCACGTAGCAGTGCGGGAGGGGGGTGTGAGGCGGAGGACACGGGTCACGCCCAGTGTTTCATTTGCGTCCCCATTAAAACACTGGGTGTTCCCATGATAGTTTGTCCATGACGCGGGTGCCGGGGCGAGTAGCTGACATCACCGGATGTCAGTTGCCCGCCCTATTTCTGTACAAGGGTGCCACAAATCTGTCACCAGAGAGTTACTTTTGTTTGCGAAGCCTCATATGATTTCTGGCCTTGAATAATTTCAGGGGAAAATCTGCGTGCATGCAGCGGGCGGACCTTCGTGCGGGCAATGTTTGGTTGGCTCGCAAACCAGAATGACCTCCCTAATTTGCATGAAATTTCCACACTGCATATATTTTGACGAATAATGTGTATCCGTGATGCCCGAGCATGGTAGCAGGATAGTGCCAATATAGCGGGAGTTGCATGTGGTGATTAGCGCGGGGGTCCAAGTCTGCTGTCCATACATGGGAGCAGCCTTGGGGGAATTGGGGGAAATTTACCAAGATTGAATGGGTACGAATATACCCATTTGTACCCATTTGATGTCAAATATGGGCAGTAAATTAGCATCTTCTAATTTATACCCCTTGCACAGTGCAAAAATAACCCAGGTCTGACCGAGGTTAGTGCCAGTCTAACCGGGTCACTTTGGAGCGTGAAAGAGCCTTTTGACAAATCCCAGGTCCAGCACCTGGCAATCCGACCCAGGCCAAAAGAAGGTTTTGACCTGGGTCGGACCCGCTTTTCTGGGCAGTGTGAAGGATTACCTGGATCAAGTGACCTGAATCCCATTCACATTATAGGGAGGAGGCAGAGTCAGCTCCAAGTGCTGCCTCCTCCCCTTCCCCCTGGTGATGCGCTGCCACTCTAATGCCAGGTCGCTGTGGAAGGTTTACTGCACACATAACGGGTCACTCTTGGGAAGGATTCCTGTCCAAATCCCCGGTAGGACCCAGGATTTTAAAGGGGTATTACTGTCCTGCAGTGAGAGGAGTCACAGGGATTTGGGGGAAGGAAGCTCATGTGTATACATGGGCTTCCTCCAGTTTGTTTGGACTGGGTTTAAAAAAAAAAAAAAAAGTAACCTCTGATGCCTACATGGAAAGAAGAGGACCTGATCTACACTGGTTGGATGGTGAGTATACTTTTTTCTCACAGGTACCCTTTTGAATTCTACATGGAAAAGTGGATCGAACCTCCGTGGTCAAGATAGGTGCTATTTATTATTAGAATTAGCACAGATAACGGTTAAGTTTAAATAAGAATTTCCTTTTAGAACTTGAAAAGTAACAATCAGGCTTTGGTATGACTGCCGCCCTGGCTGTAAATGTGACACAAGGTATATTATCCACAGGTTTTGGCTCCTTTGTGGATAAGACGGTGCTACCATATGTAAACACAGTAAAATATCATCTACAGAACCCATGTCCATCCCGTTCAGTGCCCTGCCAGCCAACCTTCAGCTACCGTCACATCCTGTCATTAACATCAAACCTTACCTTATTCCAACAACGGGTCAGTGCAGAAAATATCTCCGGCAACCTGGACTCGCCAGAGGGAGGACTGGATGCGATATTGCAGGCTGCTGTGTGCACAGTAAGGATGTAGAGCATGGACAACTAATGTTGCAATCACATACAACACATACAGATGTGTCCACATACATCTGGGTGCAGGACGGGGTCCCGACAGTCGGGATCCCGACTGTCAAAACACTGACAGCCGGGTTCCCGACGGCCACCTGCTATTTTCCCTCGTGGGGGTCCATGACCCCCATAGAGGGAGAATAGAATAGGTGGCTCGCGTAGCAAGCCACCGTGCCCGCAGCGTGGCGAGCACAGCGAGCCCGCAAGGGCCTTAGTTGCGCTCACCATGCTGTCTGGGTCCGGCCAGTCAGGATTCCGACGTCGGGCTAATGACTGTCGGTATCCCGACTGTCGGACCCCTGTACCACACCCATACATCTAGCCTCTATGCACATTAAGAGCGGTTCTAGTCACCCCTGCTGTAATGTGACTCAGTAGTGCTGACTGAGCATCTTGTCTTATTGACGTTGCTATGTGATTAAGACGCACAAGCAGACTCTGCTGAGTAACACGATATATTCTGTATGCAGCCATTCCTGTATCTGCTACGCTACATTTTTTGGGGGAAAAAAGACACCCAAAGATAATGGAGTTGCATGGAACCAGTCAACTCACCAAGGCATCTCTTGCTACATGGCGTATTGAGGCAAGATGTATGAGGACACATCTGTATTGCCTATATACACATAATGTATCTTCATAACCTTCCTGAAATAATTTGTTATGTGTATTTTTTTCCCATTTCTTGTTATAGTCTAAAACAAAAATGTCAAGTCTGTGGCTAGATTCCCAACACAATCATACAGACAACGTCATCTTGCTCTTTTATACACTATGTAGATGCCTTTGTTTCATTTACATGTCCTCGTACTTGCAAATAGGAAAGTTATTTGATTGTTGTCACAGTTTTTTTATTATGTAAATGAGGAAGAGAGCAATGATGATATAAGGGCATATTTATTAAGCATCATTTCCCTTAAAATAATATAAGTATCACAGCTATTGATGAATAGCCTTATCAGGAGATATCAGTGGTATCTCCTGCATCATGCTAACTCATGTTTCCCACGGCTTTGCCAATCAGAGCAGCCTGTGACAAGAGGATTCCCAACTGCCCCCCTCCCCCCCATCGTGGGACACCACCAGCCACGGGTGGGACATAATAGTCACAAAAATCCTGACTGTCCCACGACAGCTTGGAGCTATGCAATGTTGACCTTTGTGTATGGCATCCATTTGGTGTCGATCTAGACATGGTCTATCCTATGAGTGCCAAAGAAATGAATGGAGAATATAACCTGTCCAGCACTTTATTGCAAGGTTCCAACATTTAGGTACCAATGATGTGTCTCTCCATTACACATGTGATATATCATGTAAGGGGAAAAGGTATACCATAGTGAAGTCATAGTGAAGTACAGTACATAGTGAAGTACATAGTGAAGTAGTACATATGTGGCACCCCAGCCTGGGCCGCTGTGGACCAACCGGGACAGAGTTAATAGGGTTGCTAGGCAACCTTGTACATGGTGCAGGGCCCCGGCAGCAGGACTTCAAGGGGTTAATACCCCAAAGACTGGAGGGTGCAGGAAAGTGTCTTCAGGCTGATTGACAGCCTGGGGAACGTATGGGGAAGGAGGAAGTGAGGAGAAGTGAATGCTGGGGGGGTCAGAGGTCGGAGCAGGAGAGAGGAGCAGCGCGTGTACTCGGAGGAGGGAAGAAGCGTGGCGATCCGGAGGGAGAAGAAAGAGAGCAGCGCGGCGAGGACAAGACTGAGTCCAAACACCGTTGGGAGACAGCTGACGCCGCAGAGAGGAAGAGGTGACGTCGGGGACTGGAAGCAGCCGGCGGGGAGAGAAGTCAGCGTGGAGCGCAGCGGGACAGGAGAGGCGCGACTGAGTGTGGCAACGCTGCAGCAGCAGCGCCCACACTAGTGTGCCCTCCTGCAGCAGAGCACCAGCCGTCCAGAAGCAAGGAGGTCCTATCGTGACGGGCAGGAGCCTGCAACTTGTTCCGGCTCCAGGTATCCACGGTGCTTGCCGCCCCAGGCCTACCTCCCATACACTCCCTGCCACCAACGCAATACACCCAAACGGACACACCTCTGTTCCCCAACGGGTACCCCCTAGCTCCACCAGCAGGATAAGTGGGCACGAAGCCCTATGTCGGAGAGCACCAGTCACCAGGGGAACACCCAACAGGGAGAGGACAACCCCCACCTATCTCTTGTCACCTCAAGGAACCCCACGCCAGCCCCACTGAGCGAGGGGAACCAACCCTCTATCTTAGTGCATCCGGATGGGGAATTTTCCTTTAAGTTGTATGGACGCTACTGTCCCTGTAATTGCCCAGAAAAGGAGCTGCTGCCACCTGGTGGCCAAATTTCATATAGCCAGGAGCAAGTTTCTATCCCTAATTAAGGCTACAGTATTCGCCCTTCGCCCAGGGACATCAGCCTAAGGTGTACACCTAGGAGGGACTCTTAAGATCGTGGTAGTAAAATATGTATTAAGGTCATCTTGCGTGTCCCGTTAATGTTTGTATTTGGTATGTGTTATATGCTGTGTATTTTGGGATCACATGTGCGTAGGTGGCTAGGGCCACATAGGGTTACCAGTATTGCCGAGTGAGGGCATTATTTCCCCTGACCCTGGTTTGACGGTCTGTGGGATGTATACTCCCACTCTCCAGTGGCGCAGGAGTACCGTATCATACTTGAGTGTGAGGTTTTTGATATTCAAGCGAAGTTGTGACCTGCTAGGCGGGTGTAAGATCAGTATTGCAGCTGGGGCGTGGCTACGGAGGCGTTGGTGTGAGGGAGGTTGATGCCGGCTCTCTCCTAGTCCTCCGTCTCTCTCCCGCATCACACATGCATAGGTGATCCGGTCAAAGGGTTCCTATGACCGGCGACAGCAAGCAGACAAAAAGACCCTTTTACCTTCCATTGCCGCTGACTCTGTGATCCTGTGGTCTGGATCCTTTTCGCTCCCCTCCGTGATCTAGCCGGCTGCTGTGGTGTCGGAGCTGCTCGTTGCTGAGGGGACGCGCGGGCTCCCGCTTCTTCCGGTCTGACCTCACGCTGCACGGGTCACTGCCGGGGGAGAACTGCTCCTGGGAGACGCTGAGGCATACAGGCGCAGAGGCAGAGAGGAGTTCCCTGCGGTCACTCCTGCTTCCCCTCCGATTGCCTGTAAAATTGTCGCCGGAGATACCAGCCGTTTTCAGCGCAGAGAATCCCTGCGCTAATTTTCTGACCCCTGGCAGTGTTATCGCCGCAGGTGGAAGTATCTGCACAGGCTCCTGTTCACTCCGGGGCGCAAGATTGCCCGACTCCCCCCTGTCTCCAGCAGCAAACATCCTATTGTAGCTGTATATCCCACCTTGAAAGGAGAGGGAAAAGAAAGGAAGGAGAGAGGAAAAGTCTCTGGCGTTCTGCCACAGCAAGTGACATTATTACCACTACAGACCTGACCCCCCAGACCCAGCGCCCTTTGGGCAAAGGTACTATTTTTCCTTTTTTTTTTTTTTTTTTTTTTTCTGCTTTTGTGCTGGACGGTGGATGAAGTTTTGGGACTCCCATTTGTATTAAGCTGGTATAGGCATACTGTTGCCCTCAGGGTCGCAAATACCCTATATTGTGTCTGAGGCCACTGCAAGGGCCCCGATCGACGTGGTCCTCTCCATCAAGAGCTATTCCTGCAGCTGTGTGGGCACCTGGTCTTTCGAACTTTCCATAATATACCGTGAGGAGGTACCTACAGCTGGGGGGTCGTGGCATAAAGTGGGGAGAGGGGAAGGCAAATATAAAGGGGATAACAACAGCGGTGAGGAAGAGTTAAAATATCTAAAAAAATGGGCAAAACAGGCCAGACTGCGGCTGCTGCCCGTCTGGAAAAGTATGCACGGTCCCAGACTCAGGCAGCAAACAGCTCCCAGATTAATACCCCACAGACTACCCCGTCGAAAGGGTCGACCGAGTCCCGGCCCACGGAGGTCTCATTACAGCAAGTTCTCGATGCAGTAAATTCCTGTGAATCTAATTTGATGATACAGATCAACAAAGTTCAAGCCGATATCTCCCTGCTACGGCAGGACGCACAAGTAATTAGGGAGAGAGTTACAGAAGTGGAGAACCGTGTTTCATCAATAGAGGACGCCATTGCTCCTCTTCAAAATCAAGTTAAATCTATGTCTGGTCAACTTTCAGACATGCGACTTAAAATGTCGGACTTTGAGGGGAGACTCAGACGTAACAATATAAGATTCATTGGCTTCGAAGAAAGGGTTGAAGGAAGCAATCCTGAAAAATTTCTCGAGACGTGGCTAGTGCAGGAATTCGGGAGAGAGGTATTCTCCGCGCAATTTGCAATCGAAAGAGCCCATCGGGTTCCGTCCCGTCCTGCCCCTCCAGGGGGACCACCGCGCACAATAATAGCTAAAGTTCTTAACTTTAGAGATCGGGACTGTATCCTGCGATCTGCCAGGAACAAGGCAGACTTTGGCTACATGGGCAAGAAAATTTCGGCCTTTCCGGACTTTCCCATTGATATCCAACGTGATCGTGCAAAATTCAGGGACATTAAAGCAAGACTCAGATAGCTCGACTTAAAGTATTCCATGCTTTACCCTTCAAAACTGAGGATTGAAGTCAATGGAACGACTAAATTTTTCTTTACTCCTGCCGATGCTGCGGGCTGGCTTGACGGTTCCTACCCTGGGGTGGGCCCGCTCGCCAACTAACAGAGTCATATGTCCATGTATTTTCTTCCTTTTTCTTCTTTTTTTTTTTTTTCCCCATTTTTTCACGCTGCCCTATGGTGCAGCAGTCTGCTGGTTACATGATGTATTTTCGATATTTTTTGATATTTTTGCTGATTTTTCCTGTGTGTGTGGGGGGGGGGGGGGGGGGAGGGGGGAACAGCGGGGAAGGTAATAAAAGAAAAACATCCTGTTTAAATGAGAGAGGGGAGAGTCGGTCACGCTATGGGTGGCCATTAATTGATTAGCCCTAGAGATATTAGTTTGGGGTAGACTATAGAAGAAGGGGGGGAGTAGGGATCCAGGTACGCCAGGGGTGTTAGGTTGTACAGGGTGGGGGTGGGGGGTTGGGGTTACTGTAATGTTTTTTTCTTGTATGTGTTATGTGTTGTGTCTCAAGGCAGTCCATTTGGATGGAGGAAGGAGAGTCGGGAGGAAGCATGGGAGGAGAGTTTATTTGGTTAACTCATGGGAAATATGGTTAAGGTACCGCGGGGATGACTAAATTTCTAACATGGAATGTAAGAGGTCTTAATAACAAAGTGAAACGCTCACTGGTTTTAAATTATTGTAAATCCCTGGACGCCGATATCATCTGCCTCCAAGAGACTTACTTGTGTGGGGATAAATTGCTCTCACTAAAACGCCCGTGGGTGGGTTCAGTCTTTCATGCCCCCTGCTCAACAGCGTCCAGAGGGGTCTCTATCTTAGTTAAGAAATCAGTAATCTTTGAAACTCGTACAGCTAAGATTGACCCAGGGGGTAGATATATCTTCCTAGACGCAAGTATCAACCATGTGGACGTGAGCCTGATGGTGGTATACATTCCCCCCCCCCTTCTCGTACGACGTTATGAGGGCTGCAGTGGAGTTTGCCACTTCTTTTCCCACTAACCATCTGATCTGTTTGGGAGACTTTAATAACATAGTGTCCCCCCTGATGGATAGATGGGGAAAATCTAATAGAGTTGTTAGTAAAGGGGGGAGCAGGTTCGCAGAATTTATAGAGGGGATAGGGTGGAGGGATCCATGGAGACTGCGGCACCCGGTAACCCGTCAATTCTCGTGCTACTCTGCCACCCATGGGGTATTCTCTAGGATCGATCTAATTTTTGTTTCGGACACCTTACTAAATAGGATTACGCAAATTGAATACAAGGCCCGCGGGATCTCGGACCATTCCCCTCTGGTCATGCGGCTCGAGCTGGCGGAGCCAGTGGGGTACAGGTATTGGAAGCTCCAGCCCTACTGGCTCGGTCAGTTCGATCAGGCAGAGATTGAGGAGGAAATTCGATCTTTTTTTCAGCTTAATGATGGCTCATCATCCAGCATTAATATTTGGGACGCCTTCAAGGCTTACCTGAGGGGGGTGTTCATTAAAAAAATTTCATTTCTGAAGGGACTCCACCGTAAAAAGGCAGGCGATCTGGAGGCAAGAACACTGGAATTAGAAAGTGTCTATCAGGCTAGCAATTTGGACTCTGACAGGGTGGAATGGCAAGGGGTACAGAGAGAGTGGCTAGAATATCTACAGGAAGTTAACTATCGTAGGCTCAAAGTGGGCTCCCACCAATGG
Source organism: Crinia signifera (assembly GCF_055691185.1). Taxonomy (NCBI): domain Eukaryota; kingdom Metazoa; phylum Chordata; class Amphibia; order Anura; family Myobatrachidae; genus Crinia; species Crinia signifera. The sequence goes on from NC_139218.1 coordinate 342,677,431, forward strand.
TATACTGGCTCTGATAAGGCGGGCAAATTCATGGCCTTTCTGCTCAGGATGGATAAGCCCTCTAATATTATAGCTAGTATCAGAACTGAACAAGGCCTAATTTTGTCATCAACCCCAGATATAGTGGAAGAATTTGTTAGTCACTTTGGAAAAGTCTATCAATCAGTCCAGAAATCCAGCGAGGAGGACTTGAGTCAATTCTTCATGGGCTTACAACTCCCTGTACTGTCTCAGGACGCCCAGAGCCTTTTAGATGCCCCAATTACCAGTGAAGAAGTAGAGGGTGTAATTAACTCTCTTCCCTTGGGTAAGGCCCCAGGATTGGACGGCCTGCCAGGGGAAATGTTTCAAAAATTTGACAAAGCCCTGATTCCCCGTATGGCAGCCCTATGTAATGCTGTGATGATGGAGGAGGATCTTCCCCCCTCTATGGCGGAGTCATCTATAGTGTTTATTTTAAAGAAGGGTAAAGACCCCATGAGCGTGGACTCATACAGGCCCATCTCGCTCATGCCTACTGACGCGAAGATAATCGCCAAAGTCTTGGCTAATCGCTTAGGTACTGTGATCCAGGATATAATACACCCTGACCAATCTGGATTCATGAGAGGAAAATCCACTACGATTAATGTTAGGAGGGTCTTCTCCTACATTCAACATATGAAGACTAAGGGGTTGAACGCCGCGGTGGCCTCATTCGACGCGAACAAGGCGTTCGACTCCGTCGAGTGGGGCTACCTATGGGGCGCCCTGAAGGCTTTTGGGTTTGGGCCCGGCTTTGTCAGATGGTTGAGACTCATGTATAAGAATCCTAGGGCCAGAGTCTCAATAAACGGGTTTACATCCCAGTCATTTCCCTTGTTTAGAGGGACTCGGCAGGGCTGTCCCCTTTCCCCCTTGATTTTCGCTGTAGCAATAGAACCCCTGGCCTGCTTGCTAAGAACCAAGCTACACTGTGAGGATGTGGGAAGAGACCTGAAATACAATCTAGTTTCTCTCTACGCTGACGATTTATTGGTTGGCACGGCTGACCCAAATAGAGATCTCCCAATTTTGATTGAACAACTTGGTCATTTCGGTGAACTCTCGGGGCTCACCGTTAACTGGAGTAAATCACACTTGATGGTGGTGGGAGAGGATGCTCTGGGTGGCGGCGAGCTCGGTGTACCATTGGTAAAGACCACAGGTTTTAAATATTTGGGGGTTAGAGTGTCGGTAGAAACACAGGACTACCTAAAAGATAATATAACTCCAGTGATACAGGAGGCAAGGGCTAAGTTTAAGTGCTGGGCCAAGCTTCCTTTAACGGTGCAGGGTAGGGTGAACTTAATTAAAATGGTAATCCTGCCCAAAATATTGTATTTGTTTCAACATTCCCCAATATACATTAAGGACGAATACTTCAGAAGTCTGGATAGTGTGGTGTCCTCATTTATTTGGGGTGGCAGGCGCCCGAGAGTTAAACTTGCCACTCTATGCAGAGATCGGGATAATGGGGGTATGGCTCTCCCAAGCTTCAGGAGATACTATTTCGCCGCCCAGCTACTCCATCTGAGGACGTGGGTGAAATCGGACGAGCAGCCTTGCGAATTGATTAGGCTCATAAGGTGTATAGATCCAAACGCTACCCCGATGCAGATCCTTCTAGCAGGGTCATTAAATAGATCCTATCCCCCTATAGTCTCTCAAGCAGTGAGAATTTGGAAAAGGGTATGCGAAGTGGAGAACTACGTGGGTCAGGATCCAGAATCATCGTTCCTTCTTCTTCCCATAGCTTCGGAGATCACTAGACAGCAAGGGGGGAGGCTATGGTCGCAATATGGTATTAGCTCATTGGATAAAGTATTTCAGGGTAGTAATTTCAAATCCTTTGCCCAGCTCCAGGCAGAGTATGCCCTACCAAAGTCAATGTTTTTTAGATTTTTACAGCTGAGGAGTGCGATCTCCAAATATGGTGGGGACAGGGAACAATGGTTAACAGAGACCCCTATCAAGGTCTTCTTGAAAAAACTTACTTTACGTAAAGGTGTCTCAAAATTATATAAATACTTAACGGTTATTGCCCCCGACGAAGGGCTAATTCAGCTCATGCACAAATGGGCGGTAGATATTCCCGAGATTAAAGAGAGTAACTGGCAGGCGGCCCTAGCAGTCCAAAAAAAGGCAACAAACTCCATACGCGTACAACAAGTTCAGTTCAATATTTTACATCGAACTTATTTGACTCCAGCTCGATTAAGAAAGATGAATGGATCTGGGGCTGATACTTGTCCAAAATGTGGCGAAAATGGGGCAACATTTTGGCATTTAATTAGGACGTGTGGCAAAGTAGACCAATTTTGGAAAAGGGTCTGCCAGGTACTCTCCGGGCTGGGAGTGGCACAGGCCAATCTTACTGACATTAACCTGCTCATGGGGTTATGGGAGGAGGGCGTAATGACTAGCGACTTGAGTCTTCTTCTCCTGCATCTTACTGCAATCGCAAAAGTAGTTATAGCCCGCTATTGGATGTCAAAAAATGGGCCGCCTTTTAACGAATGGCTCAACTTGGTGAATGCGACATTCGAACATGAGAAATTCCATTATGCCTCTACAGGGCGTAGTACAAAATTCTTCTCTATCTGGCAACCCTGGCATAGCTCTGTTTTTTACCAATTCACAGGATAGATTCACGCAAACCTATTTTAGCAAGTTTTTTTTATAGCTTAATTTCTCTATTTTTGGCCTCACATGTGAAGGGTTTACCGTTCTTCTTCATATAGTAGCACTTGTTAATATATTAGGTTTTGAATATTTAGTCTGGATTCATGTAAATTAAATACATGTGCACATATTGTGCCCCAATTGGGCTCCAAACGGGTCTTAGACCCTGGTCACGTAGTACCTTAAGTAACAACACAACTTCTTCTTCTTTTTTGTTTTGTTTTGTATACCCTGGCTGAGTAAGGGGATATATAAAGTTGTGTCGGAATTCCAGGCATATTAGCATATTGCACTTTTTGCACTCACGCACTTTTCTTGACTCTACTCGTAATTGTGGTTTATAAAAATTCCTTAGAAGTCACGTGTACACGTCGTTAGCCCCTCTTTTTTCACCTAGTTACTTTTTATTACTATAACTTTCCGGTTTCTTTAAATACATGCGCACTACTTTGTCTATAGCCAGAACTACTAACCTCTGTCTTAGTAAGCCTCATAGCCTCCCTCGAGTAACTCTTCAACATCATATCTCCTAGGGTTCAGTATCCAAAAATTGCAATAGTCGTTCGACACCAGGTGTCATTTTCAGTTTTTGTACATGTCCTCCTGTATCTGCTGTCATTGTTTAAATTTTTCCTTTTTCTTTTTGTAACTATTATCCCAGATTTTTTCACCTCCGTATAATGTCTGCCTTGTATTGTATTTTGTACTGTCTTGTCTATTTTTTTATATTTTTATGTTTTTTGTAAAATGAAAAATAAAGACTCAATTAAAAAAAAAAAAAAAGATCAGTATTGCAGTGCTAAACTGTTCAGGCCGTTTACAGACGTTTCTACGTGTATGACAATTGTTTATTCACCCTTTGCACTAAATAAAACGTAAGTAGTTGTACCTGCTGAACGCCTTGCTTGAGTTCCTACGGAGGTGTGTTCCCTACAACCGACGCGGTGAAAAATCTGTGTGGAACCGAGAGTATCCAGCGACCAAGGTAATCCTATTCTACCCTCACCGTCGACCTATCACACATACTGAATTACATATGAAGTCATAGTAAAGTACATAGTGAAGTCATAGTGAAGTACATAGTGAAGTCATAGTAAAGTACATAGTGAAGTCATAGTAAAGTACATAATGAAGTCATAGTGAAGTACAGCCTTTTAAAAAAACACTTCATAAAAATGAATCCAAATGATGCCAGCTTAAATGGTGGTACCAGATGGGCCTAGAACTGTGGCCAAACAGTAATACTGTATATAACCATGGGTGAGTAAATAGAGTCCCGGACACTCCATCCAAACTCCTTCTGATGGTATAATCACTCAGTCGTCTGGTCTCCCCACCATCTGTCTGTAGTAGCTGCAAGTATCACCAATGCATTTCCTACCTCCTCTGGGGACTTTGTGAAGGTGTAGAAAACTCCTCACAGGTTATGGATACAGAAAATAACTATCATCCAATCCGATGCTCTGCAGCACAGCTGAATCCTATACAGCGATGATACTACAAGTCCCTTGATCCTTTGCGGGGCTGCGGAATTCCGGAGGCTAGGATCCAGTCCTCCAACTCCCAGGGTTACTATAGTAACCTGGCATCCTTACACATGATATATCACATGAGAGATACAGCATTCTGGAACTTTGCAAGAAAGCACCGGAACGCCCATGCGGATGACCATAAAATATTGGGCGTTCCCCTGATCCATCCCGCCTGGAGCGAATGGCTCTGTGAGTGTGAAACTTGCTGAAGCGGTTTGCTCCGGGGGTCTGCACATGTGCAAATACACGCATACAGAGACCCTCACCATCGGAACGGGGCCCTTCCGAATGATGTAGAATCAGGCCCAGAGTTTGTTCTTTACTTCTATTCACATGGTCTATCCCAGTGATGGCTAACCTTGACACTCTAGATGTTGTTGAACTACACATTCCAGCATGCCCTGCTACAGTTTTGCTATTTGGCCATGTGAAGACTGATGCAAGGCATGATGGGATGTGTAGTTCAACAACAGCTGGAGTGTCAAGGTTAGCCATCACTGGTCTATCCTATGATCCACACACATGCACAAAGTTCTGAACTTCAGTAGTTTGTGACATGTGCCGCTACTACTGTGGGACCTGAACCAGACACAATGTTAATAACTATGTAAATAAAAATAGGTGATAAAAGCCACAATGTAGTTGGTGCTGTTTCTTATCTGCAGTAACTTCCAGTATTCTCAGTGACTGTGAAGCAGTTAGTATATTTTGCAAGTAGCCATAGTTGCCTACTCTCCTGCATTCTGCAGGAGATTCTCTGAAATGGAGACATATCCCTCTCTCCCTGAGGGTATGGATCATTGGACAGACAGCAACTAGGTTGACAAGCATTAGGGCAACACCACTAGGTCAACATGCATGAAGATCGACATCACTGAAGGTCGACGTGCAGGAAGGTTGACATGGATGAAGAGTGAAGAGGGCATGAAATACCACCTGTCGACTCAAAAGAAGGGTAAAAAATCCCATGTCAACCGTCTTGACTGTCAACCTTCCCCATGTCAACCTAACAATCATGTCGACCTTACTGCATGTCGACCTTACTGCATGTCGACCTTCATGAATATCTACCTAGTGGTGTAGACCTAGCGACCCTATCCCCTCCCTGAAGAGTCTAGAAATCTCACCGGCTTTGTTCGAACCCACCTTATGAAGTTGTTACCCTTTTTGGGGAAAATAATTATTGCATAGACATCACATTCATTATCATATATGTTGTGCTGAGAGAAGAAACTAAATTTCATAGCAATTGATACAAGGAAATAAATAGTCCCAAGGCGCAAAGCCTTAATCCTGCTGCCTAACGTGGAAAAAGGAGGATCACCGTAGTCCTCCAGTAAGGGATATGTGGCAAAGCGAAAACCGATTGTGAGAAGGGCGCTGGATTCCTGTTCTTCCACTCAGAGTACCCTCAGAATTAGTCCGTGGGAATGATAAAAGCAAAAAGACGTATATTATAAAACGGTCAAGTTTGCTATGTACATATAATGTGATGGTGGGAAAACATGTACAGTGAATGGATTCCCAGGTGATTTATTCGTACCGTTACTCACTCGAAAGTGATACGTGTACCCACATATAAGGGTTTCTTTTAGTTGGGTCACCTCCGTGTAAATGTGCCGGAAAATCAATCAGAGATGCGTACCGTACTCACCTTGGAGGTGGAGAGGGATTGTGCCACTATCTACCTGTATCCTTGGACTGCCTGGTCAGCGGTGGGTGGCCATACACCGCTCCCTCAGGTACAGTTCCTTTGCTTTTTCCAACATTATGATACAGGCTGTTTTTAATGTGCACTTATCCCTAAATAAACACCCATACTGAGATCAATCCTTATTCCCCTTTTTTCTTGTACACTGGGGTGGATTGGAGGAAATACCATTCAGTGTTTGGCCCTTGCATATTGGACCATAAAGATACCTTTAAAAGAGGATAACCAAGTGCGTACATGTGAGTACGGTACGCATCTCTGATTGATTTTCCGCTACATTTACACGGAGGTGACCAAACTAAAAGAAACCCTTATATGTGGGTACACGTATCACTTTCGAGTGAGTAATGGTACGAAAAAATCACCTGGGAATCCATTCACTGTACATGTTTTCCCACCATCACATTATATGTACATAGCAAACTTGACCGTTTTATAATATACGTCTTTTTGCTTTTATCATTCCCACGGACTAATTCTGAAGGTACTCTGAGTGGAAGAACAGGAATCCAGCGCCCTTCTCACAATCGGTTTTCGCTTTGCTAAATTTCATAGCAAATAATTGCAAAAAAATAATAATCCAATATTGCAGACAGCACTGTTATTATCAATAGTAGTTACTAATGTTATCTAGAAATATCTAGCAACAAGCCCATATATGGAACTAGCCACGCCATTTGGGTGGAGCCTGACACGCCCCCTTAATAGGGCACTGTGAAAAATTCTACTGCCAACTATAATATCCCTGAATCTAGTTATCAAAAGTAGGCAAGTAGTTTATGTGACTTTATCATGTTGAAACATGTATATGCATATTTTTTTATTTGTGCTTTATTTGTGCTTGACTCATCTGATCACATTTTCCATCCATGGAATCTCTTACGCAGGACCGCATTGGCTGGAGAAATGTCACACGTCTCTTGGTGTTTGCCTCCGATGATGTCTTTCATATGGCAGGGGATGGAAAGCTAGCAGGAATATACCTTCCCACTGATGGGCACTGTCACTTAAATGAGAATGGAGAGTATTCTCTCAGCAATATGTATGTGAGTAACATCAGCTTTTATGTTATCTAGAGACCAGTACTGAGACCGCTAGCCAATAGGCGCTTGCGGTCCAGCAGCCAATCAGAAGCAGCAATAATGGCTGCTGGACTGCGAGCGCCTATTGGCTAGCGGTCCAGCGGAAGACTTAATTAATATAAGGGTTGGACAGGGCAGCTCAGCTGGGCAGAGCAGGGAGCGGGCGGGGGAGGGCGGAGAGCGGGCATGAGATGCAGGCTGCAGTCCCCCTTGGCAACAAGCTTTTTAGTTCCCCTTGGCAACAAGCTTTTTAGTCCCCCTTGACAACAAGCTACTTAGTCCCCCTTGGCAACAAGCTATTTAGTCCCCCTTGGCAATGAGCTATTTTAGTCCCCCTTGGTAACGAGCAATTTTAGTCCCCCTTGGTAACGAGCAATTTTAGTCCCCCTTGGTAACGAGCAATTTTAGTCTGTCTCTCTCTCCCCCTCAGTACAAGTGGTGATGTGTACCTCCGGCAGTGGCAGGTCTTCTCATCGGCAATGGCAGCGCCGGGTCTCCTGATTTACCAGCGCCTGCAGTGGCAGGTCTCCTCACCGGTGCTGGGTCTCCTGCTTACTGGCATAGGGTCTCCTGTTGACTGGTGCTGCAGACCTTTTAATTGCTCCACTGAAGGGGGCACGGGATGCTATTATAATCTAACTCTATGTCCACCTGGATAGTAAAGTATGAACCAAGTTGGGCTGCACCAAAAAAAGATTTGTGTTGACGCGGTGAATGTTGACCTCGCATCCATCGATCTACTGCTTGCATCTAACTCTCATCACAGTCGATCTAGACGCTGTCGGCTATCTTCGCGCATCTAACTAGATGCCTTCAATTTTTCATCCCGACCAGGACTCGCCTGCTAAAGACCCACCTCCCTATGGAGACGAGTCTGTATTTGGAAATGGACGTGAATTGTAGAATCCGCAGCCATTATTCGACAAAACGGCAGCATTTATAACTATCCACAGACTTTCCGACACTAGACAGCTGGAAAATTGATTTCCGACTGTCGAGCTAGTGTGGGATACGTCGAAAACCGCCTGGGAAGTTCTGACTATCGGTATCCGGGATTGAATACCCTCCTGTATCTTTCAATCAAAGAGAGGGCAGCCATCCAATACCAGATGAGCCTGCGCACATTGTGAGGGCGATCATCCACTAACAGTGTTACAGAATGGGACATGGCGTTAAAATACAAGAACACTGGTGGCATGGGTAGAGCTAGGGCGGGGTCAAACATGAGGATGAAGCACAGTAACTGAGAGAGCTTATATAATAAGGACATGACATGTGTAGCATAGTTGACTAGTCAGTGATTTTAAGGGACAGTTCCAGATCTTAAATTCTATATTTTTTTGTTTGCATCCATCTCCCCCCCAAAAATGTAGCTCATAGGTCACAATGGCTACTGCCATCTGAAGATGGAACTAGCCGCCAGTCCAAGCTCTGGAATGGCAGCTTTTGTGAATGAACACTGTGAGAATGCAGCAGAACTCTCCATATCTACTGCCTTCTCCCCTTCCTACATACCCTAGAAATGCCTCTTAAGGTGCCCATACACGTTACAATTATTGTATACAATATTGTATACAATATCGCATCTCATTGCATCTCGGTTTTGCGATGAGATGAGATGTGATCTAGAACAACAGGTATGTGCTGCACATACTTTTTGTACTAGATCTCATCTCATCTCATTGGATTGCAAAACCTATGCAATGCGATGAGATGCGATATTGTATACAATATTGTATACAATTATTGTAACATGTATGGGCGGGAAGCGGTCATCGAATTAACTTAGGTCTACAGTCATTAGGTCGACCCCACTAGGTCGACTGGCAGGAAGGTCGACCTGACTTAAGGTCGACATGGGCCAATGTCGACATTACTTAAGGTTGAATTTACATAAAGGTCGACATAAGGAAGGTCGACTGGTCATAAGGTCGACATGGGGTTTTTCACTGTTTTTTGAGCCAACATGTGCCGACAGGCGGTATTTCATGCCCTACCATCCACTAGGGCGAGGAGGAGGTTATTAAAGCTGAGCGAGCCACCATGCCCGAAGCATTGCGAGCGAAGTGAGCGATGCGAGGGTCCGATTCTCATTGCCAACTGTGTCCATGTCGACTGTGTCAACATTCAGATAAAAAAACAGTGAAAAACCGATGTCGACCTTATGACCAGTCGACCTTCCTCATGTCGACCTTTATGCAAATTCGACCTTAAGTCATGTCGACCTTGGCCCATTTCGACCTTAAGTCAGGTCGACCTTCCTGCCAGTCGACCTAGTGGGGTCGACCTAATGACTGTAGACCTAAGTTCATTCTGATAGATGTACCGATTCCGTATGGGCACCTTTAGGGAATCTTTTACATGATAGCATTGATAGATGTGTTCTCTGCTTGGATGCACCAAATATGGAAACTATTTTGAATGATCACCTTCTTTGCTTTGTACAATGACAGGTGTACCACAGAACATTTCCATATCTGTCAGAAAACATGCAATGTCATAATGCAGGGGGTTTATAGGCAAGCTCTAGTAATTTGGGAGAAATACCAAATACTGCTGTCTCTTTTTCAGGATTATCCATCGGTGGGACATCTCGCCCAGATCCTCTCAGAAACCAATATCCAGCCTATATTTGCTGTCACCAGTAACGTCCTCAACACATATGAGGTGTGTACAATCATGGCCGCCGAGAGGGGAGGGGGGCGGGTACATTTTACCTGGGCCCGGGCCTATCAGGGGGCCCGGGTCCGAAGACACACAAAAAAAACACTTTTTTTTTTTTTTTAGTTATTTTAGAAGCGGCTGCCGCTGCGCAGCGCGATTCTGTGTAGTGGGAGCGCGGGCGGCAGAAGATCAAAGCCAGAGAGGCTTGGCGAGCGGGTGCTTACTGTGTCTGACTCACTTCACTTTAGTTAGTGTGTGCCGTCAGCATGCAGGCGCAGCGCTACACCGCTGCGGAGCTTCCGTGTAGAGACTCTCGTGAGATGATGATTACATCATCTTACAGGTCTCCTGTGTGTGTGACCGGATGCTGCAGCCTGCTTGTTGTTGTGGGATTAATGGGAGTCAGCACCAGGAAGGGAAAGATGCAGTGGAGCCGGCCCGGAGGAGCTATAAGCTGCTAATTGTAAGTGCATTTGTCTCCTCTGCCTGGGCTGGCTTAATAGCTGAATATATAATATTAATATTTTACACACTATATATATATATATATATATATATATATATATATATATATATATATATATATATAATATATATATTATATATATATAATATATATTATATATATATATATAATATATATATATATATATATATATAATATATATTATATATATATATATTATATATATAATATATTATATATATATTATATATATATATATATATATATATACCCTCCAACATTTTTAGGGCAGAAATGGAAACTGGGCATTTTTTTATATATATTTATTTAAATATGTATGCAGGAGAAGAGGAGGGGGTCTGCCAGCAGTCTGGCAAAACTTGCAGTCTATTAAAAGAGGGATGTAACTTGCTGGGTGATCTATACACATTTCTGCTAAAAAAACCCACTGATCTATACATATTGCTGCCCAGTATCATGTAAACCCCATTATGGTACACTGACTTTTCGCAGCGTAACACAGCCACTTGTAGCCAGTGACGTGCAGCACGGTCACAGATAACCTCAGTGAGACACGGCCATTGCTGCCACACACAACTAGTACACCCCACGTAAATGATGTGAAGTGCACCGAATGGACCAATAGCTATGGGTCTACGATATCTGAGTACTCGGGCATGGTTCGTGTTAGAGGCGCACAAACAGCTCGCCTAGCAGCAGCTTTCTCCCAATCTCATTCAAACAGCGCCTCGCACGACAGTGACACTGACGCTGCGAAATCACACGCTACACCGTCAGTCTAGCCAATCACCCTGCGCCTCCAGACAGCCTCTCCAATCAGAGACCAGTCAGGTGATATTGCAGCCAATCAGACATGACTATTCTGACAGCCCTGCCAGTCAGGGTAAACTTTCATCTACATCTGCGCACAGGCAGCACACGGAGCAGGGGCCCGGAAGCCAGGACTGAGGAGGAACATTTAAGCGAGTGACTGACGCCAGCTGAAATTTAAAAAAAATCGGTACATTCGGTACTATTTATATTTGCCAGTACATACTGTTAAAAAACGGTACTGTACCGGCACATTCGGTACAGTTGGAGGGTATGTATAGAGATATATATATAGCGGGCTGGTGGGGCGGCGGCACTCACAGACTGCACATTAGGACTTGAAACAAGAATAAATAGGGACACTTACCAATCCATGCAGGGTACACCGCGGTCCCGTCTGCGCCATCCGCCTCCATCTCCGTCCAGCGCCTGTCATGCAGACTTCCGGCAGAAGTGAGGTGTTGGAGGCGGTTGCCTCCAACTGCCGGAAGTCTGCGTGACAGGCGCTCGACGGAGGCGGATGGCGCATACGGGACCGCGGCGCACCCGGCATGGATTGGTAAGTGTCCCTATTTATTATTGTTTTTATCACTCTGCCAGTGATCTGATGAAGGAGACTAGCTCCGCGAAACATTATCATTAAATGCACTTGTTACACCATTTCAAGTCCTAATGTGCAGTCTGTGAGTGCCGCCCCACCAGCCCGCTATCTGTAAGGGACTAGTTCTCCCAGAGGAAGGCACCCCAGCAAGTTGTCCAGGGAGGGGTCCAGAGTGCCGGAGAATCAGAATATATATATATATATATATATATATATATATGGGAGTACGGATGTGGGCAGACCTGGGCTGGCGTGGGACGGCTGCAGCATCACAGAGGTTCTTCTGAGCGTTGTTCCGCTCTCCAACTCCAGGGCCTGCTGAAAGCTAGCCACGTGACTTTGGAGTTTACCGTGGCTCGACAACAGGAGGATACTTAGGGTAGGTAGTCCCTGGGTGCCAGGAGGAGCTGGGTCAGAGAGGCCACCTCCCGCGGGAGTACCACCCACTCCACAGAATCCATCCCGCCCTGCTCCCCATCCCAGCCGCCATAAGCAGTAGCAGGTGCCAGTGCCATGTCTCCAGCCCAGCAGTCCCAGACCTGGTTCCCCATCCATGTCCAGGTCACTGTGTTCCAAGGTGGAAGGTGGGTGGCTGGTTGCTCTGTGTCTGCTGCCTCCCTGCATGCTGCTGGGGCTGAGATCTAACCCTCGAAGTCAGCATGTAACCCCTGGCAGAGCATGTACTGTAACTCCATGACAACGAGCATGTTAACCCCTGGCAAAGCATGTAACCCCTGGCAGAGCAGGTAATTCCCTGGCAGAGAATGTTAACCCCTGGCTGAGCCTGTTAACCCCTGGCAGAGCATGTAACTCTGGGCAGAGCATGTTAACCCCTGGCAGAGCAGGATAATCCCATGGCAAGGAGCATGTTAACCCCCTAATATTCAATGAGCATTACGGTGTGTGGCATAACGTGTAATGAGCATTATGGCATGTGGTATAATATGTAATGGGTGTGTGACATGTGTAATAGGCATTACAGTGTAAATTTTTGTATGTGTATCCACCTTGGAAGCAGTGGCGTAACAACGGGTGCGCAGAGTGTGCGGGGAGCTCCGTCCATGGGGGCCCCAGGAAGTTCTTGTACCGGGGCCCAGGATTTCTCTTGGCGGCCCTGTGTACAATGTGTCTGTGTTACATGTAATGCATCAGACGTGGCAGTGTCACTTACTTGAGTGACACTACGGGGTATATTCAATGCCCTGACTGCAAACTAACGATGGCGAGAAGTGCCAATAGCTCCCCATCAGTGTATTCAACTCACTCTTCTTCACTCACTGTTTCCACCTCGCCTGGACCGCATCTTGTGGCGAGCCCCGCCGGTTTAATGGCCACACTCGCCATTTTCACCCTGAGGCGAGGTGGAAATGGCGAGTGTGGCCATTAAAACGGTGAGGCTCACCACAAAAAATGCGGTGTCCTCTCACGTGAGGATTTGGCCCCAATATTGAATATGGTGAGGGGACAGCGAGGATGGCTTGTTTTTGGCAAGGAAAACCCATCCTCACCGTACAAACCCCCTCGGCGAAGGCTTTGAATACAGCCCTACGTGTTTAGGGGAAAATCCATGTTCATACCTATGTATGTGTGGTGATGTAAAAGAGGGTGTGACTTTGTGGGGAGGGTGCGAATTTGTGTTGGGGGTGTGGCCCTGGCCTCTTTTTTTGTCACTCCAGGGGTCCCGGACTACCCATGGAGGCAGTTTGTTTGCAGCATCGGCACCTGCACTGTGACAGGAGCTGGGTGTTGAATGAAGCATATCAGTGCTGCAATAATTGAGCAGGCATTTTGGTGTCACCCCTACATAGCTGACATCGGGAGTGGCCCACACCCCCATTGCGACACCACTGTTATTAATATTTATTTTAAATATTTAAACAACGCAGTGGCTAGGATAGACATGAAGTGACTTAAACTGAATAGCTGGGTGGGACCAAGACTTAGCATGTGACATGGTCAGCCAATGGCTAGGGCTCTGGGTTTGTTAGCATTAGGTTAATACAGCAGGAGAGGGGAGGAGTCTCCCTCTTCTCCTGGAAAATTCTGTGTGAACACATCTGTGTCTCCTCCGTCGACTGTTTCAATACACAAACTGTGGTGAATTGTGAGTACAATTGTCCTACCTGAAATAGTACTATGCCCCGTGCTGCTGCCAGACGCCCCAGGCGTGTTGTGAGGCCGCCCGCCCGTTTTGTGGAGGCCGAAGGTGCTGATACGGCTGAGGCACCATTGGTGGCTGGCGGGTGCCCCCCGGCCTCTGCCGGAGGCTCAGGAGGGAGGCGCGCGGCTGCTGCTGCACCCGCGGCGGTAGCTCCGGTGTCCTCGCGTTCCGGCCGCCAGGCGGGGCTGAGGGGGTCCGTTCGAGGTGGGCGCGCGTCCGTTCGCGCCCAGCCAGGTGCGAGGGTAGCCAGCCCCCAGCAGCCTGAGGCATCGGTTCCCGGACGGGGGCTCGCTGCCGCACGTTCTGGGCTCCGGAGCAGAGGTCGCGCTGCTGCGGCCGTGTCCCGGCGGGTGCCTGATGACGTCGGCACCTCGCCGCGCGGCTGCGGCAACACGCGCGGCAGGGGTACTTCACGCGGCGGGCGCAGGTCTGCTGACAGCACCCGTCGCGACTCAGCGCAAGAGGCTACACAGGAGGATCCTCCTGAGGCCTCTGTGAGCTATTCCAGCAGTCGTGCCCGGCGGCCATTAGACGCCGCCGGAGGTGCGCGACCTAAGATGGCGGCCGGGTCCAGCCGTCCTCGCGGACGGCGGGGCTCAGGTTCAAGGGGCAGTAGGCCTCAGGTATGGCAGGATAGAGGGGCAGCTGCTTCAGAGCTGGCAGGCTATGAGGAGGCTTATGAGGATTGCTATGAGGAGGATGCAGCGCCCGCCCCAGACCCAGAGACTCCTTACTATGGTTATAGGCCGTCATGGGAGAGGGGTAGTTTGCATGAGAGGGGCGACCCTGCAGGCATCCCTGTCAGGGGCGCGCGCAGGGGGGCGGCCTCAGGCCGCAGCAATCAACAAGGTTCTGCGGCGGGGCAGGGAAGGGGCAGCAGAGCTTGGCCGGTCCCCGGGACTTTCGACCCGGCTCTGTTGTCCGCTGCTCTTTCTTCAGTGGCGGGGGCCCTAGCCACTCTAGTGGAGGAGGGTCCTGGAGAACCCTCGGGTTCCCGCTCGGGCAGGCGGGGCTCTTCTCTTAAAGGGCAGCAGATTCCGGGCTGTGCCGAATTTGTCCGGGCATTTGGTGGGGTTAACACCCCGGCCCCAAGTGGTCGCCGGGTTTCCCCGGGGAACCCTGTATTAATATTGCACGTAACAGACGCCAGCGGGCAGGTGGCCTGCATGAGTGGCCCGCGCGGCCTTTGTCCGTTGTTTCCTCAGATGCTGACGAGGCTAATGTCGAGGAAGTGGGCAGAGGCAGAGCCGAAGATGATACCGATGAAGACGATGTTACATGGGCGGCACAGCCAGAGGACACAGGTGACGACTCTACTGATGGGGGGAGGGCTGATTCTGTGGCGTGCTCATCAACAGTGGGGTCAGGCTCCACTTGCCATTCCTCCTCCTCTTCTTCCTCCTCTGCAGGCGGCTCAGAGGCAGGTAGCGCTAAGAGGACGCGTAAGCGTGCAGCCAAGTATGCGAAGAAGGAGGCGGGCCGCCAGGCTTTCAGTGGCAAGCGCAAGCGCAGTGCAGCCTTGTCCAGGAGGGAACGTAAACGCAGGAACCTTCCTGGGGTAGTACACTGCGACTACACAGCAGTGGTTAGGGGTCTGCGCGAGAGTTGCAGGGCAAAAATTCAAAAAGGGGAATTTGTGGACCTTTTCAGCCTCACCGATGAGTCCAAGAAAGCCTACAAAGCAGCCAAAGCAAAAGGGGGCGTAGGGGCGGAAGCATTTCGCTCATATGATAACTGGCTAGCTGGTTTCTGTGTATTTGCGGCTTGCTACCTCGAGGATAGGCCCGATGAGCATATGAATATAATTCGTTATATTCATATGGTTCACGATATGTATAGGTCAAACGGGGGCGTCGCCTGGAGGACATATGATGAACAGTTCAGGCGTAAGCAGGACTGTTTACATATTATGGATTTCGGCTGCAAGGATGTGGAAGTTTGGATGGGGTTGACCAGGGCCTATGCTGAGACGGTGGAGGCGGCACGCCCGGTTACCACAGTTGTCGCTGCTCCCGCAGCTCAGCGTCGGCCATCTGGCGAGGCGGTCCCCCACAAGCGCCCCGCTGCGGGGGGTAGGCCGTTCAACCCTGGCGCAGCAAAAGGGAAGTGCTATGCATTCAATAATTCCTTCTGCAGCCAGGGACAACGCTGCCGGTACAAGCACATATGCATTAATTGTTCCGGTAACCATTCGGCCTCGCATTGCTTTCGGGGTGGCCGCCCCTCTAGAGGGGCGGTTGCTTCGGCAGCATCCAGGCCCGCGGCGTCCACAAATGCTAGATAGAGCAGCCACTCCGGTGCGGGTACAAGCCATGGTTCCTTGGCTTGACCGCTACCCGGATAAAGAGGCAGCCAACTTTATTAAAGAGGGTTTTACTCACGGTTTCCGTCTTCCCATTTCGGGGGAAGTTTTAGGGGGTACGTTTAGGAACCTCCAGTCAGCGCGTTCGCTGGCTTCTGTTTTGCAAGAGAAGGTGGACAAAGAGCTACGGTTAGGCCGCATGGCCGGGCCTTTTCCAGCTCCTCCCCTACCGAACATGGTGATTTCACCTGTTGGGGTGGTGCCGAAGAAGACCCCCGGTAAATTTAGGCTCATACAGCACTTGTCTTATCCTGTGGGTTCCTCAGTAAATTACTCCATACCTCCCGAATTTTGCTCAGTGGTGTATCAATCATTCGATGAAGCCCTGGCCATGGTCCGAGGGTACGGGTCCGGAGCATTGTTAGCCAAAATCGATGTGGAGTCTGCCTTTAGGCTCCTCCCGCTGCACCCCGATGCTTTTAGGTACATGGGCTTCCGCATTGGTGACGAGTACTTCATCGACAAGTGCTTGCCGATGGGGTGCTCCGTATCCTGTGCCTTTTTTGAGAGGTTCAGTACCTTCTTGCATTGGTGTGTTGAGAGGTCGGCCAGAGTGAGCGGGATCGCTCACTACCTGGACGATTTCCTATGCGTAGGCCCTGCCGCCTCCAGTCAGTGCTCTTCTTTATTGCACCACGCCCGTTCTGTCTTCCAGCTATTTGGCGTGCCTATTGCAGAAGACAAAACGGAAGGCCCGGTCACTACGCTGTCTTTCTTAGGGATCGAAATAGATACCATAAGGGGTCATTGCTGCCTACCTCTGGATAAGGTTAGCAAGCTGAAGGAGTCTGTGGCTGATTGCTGCGCTGCTAGGAAGATCACGTTGCGCCAGGCGCAGTCTCTTCTGGGTCAGCTTAATTTTGCGTGCAGGGTTATCCCAATGGGCCGCCTGTTCTGGAGAGAGCAACCACCGGGGTGTTACGAGCGCACCATTTTGTGCGTTTGTCAGCCGAAATCAGACGAGACCTTTTAGTCTGGTCAGTTTTTCTGGAAGAGTTTAACGGTATTCGTATTTGGCTGACCCCGGTTCTTGACAACTCCAGGTTGCAGCTTTACACCGACGCCGCCGGTTCCACCGGCTTTGGGTGTTTTCTAGGAGGCAGCTGGTGCGCGCAAGCTTGGCCGGCAACATGGTTTTCAGAGGGGCTTACAAAGGATATGCTTCTGCTCGAGCTGTTTCCAATCATGGTAGCTATGGAGATATGGGGCAAGCGTTTAGCGAACCACAGCGTACTCTTCTGGTCTGACAATTTCAGCACTGTGCATGCAATTAATAATCAGAAAGCGAAATCCTTGCTAGTCCTGAGAGTACTTGCGCAGCTTTTCCTACAATGTCTCCGCTACAACATTTTGTTTAAAGCCAAGCACGTGCCAGGTACGCAGAATGAGGTAGCGGATGCACTATCGCGCTTTCAATGGGATCGTTTTAGGGAACTGGCTCCAGATGCTGATGCTGTCGGGGTCTCGTGCCCACTTTATGTTTGGCAGGTCATCAGGCCGGATTGGAGGGCCTAGCTGAGCTGTCCGTGGCGCCTGCTACCCTCAGAACGTATCAGCAAGCGTGGTCGGAATGGGAGGCTTTTTCTGGAAGCGCTGGGCAGCAAGGTAGACGCGGTCAAAGGCTGTTGCTTTCTTTTGTATGGCGGCTTTACAATGCAGGCAAATCAAGGGCAGTGGCTGTGCGCTACCTGGCAGGAATATCCTTTTTTGCACAACTGAAAGGCGTACAGGACTTTACCAAATGCTTCCTAGTGCGTAGGGCCATGAAGGGCTGGTCGCGTCTGGCGCCAGCCGCCCCTGATTATAGGCGCCCCATCCATTTCTCGCTGTTATTATCTCTTTTGAGTAAAGTTGAAGTGGTTGCTGAGTCCGCGTTTGAGACATTGTTATTTACCCTAGCTTTTGCAATGGCGTTCCACGGAGCTTTCCGGGTATTAGAGTTAGTTTCCCCGTCTAAGGATAAAGTTGCTTCGCTGCAAGTTTCAGATATACGCATAGAGAAAGAGGTCCTTTGGTGTAGGCTTAGAAAGTCGAAAACTGACCAGGCAGCTAAGGGGGTGTGGGTGCAGCTGGGCGCGGTAATACCTACATCAGCATGCCCCGTTGCGCTAGCAGAGCGTTATGCTCTGGTGAGGCCCAGCATAGGTGAATCTTGGCTGGTGCACTATGACGGCTCTCCACTCACGAGGTATCAGTTTAGTTGGATGATGCGCAAATGCCTGGCAGAGCTGGGTTTGTGTCCCGAGGAGTTTGGCACCCACTCCTTTAGAATCGGCGCCGCTACTACAGCTGCGGGCTCTGGCTGGTCAGTTAAGGATATTAAGAAGCTAGGGCGTTGGCGCTCCGCGACCTACCGGAAATATATCCGCCCTAACCTCTTGATCTAATGTCTGTGCGTATGCAATGAAAGCTGAGTGGCTGTACTCCTGTGTTACCCCTACCCCACAGTTTCCTACTCGGGGATTAGCTACGCTCTGTTGTTGGGCCAGCGTCCGGAGTTTTCACGCTTTTTTACCTGACCTGACGGACGGAATTCGGCTTATTCCAATTCGGCTAATTCGGCACCAATTAAGAGTCCCTCAGCAGGTCTTGACGTTTTTTCTCCGGCCGAGTAATCCCCTGTTTTCCTTTACCTATCCATTACCCTTACCTACCGATGTCCGTCTCTTACCCTCTGTCTCCAGGAGTGACTTCAATTAGTATTGAAGTGGTTCTATCGCACCAAATTTGTGCACCAATCCAAATTATTTTTCTTTTGGCAGACCCTCCTAAAATGTACCTGTTAGTAGATTAAACCTGATTAAATTAAGCAGTGCATTATCTAATCCCCCCTTTAAATAATTTTCCCTATAGGTTTGGGCTACGACAGTTTCAAAATATGGATAGTGGGCCACTCCTTCGTGTTCTGGGCGGCCAGACTGGTGTCAACGGGCGGTGGGCCCATCTTTATGTGCTCCAACATGATAAGGTGGTTGGGAGTAAGAGGAATGTCCTGGCGCGAGCTAAGGGCCTTCCTCCTGATGAAGGTGAGATTGTTCGGATTGCCTGAAATATTGGTGATCCATTTGGGTGGAAACGATCTTGGGAAAATGTCCCAGTTGGAGCTGAGAGCATTGATGTTGTGTGACCTGGCTGCTATAAAAGAGGCATGGCCCACATGCTTTATAATCTGGTCATTTGTTATCCCTAGGTTGTGTTGGAGGGGTGCCAGGGATTGTAAGGCCATAGACGAATCCAGAAAGAAATTGAACTCCGCAGTAGCGAGATGGGTGCTGGGGGTAGGTGGCGCCATTGTCCCACACGAGCGTATTAGGTTTAGGTACCACCAGCTCTACAGGCCCGATGGAGTTCACTTGGTTAAGGAGGGTCTGGTTATGTTCATTGAGGATATTTTGATGGTTTTAGATTCAGTAGTTTAGTTTGGTGGCGGGGCGGGGTCCCCGGGAGCGGTGCCCCCGCTTTGGCGGGAAAGAACGGCAAGATAGGAGTTGTTAGGCGTTTGTTGTTTGAAGTTTATGGCGTATTTGGTATCTTTCGGTGCGTTTGCCCCTCATTGGCTTAGGCCTTTGCTAGATTACCCGACCGGGGATAGCAAGCCCACCCGGCTGGGTGGGCGGCCAATGTGTGGGTTGAGTGGAGACCATTTTCCTTTGTTAGGCCAAATTACGTATGGTTGGTTTGGGGGTGGAGATTAATAATAGCCGTTCTTTCTTGGCCACCATTTAAAATAAAAACAAAATAAAATAAAAAATTAAAAATAAAATAAAAACAAAAAACAAAAAATTAAAAATAAAAATTAGTTTAAAAATTATTTCTTCAATAAATTTCAGCTAACAAATTTCTTCCAAACCATGTCTCCGTGTCTTCATTTCTTTTATAGAGTGTTAAGATTACATATGTCAACGATAACATGCAAGGGTCACACATCCGCTATTGTAAGGTTTAAAACAACGCAGTGGCTAGGATAGACATGAAGTGACTTAAACTGAATAGCTGGGTGGGACCAAGACTTAGCATGTGACATCTTCAGCCAATGGCTAGGGCTCTGGGTTTGTTAGCATTAGGTTAATACAGCAGGAGAGGGGAGGAGTCTCCCTCTTCTCCTGGAAAATTCCCCACCCTCCCGTCCCTCTTTGTTTTTGGGGTTTAGGATAGTGGGGTACTTTAATCGCATTAGCTGTTAGGCGGGAAAGAACGGCAAGTTAGGAGTTGTTAGGCGTTTGTTGTTTGAAGTTTATGGCGTATTTGGTATCTTTCGGTGCGCTTGCCCCTCATTGGCTTAGGCCTTTGCTAGATTACCCGACCGGGGATAGCAAGCCCACCCGGCTGGGTGGGCGGCCAATGTGTGGGTTGAGTGGAGACCGTTTTCCTTTGTTAGGCCAAATTACGTATGGTTGGTTTGGGGGTGGAGATTAATAATAGCCGTTCTTTCTTGGCCACCATTTAAAATAAAAACAAAATAAAATAAAAAATTAAAAATAAAATAAAAACAAAAAACAAAAAATTAAAAATAAAAATTAGTTTAAAAATTATTTCTTCAATAAATTTCAGCTAACAAATTTCTGCCAAACCATGTCTCCGTGTCTTCATTTCTTTTATAGAGTGTTAAGATTACATATGTCAACGATAACATGCAAGGGTCACACATCCGCTATTGTAAGGTTTAATACTGTTCCTGTTTCCTTAGTTTACTATAATGTTATACTGTTCCTGTTTCCTTAGTTTACTATAATGTTATACTGCTCCTGTTTCCTTCGTTTATAGTACTATGCTATACTGCTTCTGTTTCCTTTGTTTATAGTACTATGCTATACTGCTTCTGTTTCCTTCATTTATTATCTTATACTTCTCCTGTGTCCTTCATTTACTGTTCTAACATCCGTCTTCTGTTTTTGACCCTCAGCAGCACTACCCCGATGACGGAGGTTTAGAGAATACAAAAATGTGGTAAAAACCACAATAACTGGGTTTTTACCACATTTTCATGTTAAAGCATCCTACCCATACTGCTCATGTTTCCTAAATTCATTTACTATGTTATAGTGCTCCTCTTTCCTATATTTACGGTTATACTGCTCCTCTTTCCTATATTTACTGTTGTACTGCTCCTCTTTCCTATATTTACTGTTATAATGCTCCTGCTTCCTTCATTTACTGTTATACTGATCTTGTTTTCATTATTTACTGTTATACTGCTCCCGTTTCCTATATTTACTTTTATACTGCTCCCATTTCCGATATTTACCGTTATACTGCTCCTGTTTCCTATATTTACTGTTGTACTGCTCCTGTTTCCTATATTTACTGTTATACTGCTCCTGTTTCCCTCATTTACCATGTTATACTGCTCCCAATTCCTATATTTACTGTTATACTGCTCCTCTTTCCTATATTTACTGTTGTACTGCTCCTCTTTCCTATATTTACTGTTATACTGCTCCTGCTTCCTTCATTTACTGTTATACTGATCTTGTTTTCATTATTTACTGTTATACTGCTCCTGCTTCCTTCATTTACTATGTTATACTGCTCCCGTTTCCTATATTTACTGTTATACTGCTCCTGTTTCCTTCATTTACTATGTTATACTGCTCCCATTTCCTATATTTACTGTTATACTGCTTCCGTTTCCTATATTTACTGTTGTACTGCTCCCGTTTCCTATATTTACTGTTATACTGCTCCTGTTTCCTTCATTTACTATGTTATACTGCTCCCGTTTCCTATATTTACCGTTATACTACTCCTCTTTCCCATATTTACTGTTATACTGCTCCTCTTTCCTATATTTACCGTTATACTGCTCCTTTTTCCTTTATTTACCGTTATACTGCTCCCGTTTCCTATATTTACTGTTATACTGCTCCTCTTTCCTATATTTACTGTTATACTGCTCCTCTTTCCTATATTTACTTTTATCAGGGCCGTAACTAGGGGGGGGCTGGGGGGTCACGCGCACCGGGCGCTGGAGGTGAGGGGCGCTGTGAGGTCCGGGGACGCTGTAGCGCAGGGACCGGCAACTGGCGGACCGCTCCGGACCTCACAGTATTTGTGTAAATATGCCAGGGGAAGTGAGACATGACGTCTCCTTCCCCTGACGAGCGAGCGTCCTATCGCGGCGCCTCACGGGGGCGGGGGCTGACGACGCGGCCAGCGTGATCATGTGGAGACGCCGCGCGCGCCAAGCCCGTCCGCCGAGTGAAGGAGCTTCCCGGCCACCCTCCTGCCCGTCCTCCCACCCGCTAAGTGAAGGAGCTGCCCGCCCTCCCACCCGCTAAGTGAAGGAGCTGCCTGCCCTCCCACCCGCTAAGTGAAGGAGCTGCCTGACGCCGCACCCCACACCTGAGCAGGGGCTGTCGAGCAAGGGCTGTCCCTGGAGAGAGTCCAGGTGAGCAGAATGTGTCTTCATTGTCCCTGTATTGGCAGCATTGTCCCTGTATTGGCAGCATTGTCCCCGTATTGCCAGCATTGTGCCCGTATTGCCAGCATTGTGCCCGTATTGCCAGCATTGTGCCCGTATTGCCAGCATTGTCATTGTATTGCCAGCATTGTCCCCGTATTGCCAGCATTGTGCCCGTATTGCCAGCATTGTGCCCGTATTGGCAGCATTGTCCCCGTATTGGCAGCATTGTCCCCGTATTGGCAGCATTGTCCCTGTATTGGCAGCATTGTCCCTGTATTGCCAGCATTGTGCCCGTATTGCCAGTATTGTCATTGCATTGCCAGCATTGTGCCCGTATTGCCAGCATTGTCATTGTATAGCGGCAAAATGGGGGTGTGGCCTCGCGGGAGAGCAGCGATTATAGACCACGCCCCCAAATTAGGCCACACCCCCCCCCCCCCCCCCCCCGAAAATTTAGGCACGCCTCCGGCGCGCAGCAGCATCACTAGGGGGGGGGGGGGGGGCACCAAAAGACTGCCTTGCCCCGGGCGCCGGAAACCCTAGTTTCGGCCCTGCTTTTATACTTCTCCTTTTTCCTTTATTTACTGTTATACTGCTCCCATTCCTATATTTACTGTTATACTGCTCCTCTTTCCTATATTTACTGTTATACTGCTTCTCTTTCCTATATTTACCGTTATACTGCTCCTCTTTCCTATATTTACCGTTATACTGCTCCTTTTTCCTTTATTTACTGTTATACTGCTCCCATTTCCTATATTTACTGTTATACTGCTCCTCTTTCCTATATTTACTGTTATACTGCTCCTCTTTCCTATATTTACTGTTATACTGCTCCCGTTTCCTATAATTACTGTTATACTGCTTCTATTTCCTATATTTACTTTAATACTGCTCCCGTTTCCTATATTTACTGTTATACTGCTCCTCTTTCCTATATTTACTGTTCTACTGCTCCTGTTTCCTATATTTACTGTTATACTGCTCCCGTTTCCTATAATTACTGTTATACTGCTCCTCTTTCCTATATTTACCGTTATACTGCTCCTGTTTCCTATATTTACTGTTATACTGCTCCTTTTTCCTATATTTACTGTTATACTGCTCCCGTTTCCTATAATTACTGTTATACTGCTTCTATAAAAAAAGAAGTAAATAGGCAAAAATTTCATATCAATTGACAGAGACACAATATACAATATTATTTATCTATCTATCTTTCCTATATTTACTGTTATACTGCTTCTCTTTCCTATATTTACTGTTATACTGCTCCTCTTTCCTATATTTACTGTTATACTGCTTCTCTTTCCTATATTTACTGTTATACTGCTCCCGTTTCCTATATTTACTGTTACACTGCTCCTGTTTCCTATATTTACTGTTACACTGCTCCCGTTTCCTATATTTACTGTTACACTGCTCATTTCTCCTACACTTACTGTTACACTGCTCATTTCTCCTACACTTACTGTTACACTGCCCCTTTTCTCTTCACTTACTATGTATTTACTGCCCTTAATTACTTTTAGATTGCTTAGAAAAGGGGCTAAAATCACCCTGTGTGTATGCCCCTTTATAGACCTATAGATGGCATTACCTATAGTGGCCTATGGTCTTATTGACACAGAATCCATAACTCTTCCCCACAACAGCCGGCACGTGAGCAACTTATAAACCTGTAAATCTTCAAAAGGCAAAGGAGGACTCTTACCGGAAGAGCTGTCCCTTTGTTTATACTCACATATAGTCTTGCACACTTTCTGTATTTTATTTTAAGGGTGCATGGCCACACTCCTTTAATTAGGCCACACCCCCAGAGAAATATCTGGGTCTGACTAGGCTCTCTACTGCCTGGGATGTATCACATGCTGTACATGAGGCATTCTGCCCTTATTGCTTAACCAACAAGTAACTTAATGGAAGAAATGGTTCAGAAATGATAAGTGGAACTGAAATACTGTTGTTTCCTTGTGTTGCCCTGTAATAAATGCATGTGTGCCCTAATGTTGCGTATTTATTTTTATCATAGGAGCTCTGTGAGCTGATTCCTAAATCTGCAGTTGGAGAATTAAGTGAAGATTCCAGTAATGTGGTTAATCTTATATCTCATGCCTACAACGTAAGGGGTCTATAGGTATTTGTTGTAACGGAACAGTTTTCTAACTATTGTTACATGCTTATTCGTTTGAACAGTTTTGTTGTTTAATTATTTCTCTTTGAACAAAAAAATTGCAGATGACCTCTTTAGCCAGTACTTAATCACCTCCAATCAGGGCTAACTGTCTTGCTGGTGCGCCCCATCAAACCCCCCCCCCATCTCCCCCCGCCTCCCTTTACTTACCGCCTGACTCCTGCTCCCACATCCCCTGCAGGTCCCGAAGCACAGGCTTCTTCAATGCAGGACCCCGGTGGGCAATTAAAATGCAGCCGATCAGAGCTCTTGTAGCCACTCTGATTGGCTAACGGTACACAAGCTCTGATTGGCTCAAAGGCTGGTGCAACATTTAAATTGGCCGCCGAAGCCTGTGCTTCGTCAGTGCACAGAGGCAGCTCAGGCAGCACAGAGGAGGCAGTCGGAGGGGGGGGGGGGAGGGGGGGGGTTTGCTGTGGGCAAAATGAGCTGCCCGGGCCCTTCCAGAGGCAGGGGCCCAGGAGAGCTATATCCACAGAACCCCCCTGGTGTCGGCCCTGGCGGTAATGTCGTGTGCCCACCAAGAACCTGAGTTTCATCATGCAGCCCAGGACCCGTAGAGAAAGAGATTGGTGACTGCACACATTTTATCTAGTGGGGGTGTCATGGGAATGTCTTGAGCATTAGCCAACTTCATCAGCATGCATGTGGGGATAGGGCTCAGTGGCATAACTAGAAATTTTGCGCCAACATGCCCAAAAACATTCTGTTGCCCCCCCATACATCTATTATATTTTTTTACCTAAATGCTCATTGCCAGGGGTCTTATGCTTATTGACAGAAGTTACATGCTTGTTGCCAGGGGTTTTGTGCTTGCTGCCAGGAGTTACGTTCTCGTAGCCAGTGGTATCATGCTCATTTTCAGGGATTCCTTATTCATTGCCAGTGGTTTTTTTCTTGTTACCAGGGGGTTATATGCTCATTGCCAGGGAGTTACATGCCCAATGCCAGGGCCAATATAAATATATATATATATATATATATCGCTACCCTGAATCCATAACTTCCGGGCAGCGATATATGCTACCCAGTAGGACCTCTAGCATCTATCCATCTGTCCAGTAGGACTGCTAGCATCTGTCTCCTCCAAGGTGATGGACATTTTGGAGGGACATTTTCAGCAGATCCTATACGGAAGTCCAGACCCGTTGGAATCCTGGGCAGAGATCCTGTCACCCCACAACGTTGGCTCCCTTAAGCCAGAGCTTGGGCTGCAGTGCCATTTTAGGCCACTGATAGGACTCCTGTTTTAGATGGATCATTTGCACCCAGCTTAGAGTAGGTGCATGTCCAAATGATAATGATGTACAGCTGCAGACAGAATAACAGGGGATGGGATTGCATTCCATATGATTGACATGCTGCAGCATTGGGGGTGGCAGACAGGGGACTGACCGATGCCTAAAAACATCACAAATTACGATCGATGGCTGGGATGGTCGTGATGGTGATCCAAGGCTGCATCCTCATACGCAGCACTCCAATGTTGCAAATGCTTGCAAGGAGCATATATCTCCTACAGACCACTTCCTTGCAGCTGTGCAAATGAAAGAGGCCCTTAGTGCAGCTTTAGAGCCCTGAAGTAGGGGAACAGAGTATTTCAGCTCACCCATGAATGTGTCGCTTTTAAGGATGACATTTTAAAGTCCACCTGATTATGCTGTACTTGTTGCATAGCTGCCTACCCTCCTGCATTCTGCAGGAGACTCCCTGAAATAACAGCAATCTGCCTCTCTACCTCATTAGTCTAGCAATCTCCTTCATTTCACCTGGCCCACATTACACTGTTACATATTTGGGGGGGAAAAGGAATGAGAGATAGATACATTTACATTGAATCATCAGCACCATTTCCCAGCACTTTACCAAGTATAGTATCTCTTACTAACTGCTTTGGGGATCATCTACATTTGGATATAAGTCATTAGAAAAGATTCCTCTCAGATGTAGCAGTACACACCCACGCTTCTAGGTGCCACGTTCACAATCTATTTTCACAATCTCTCCATATATGGAACTAGACACGCCTTTTAGGTGGAGCATGACACGCCCCCTCAATGGGGCGCCTTGCAAAATTCTATTACCAACTATAATCTACCTGAAACTAGTTTTCAAAAGTAGCCAAGTAATGCTGTGCTTATAGGTTTTGTTTTTTCCTAAATAAAAACAAACAAACAAACAGTTTATAGGTACTATACAATGATGATAATGTTTATTTTTATCTGTGACTGAATTTAAGCAGAGTACTGTTAATATTTTATTTTGTATCTCCTAGAATTTATCTTCCACTGTGAATTTGGAACACGCAAATCTACCAAAAGGAATTCACATCTCTTATGATTCGCACTGTCCTGACTCAGCTACTGAGGGGCAGCCCCAAGGTCACTGCTCAGGGGTTAAAATAAACCAAACAGTAAGTAGATAGCACACACAATATCTGGCACTGACTTAATAAAGGGGCAATTCAGACCTGCTCATATGAGTCCAAATTCAGCCCCTCTTTCGATAGTGGAGGCTCTGCGCAGGCACGTATATGTGCGTGTGCAGACCCCATGTGTGAACGGCACACTCGCCGAGGCGTTTGCACAGGCAGGGGAAGGAGGGGGGCGGGCAGGAGGTGGCATCATAGGAATGGCCAGCATCTTATGGGTGTCCCCATGAAAACGTTGGGTGTTCCCCTGGGAACGCAGGTGTGGTATTGCCTGCTTGGGGCAGGCAACTGACATCACATGACTTCAGCGCCTGCCCCATTTACGGCGATCAGTGGCGGAAATAAAAGTCACTTTAGACTGACTTTTATTTGCTAATAATTTCCTTCCCCTTCGGCCGCATTCGAGAGCATATGTTGTGAATAGACGCAGGCTAGCAAACAGGTTTGAATCAGGCCCAAAGTGTGGTAGCAAAAAGACGATTACTAGACTATGGACCAGATGTATCAAGATTTAAAAAGTGAAAAAATGGAGAGTGATAAACAGCCAGCCAATCAGCTCCTACCTGGCAGGTTATAGGCTGAGTTTGAAAGATGACAGGTAGTAGCTGGTTGTTTATCACTCTCCACTTTTTCTAGCTTGATACATCTGGCCCTTAAAGAGGGAGATTCATTAGAGAGCAGGAAGTTTAGAGAAGCCGGGTTTTACGGTGCTCGGTTTTTCCTGCAGTTGCCGGATTTTTTTCTATTCAGTCAAAGGAGAGAAAATGCGATGCTGTGATTTTTATAGTCATTTTTTTGGTACTTGTTTCCTAGCACGTCACCACCGATTTTAATTGTATCCATTGAGTTGGAAAAATCGCGTCGATCGCATCGCATGCCAACCAAATCGCATGCGACGCGATCGACCCGATTTTTACATTGGAATCAATGTAAAATGGTCCCTGAGACCCGATTTTACATTGATTTCAATGTAAAAAGGCCCAAAACCCCTCATTTTAATACCAAACCCCCCCTCATGTTTGAAATGCCCCCCCCATTGTTAACGCCACCCCACTATTGACGCCAACCCGAAGCGTGGCAAGCGCAGCGAGCCCGCAAGGGGCGGTGGTACGTGTCCTCCGACCTTTTCATACCTCTACTAACCACGTCGACGCGGAGTTGATTTTATAAAGTGTGGCGAGCGCAGCTAGCCACCGAGCCCAAAGCGTGGCGAGCGCAGCGAGCCCCGCGAGGGGACGCACATAACTTTACAGGTATACGCGTCCGCTCGCCACACTTCGGGCTCGGTGGCTCGCTGCGCTCGCCACACTTTATAAAATCAACTCCACGCCGACGTGGATAGTAGGGTTATGAAAAGGTCAGAGGAAGCGTACTGCCGCCCCTTGCGTACGTGGGCGCCGTGCTAGGAAACAAGTACCTTTTTTTCTCGTACCCCAGAGCAAGTCCGATCTGTCCAAAAATGTATGTTTTTAGGAAAAATCAACAGGTACTCTCTCTCTCCACACTGTATCTCAAGGTTTAGCATATCTACCCCATGGCTAATGCATTTAAAGTAACAAGCAGCATGTACAGAATACAATCATCTTTATAGGTCTAGTGTGCGTGAGTCTCCGAAGCACTGCCATCTGCTGGCAGAGAGTGAATCTACATCTTTCTCACAAATGCACAAACACGGAAGGAAGCAGACTAGCTTTCAAAGCTTTTTCCTCGAGCAGGCTGACTAATAACTAATAAAAATGTATTTGATTAATCTTGACCAAGACTCGTTATTGGACACATTTGAGAACTGGTGATTGAAAAGTGAGACTACTTCTTGCCTGTAGGTGGATTTTGATGTGACATTATGGATGGATAAGAAGACATGTCAGGATGGAACACAGAGCTTCCAGCTCCGAGTGCTGGGATTCAGTGAGGAAATACATGTGGAAGTGGAACCTTTGTGTGACTGTAAATGTGATGATGAGGAAGTATTCTCCAGTTACTGCAGTGGAGCTCAGGGGAATTACAGCTGTGGCATCTGCAGGTGATTATAAGGGTTGTGTACAATGTTCTGGCAGTAAGTATCCCAGTGGCCACAATTGGTATCAAGATGGTCAAAATCCAGATGGATTTTGGTGAGTACGGCAGGCATTCCCAACCACGGTCCTCAAGGCACACCAACAGTGCAGGTTTTGTAGATATCCAGACTTGAGCACAGGTGACTTAATTAGTATCTGAGGGATTCTGATTAAACCATCTGTGCTGAAGCCTGGATATCACTAAAACCTGCACTGCTGGTGTGCCTTGAGGACCGTGGTTGGGAATGCCTGGAGTACGGTGATCCTAACCCACCCTTCCTGTAGCCCAACCCTTGCTCTAGTACATATCCCTATTACTCATTTCAGGATACATTGGGATGCCGCTACTGGAAGTTTGAGACATATCGATTTTAAAGGTGACTTCTGCAGGGTCGAGCTACTCAATATAGATCAATACGTCTGTCTAACTAGTGGGATGTATTTGTCACAACAAATGGTGTAATCACACAAATGGGCTCGCTCCTGGTGATAGTGATCAACTGATTTTTGAAAGGGTCGTGGTTCATTAGATCTACAGTAGAAAGTTAGACAATTAATATGTCAACATCCAAATGTTTGACATGCAAGAGGTCAATAGTTCAACTTGAAAATGGTCGACAAAAAAAAAAAGTTTGTTGTTTTTTTTTTTTTCTTGGGGAGGGGGCATTTTGAATGTTTCACCATATCTGAGCCAAATGAGTGTAATTAGTGGAAAGGTTTAACCTCACAGGCTCGGTTTGCTCAGCATGCTTTGTGTAAGTTTACTATTCAAAATCATAGTCCGTAGTCATAGTCGTGTCAACCTTTTGAATATGTTGACCTTAGGTATTGTTTAACTTTGCATGTCAATCATTTTGGGGCAACCTATTGACTGTCTCTCTTTTTACTCTAGATCTATTAACTGAATAGCAAAGATGGGAGTACTGGGATATTGCCCATAGCAACAATGATATTCTAACTATTATGTTTTAGAAGGAGCAAAATAAATGAGAACTTCTAGTTCTAAATCACAGAGTACAGCCATGGATTGGAGCAGGTTGTTGATCAGGGAGAGGATATTATATCATGCCGCCACATCTATCTGGTCATTGAGGATGGAAGCAATACTGTACATTGCGCATTTATGTATGGGTTGACAATGGCAGGGTTTCCATTTGCCAGTAAAGTCCCAATACCATGTTCCCTGTAAAGATTAACTCCATGCATGGAAAGTGTGGTTATGGATCATTTGGTCGACAAGAGAATGGTCGACAAGCATTGGGTCGACACCATCAGGTCTAGGTCAACATGGGTCTACGTCGACACAAGCAATAGGTAGACAGGGGCAAGGTCGGCAGTCAAACTGTCGACATGGGGTTTTTCACTGTTTTTTTACCCGAATTTCGACACAGTCAACATGGACACTGAACCGTAGCACCGCATCCCCTCGCATGGCACGCTCAACTCAGGACACTATTTTATTCTCCCACCACGCCCTAGTGGATGGCAGGGCATGAAATACCGCCTGTCGGCACATGTCGGCTCAAAAAGCAGTGAAAAACCCCACGTCAACATTATGACTGTCGACCTTGCCCATGTCGATCTAATTCTTGTGTCGACCTAATGAGCTGTTGACAAAGTCCCATGTTGACCTTTCTGCATGTTGACCTAATGGTGTTGACCCAGTGCTTGTCGACCCAATCACTGTATCCCGAAAGTGTGGTGGGACAGTCAGTGATTGGATTGTGACAACGAAAGTGGTTATTTTTGTCATTTATGTCCAAATCAGGACTTCTGGAAATGCCTAAAATATATTAAACACATTTCCCCTATGCCTACATGAATAATGATGATCAGATTCACCAATCTTTCAAAACAGTAATGTCCGTAGAATATCAGGTGTTTATCTGTATACCTGGAACCACCAAAATCGAATTCATTTCAGACCAGGTTTACTTGTTTTGTCATCTTCAGTCATATTTAAATTGCCTTTAGCTTTATTTTGTAGCACAATAGCATACCAACGGAACAGTCTGTGTATTGTGGCAGGTACATTACTAAATGCAGGTTTGTCTTGTAGCTGCGCTGATGGCTATCAAGGAAAGAACTGTGAATGCGCAAAAAAGAAACTTGATGCAGAAGTAAACTGCATGACAAAGGGCTCATTGCCATGTAATGGGCGCGGGAGATGCGAATGTGGACGCTGTGCGTGTAACGAGAATGTGCGAGGAGACTATTGTGAGTGCGATGACGCCAGCTGTGAGAGACACGAAGGGAAGCTTTGTGGAGGTAATATTAATATTTTTTACATATCTCTGTTTTCCTCCCTTGGTCCACAAGGCAAATTAGGGGGTAAGTTTACTAAGGCTTCTGAAATGAAAAGAGGTGATATTGCCCATAGCAACCAATCAGATTCTGGCTAACAGAATCTGATCGCCATGGGCAACATCAACTCTTCACTTTTAGAAGCTTTAGCAAATTTACCCCTAACAGTCGTTAGTTTAAGAATAGCCGTGCTTGAGCACAGGTACTTAAGATATTTTTATATATCTATCTGTGCTCAACATGGACATCACTAAAACCTGTACTGTTAAGGCCCCCATACATTAGGACAAGTCGGACCCAATACTCCTGTGAGCCGCCCGGCAGCTCCCCGGGAGGCTCACATACAATTTGGCACTTGATGAGCCAAATTTTACATGTGATAAATCGCTTGCAATTTATCACATGTACAGGGAGCTGCAGCGGGCGGTGAGGGGCAGGGGGTGGGCGGTGAGGGGCATGGGGGCCGGTGGTGATCAGGGGCAGCAGTGGGGCGGGCAGCGGGGGTACTGAGTGCTGACCTGGGGGCGGTGTGGTCAGCAGTAGGGCTCATCAGGGGGACGCCGGAGCGGGCAGCGGGTCCTGGCGCTGTAACTAAGTGCCTGTGTGTGATGATCTGGCCGGGCGCTGTGATCATTCATATATATCATTCAGCAGCGCTGCGGGACGGACGGGGCCGGGCAGTGGCAGGTATTATATTTTTAAAACACCTGTCAAATGACTAGCCGTTCTCTGATTGGCTGAGAGCTCTCAGCCAATGACTGACCGTTGGCTGAGAGCTCTCAGCCAATCAGAGAACGGCTAGTCATTTGACAGGTGTTTTAAAAATATAATACCCGCCACTGCCCGGCCCCGTCCGTCCCGCAGCGCTGCTGAATGATATATGTGAATGATCACAGCGCCCGGCCAGATCATCACACACAGGCGCCGCCGGCTAGTTACAGCGTCAGGACCCGCTGCCCGCTCCGGCGTCCCCCTGATGAGCCCTGCTGCTGACCACACCGCCCCCAGGTCAGCACTCACCGGCGCAGCCAGCTAACAGGGAGGCCGGACGTGATCGTATGTACTGACCGTCCGACCTCCCTGATCCGATCCGATGCGCACGGGACCGCGCATCGGATCGGATCAGATGTCACAGTCCTGCGATTTTGGGCCGATTTCACCCGGTTATCGGCACAAAGTGCCGAAATCGGATGAAATCGGCCCAAAATCGCATAGTGTATGGGGGCCTTTAGTATGCCTACACCTGTAGATATATACAACCAAGATCTCTGTATTATCTGATTATTATGTAGATATTTCTCACTCAGGGGCAGCTGTATTAAGCCTTAACAAGAGATAAATGCAAGGGTGGTAAGGAGAGATAAATGCCCAGCCAATCACCTGCTAAATGCCATGTTAACAGGCTGTGTTTGAAAAAAGTCATTGGCTGGATGTTTATCTCTCCTTATCACCCTTGCAT
This sequence comes from Crinia signifera, assembly GCF_055691185.1. Taxonomy (NCBI): domain Eukaryota; kingdom Metazoa; phylum Chordata; class Amphibia; order Anura; family Myobatrachidae; genus Crinia; species Crinia signifera. The sequence goes on from NC_139218.1 coordinate 342,710,392, forward strand.
TTATCTCTTGTTAAGGCTTAATACATCTGCCCCTATGTGTGCAATTGGGATACAAAATGTTTTTTCCTAGTATGCCTTGAGGTCTGAGATTGGGAAACACTTTTGTAAATATTAGACGCTACTCTTAAGGCCCGTCCGACGGATAGGCAAAAGTTTATGCTTATTCCACCTACCCTTCCCAACCACAGCAGGGCAAAAGCTGCTGCAGCAGCCAGAGCAAGTCTCCAACTATTCACAGGCCACTCTGCCGATGAGTCGCTTATTAATTTCAGTTTGTCAAAAGTTTTGTGAAAATGTTTTCCATTTAATGGACCCTTATAGGCCTGTAAGGGTCTAATTAAGGGAATCTGTTTATTGTGTTGTATTCAGAAAGTCATACGCTTTCCAACAACATATCACAATGCATGAAAACAAAAGTAATAGCATGGATGCTTATGACAGCACCCTTAAGGGCTCGTCCGATTAAACCCATCTTCGAACTTACATTGTCCCTTATGATGATAAGGTAGTGTGCAAAGTTTGAGGTTTTATTAGTTAAAGCATTCGAGAGTTATTGTGGAACAGACACACACACACACACACAAACATCGTTCAATTATACTTATGTACATAGCATTCCTTCATTCCTTTTTCATGTTGGTTCTTTATATCCACATTTTTAACTAACTAGTTAAGGAGGGCACAATATATATATATATATATATATATATATATATATATATATATATATATAGTAATAAACCACGTTGAATACTAGTATTAATCTTAATGGTTCTTAGTCTCCATATTGCAGTGAAGCCATTTTGAATTCATTCTATTCAAATTGTGCCAATCAGCTTCTAACTGCGATGCTGCAGACACAGTGCGGGCAGCAGCCCCGATATGGAGACATCGCTCCACATCGCGCACTCGGCATCCGCACTCACGCGACCTGGTGCCGGCCCACAGAGCACGGTTAGACTCCGCCCACAGCCTGGCGGGCCCAGAAAGAGAAGGATACTTGTTGCATGATCTGCATGGAGGTGTCCGGGGACTGGACTCTTTAAGCAGCTGCAGGATTTACTGGAGGCCCTGCTTGTCCGGCTTCCCTTCGTACACCATGCTACGGGTGCGGGACATGGGAGCAGCGAGAGAAGGGGGGAGGCAGGCTGGCTGGGAGATCCTACCATCCACCGTATAGAGTCAGCTGGCATCACAGTCCTACAAGCGGCGAGATCCTACAGACATCTGCTAACAGCGGGCAGCGTCTGATCCCTGCCAGCTGGATCCCCTCCGTCTTTCCCTTTGGGGTGGGTCCCTAGGTCCTATTGCCCCTTGGCAAGTGCCCATTGTGCCCAATGGGAAACACAGCCCTGGATTGACTATCACTCCACTTTATCACTTTTTGAAGCTTGATACATCTGGCCCTTTATTTCTTTTCATGGCTTACTACATAGACCCAGAAGTTCTTTCATTGGAGTACTCTCTTGCTAACAGAATTATCATCTAATGTTGGTCTTTCTCTTCCAGAGAACAATAGTTACAGCTTTCCAATGATATGGTACAACGAATGCAGTTCAGTAAGCAATATTTATTTTCCTTCCTTGTCAGGTTTTTCCAAGGGCGTTTGCAGATGTGGAATCTGTGAGTGTACCTCCAATTACACAGGCAGTGCATGCGGCTGCAGTCTGGTTACCAGCGCTTGTATAACACCCAGTGGGATATGCAGTGGGCATGGAACGTGTCAGTGCAATAAATGTGTCTGTGAGAAAGGATACTTTAACAAGTTGTGTAGCGAATGCCCTGGATGCCAGACACTATGTCAGAAACACAGGTAACTTTACAGGGTACTACCATGGTGCTTTTCAAAAAGTAGAATGTCCAGGAAACTCCTGAAGGGTGGAGGACTCAGGGGGAGATTCTCTAAACAAGGAATGCGGTAAAAACCCCGTTATCGGGGTTTTTACCGCATTTTGGGATGCTGTAAGCATCCCCCGCCGGGTTAACGCGGCGGGGGCATCGCCAGAAAAATCTGGCGATGCCCCATAGAAGCCAATGGGCTTCTACCGCATCCCTCCGCCGCCCCGCGCCGACCCCCCGCCGCCCCGCATCGCCCCCTCACCTGTGTCCGGGCAGCACAGCGCAGTGCTGCCCGGACCTGTGACCTCCTCCCTGCACTGATCCTCTTCCGGGTGCAGGGAGGAGGAGAGCCCGGCGCAGCAGCAGCAGCGCCGGGTGTGTGAGGGAGGGGGGAGCCGCCGGGACCTGCTGGGACCCGGCGACTCTCACCGCAAAGGTCAGCTCTTAACGCAAGAGCTGTCCTTTGCCTTAATTATCGCATATGTTACAACATATGCGATAATTAAGTATGCGATGGGCGGCGAAGGGGGGTGGAGATTCTTAGAGAATCTCCCCCTCAAATGGTTATTCTGGGAGTGTAGAATCTCATGGTTCTTGCCAATGTCCCCAGAGAAGTGGGTGGTCCAGGGGATCAGTAATGTGATTGTAGGGGATTCAGTACTTCTAGGTCTCCTGCTGTACCAAACTGCAAATCACAGCGCAGGGATCTTCCAGGTAAAAGCGGGCAAGTATAAGTTTAAGATATTTAGGGCCAGATGTACTAAGCTTAAAAAAGTGATAAAATGGAGTGATAAACAACCAGCCAATCAGCTCCTACCTGTCACAGGCTGGGTTTGAAAAATGACAGGTAGGAGCTGATTGGTTGGTGGCTTATCACTCTCCATTTTATCACTTTTCAGGGCTTAGTACATCTCGCCCCCTATGAGTTACCCACAAATCATTATTGCTATGTAAGTTATTTTGCAAGGAATAATAATAACTTTATGTTTGTGCTTATGCTTTTGCAGCGCATGTGCAGAATGCAAGGCATTTGGGACAGGGCCTCTCCGGGATAATTGCACCCTTTCCTGTGCTCTTGTCAGTGTCACAATGACTAAAGCCTCAGAGTCAGCAGGGGAGGACAGGGATGGATGGTGCCAAGAGAAAACAGAAGACACACTGCTTACATTCCATGTGACGGAGGACAGTGGGCTCGTCAATATTCGTGTGCAGGAAAAGCCAGGTGATGAAAAAGTCTCTACTCAAACACAAAATAGTGCAAATGTCAGACAGACAAATGTCATACAGGACAGCAATAACACCAATGAGCCAGTATATTTATTTTTGTCTTATATTAGCATGCTACAATAAAGCTGTGTCAGCTGGTTTTTAGTACTTGCAAAAAAATGTCAACTTGTGTCGAACCTTATGTCACTGTTGACCTTGTGCATGTCTTGACCTTTGATCTTCATGTCAATCCTCAGAGGATTTTGTGTATCCGAACCATGGCTCCAGAATCCCACATACTGACTAATTAGTTAAGCAGAGAGTTGAGGAGGATGGGCTTCCTGAAGGTCACGGCCGAGGATCGGGAGAAATTAACATGTTTAGGAATCGCGTTTTTCTAACATGCTTCATTTTGATGGATCGGCAATCACTGGCTGCAATCAGCACAGTCGCGGGATCGCATCATCAGATGAATGGTGTCTAAGACATACTGTAGTCTAGTCCAGGGGTGGCCAATCTGGTCCTAAAGATCTACCAACAGTTCATGTTTTCCATAGCACTTGACTGGTGAACAGGTGCAGTCATTACTAACTGTCACATTTCCAAACATGTGCTGCATTTATCCCTAACCAACACATTACACAGATCCAAAGGTGGCCTGGAAAACATGGACTATTGGTAGATCTCAAGGGCCGGTTTGGCCACTGCTGATTTACTCCATACTCACTACAAGAGCACCTAAACCTTGGTTTCTGCCACCCTGATGCTTATTTCCGTGTTATAATCGCTGATGCAGCAATGGTTATATACCATGTACTTGTCCTTCATGTCTTGTACTGTAAGCCACTGTTTTCTTGTTTTGCTCAGTTGTTTATGTACTTTGTAAGGCACTGCAGTGCTTGTGGCCAGTGGCATAAGTTTTCCCCAGTCGCCCGGAGGCAAGATATATATCAGTGCCCCCCCTTCCAACCAACACACACACACTACACACACACACTACACACACACACACACAAACAAACACACACAACCCTTTAATAACCTTACATAAAATATATATTTCTGTTCATAAATATAGATAGATAGAGAACACATATATATTTCAGAACTCAGCCACAGAAGCAATATCATTGGCTTTTAAATAACTGATTTAAACTTCCAGGGGGAGGAGAGGTGCCCCCTTGGGAGCAGGAGCCCGGCGGCAGATGACTTCAATGCCTCCCAGAGTTCTGCCTCTGCTTGTGGCCTTGTTGCACCATATAAACATAGGGTAATAATATTAAACGCTACTGTGCACCATAAATGGGGTAGCACAACAGAGGCTGGCATAAGCAGTGAGATCTGCTCTGACTGTAATATCATCACGGCAAATAATACAACTCGTTCTAAACAAATACCAATCTGTTTTTTTGGGACTAACCAAAATCATGTTTGGCCAATAAAAGAGATACTTTGTCCCTTGCTTGTCAAGTGTTTAGAACTTTTCTGTACACAGTAATTTCTAGTTACTGTGCATTAGAGTAACATTAGAGTAACATTAGAGTAACCTTCTAGTCTTCTGATTATGGTCATCTTAGGAACAATGCTCCTACATTGATGTATTTTCTTTTTGTACGTAGTCATAAAGCATGCGTGACCTTGTATTACTGATAGTTGTATTACTTTATATTTACCACTGTTCCATTGTGGCCTACAATTTCCCCTTCTTACAGATAATGAATATCAGACAAACCATATGATCTTGGGCCTCATTCTGGGCATAGTACTGTTAGGGCTACTTGTCATCGTCTTCTATCGGATCATTGTGGAGTTGTATGACAGGCGGGAGTATCAACGCTTCCTAAAAGAACGGCAGAATGAGCAATGGAATGATGTAAGTGAAATGCATGGAGGGAGATTTTATTGTTTATTCTTACTGACATTGGTGAATCAGGGTCACTTTATGTATGGTACACAATGAAGGACTTCAACAGGTATTTCATCTTTGGAGAAGCAATATAACAGTCCCTCAATATAACAGTCACTTCTTCCACAGAAGACCATACTGTCATGCATAAACCTATGCACTTGTGGCAGGTATGTATACACCTAGGTAGTTCTATTGGAGATGGAATCTTACCCATAGCACCCAATCAGATTCTACTTCTTATTTATTTACCATCTTCTAGAAGATAATAGATAGAATCAGGATGATAGAATAACTGTCTGTGCTTATATATTAATAATTTTGCCGGTTGACATGAAAGAATCCAAATTATAATTGATTATGACAAAAAAAATGTTTTTGACCGGTCAAGAAATGGCTACATATCACATACTAGGTGATTCATCGCGCCCTCCGGGCGCTCTTCACACCGTTGTGAGGGGCTTCGCCCCATCAGAAGTAGAACGGAATCTGCTGCGCTATATGAGCCACTGTAACGGAATCTGCTGCGCTATATAAGACACTGTAACGGAATCTGCTGCGCTATATGAGCCACTGTAACGGAATGTGCTGCGCTATATAAGACGCTGTAATGGAATCTGCTGCGCTATATAGGACGCTGTAACGGAATCTGCTGCGCTATATGAGCCACTGTAACGGAATCTGCTGCGCTATATAAGACACTGTAACGGAATCTGCTGCGCTATATGAGCCACTGTAACGGAATGTGCTGCGCTATATGAGCCACTGTAACGGAATTTGCTGCGCTATATAAGACACTGTAACGGAATGTGCTGCGCTATATGAGCCACTGTAACGGAATGTGCTGCGCTATATAAGACGCTGTAATGGAATCTGCTGCGCTATATAGGACGCTGTAACGGAATCTGCTGCGCTATATAGGACGCTGTAACAGAATCTGCTGCGCTATATAAGACGCTGTAACGGAATCTGCTGGGCTATATAAGACGCGCGCTATATAAGACACTGTAACAGAATCTGCTGCGCTATATAAGACGCTGTAACAGAATCTGCTGCACTATATAAGACGCTGTAACAGAATCTGCTGCGCTATATAAGACACTGTAACGGAATCTGCTGCGCTATATAATACACTGTAACGGAATCTGCTGCGCTATATAAGACGCTGTAACGGAATCTGCTGCGCTATATAAGACACATATAAGAGAGATTCACCCCCCCATAAATCCCCCAAACCCCATGATTATTCCCACTTTAGTAAAAAACTAAAATCCAACTTGAGAAGAGCAGGGTGGCAGCAGAAACCTGAGAGATCCCCCCCCCCCCCCCCCACCAAAACCCCACCCCACCAAAACCCCAGACTCCATGATAATTACCTTAATTCTTTATTTAAAAAAAACCCCCGAAAAAGTCTACCTTAAGGAGCACAGCACAGATATTGTCTGTAGAGGCAGGGAGGAGTCTTCTTCCTTATTACTGCTGCTCAGCGCTGGCCGGGAGCCAGCCCGAGCAGGAGCAGCAGCAGCAGCAGCTTGATTAGGGACTGGACTGGAGGCGAGCAGTGACTCACGTGACGTCACCCCTTCACGTCGCGGCGGCAGGCCAGGACCAGGTGAGCAGGGCAGCCGCCGGGCAGTGCAGCCGCCGGCGCACGCTGCCCTGCGTATGTGAAATGAAGAATTGCAGGGCAGCAGGACTTCACGTCATGTGCGGAGGGGGGGGCGGCGCCCTGCGCCCCAACTGCGCCCGGAGCGGGTGCTCCGGTGCCTCCGCCCTCCCTACGCCTCTTGCTGCAGGTGTAAGGCAGAAGGGGGGCGGGTGAAATGTCCGGTGGGACGCCGCGCGTGTGTAGGCAGTACGGGACCAGGTGAGCAGGGCAGCCGCCGGGCAGTGCAGCCGCCGGCGCACGCTGCCCTGCGTGTGTGAAATGAAGAATTGCAGGGCAGCAGGACTTCACCTCATGTGCGGAGGGGGGGCGGCGCCCTGCGCCCGGAGCGGGTGCTCCGGTGCCTCCGCCCTCCCTACGCCTCTTGCTGCAGGTGTGAGGCAGAAGGGGGGCGGGTGAAATGTCCGGTGGGACGCCGCGCGTGTGTAGATGCCTGGGGATGAGTGTGTTAGGGGAGGGGTTGTGGGTGGTGAGCAGGCGTGGATGGAGTTAGTGGGCAGGCATGGGGAGTGGTGTGCGAGGAGGGGTGTGTGCTTGTGGAGAACAGTAGGACAGAGGTGCCTTGCTTTTGCAGTGTGGCTGACGGTGGATGGGCCTGTCAATCACCCGTGAAACCCCGCCCACCGTTTGCCACACTGCTTGACTGACAGATCTGGCTAAATATATAAGAGATAATTAAAAAAAAAATCAAATAAACACATATTAAATGAAATAAAATGAAATTATATCAAATAGATAAATTGAAAGGTAGATCTTTAAAAAAAAAAAACAGAATCAATTTGAAAAGGTAGGTCCTCCAGTAACCTACATTAATCAGTGTAGGAAATATGATTCAATATAATCCGATAGGTCAGTTTATTCCGTGATATGCACAGTTTCAATGTAGTGAGCACTTTACCCATTTGTGAGTCTGGTGACAGGGCACCAATAACTGATTCAGTATGGGGAAGAGGGTATTGGGATTGTTAACCTGTGCACCAGTACCACATGTAGTTTGAAGTACAATAATATGATATATATGATGATCCACTATTTTTATATATCAAGTGCCTCTGCACTAGTAGACGCTGTGGAGGTGCTCCACTGAGAGTAATATGTGATGCAAACAGTAGAAAAGAAAAGTACTCTCTTTTTTTGGGGGCACGCTTTGATTTTAAAACTTAACGTTTAATTATAAATTCATTAAGAAAGTTAATTCAATGACATGACAGGACGAACACACATTAAACATATAAATTACTGAGAACTCTATTTTATGGGAGTTCTATGATAATTGTGAATTGGTCTTGGTCAGAAAATTTATTTACCAATCTAGAAAAGAGTTCTGATTGGGAGCTGCCAATCACACAATTATACGTTGCCATGACGACGTGCCTCAGAGAAATGCACGTCGTCACGGCGCGTCACAGGGGAATCACAGAGCGCGTCCATCACAGATGGGTGATCGCCTCATAACCGAGGCGCTAAACGATCGCGCCAGAGGTTACTACCATAGGAGCCTAGGTGCTCCTTGGAAGCCGCACGGAGGCAGCCTGGCACGTTACGCGTTGCCTTGACGATGCGCCTCATACAGACGCACGTCATAACAGCGCGCCATGCCAGGATTACACATCTGACAGCCGCACGGAGAAAGCCATGCATGTTACGCGTTGCCCTGACAACGCGCCTTATACTGACGCACGTCATAACAGCGCGCCATATCGGGAGTATAGATCACCGGAAACATACGCCATCTCACTAAGTGTACTTTCCCCTCTCTCTGTCACTGGATACAGTACTATACCAGTTATGCTGTCAGGGTATAAGGGAGACTAAGAAAATATAGGTTTGTACTGGCGCTGGTTGTTTGGAACAAGAAAAACAATATTGGACGGTAGGTGTGTAATTAATAATAAATTTTACTAAAATATATAATAAAAACAACAAATAATCAATACATACATATACAAATTCACATTAATGCAATTTTTAAAAAAGGACTAATGGTGAGTGGGCTCAGTCTCATCCACCAATGGGTGGTAAATAGAAAAAAAAATATATATATTTTAAAAAGTCAAATAGCAGCTGTTGGGGTATATTATATTGTATTATATTACCATCCTTGGTTCTCCTTGCATTTTGAACGGGAATTTTTGTAATCCAAGGATTTGTGCTGGACCAAGATTTTTCCAGTGCTCTGTATTGCCACTAGCACAGTTCCCCTTATGTGTGGCTCACCGTATTATCCGAATTCAGGGACCAAGCTAAATCCCACAGCCTCAGCATTGGAAGGATTAGGTGAAAAAAGGTGCCAACTTGTAGGGAAAGATGAATCGGTCCACTGGATGGATGGTACCCCGTCTGCTCAGTATAAGCTCAACGCGTTTCTCCGGTATATTTGGGTGTCCGGCTTCCTCAGGAGCAAGTGCTAACTGTCTCAACAGTAGCTGTTTTTATACCACTCTGGGGAGCTAATTAGTCCTCTCACCTGTGTGAGTACCGCCCTTTGTTTGTAATCATACTATACTTGTATATCAAAAACATTCTTACATTACACAAAAATATCTTATATTATTATAAAAGGAGGCAGTCCTATATTTACCATGAAAAATCATAAAATTCAAAGTGACAAGAACAATCAGATTGTGTGTGTTCACAGAAAAGACAATTACGTTTCAGTCTTCCTCTATTATGGTTGGCTGAATGGAGTCACATGACTCTCGCTGGTCAGGTACGTGTTGGGGCTTCTAACATTTAGTCAGAGACAAAAGATTGTGCATATGATATTACCTGTGCCAGTTACGGAACTGTGGGGGAGTCAGCCGTCCGTCACCGATTGCCGGTATCAGTGAGTGGAACGGCAATTGGTACCTCCAATCATTTATAATGTTTTTCAACTATATGTTGAAAAACATTATAAATGATTGGAGGTACCAATTGGTTCAAATATAAATGTGCAATCCCGAACGTTGCTAGGCAACGTTAGAGACGCTGGCAGCGTCCTGGCCAAAACAGTATTTAGGCACCTCCCCTCCCCTTTGGTGACGTGGACTCCATCTGCCAGTACTGTGAGGCCAGATACGTTGATGCGCCTTTCTTGTGACTGAATACACGTTCTTGCTGCGTGCTATGCAGCGGTACGTGATGACGTCACACGGGTACTATCTCCCTTACCCGACACGCTTCCGGGTCACGTGATGATGCCACGTGACCGGAGAGCGTTGCCGGGCAACAGGTGAGACGCTGGCTCCGGACTACGTGGGGAAGCAGCCGTTCCACTCACTGATACCGGCAATCGGTGACGGACGGCTGACTCCCCCACAGTTCCGTAACTGGCACAGGTAATATCATATGCACAATCTTTTGTCTCTGACTAAATGTTAGAAGCCCCAACACGTACCTGACCAGCGAGAGTCATGTGACTCCATTCAGCCAACCATAATAGAGGAAGACTGAAACGTAATTGTCTTTTCTGTGAACACACAATCTGATTGTTCTTGTCACTTTGAATTTTATGATTTTTCATGGTAAATATAGGACTGCCTCCTTTTATAATAATATAAGATATTTTTGTGTAATGTAAGAATGTTTTTGATATACAAGTATAGTATGATTACAAACAAAGGGCGGTACTCACACAGGTGAGAGGACTAATTAGCTTCCCAGAGTGGTATAAAAACAGCTACTGTTGAGACAGTTAGCACTTGCTCCTGAGGAAGCCGGACACCCAAATATACCGGAGAAACGCGTTGAGCTTATACTGAGCAGACGGGGTACCATCCATCCAGTGGACCGATTCATCTTTCCCTACAAGTTGGCACCTTTTTTCACCTAATCCTTCCAATGCTGAGGCTGTGGGATTTAGCTTGGTCCCTGAATTCGGATAATACGGTGAGCCACACATAAGGGGAACTGTGCTAGTGGCAATACAGAGCACTGGAAAAATCTTGGTCCAGCACAAATCCTTGGATTACAAAAATTCCCGTTCAAAATGCAAGGAGAACCAAGGATGGTAATATAATACAATATAATATACCCCAACAGCTGCTATTTGACTTTTTAAAATATATATATTTTTTTCTATTTACCACCCATTGGTGGATGAGACTGAGCCCACTCACCATTAGTCCTTTTTTAAAAATTGCATTAATGTGAATTTGTATATGTATGTATTGATTATTTGTTGTTTTTATTATATATTTTAGTAAAATTTATTATTAATTACACACCTACCGTCCAATATTGTTTTTCTTGTTCCAAACAACCAGCGCCAGTACAAACCTATATTTTCTTTTCCTTCATACATTTGGGGCTGACTACCCCTAGTCCCGGCTGCTGTTAATTGCGCACCACACACAACCCCTCTTTTCTTTATAAGGGAGACTACACCAGCTCAAACGAGTAGCTGTGCCCAATTAAACTATGTGACGGGGCTTTCCAAACAAACCTCATCAATAACCAGGTAACAGACACACCCACCCTATGTCATCATGACACACCCACCATCCCATTGGCTGATCACAAGACAAAAACCCAGCACTTGCCAGACAGGTTTAGGATACTGAGGAAGCGGGACCTCCGCGAAACAGCTGTCTATCCCACACCTAGCTTACACCTCTAACCATTGGGGAGGTACCAGACTCCTCACCTTCGCTTCCAGGCCTTGAGAAAGGAGATCCTGAGATTCTTTTTCCGCAGACTGACACTCTTTCTGGTTGCAACCCGGCAGGAATTAGAGTGGTGGTAAGACCCCTACTAAGGGGCTGACTTCAATAGAAGTATATATCTTTTTTGATTACTATCCACTTTATATGCCTACCCGCATAATATGCCATGTATCAAAATTAAGCTTTGGAAATTATACTATAAAACCCAGTGATTCACTGATACATATTATCTGTGACTTTTCTGCTGAAAAAATCTCTAGGAACAGCTTTGAAGATAAATTACCTATATAAAGGAATTTAGATATTATTGTTTATTCGTTTGAGAGAGAGATCATTGAAAATCATCCCTTAGACTATTGATTTATTGTGCAAACCAAAGGAATTCATATAGCTGAAAATTGACGTATATATGCACATAATTCAGTGGAATTCAGATATTATTTGCTTTTCCTTTTGAGAGAGATTATTGTAAGTCATTTCTTAGACTATTGATTTATCGTGCAAACTTAAGGAATCCATGCAGCTGAAAATTGATGTATGTATGCATATTAATTAGCAGAATAAATGTGACGTTTAGAAAAAACCTCTTTTTCTTCGACACATTTTTTCAACTTAGTGAAATCTCTTTCTACTTTTTGCTCATTGTTTCTTCCTCTTATCTGTGGGGACTTTTTCAAGTTACACTCAAAGGTAAAGTGCACCGCTCATCGCCCACCAATACTGAAAAGCAAGTGGGAGAAAGCAGCGTGCACATATGCCCAAGAGTGCAACCAATCTGTTCTCAAATCTGCACACCTTCAGGGCAGAAACCTCATTGATTGAGGGTAGACCTCTCTGCAAGGGCATTGCCAACCAGGGAGTCACCCACTCTAACATTGAGATACTTCATACCCTTATTTTTTCACACCCAAATCTGCAACTGTCACACGGATAGACCCGCTCAATTGTAAGGACTGGTTGAGCCAGCCCGGTTAGAGCAATCAGCAGCAGTCACCGTGGTAACAAACAAACTGCAGGGGTGTACTGACACTAGTTTGCCTTACTCTTTTCTTCTCACAATATATATACTCACAATGGGCTGTATAGAAAAAACTCTCTCAGCAAAAACTGTTTGATTTTTGAATCCTATTTTAGTAGAAGGGACTCTCGCCCTTATCCTTTCCAAATAATAGCAAGAGAATAGGCCTGATAAAGCATCTATAAACCAACAATTATAGGTGTATTTTTAGTAAAAATATTCGCGGTCCACTTCATATACTGTGGTACCTCCTTTTTGTGTGATTGGCAGCTCCCAATCAGAACTCTTTTCTAGATTGGTAAATAAATTTTCTGACCAAGACCAATTCACAATTATCATAGAACTCCCATAAAATAGAGTTCTCAGTAATTTATATGTTTAATGTGTGTTCGTCCTGTCATGTCATTGAATTAACTTTCTTAATGTATTTATAATTAAACGTTAAGTTTTAAAATCAAAGCGTGCCCCCAAAAAAAGAGAGTACTTTTCTTTTCTACTGTTTGCACCAATAACTGATGTGGAGTCCATCTGTAAAGTGACTTCAAAGGATTGAGCAGTTGTTGGCCAAGGAGAAGGAGGCGTTTCTATGTGGTGCCGGGATGGTCAGAAGATTTCCCCAACACTGAGCGCCATAATCCTTCGGTCCAAAAGGTTGTCAGTCAGCAATACCGCAGCAAAAGGAAGAAGAAAAAGCAGCGCTAAACAGTTGTTAATGTTAGGAATATGTAAGCAATTGGATGGTCTTCACAAAATTTAATAGCAAGATATAGCATAAATAAAAACACAATATAAAACCATAATATCGGTCAGTAATAAGCCAAATGTCCACCCACACTCCCAATGATGGAAAAATGATGGAGGGATCCTTTCCTATTAGGAGAAGTAATTTAAAGATGAATAGTTACCGCCCCTAGGTATTCTCGGCAGGATGTAAATATCCCTTCAGTGTCCACGTGGTCAGCCCTTGCTGGAAATAATAACCAATGTCCACTGGAGTTTGTGATGGAGGGAATTATGGAACAGTGTCCCTTACTCCAGAATGCATGACCTTTGGGGTGGTGTCAGTTCTGTAGTTGCGAATACTGCAGTTCCTTGAGTATCCTGCAGGGTTGGTTCGAACTGTGTTTCCAAAAGATCGGGGTGGAGGGTGGGTGTAGCAGCAATCCCTCCCGGTAGTACCGCAGTGTTCACAGCTGTTCTGGACTCTCCCTCCAAGAGCAGTGTAGCAGCAACAAAGTAACAGAGAGAGTGTGCTCCTGTGCAAAAACGATGTGGCGGCAGATGAATATCAGGTCTCTAACACATTTCCTTCCTAGTGGGTACTTTATCAAAGAGTCTAGTTAGACGCCTAAAGTTAGTCAGCCTCGTCTCGATCAACAGTGTCGGGAGTTAGACGCAAGCGGGAGATCGACGGACATGAGGTCGACAGTCACCATGAGTTTTTCATGTTTGTTCGGTGCCGAATGTCACAGGGTTCCCCATGGACACTGTATGTGTGCACAACGTCCCCTTGCATGGCTTGCTGCACTCGCCATACTTCGGACATGGTGTCTCGCTACGCTCAGCACACTGTTATAACATAGCTCTATGTCCACTTGGATAGTAAAGTACAAACCTAGTTGGGCTGCACCAATAAACATGAAAAACTCATGTCAACGTGGTGACTGTCGACCTCGTTTCCGTCGATCTACCTCTTGTGTCTAACTACCGTCACTGTCGATCTAGATGCCATCTACTAACTTTAGGCTTCTAATTAGACGCCTTTGTCCAAAATCCCATAACTGTCGGTCTAGAAAGCGGCGACCCAGCGACCGTATACGTAACCAGAGGTGCCACACCGGTAGATTTTAAGTGTAGTAGGTTTTGTACTAGAGCCTACTGTGCTTGACCTCTCCTGGGTAAATAGATAAATCTCACCAATGATATATATCCACATGTCGCTCACAGCATCCCATGTAGTAAGGGTTTGTGGAGATAGATTACAGAGGTGCCGTGTGTGTAGAAGCCTCAGTTATGCAGAGTCCCGGTTGCCCATGTAAGCTAGGGGCAGCACATCAGGGTTAGGAAAGTTCTGCAGGGGGAGGGCACAGTCCTAATTAGGTGTGGTCCACAGCAGAGTTAAAAGTGCTCTGATAATACAACAATCTCCGTTATACTCCCTTTGTGGCAATATGATACTTTTATCTTATAATATCATTTAATTTCTTTTTTTCCAAATTGCAGGCACAAAACCCACTGTATAAAAGTGCTACGACTACTGTGCTAAACCCAAACTTCCTCCAAGAGTTACCAGCATCTTCCTAATTGTAAATATGGTAGCAGAAGACAGTAACTATATAGAGGTGGCGCCGTCGTAGTTGTGTCACCAAGCATGCCCCTGTTTTTGTGGGCCAGGAGTGAATAAAGAAGAATCACAACAAATGATCTATGTAATGTTGTTTGTGGGAGTTTAAAAATGGCGGGCAGGGATGGGGGGGGGGGGGGGGGGGGCAGTTGAGTAACAGAACATTTATATAATTTGTATACTTTTTAACTGAGTAAAGCACTGCACTCAATTATTAAAGTCATTTGGTGTTATCCTGTGCTTCCTCCCAAAGCACCGCCTTTGATGTGACCACATTGCATGGCCTGCGGTATATGGTAACTTTAAGGAATGAACGTAGTCTATTGTTTGGCATTTAACGTTTATCGGTATGCAGATGATACCCAAATCTAGCTGTCCTCTCATGACTTGTCATCATCTGTTTTGGGATGCGTCACTGAATGCCTATCTGCCGTTTCATCTTGGATGTCATCTTACCACCTCAAACGGAATATTTCAAAAACAGAATTAATTATATTTTGACCGACACGATAATCAATCCTACCGGACAAGCTTGGTACATTGAACAATGCTTTGTGCCTCTCATTCAATCTCTCTTAAAATAAATATACAAGCATCTAAAAAAAACATATCCAAAACACGACCATACCTTACACAAGGCGCTGATCTCTTGCATTGATTATGCATGGATTCGTTTTATTGATCCATCATGAATTCCGGAACAGCCCACATAACCTTTATAACCCTTTTCTAATGACACCCAGCAAACATATCCTCACTTGTACATCCTCCTGACCCCTGGCCAATATTGCTTGGTCACTATCATACAGCCCACTATTTGCAATCTGGTGGACCATTATGCAATAGATGACCTTTTTCCTTGTGTATCAATGCCTACAGTATTTCCCTATAGTTTGTAAGCTTGGGAGCAGGGCCCTGCTACCAATCTGACGGACTGTAACTACCCAATTTTATTACTGTTTCCAATTGTAAAGCGCAATGGAAGAAACTGTAAATAAATAAATCTCCTTCCTTCTGAAATATCTTTTAGGAATAAGAAACCAAGTTTTATTCTAGTGCCTGTACTGTACCTTAACAATGATTGTCTTACGTAAAAATAAAAAAGCAAAGGTTGGCACACTTTTATTTCATGACATATATGTTAAAGTGATGATTTAATCTCTCATTCTACAGTACATCTACCTACAAGATGGTCAAAAATGTAGTCCTAAACAATACTTAATGGCCTATTTACTAAGGATTGCATATAAAATGCGATCTGGGCAGGATCTTACCGCCCATAATCGCATTGCAATATGTATCTTCTTGCAGACGTAGACGCAGGAGCTCCAAAAGGAGCCCATTCCTGCCATCTGCTCTGCAGGTTGGAGTGCGCATGCGTGGTTAGTGCTAACCGCACTGTCCGTCTGGCACGGAGTTGTGTAGCCCATAGGCTACGATGAACTACCGCCATCTTGGAATGGTGGTATCTGTGGAACTCGATATCCAGAATGCTTCTGATATTAATACATAGAAATCTACGGGGGTTGCAGCTGCAAGCAGCCCGAATATTTCTGACTAACCCCCCAAAAATGGGTGCTTCTGGGTAATTGTCCACACGTACTAAATGCTAAATGGGCCCCTTAGTGGTGTTATTATAAGGTTCTCGATTAAATGCAAATATAGCTAAACATCAGTTAAATAGTGCCACCCAGTGACCATATTATAAAATGACAGCATACCATCACCTGTATTAACACTGTATAACAGGATGCGGTCATTTGGTCTACAGCATGATGGTCGACAGTCATTAGATCGACATGGGAAATGGTCAACATGGGAAATGGTCAAAAGGTCATTAGTTCGACAGGTCATTAGTTCGACAGTGTCTAGGGCAACGGTTAAAAGGTCGACATGGGGTTTTTCACTGTTTTTTGAGCCAGCATGTGCCGACAGGCGGTATTTCATGCTCTACCATCCACTAGGGCGTGGTGGGAGAATAAAATAGTGTGCCGATGCATAGCGAGCGCAGCTAGTGGAGGCAGTGCACTTTAAACTGTGTCCATGTTGACTGTGTTGACATTCAGGTAAAAAAATCTATGTCGACCTTTTGATTGTCTACCTAGACATTGTAGAACTAACGACCTGTCGAACTAATGGCCTTTCGACCTATAACCATGTCGACCTGTCCCCATGTCGACATAATGGTGTCAACCTAATGACTGTCAAACATCATAAGGCGAAAATCGGTCTTTGGACTTTTTGGTTGTCAGAATCCCCATTTGAACAGCTCTAAGATCATCCACCCCTGGGTCCTCAGCTGAAAACTCTGTAGTTTATTACCATATTTGGGATACCACCACCTGCCTATTGGCCCTTCAGCTGTTGTTGAACTGCAAATCCCAGCATGCCCTGCTACAGTTATGCTATTTGGCCATACTAAAACTGTTGCAGGGCATGCTGGGATGTGTAGTCTAGCAAGAGCTGGAGGGTTGAAGGTTCCCCATCCCTGATGTAGAGGATTCAGTTTAAATTATAGAAGGATTTGGAAAATTCATCTAAAGATTTGTTGAGAATTATTTTATTTTCTTCCGAAGAGAAGCTCTATGGCCAAGCAGGTTTATTTTAATATAGCCTATTTCAGGTAATGACATATAGAGAACAGTCACAAAGGGTAGATGTTCCTTCAGCATTATTATCTAAGGCTACAGCACACCCTGTTCTGGATGGGGCCTCTTTCAAGGATAGACTGGAAATGAGCAAGTGTGCTGAAGTGCTAGTGCAGCATTAGGACCTAAAATGGCCTCAGCCTGGGTAGTGAAGGTTATGGAGAAGTGGATTGCTCTTTTATCAAAGAAGACAGCCGTAGTTCCCAGTTGTTGTCTATGGTAGAGTGCAGATCTGGTAGAAGTTGCTATAGATGCATCTTTGGTTTAGTAAAAGAGTTCATGTCTAGCTGTAGTAGACTAGACTAGGCAAGTGAGTCCATGAAGCAGTTATGTAGAGCAGCAACATGGTCCATACATTCACCAAATTTTAGATTTCATTATTTTTTGTCCAGAGACACTATTTTTTCACGTAAAGTGTTATGTTCATATAAAACTGAATGAGCCCTACCCTATGGGCAGCTTTTGCACATCCCATGGTAAATAAGTGTCCCCCAGATAAATGACAAGATTTTTTATGAAATCTTCTCTAAAGACATCTGGGAGACACTGATCCCTCCCTTGTTGGTTATGATTAGTGTGCAATCCTGCCCATCATTTCCCTAAAGGTCATTTAGTAGAGGGGGTTGGAGGAGGGGATCTTTATACTAAAAAAAAAAGCTCAAGCACCGGCTCCTCAACTCTCACTTATACCCCTTTTACAACAAAATCCCTGGTCGGACCCTGGTCTTTGAACACCGGAGTTTCCAGGATCGGACCCAGCTTCATACCCCATTTACACAGCACTGTGACCCAGGTCTGCTCCGTTTACACTGAACCTGGGTCAGCCATACTTTTCCCTATGGAGTTGACCCTGGGTTCCTCCTAGTGCAATACAATGCTAAACCTTATGTGGCTGGATTGTGTCAGCAGTTCCTACAAGATGAAGGCATTGATGCTATGGAATGGCCCGCCTGTTCCCTAGACCTGAATCCAATTGAGCACATCTGGGACATCATGTCTCGCTCCATCCACCAACGCCACGTGGCACCACAGACTATCCGGGAGTTGGCGGATGCTTTAGTCCAGGTCTGGGAGGAGATCCTTCAGTAGACCATCCCCCACCTCATCAGGAGCTTGCCCAGGCATTGTAGGGAGGACACACAGGCACATGGAGACCACATACACTACTGAGCCTCATTTTGACTTGTTTTAAGGACATTATATCGAAGTTGGATCAGCCTCTAGTGTGTTTTTCCACTTTAATTTTTAGGGGGACTCCAAATCCAGACCCCCATGGGTTAATAAATTTAATTTACATTGATAATTTTTAATTGTGTGATTTTTTTTTCCAGCACATTCAACTATGTAAAGAACCAAGGGGCAGATGTATGATCAGACGATATGGGGGAGAAGGGTATCAGCGCACATTATGTGCACCGATACCACTTCTCCCCCATGTATGACGGTGACAGCGTGCGGTAATGGACAGGGGCGCTGACCGTTCCGCCCGCCACGGCTTTTGGGTTCGACAGCAGCAGGCTGGCGAAGCCCTATCTAAACAGCAGGGACAGCGCTGCCCCTGCTGTTAGGTCTGGGCTGCGCTGGGGATCTCGTGTGAGCAGCGAGATCCCGCCCATGCCAAGTGCAGCCGGCCATGGGAAAGGAGACAGCGCAGCAGTGTAAACTGATGCGCTATCTCCAGGAGGGGACATCGCCGGAGGGGGGAGTTAACGCTCCCCCGCTTCGGCGGACAAGATGTTAATACATCTTGTCGGTCTCCCCTCCTGCTTCGCCTCGCTAATGAGGCAAAGCAGGAAGTATTATAGCAGTGCGATAAGCGCCGCTATAATATATCTGCCCTAAAGTATTTAATAAGAATATTTCATTCATTCAGATCTAGGATGTGTTATGTTTTGAGCAGTGTATATGCAGTTAGGGAAAAAAGGACAAAACACAGCGCCCAACATAATGTTGCCCGTACACTTGTGAGATCTTGGAAACAATCATGCGATTTTGATAAATTGCTATAAATTGCATGAATCGCCTGTGTCACCTGACACGATGCGAGGACGTGGAATCTCGTATCTCAAGATATTATGTGCTGCACATATTTATTACATCCCATGTGTGATCGCATGTGGTTTTTAAACACAGGCGATTTATCGCAATGCGATGTGCGATCTGTTAGTTTATATACCCCCAGATAGCCCATCCCTCATTCCATCACCCAATTTCAGGTCACAAGGGGCATGCGATTTATCGCATGATTGTATGCACATCTAATGTGGAAAAAAGCACTTTATATGCAATTTATCGCACGGGGAGCTTCAAGGGAAATCGCAGTGCAATATCACATTGCATGCATTTATTAATATCACATGGCATACTTATTTTATTTATAACGTCTTTTAAGAACATCCACTTGCTATCTAATGGTTAAACCCTACACATATTAAAAGAACAACAAATACACTGAACATGTATATATATATATATATATAAAAAAAACCTTTATTTAAATATTCTACATACACAGGCAGTAAGAAGCAAAAATAACATACAACAGACTGCACAGTGTGCTAAAACTACAAAACATCTACTCTAAAGATACTAAGAAAAAAAAAGAAAGTGAAAATAATCATAAAAAAGTATTAATACAGTAGTTACAATTAAAGCATTGGACTAGATCTCTTGAATACTCTTGGCTAGGTTCCGGAAGACCCATAACGAATTATACCACACAATAATAAACAAGCATATTTCTCTTTACCATATTTGTACTGTGTTGGGGGGTGTAATTAATATGTTGCTGTACAACTTATTTATTAAGCTACTAACACCATTATTACAGTAAAGGAGCCCATACACGCTCCATTCTGGGCGTCTGTTCTGTACTTTTAAAGTACACATCGTATCGCATTGTGCATGCAATGTGATGCGATACGATGTAAAGCTAGTACAAAAAGTATGTGCCGCACATACTTTTTGTACTGTACTATGAGATGCGCGGGAGTGCACATCTCAGTACAGAACGGACGGTGCACAGAACGGAGCGTGTATGGGCTCCTTTAGAACTAACTGAAAATGAATCATGTTTTGAATTTGGGGTCTGGAATCCGGCTGCCAGGGCCCAGAAATGCTCAAGTCTGGCAGCCAAATATAAGCGAAATAGATTCTAAATGATCTGCCAATTTGTAAATGGGGGTGTTATTACAACAATGGAATTTACTACATAATACAAAAATAGCAGTTTATTGAATTCCTGCATATTTGATTCAAAGCTACAGTTAATCTCACTGAGCAGAGCCACATCACATATTTAACACAATAACGAAAAGCTTCAAATTATTAAAAAGTATTAAAAATCAAATAAAAAAAGGAACTTGACCTAAAAGATTTTCACCATCCACTGAAAATGACACAGCCGATACCTTCTAACAGGATAGCTGTGATTACATCACATTTCATAAACCAAAAGGAAGCCCATTATTTATAAAGACATACCTGATAAATTAGACCACGGTATTTCATTATAATTATACAATAGACTGAGTTGCTTTCTAAATTGTTTAACATTGTTGAACCCTGAAATGTTGTTCACATTAATGTATGAACGACGTATAAAAGGAACATTTCTTTATAATACAATATAAATGATACTTTGCCCCGGGACAGTCTTATCATAGGGCAGTGATGGCTAATCTTGATACTCCAGCTGTTGCTGAACTACACATCCCAGCTACAGTTTTGTTATTTGGCCATGCTAAAACTGATGCAGGGCATGCTGGGATGTGTAGTTCAACAACAGCTGGAGTGTCAAGGTTAGCTATCACTGTCATAGGGCTTTGCACATGTGTGGACAAAGTATAGGTTAATACTACAAATATACACATTGTGATATTTAATGCTTGGAGTAAACAGAATATTAGTACAGTTAATGCTAGCTCAGTTTGCATGTACTAAAACAATTAAAATGGGGTTAACATCCTCCTACCCATCAATAAAGTATAATAATAACAACTCAAAGGTGGACAAGTGGTTTCCGAAGGTGGGCCTATCTCATTATATTTTTAAATTAAATTATCCCACCTCCAACTAACTCCAAGATACTGGGGGAAAATATCGCGACTTGTTTCCTAGCACGGCCACACCGATTTACATCGGGGTGGTCGTGTCGGAAAAATCGGGTCGATCGCGATTTTGGACCCGATTTTTTTTTTTGAATTAAATGTAAATCGGGTCCCTGGGACCCGATTTTACATTGGATTCAATGTAAAATATTCCCAACCCCCCCAAATGTCACGGCGTACACCCCACCCCACGATAGACGCCAACCCGAAGCGTGGCGAGCGCAGCGAGCCCGCGAGGGGCGGCGGTGCGCGTCCTCCGACCTTTTCATTCCCCTACTATCCACGTCGGCGTGGAGTTGAGAATAGAATAGTGTGGCGAGCGCAGCGAGCCACCCAGCCCGAAGCGTGGCGAGCGCAGCGAGCCCCGCGAGGGGACGCGGATACCTTCACAGGTAAACGCGTCCCTTCGCGGACTTCACAGGTGTCCGCGTCGCCACGGACACCTGTGAAGCCCGCGAGGGGACGCGTATAACTGTGAAGGTATCCGCGTCCGCTCGCCACGCTTCGGGCTCGGTGGCTCGCTGCGCTCGCCACACTATTCTATTCTCAACTCCACGCCGACGTGGATAGTAGGGGAATGAAAAGGTCGGAGGACGCGCACCGCCGCCCCTCGCGGGCTCGCTGCGCTCGCCACGCTTCGGGTTGGCGTCTATCGTGGGGTGACGACGGGGACATCTAAAATGTGAAATGGGTCATATTGGCCCATTTCACATTTTTCACATTTTTTCAGGATTTCAATGTTAAAAAATCTTTTAACATTGAAGCCTATGTAAAAATCGGGGGCATCGCGTCGGGACCTATGTTAATGGTCCCGACCGACGCGATGCCCCCGATATTTTACCTTTCCCGACACGATTTCAATGTTAAAATATTTTTTAACATTGAAGCCTATGGGGAAATCGCGGGCATCGCGTCGGGACCATTGTTAACGGTCCCGACCGACGCGATGCCCCCGATATTTTGTCCTAGCCGGCCAAATGGACCTGATTTCAAAGGAAATCGGGTCCATCGTATGGATCGTGTACCTTAACTAAAGGTACACGATCCATAAGATATGTGGCCGTGCTAGGAAACAAGTACCAAAATATCCCCCCCAAAATGTAGCGGATACCAGTTCCTTAAATTTCCTGCAGGATTAAAATAAGTTTTATTTTCCCTATGATTCTTATTAAAAGGCATATGTATCAATAAGGAGAGATAAAGAACAGAGGTTATGCCAAGGAACCAATCATATTGTCATTTATCTAGTACAGTCTTTTAAATAACAGAAGCGGTTTGGTTTCTTTGAGTAACTGCCCCACTTTATCGCTCGCTATGGCTTGATACATCTCTCAACTTCAGTCTCCTATACCCTCTATGATCAGTAGTTAGGTGGGGATCCTGGCCTGGCACCACCACAGTGGGAAACTGTGCGCTCTCTGGAGAAGGCCGGATCCCAGGCAGCGGCTGCTCTTTGGAGAAGCACAGACTAGAACACAAACAATGGAAGAAAATGGCACACATTTTCCCAAAGATTTTAGTGGCGCAGAATTGTCACATGCAGCAGGATAGCCAATAGTCTGATACACAAACTATAGAATTCATCAATTTTGTGAGATTAAATCAAATGCCTGATGTCAGGACGACACATTGAGCAGCCAACCGGTAAGTGTGCATTCTTACCTCGATCAGCCACTCCAATGGCGTGATGACCAGTTGTCCATCAAGCCACCCGAGTCTGTACCCAACTTTAATCCTTTTAAGTCTATCTCTATTAATATATGCTAAAGCTATGTATTTAACATGATTCCATATCTATGTATATATTTCTCCTTCTTGAAATGTAGTCTAGTCTAAACCTTAAAATTATTACACGGTAATAAGGGTTCTAATATGGATACTAGAATCTTCACAGGTTTTGTGGAGTATGATGCATCTCACATTACTAAGGAAACTTCACGCACCGTCTATTGCTGCATATAACAGTCTGGGCTCTCCCTAAGCTTTTAGCATGAGCTTGATTGCATGGTTAGACCACACTCTTATCCAGGTTCCTTCTGGGGTAAAGCCAGGTTTTTATCCCAAGGTTATTTTTTGCAGACCATTCCCACCATACTTAGACCCGGGTTGTCCTGGCAATAACCCGGATCATAGGTTCGGTGGAAAAGGGGTATTAGATCAGAAACACTGGAGCATTCACACAACAGTGTAGCAGGTAATGAATCATATGTTTTTGTTTGATTTTATGCCTTACAACCAAAACTAATATTACTATTTTAGGTTGTTGTCCAATATCAAACATTTTGTATTTTGTACCAGTCACATATACCCTGTAGGCAGGTATTATAAGAATGCAGCCTATCCTTTTATTATGGGGACCAGTGGCAGCACTGAGGCACTTTAATGTATTGGTAGGCATGGTGAATGTCAGTAAGTTCACTGGCTCCTAGTGAATTAACCATTTGAGTGTCAACATAGGTGTTAAAATTGGCAAGCAAACATTTGTATTCATCATAATGACCTGTAATGTTGATCTTTTACAGGAAATATAATTTTTTTTTACACATTTTTTATTTTAATTTTATATACCAAATGTGAGCGACGCTGGCATTTTTAGTGGATATTTTGTGCATCTCTCAGATGTTGGCACTCAAAGGATTAATAAGCTGCAGTTTCACGCACATTGGTCAGCCCACTACATGCTACCTTATTGTATTGTTCAACCAACACCTATGTAACAGATGCACGCTGACTGTTCTCAATGGTAAAGCGAGCCAAATTCATGAACAATGTTATAAGGATGTGGAAGCATGCAAAAAGTAACCTTTAAATGAGTGACATGCAAAGAAACCTATAATTTATATATATATATATATATATATATATATATATATATATATATATATATATATAAAATCATATTACTGAATTAGGCTTCTTGGATCATTGGACTTGGTTATTTTCGGGATTACAAAAAGGTTAAATATGGCAAAATATCCTCTAAATATCACCAGCCATGCGATTCAGGTAAGGGTTGTCAGATGTCACGGCTCACGGCTTCACTGTTAACGTCCTGAGTGAAAGTAGTAGTAGTATCAGAAACAGGGGAGCTAACAATCACAAGCTACAACACTAAATTTATCTCAGGAGCATTCATAGATCGTTGCTTGTGGCATCCCTGGCAAATTCTTTTGTGTTTCAGAAGTCTGTCTGTCCTTGAGAAAGCCTAAAAAACACACACAGGCAGAAAAAAAAGGTAAGCTAACAGGAAATACATACACAAACACACACACAGAGAAAAAGCCCTAAGGTCATGGCCAATCCATTGTCAATTTGATCGTTGTTATTTGAAATCCATGTGTATTTGGTTGAAAATTTGACAATCCAGCCTCGGTTTTTCGGCCATGCAGAGCCGACTTTTGAGAAAGTCGAATCTGAGCGGCTTCAATGTGGTCGTAGCAGTGGCATTGAACAGATGGGCACTTATATTTAGGGCTGAAATATTGGCACACATTTAATACCCCCCATAGTATATATTATAGTAAGAACCTAATGAGATATAGATGATATTTAGATGCTCTCAGCCAATACAATATTAGAGCAGAAATATCTGCGAACATGTGGCAGTGTCCTCCTCCCACTTCAAAGGCCAGTATATTTGCGGGAGTTGGAACCCTGTCAACTGTCCAGTAGAGATGTCACCACTGTCACATGTACAATGTCTGTGTGCGTGTATATGTGGTAGGGAATATAGATTGTAAGCTCCACTGGGGCAGGGACTGATGTGAATGTTCAAATATTCTCTGTAAAGCGCTACGGAATATGTGTGCGCTATATAAGAAACTGTTAATAAATAATAAATATATGAACTTGCTACATGAAAAAAGGATCTGGTGCATTGTCAAATAACAAACCATCTATCCATCAATCAAAATATCAGGATCTGGCTGTCCTTTCATACAGTGCAGCAAAATCCTTCTTTCCTGCAGCAGGAGTAAGGCCGAGTACCACCAAACCAATCATTTCATCTGTATCAAACACTTTTTCTTCAGGCAAGAAAATTATGACAAAACATCAAGTGATATATTACACGGAGCCACGGAGACTCAAGTGATAAACTTGTTGTTGTTGATCAAACTTGTAAATGGTGCTCAGACAAGCAGCTCCTAACTCTCAGGTGTCTAAAACATGACAGTTGGGAGCTGGAGCACCATTTATCATTCATCAAGTATTATAATATTATTTCTTAATCATGACCATAAGTTAACAATGGATTAGCCTCAATTATAGGGCATGAATTTAAATTAACTATTTGTTTTCTATCTGTAAAGAGTTTGTTCATTTACAAACACTGAAGGCCCACACACTAGAACGATTTTTTTGGCCGATTGTCCGATTTCCGACCGATCGTCCGATAAATCTGCCTTTTTTAACCGATAATCAGCAATAATAAGCCGATTATTGACGACTGTACAGGTGCCCAACACACTAGAAAGATCTGCGATCTTAAGATGTGCGCAAAAATTAGCCTTGAAATCTTCTGTCCGTCCTGAACAAAAGAATTTAGGCAAGCGCACATCTTCAAAGTTTTCTCTTTAAGATCCCATGTGAGTTCCAATGGATCATTTTGCTAAATCTTCTGATCTTCCATGCAGCATTTAAGATCAGAAGATCCAGCACGACTCGCGGGAGCGCAAATCCGATATTGGCCGATTATCGGTAAAAATTGGCTGACTTTTTGGCCGATCGGTCAGAAATCTGCAAAAAATTGCTCTAGCATGTGGGCACCGTAAGACAAGACAGGGTTTGTCCATTACCCACCTGCTGACACTGCTCGCATTGGTAAGGCTTCTCTCCGCTGTGGACACGTTTGTGTCTCTCCAGATGGTACTTCTGGACGAACTTCATGTCACACATGTCACACTCGTACGGTCTCTCTCCTACGACATAACAGTGAGCCACACTGAGGATCTATGTACCTAGCACAATCATTTCATGTCTGCGGCATGGTGGGGCCTGCGCTTACCTGTACTAGTGAACAGGTCTCTGTCAATACGGAAAGGTGGTGAGAATGAAGGTAAAATTGTCCCAGACCTAAAATATACATTTCATGGTGAGTTTGCAGGAAAATACCCCAGTGATAAATACCCAGTATGTCTTAAATACCTACATCATTACATGTAGCATCTGCGGGTATGGCTCACTGGGTTGACCAACTAAAGGTCGACATAAGCATTAGGTCAACATGCATTTTTCACTTTTTTTGTCCCGAATGTTGACATGGACACAGTGTCGGTGCAACGCTGCACTCGCCGTGCTTGGCACACTACGCTGTGTACGCTTGGCACACTATTCTATTCTCCTTCCATGCCCTAGTGGTAATGGTAGGGCATGAAATATCGCCTGTGGGCACGTCGGCTCAAAAAACACCGTGAAACACCCCATGTTGACCTTCTCTCCATGTTCACATATTTCAGGTATCGACATAAGCCATGTCGACCTTTACTGGTCAACCCGATGCATGTCAACCTAACGACGGTATACCGTATCCGCAAGCCAGTAAGACCTTTTAAGATACAACGTTGGGAGGGAAAATAGGACATAACCCCCCCAGTATAGTGACTTGGATTGGTGAACCAACAAAACAGTATTCAGCAGCCAAGGCGCCAAAGTACACCCTGCAATTCTAAAAGCAATACTATAGGGAAGGGTTAAAACTAATACACATTAGACTAGATGTTAAGCACGTTTAGCAAATTCCTTTAAAAAACAGATTTAAAGTATACGGACAACACATTACAGAACAAGTACAGCAAAATACCACGCAGAGGGCATGAGTTTGAATTGTATGCAAAAGTGGACTGCTGAACTTGATTTGATACCTCAGTGTATTGTGAGTATGCGTACCACTGCGGTCAGTCTGCAGCCACAACATTTATCAATTGGTATTAACCTTCAAACATACCCAATGTCGGGTGCTAAGGATCCACAAAAAACAGTTGCCCCAATGGCATACACATGACAGCATGGAAGTCTGGCTACATGCCCACGACGCTCTAAACATTTCATGTATACATTTTACTGTTCATTCTAGCACGTGACAGTTGCAGTTCCTGTTCACTGCCTGGGCCGCCGCCTTCTTGTGGTGCATCTAGCACAGGCCCGGTATGCATATCAGTGCTGAAATACAGACCATACTGTGCTAGAATCACCACAGCAGAGAGCGACACCTCAGGCAGGAAAGAGGAACTGCACAGGTTTTGGAAGATGCAGGGTGCTAGAATGAACACTGCGTTTGCATGGTAGCAACTCAGAAAAGCCCATCTGAAGTGCAGAGAGAAGCAGCCATTTATGAAACCGGTGAAGGTGCATACATGGTGAGGGCACATGCACTACTGTTTGCCTTTGGCCTCAAAGTGTCTGGTAGCAGGACTTGAATTATGCCATTATATGTGATTATAGTCAGTGCTGGGTGTTTTACCGACCTGTTTAACCTTTATGCAATAATCACTTGCTTTTATTACAGTGGTTGAACGATAGACCATCAGATTTTATATACTTTGTTCTGCGTGTGTGGATAGGTGACTTGTGACTACATTTCGGGGCTGGAACCCTGCCCGGAAGAACAAAGCAGAACATCCCCACAAAACAGACAAGGAACCAGATTTAGTAGCCTGAAGTTGCCGGAACCAGCACAATTTCTGCAATTAAGCCCAAAGAATTAAAGCCACCAACCTGGTTGTACCTCATATATATTGCTGCTGCTTTAATTCTACAAGCTAAATTGCTGAAATCAGTGCGGTTCCTGCAACTCACAGGCAAATATTAACAATGTTAGTAAAATGTAACTGCTATCTGTGACCTTATGAGGATTCACTGTACATGTCATACAGGAAAAGCCAAAGAACCCATCTAACATATGTCAATCATATTTATAATTAGGATCATCCCATGTACTAGGGGTTACTGGGGTCAAGTTGCTCAATATCCTTTGAAATGAATGGTATTTATGACATTGTCCTTAAAGGCCGTTCCTGGTCAAAATATTCATTGTCATACAATTACTCTCCACTAATCAAAAGACATGAAATAGTAAAATGTGTTTCCCAAGCTGTGTACACATCGCACCGCCATCTGGTTGGAATGAAGATCTGGTAATTTACAGAAGCAATTGTGTTTTGGCCTTAAGTTACTACAACAGACAACTTCTAGCATGAATCAAGTCCTCCATAAGCTCTTCTAAAGGCTATTAATTAGACACAAGCAAAAAACATTTTGCAGGATCATTTTAGAGCCGGGGCTGAAAGTTCAAGAGGTACGATCTGTTACACCATCATTATCTTGTTACAAGACCATGCCTGGATCCCTTATTACCTTGGGATGCTGATGTTTTCGACCATATTGTCAGTAATACAGGTTATCTATGTTGCTTATTTAGTTACTTTGGGTTTCAAGTCTGTCCTCAATGACTACCTTCCAGGTGCCTCTTGTCTAGGCTGGTCTATCTAATTCTGCCCATACACTTCTGAGATATTGCATACAATCATTCGATTGCGACCATATCTGTTCAAATGAGTGTATGCACATTTTAGTGATTGTGCGACGCAATGTGCGGGCCAGCTGTTGAATGTTGTGTCAAAAAATATGTGCAGCGTTGGGTTTGGAGAAAGGAGGCTGGAGGAACCGCTGGAGGTATTCGTCTGAGTAGTTTAGCACCGTGAAGAAGCACTAGCAGGCGGCGAGGGTCAGCAATGGCGGCAGAATTTGGAAAAACTGTTTAAAACACTGAGCCACCCACAGGTTTATTTTTTTTTTCAAATTCTGCTGCAACGCTGACCCCCACCGCACACCAGCGCTACTTCACAGTGCTACGCTACTGTAGTACGATGTCCCATCAGATGCGATGGGACATCGTACTACAATGTCGCATTGCATCCAATCACAAAATACTCAAATAGAATTTAGCTGCCTGTGTTTAAAAAATGTTAGGACCTGATTGGTGGTACTTTATCTCTCTCCACTTTATCTCCCAGTATTGATACATATCCTGTGTGGTGTCAGAATGTTTTCTTCTTTTACTCTGCTGACCGATATTCAGCCTCCTTTCTTCTGGCAACATATCTCTAGATGAGGACTGGGGAGCTGGTATTTAGGAAATTGACCAAAATATACATTGTAAAGGCCAAGAGGAGCGCTAGTCCTCCAGAAAACAGATTTAGGACCCCGTATTTGCAGGATAGAAGCTGTGCAGGCCAACACATAGGCCTGCATGCAAATTTTTGTTTACTTGAGATTGGTAAAATGTGATTTCATTTCTGAATGGGCCAAGTCAGATGTGTCCATGGCTGCAGTGTAAGCACCACTAAGGATAGAGTTTTGTGCTTTAAAAAAACAAAACTTCTGTCACTCCCTGCAGTGACTCAAGACACTTCTGTATGTCTACAAGTTTGGCTATTAATATCAGTGTACAACAAAATACTGAATATACTGAGAGCTAATGTTGGGGTTCCTTAAGGTCTGATTTCGGCCGATTGCGATCAATCGGCCCGTTAAATCGGACCAAATCGCCTCTCCCTGACATGCCGCCGGGTCCGATGCGCATCGGACCCGACCAGGTGGTCGGACTGGCAGGCCGTCCGACCACCCGTTCCTCCGGGCGGCGAGGCGGGAAGCAGGGACGCATACGATCCATCACAAGGGCCCTTCCCGGCGGATCGCAAGGTATTGTGTGTCCGTACACTGCTGCGAGACATCGCAGGCAATGTATGGGCACCTTTAGTGTGCACCAAGACACATATTCAGGATCAACACAACCTTAAATTTAATGTAAACAAAATAATAATCAAAATTTGAACTAATAAAAGTTTTATTACTTTTTATACTGTTGGAAATATTAGTTTCTCTTGACAAAATCAGTCACCACTTACCCAAAACAAGCAGACAAAAATATGCCTAGTGTTCACTCTAGCACCATGTACCTTTCAAAAACTGTGTAGTTCCTCTTTCCTGTCTGTGGTGTCGCTGTGATGCTCCTAGAACACTCTGGACTGTATCTCATTGTTCAGATACAGATCAGACTGTACAGCAGAGAGCACCACCACCACAGGCCGGAGAGAGGAACTGCACAGGTTTTGAATGGTGCTTGAGTGAAAACTACACATGCCAAAGTAGTGGGTAACCGTTACATTAAGCAGCTCCTCATAAGCAGGGAAGAGATGATCCACAGGCCTTCCTACCCTTCCTTCTGTGTGCATGTGTGTGCTGTAACCTGAATAAAAACTAGTACTTATGACATTGGTTCCCAAACTGAATCACGGCACCCTAGAGCAGTGGTTCTCAACCTCGGTCCCCAAGGACACAACACAGTGCATGTTTTCCAGGTCTCCACACAGAATCGCAGGTGAAATAATTAGCTCCACTTGTGATTTTTTAAAATGTCAGTGAACACTGTTGGAGGTCCTTGAGGACCGAGGTTAAGAACCACTGCCCTATAGCAGCAATGTCCAAACTATGGCCCTCCAGCTGTTGTGCTACTATGAGTCCCATCATGCCTTGCCACAGTTCTGCAGTTAGGTAATGCTAAAACTATGGCAAGACATGCTGGGATGTGTAGTTGTACAACAGCCGGAAGGCCACAGTTTGAACCTGCCTGACCTAGAGTTTCTGAATGAGAAATTTAGAAAAAAAAATGAAATTAGATACATTTTGCTTATATATCATCCCTGAGTATAATTATGTGGAGAGGGACAGGATTCACTTCTGTTAGTCCACATAGTTTATGATTGGCAGCTACCAGCACTGGTTTTGCCTATTGCACTAAATAAAAATTGCATTGGTCCTGGACCACCAACCCGAGGAACCGCACACAGCTTGGGAACCACTGACTTATGGTATTTCTGTCCACAATTGATTGAAACGTATAGGGAAGGTGGAAAAAGCTTGTATACTTTGTGCATGTTTAGGTCTAACCGTCAGTAGATTAGTATTTAAATCAGTTTATAAGATTTAAGTGTTTCACCTGCACTTTAAACCCTTTCCATGTGCAAAGCTCAAACATAGTTTGCTCATATTCCGAACATTCCGCTGCGAACTAACTTCATATAGAATAACTCCATATATCATCTTTCAAGTCAGTCATTCATTTAACATCCCTACGCTGTGTGTATAAAGCGATTTACATTAATCAAAAAAAACAAAAACAGCTGAAACGGTAAATATGTATCAAAAATCACAAGTTTATTTAAATATTCTACACACACTGGCAATAGGAAGGGCAGAAGTACAACAGACTGTACAGAGGTATAAACTACACTGAAAAAGAAAAAAAAAAGTCCGGCTACTCAAGGAAAAAAACTTAAATGTTATATATAAAAAGAAGAAAGTTTTTGACCCGTCTAAAATTAAAACTAGGAAATCTAACAGAAGAGTAAAAAACATTTTATGCTAAAATGTACCAAAGGAATTTACTAATCATTAAGCAAAGAGTGAGGGGAGTGGCAACATGCTGATGTTAAGAGCCTGTTCACACTGAAACATATTTATTAATGCATAGAAGTGCATTGAAAATAGGACAAACCACAGTAGAACGTGCAATTCCTTCCATTATGTGGTAACAATTTAAGCTGTGTTTACAATGTTAGAATAGCGCACCCCTATTTCTCATGCATCGCCACACGCTGCCAGTACAAGGGATTGTATGGTAAAAAAAAACCGGAGGAAAATGCAGCAATAACAAGGTTCCATGTGTTTATACGTATGTGTGAACAAGCTCTGATGCTGGCCATACATCAGGATGACCTACATACAACCTGACTGTACGCAGGTCGTGGAGTGGTCGAACGAACGTATGTGCTAAGTAAAAAAAAAACATATACGATCTGCTGACAACCGCAATCAGAGCTGACGATTCAGCACGCCTGATCTGAGGGCCAACCTCACGACTCGCGCGTCCGGGTCCAATGTCGTTCTGGTGTATGTGGGCCTTAACCCCTTCAGTGGAACTCCCTAGAATTATCCAGGGTTTGCTCCAGTGCACAGAGTGGCAAATCCAGAAAATTCTCGAGAGTGCCACTGCCTGCGCTCCCTCTTGCCAGGCAGCACCACACTCAGCATTGGCGGCTGCCTGGCTCCTGCTGCCCTCCCACGGCTGTGTGCATTGTGACCTTGTATTGTCACACTGCACACAGCCGGGTTGCCGGGCAGTGGCTAATAGACAGTTCACGGGGGGCGGGGTGGTGGTGTAGTGGTGGTTTTTTTTAGGGAGTGCTCCACAGAAAAAACTCACCCAGTGGGGAGTGCTCCCTTAGAAAAAAAAAAAAACACCACTGAAGGGGTTAAGGCTACAAATCATTATCTTACAGATCATCAGTAAGAAAATAGCAAACTTCACAAAGAAAATGAGCCTTGCAAAAAGACGTTGTATAAACAAACAGGGATTTGGTAGTCAATGCCTAAACCTAGCCGTCAGCCGCCTCAGAATGTCGACAATTCACATGGTGACATTTCAAATGTCAACACTGTGAACATATTGACAGTTTGAGGACGTAAACCTGGTGGTGACTGTCCGCGTTTGGACCATGTCAACATTGTGGTGATGACATTATGTCAGCATGGTGGCAGTCAACCTTCTGACTGGATAGCGACCAGTTACAGGGCACAATAGGCATTGTAATGAAACAATAGCGCCATGATCACATTTCCTAATCATTTGTACAGTCCATGAATTAAATTGAAGCTTCCTGTATGAAGCATATACTGGTCTATGACAGTCATTGTATTAAACACATGCACCACATTGTGTACGGTATATATTACAGGGCTAGGCAAGGCACAGAACAGTCAGTAATAAAACTAGAATGATATGTAATCTGATCTCACCTCTTCCACTTTCTGCTATTTATGTCCAACACAATGGGATTTATAAGGAAAGCACAAAAGTTTATAGTGCTATAGGGGCAGTGGAAATGAACAGAAATACATGTTTCTGCCTTCTCACCAAATCAAAATGCCTGTGCTTCTGTTTTATGTCTCACTGCAGCGTCTCCTAGCATGGGGTAAAAAGAGGCTGCAATGGCTAGAGGGATGGGATATACAGGTAATAATGAGACAGATAGGGAAAGCAGTGCCCCTGTATTACAGTAATGGTGCCCATACACTTGTGCGATCGGATGCAATGTGATTTCCCATCGCATCTTATGGTGCCCAAGTGCTTTTTTTCCAGCACCTGATGTTGCATGTCACATCAAGTGCTGGAAGAGGGCTGGCGTGCGGTGGTAGTCAGTGGTGGGCAGCAAAATGTAAAAAAAAAAAAAAACAGTTCAAAACACTGGGCGGCCCTCTGATTGGCTGAGGACTCACATTTACACACTTTTGGGGAAAAAAAAAAAACATTTTTTCAAATGCTGCTGCTGCTACCAGCCGCCGACTACTGCCATATGCCAGCCCTCCTGCTGCCCGCTCCACTACACCGTTCCTGCCGCCCCGCCGATCGCATTGCGAGCTATCGCATGTGATTAAAAACCACATGTGATCTTTCATGCAATTCGATAAATATTATTTGCAGCACATACTATTTATCAACGCGACCGGCAGGCCCGCACATCGCGTCGGGTGACACATTTGATGTGCATACAAGTCCTTATATAAGATCCTGATAATTAAAAGTCTATCCCTGCATCCCCGTAAGAGAAAGCAAAGATCCCAGTTACACTGTGGCTGCATTGTGTATGCATCACAACATGCAAGGCGCATGTGTACACAAGCTCCCGTCATGCATTCCCTTCGATGATGCTGGCATGTATGCATGAGAACACTGCTTTACACAGCAATGCTGCAGCAGAATGCATCTGTATATGCAGATTATAGTTTTATTGCCAATTTTACATTCTTCATAAACTTTAAAATGTGAGTGGTCCAATTAAATATGGCAAATGGTTTTCTTTCTGGTTTTCTTGCCAAACTATCCGGATCGGTCACCGGACAAGTGCAGCAGCTAGCACCGCGCCACCCCAGTGCGCAGGACCCACCCTAAGAAGTCCAATTAAATATGTTCGTCTTTTTTTTAACAAATTTTTTGTTTATAGATTTATTGCTTCTAAATATATTTAACCTAATGGCAATTATATTCATTACAACTGTGTGCTGCCAGGGCCTCTGAGAGGAGAGGGGATACTGGTTACCTGTGCTCAGGCTGGGCCATCTGATAAGGGGGCATTTGTCCCCCTTTGCAGAGTTGTTGAGGGGAAAGGGGTCTCTTTCTATGGCGCCGGTAAAACTATTTTTCACTTTTTGTTTCAGGGGGCGTGGAAACGCCTTCATCTATTTGGCCACACCCCTTAGTACACTGGCCATGACTGCTCTCGGCAGCCCTTTATCGACTGTAGGTGGGAAATGATTGCGATCCTTTGTCTAAATATTATACAAATACCATAAAAATATCCCAAAACAAGATAACAGAAAATATAGATTTTCTTTTAAAAATTCCATTGTTATTTCTGTTGCATTAAAAAAACAAAAACGCACGTACATGTGACCAAGGCTCTATGGAGAATTCTACTGACGTTTCATTTGCGGTTTCAATTTAGTCTGTTTACGCGGACAAGTTTAGTGCTACACACATGGAACATGGTGGAGTAATGATCACTAGTTTCCTACTACAGAAATCAAAGTTCCTTTGAATAGTATAGGGGACCTCATCGGTATGGCTACAATATCTGGCAAATATACAGAGAATAGAAGATGATACCTCCCAGATTACATTTTTATTGTCGGCTTCGCTACTTGACAGATATAAAGAAACCAACGAGAACCACAAACGTATGATCAAACACAAAGAAGGGCAAAGGCCTAGCTTTAGAACTGAACATTAGCATGACAACATAGAGATTTTTTGGTTTTTATCATTTCACTTAAGACTTGGCCCCTTAAAAAAGACGCACTAGGAAATAATCCTACTACAAAATAAAAGAACATAAAAAGGAAAGGATTAGCTCTATAAAATGAATGTGGACTGTGTTTTTAAATACAAAAATCTAAAAAATCTTAATAAAAACTTTACATCGTGAGACTGTTCTGAACAAGTTCATAATTGGACTATACGTTCCCAGAATTAAAAGGAAACATATATAAAAGCTTGTATATTATTTCTTAGGATGATAAAAATAGGGGGACCCTCGTTGCTCAGACGCTTGCACACATTTTCATTGACTTTTTCTCCATCAGCCGTGCCGAGATCTAGTTCGGTAGCTAGAAACAGCTCGTGGGGCTCTCACAGACTTCAGATCACCACCGACTGATCACTTGCAATTTAATTAACGATTTTCTAAAATGTATCTGCCTGGCAGTGGGTTTAATCTTTTAACAAGCCCTTCAATATATATATATAATTTTACATGTTATTTATAGTTAATGAAATGCATTTAACCACAGAACCATGGTAATCTGTAGCTGGCCTTATTTTGTACACTTGGGAATTAGAAGTGGTTCATTGTGAGTAAAAAAAAAAAGAGTAATCTCGCTCTCGGCTACCAGTTCTGCGCCTTCAGGAGAATCTTTTCAGATGTTGCAATACACCAGGACTGAAGAGGATTCAGTCCTGAGTGAAAGGAGAAAAGCTGGATACAGAGATTACAGGACGTCCCACACAAATGAAGAAGCTACAACACATACTCTGTTTCAGCAATTTTGGAGTGGCACCCCTGGCACATCCTCTTATGTTTCAGAAGTCTGTCTGTCCGTGAAAAAGCCTGGTAAAGACAAGTGTGGAGAGAGATTAGAAAAAGTAAAAAAAAAATAAGTAAACTGCAATATAATGATCAGACGGACAATTTTTTTTTTATGGTGACATTAAAACAGACCTCAGGGTTATAGACAGTGAGCTGCACAGAAAGTCCAGGGAGTCAGCCCGGAATTTTAAAGCAGCAATCATTTAAAAAGGCAAAACAGGTTGGTTTGGCATTTTAAAATGATTGTCGCAAAAAAAAAAAAAATTACAGCTTGCAGGCTGTAGTTAGACATAAGCATCATCGTATTATTTAATGTGTATAGGTAGAATAGGTCTGATAGATTTTCAGCTGAGGCAAAGGCCCTTATTCTAATTCACTCTTAGAGGCAAATTCCTTCTTAGCTAGACAAAACCATGTGCACTGCAGGGGAGCAGATGTAACATGATCAGAGAGATTTAGCTTTGGGTGAGTTATTTTGTTTCTGTGCAGGGAAAATACTGACTGCTTTATTTTTACACTGCAATATAGATCTCACTTTGAAGTAAAACCCCACCCAAATCTAATTTTCTCTGCACATGTTACATCTTCCCCCTGCAGTGCACATGGTTTTGTCCAGCTAAGAAGGAATTAGCCTCTAATAGTGAACTAGAATAAGGCTCAAAGTGAGCAATGTCACAGACATGATGTACCGCCATTATGATCGTTCTAATGCCGTGTCCACAACTGAATTGCCCACGTTGTGTCCACAGTTTACAGATACAAAATGTAGTTAGACAAATCTATATAATAAAAGGCTAATGCTGCACTTATCTCTTTGGGAGGACTACAAAATACGAAATGTTTGCGCCATTAGGTGGCCCCGATGAAGGTATTGTAGTGTTGCTCAGTAAAAGTGAACACAGCCGCCAGCGCTGACAGTTATGCTGTTTTGTCATGTTGACGGGATGGTAACTAGTTTTAATATATTTATATATACACACACACACACACACTTCGGTTACTTCAGTTCCTTTTTCCAAAGAAGAAAGTTGCTCATCACCGATTCTCTTGAGCACTCTTATGTCCTTCTTGGCCAATCTGTGCCCTAAATTCAAAATGCTGCCTTGCTAGTGATTTACACTATGGTAGCACTTCCTTGCATTAATCCTAATTTCACACAAGATGTCTGGTGACATACTGTATTAGGTGTCCCACACAAGCAAATGACAGGGGGATAGAGAATTCCACCGTGGGCTCAGACTGTGCAGCACATCAAACCCAGCTCTATATATGATGTATAATTTCCTGTGAGAAGTCACTGGTATAAAGCAAGTCAGTAAAAAGTTTCAGAAGAAGATATGATGGAACATCTATTGCCAGTTATGGCTCTTAGAATGTGTAGGTGCAATGGTGGCTTATTTATGGGGATGGATCATAGGATAGACCATGGGTCTACAAACTGCAGCCCTCCAGATGTTGTGAAACTACATGTTCCAACATGCATTGCCACATTTTTTCCTATAAGAGCATGCCAAAACTGTCAGGGCATGCTGGGACATGTAGTTCCACAACATCTGGAGGGCCACAGTTTGAAGACCCATGGGATACCATGGGTCCTCAAACTGTGGCCCTCCAGATGTTGTGAAACTACAAATTCCAGCATGCCTTGCCACAGTTTTGCTATAAGGGAGTGTTAAAACTGTGGCAAGGCATGCTGGGATTTGTAGTTTCACAACATCTGGAGGG
The DNA here is from genome assembly GCF_055691185.1 of Crinia signifera. Taxonomy (NCBI): domain Eukaryota; kingdom Metazoa; phylum Chordata; class Amphibia; order Anura; family Myobatrachidae; genus Crinia; species Crinia signifera. Next base: position 342,748,201 of record NC_139218.1, read on the forward strand.
CCGGTTTGATGACCCATGGGATAGACAATAGGAAGGTCGACACAAACATTAGGTCGACATGGGCAAGGTTGACATGGGGGTTTTTCACTTTTTTGTCCCGAATGTCAACACCACAGTTGACATGCTTCGGGCATAGTGCCCCGCTACGCTTGGCATACTATTTTATTCTCCCACCATGCCCTAGTGGACGGTAAAGCACGAAATAATGCCTGTCGGCACATCCCGGATCAAGAACAAAGTGAAAAACACCATGTCCACCTTTTGACTTTCGGCCTCCCCCTTGCCGATCTAGTGACGGCATACCTTATTTATTACATAAACAAATGGAATGCTGTGCTTGAATAACATATGAAGATTTAAATAATGGTTTTAAAAAAACCTATATAACTGACTGCTGATGTCATTACATCTTCACGGGAGAATGTCCCATCTAACGCACATGTCTGCTGAAATATGGAGAAACAGAAAAACCCTCCCACACAGTTTATAGGTCACCCTCACATTAGACAATTTACGGTCTGATTCGAATTAAGAGGTAAAGCAAAAAAAAATAAAAGATCCAACCCACAATATGCCTGATGGTGGCATTCTACACATGTGCAGCACAGGCCTGCCATCTTAGCGCAGAAGAGCGGTTGACAGGCAGCAATGTTCATGTGGCGGTCCGTGCATGGCCCCCATTTTCAGAAACTGTGTGTTGCCCCCATTTTCTGGGAGTGGCCAGGCCAAGAACAGCCCCGCAGCCTGAGTACGGTTAGACTTTCTCATGCTCAGTCGGCGGAGGGTTACAACTGCTGATGGGCGCAATGTTCTTCTAAACCGCGATTGCAAATGCAGAGAGGGAGTGGTATGCACCTCCGCCTGCATTTACATTGCTTATGATATGCTGCTGAGAACAGCTTATTGTATGCGATACGAGCTAAATCAGGCCATTTGTATCTGGAATAAACCATGTAGCAAACATTTATTTTATTTATGTGCAGGGTAAATACTGGCTGCTTTTGCATGTAGCCCAGAAATGTTAGCCTGCTTATTTTTTCCAATGCAATTTAAATTTGTTTGGCTATGCCCCACCACCATCTAAATCTCTCTGTCCCATCTAAGATGCGACAAGATTTTGCTTTAAAGTCAGAATAAGCCCTTAAGTGGGTTCACACCTATACAATTGTCAGCCGTTCGCCCAATATAAAAAAATGGCGGCACGATCACACAGGTTTGCAGACAAATGGCATACAAAAATCCTACAATGGCCAGCATCAGCCGGTCAAATCTTATGTGCACTTTAATTTTTAAAGGCACGATCACCCAGCAAGATTCCCAGCTCACAGGCAGCTGACAGAGAATCACAGTTGGAACACACAACATGGCTGATCGGGAGAGATGCTCTTGACCTGGGTCGGAGTGCCGGTATTTAAGACCCATGTTGACCCTTTAACACCACAGAAAAACCTGGGTTTTTTCAGCAAATTCCAGGGTTGAAAAGAGTTAACCCAGTAATTTGCAGGTGTGAATTGGGGTCAGGCTGCACCTGGCAATTTTTGAGTGCCGGTGTGAAAGTGTTAGATACTAGCTGACTGAAGCACCATCACTGAGCAGTTATCAATTACATTCCTACAAATGCCATCAACCTATCAGTTAAAAATGCCAGCGCCGCTCACAGCTGCTGTTCCTTTTTGGGCTGCAATTTTTAACTAAACTTCAATGAATTGAATGTGAGTGACGCTGGCATTTTTAGCTGATATTGTAGTAGTACAGCTCTAGGAAGAGATCTATCATCAGAGACATGACTCACCTGCTGACACTGTTCACACTGATAAGGTTTTTCCCCGCTGTGAACTCGTTTGTGTCTGTCCAGATGGTACTTCTGAATGAACTTCATTTCACACATGTCACACTCGTACGGTCGTTCTCCTAAGAGGTCAAATATAATACAATGTGAGGTCTTAAGGTGCCCACACATGCACCGATCCCGGCGGTGCGATGTGTGCTTTGAGGTGCGCGCTCCCGCGGCACCTCATCGCACAGTACAAAAAGTATGTGCTGCACATACTTTTTGTACTAGCTTTTTCTAGCATAGCATCGCATGCACATCGTATGCACAACATACGATGCGATGCTATGTGTGCTAGTTAAGCCCACAACGCACGCCGGGATCGGTGCGTGTGTGGGCATCTATACTAAATACTATGCAATAACCGTACAGGTCCTCTTGGCGGCATGATCTTACCTGTGTGGATGTATAAATGTCTCTTGAGATGGTAGCTGCTCCTGAAAGCCCCATAACAATGCTCACAGATAAAATTTTTGGGTATGTTAAGCGTAAATGGATTGTTCTCCTCTACTAGGACCATCTGCAACACAGATAACAGTGTAATCAGCTGCAAGACACATTTACAATGACTAAAGACTCAATTAGGAGGCTCTCGTACCTTCTTGTGGCTCTTACTGGCTTGGGGAATCAGTGAGGCTTGATTTCTACCATGAATTGGTTTTGTGGTATCTTTATGTGGCTCCTAAAAAATGGGGAAAAAAAAAAAAAAAAAGAATTTGTCCCAGCACCTTTACAGAAGTAAAGCAATTAGAGCTATTAATGACAGGTTAACCCATAATCTAAATAAACAATTGGGAAAAATGCTGCTGAGAGTATTGCCAATTATCTGCAACGTTGGGAAAAAAGTAGTAGGTGTCCAATAAATGTAGTGCTCATTCTAGCACCCTGCATCTTTCAAAACCTGTGTAGTTGCTCAGCCCTGCCTGGAGTGTGACTCTCTGAGATACAGACCAGACTGTGCTAGAAACACTCCAGCAATTACACACCAGTCTGCACGAAATGAACCAAAACAAAGAAAAACACCCCAGGTAGGAAAGGTTAACTGCAAGGGTTTTCAAGGATGCTGGAATGAACACTTAAAATTATACATACCTGGCCATTTAAATATCAAAACACAGTTAAACAAAATCTAATACAATACATATGCAATTTGCAACATGTATATAATCTTTCGCATACATCCTAGGAGTGTTGTTAAGATTTTATTTAATTGTATATATCTTTAAATGGTTGCCCTCAAAGCCAAAAGGCAAGATAACCAAATGGAGAGGGTGCGGCACTCCAAATAAACAGCGTGGACACAAAGAAGTGAATCGAACACTAAAGGTGCCCACACACTAGAAAGATCTGCGATCATAAGATGTGCGCATAAATTCGCCTTCAAATCTTTTGTCCGATCTGGACAAAAGATTTCAGGCAAGCGCACATCTTTTCCAAAGATTTTTCTTAAGATCCCGTGTGCGTTCCTATGGATCTTTTGTGAAATCTTCTGATCTTTTGTGCAGCACGTAAGATCAGAAGATTTAGCAAAAGATCCACGGGAGCGAGCATCGGCCGATTTTCGACCGATTATCGGTAAATATCGGCCGATATATCGAAAATCGGCCCAAAAATCATTCTAGTGTGTGGGCACCTTAAGAAGTGGATCACTTCTTTGTGTCCATGCTGTTTATTTGGAGTGCCGCACCCTTTCCATTTGGTTGGTTATGTATATATGCATTTTATTAAATAGGACATTCTTGGTTATTGTGCTTTTCCTGTGCTGCGCTGCGCTGCCTACAACTTTTCCACTGTTACAGAAGTTCCCATAAATGTGCTGCACATGTAGATTGCTTTGCTTTCAGTCTTCTGCTCATTACAAGCCAGCTCAATGGGGTTTCAGTCTGGAAACTGTGCCGGACATGCAATGATTAGAAGCCTAGTCTTCTTTATTTAATCGAAGGTAGAGTGGACATAGGGGTAATTAATTACCGCTTGCCTTCACTGCTTAGCGAGCAGCTCAACGCCACCCATCCGAACGCTCCACCTCCCACTGCATCCCCTCTTTAACATGAGAGGGGATGTGTTTGCAGCCGCTAGCAGGAGAAATCATTTGATGGTCACTGACTATCGAATTATTTCCCCTGCCTTCGCAAATAAGTCAGTCAGTCTCAAATTACTTTCATTTCTGAGTGCTAGGATGAAGACGGGGCCGGCCTGCCCGTGTTCCCAGGGGGAATGTCCAGCGTTTTTACGGAGACGCCCATAAAACTCTGTGTTCCCCTGGTCTGGCCCGCTCTCCCTGCAGCGAACCGCCCATTCAGTATGTAACTCGCCGAAGAAATGCACAAACTCCGGCCATCAGGGCTAGGGCCAAATTCGGATCCTGAATCTGAACCATAGTCTAATCATGTGTTTTGATTTACTATCTTGCTGTTGGACGAATCCTTGAGTACACCAGAATGAAGATAGCATGGTGTGACAACACGCTATGGTAGCTCTTGTAGTCTTATGTGACAGTCAAGGAGCAGACTGGGGATCTGATAAATGAGTCCTCAACCACCAGCTTCTTCCACCATTGTTGACAGATGGTGTCATACGAGCACAGGGGTAGATTTACTAGCCGCTGCTTCCTGGCGTGTTTAAGCACAAAATGCAAAACATGGGACACTTTGCTGTTAAAAGCATGCTCTTGTAAATTTGGGGCTGAAAGAAGCTGCCACTTGATAAATACACCTCACACACTGATGGCGGACATCAATTAAAATCAGAACGTTGGAAACATTGAAGTTTAGCAGCCTTTACTGCAAAGGGTTCTAGGTAAGCAGTGCCATCTAGTGTTGCTAAAGTAAAAACTATTTTTGTTTTTTTCTATAAGCCCTGCGATAAAAACGCTTGTGTTGAATACAATAAGTACAGTAGAAACGGAGACAGACATTAAGTCAACCTGCATTGGGTTGAAAGAATCAAAAAGGTAGACATGGGAATGGTTGACATTGGGGAAGGGGGACTGTATAGAAATGTATTTCTGTACCGGTGACGTGCAGTTCTCCTCTGTGTCTGATATTTCAGTTATTTCCTCCACATCGTCATCGTCTCCTTCATCGCTGGCTATTGTACGTGACAGGCTGGCGCTCAGCATTCCCAGCTTCTTACCCGCTGCCGAATGGAGGAGACTCAACCCAGAAATACTTTCACAGCCCAGGAGGCGACGCTGCAAGAACAGGATCGTTATAGTCACATAAATACTACCAGGGAAACCATCATATACACATAACATTTCTGTGTGCATTCTCCCTACACGGAAATATCTCCCCTACGTGATCTGTCATTACACCGTAAGGGAACAACTGAAAAGACAACACTTATAGGGCGTACAAACACAGAGATGTGCTGATGGGTGATCTGAGCAATGCTACCTCGCTCAGCACACAGCACTGCATAGCAATGTGCCGCTAACCAATCTGTCAGGGACAGTGTTCCTCGATGACAACACTGGGCCTGACCATGGCGATTATAGATTTATACAGCATGGATAACAATCGCCTGGGTGATAGCAAAGCATAATAAAAATTAAAGACAAGAAATGCAAGATGTACATTTTAAAAGGAACGCCACCAAGAGTTATAGTGCTAGAGTGGCAGCAATAGGAGAACTTGTCTATAGGTTAATAACAAGTGCGGAACTTCAGAAATACTATTGAGAAAAACCTACATAAAATCAAACTTCCATTAGGAATGGCGAAACTACCAAGAAAAACTTTTTATCCTTACGGAGCCCATAGACGCTCCGTTTTTGCCGGCTCCGTTCTGTACTATGCGATGCGTGCTCCCGCGCATCACATAGTACGGTACAAAACGTATGTGCTGCACATACTTTTTGTACTAGGTACACATCGTATCGGATCGCAGTGCATGCACAATGCATGCGATCCGATACGATGTGTACTTTAAAAGTACAAAACGGGCCGCAAAAATGGGCCGTGTATGGGGGGTTTTAGTTCTAGGCATAATTCTGAGCATCAATCTAAGAACACTATACCAAGTGTGATGATTCGAGGCGAGAGTGTAACTTAATGGGGATGCTCACCGCTTAGCAATGGCAAACTTGCCAAAACAGATGACAAAATCCAACCTGATGGAGGCAAAAAATGCATATCTTGTGGAAGCCAACTACCTCCCACCTCGACTGCTCCCTGAGGCGAGATGGCAGCAGGCTGGACGGCGAGGATGGCTTTTCCTCGCAAAAAAAAGCCATCCTCGCCGTACAAACCCCCCTCGCTGCTGCTCGCCGAGGGCATTGAATACCACCCTTAGTATACTCATTTACTCCTCTCTTCCTTTTTTCTAATTCTAGATATATGGTTTTCTAATGTTATATTTGTGAACATGCAAAATGTAAATTGTTTGGTTTTAGGTTTTTAAGCCTTGATACAGGTTTTCTTATTGTTTTGTATATGAACATATATGAAGCAGTTCTACCGGTAATTTGCCTTTCTTTGTGAAAGGGTGTGACCCTGGAATTTTCCTGGGCTGAGGACCCGGTATTTAAGACTCGGGTTGACCCTTTCACACAGAAGAAACACCTGTGTTATTCAGCAAATTACCGGGTTGAAGTTTTAACTCGCTAATTTGCTGTTCAGTGTGAAAGGGGGCAGGCTGCTCCTGGGAAATTGCCGGGTCATATGCCTGAAAGGGGTACACCTTGTACTTAGAAAGTGAAGTCGCATAAAGCATAGCACTTAAGTTGTATAGAAATACAGGTTTCTGTGGAACGAATACTTTTTTTCTGTACTACTTTATTTGTTCCATATCACATTTAATAAGAAAATCAGTAGACGGCTAAAAAATCATTATTTTCTGCTGGAAACAGATAATCTGGATCAGAATAGCACAAAAAGCCAGTGCTAACAGAGCCGCCGCCGGAAGTCACGTGGTCGGAAAGACCACGCGGCCGGGAATGACCTGGAAGCTGTATACAGCATAACAAACTGAGAACTTCCATTGGAGAAATTATGGGAACAGACACACCTTGATAAAGAACCACTGGGGTTCGAAACGCATCGGTGGAGTTCCCTTTGCACTTACCCGTGGAGACAAACGGCTGGTGTAGCGGAAAGGATTTTGATTAGTGGACAAGGAAACGGGGCCCCATTCAACTTGATCCACAAGCTTAACAACATTGTGTCCAATTCTGACCAGTTCCGCACAGCTAAGTAGCTCCAACGAGGTTATTTTATTTTAATTGTTATGTTTACAATAAATGATACTTGTTTTTATTACAAATAGAGTATCCTTAAGTCTATTTATCCTGGAAATACATCTCCTCTACCGGTGAGAAAAGAATAAGGAGAAAAGAACCATACTATATGCAATCAAAAATTCACCATTTTGTGAGTATATTGATTAGGGTGATCACCCCGATATATACAAGTCTGCTGTGGTTCCTGATCTGTGAAAGATAATCTGATATGCGGTTTTAAAGTACTCATTTTGTGAGTGTTAATGAAAGGGGGATACCCCGACTGAAAATAATCTCTTGATAGATCGGTAACAATGTGTGCACTATATTGATATAGCTATTGAACTGTAGAAACAGGATTACACGAGGGGAACGGCCCTCTCTCTCTTCCTTTTATCTTTTCATATATATTCAGACAAATTGAGTGAAGAGACTCGTCAGGACTCAGCTCACGTCACAGGGGAGTATTAGCTTTTCTTTTTCATTTTTAAGCGCCCATATTCATACTTTGAAAACACTCCATTTCCAATTGCCATTTACCACAGGGAGATTAGGTGGTCCCCCTTGTATCAAAAAGAACACAGGCAGCTTATTGCGCAGACCAACTTCAACCCTATCTATAGATTACCAGTGCTAACAGAGTTCATCGAATTGATGCTATTGCGGCATAATCTCGAAGAACTACTATGGCGCCAGAGTTTCACAGAGTGCACATACAAAGTCGCTGATAAGACGGATATACATACAGTAGGCTGTTCATGGGTTCCGGAGATGGTCTGTCTAAAGCCCTGTACATACAGGGAGATATTAGCCGGTATGTCTGGCTAAAAAAAGTCGCTGAGTGACCATATAGCCTTTGTTTTTGTGTGTGTACAGGGTGATAAATCACATGGATCGCACTCCTGCAGCCAGCTGAGTTTACAGTGGTGATTTGTCAGTCAAAACTGAAAAGACGCGGAGAGAAACACTGTGCGATATGGTTGCTGAGCGATATATCGCTGGGCAAGAATAAACAAAAATCACTCAGAGACCATATTGCAACGTGTACCATTTCTATCCGTGGCACTTTAGTTTTGCGGGCTTGCCACTGAAGTGTAGTCAGAGGTTCATACATTCTCTTTGGAGACCGTACACGGATGCTAAGTCTACACCTGAGCAAGTTTCCATAGAGCATGGGTCCTCAAACTGCGGCCCTCCAGATGTTGTGAAACTACAAATCCCAGCATGCCTTGCCCCAGTTTTAACACTCCCTTATAGCAAAACTGTGGCACGGCATGCAGGGATTTGTAGTTTCACAACATCTGGAGGGCCGCAGTTTGAGGACCCATGCCATAGAGTGATGGATGGTGGTGACTAGGAAGCCCTACACACATTGCTATGTGTGTAGGGCCATAAGAGTCTGAATAAATAACAACCACAAAAACTACACACAAAAGCCCAAGTGGCGGCACAGGTGATATGGAACAGTCAATACATTAGTACACGGAGCTGAGACACCAAGTAAGGAAACCTTACAAAGACAGGCATTTCAGGGACCAAGGGATAATAAATACACTTTTAGGCTTATTTTAAAAAACCTCAGTATTGAGACCTAGAGAATATACTACACGATTAAAATAACCCCACAAGCTACAGGTGTCCGGTCTACAGATCCACGCTAAGCTTACTGAGTGACCAGAGCGAGCCAGGAAAACCACCTGCTCCCTGAGCTATACTCTCTCCAATGGATATTTACGTTAGATGCTGATCTGGCTAAGAGGAGGTAAGAACTATCTCTGAACTACTTCACCTAGCCAATACTGGGGAACAAGCCCCTCGGGGAGTCCTCACTGAGGCATCTATAACAAAACAAAAAAGTCAAAAGATTTCAGCTTGTGTGGGTCCTCCCTCTCCATTCCCCACGCTGTTAGGCTGGGTACACAATATACGATTTTATGAACAAATTACTGGTGACTGACAGCAGGTCTGATGCAATGCGCAGTCCTGGGCACATTGTACCGGACCCTTACAGTCGCCCCAGCTGGAGGAGCAAACTGCAGGATTGCATGCGATCCTGCTGGTTGGAAAGTTCCTGGACGGCTCAAGGGAGCATTGCATGCGACTTCTCCAAGGGGAGAAGTTGCCGTAATGTATGGGGGCCTTACGAGTTCAAGGGAAATCATTGAGGACAACTTATTGTAGAGTGTGTATCCAGCTTTACTCCCTCTCAAACAAAGCAAGCTTTCTTTATGGACCGTCTCTATATCTATTGGTCACACTAGCAGGGAGGGAGGTAGGTACATAGGGGTACTAACTGCATTTCTGTGTAAATGAGCCATCTTCAATCACTCCTCAAGAATCCTGCACAGGGTGTGTGGCTGGAAAGTCTCTGTCCTGGTGTCTCACCACGATCAATTCATAACAGTCCTAAGGTTATAGAGAAAATAATCATGGCATCAACTGGGTATGAATGGAGGAACCAACAAGCAAAAGAACAGTACACAGGATATTGCATTACATGTTACATTTACAGCTTGCTATCATCTTAGACTTTAAATAACCAGGCATTTCTTAGATCATTCACAGATATGCATGGGGAAAATGGGATAACACGCATTACATTAAATGTCCTCGCTTCATATTGCATTTGAGGTTTCTATACACGTTGTGCTGTATCTCTGCCAATACAAATTATTGTAGTGGTACCATCTGTTACCCAGAGAGACATTTTTTTTTTTAGAAAGAACCAACTCTTAAGGCCCCCTTACATTATGCGATTTGGGCACGATTTTGCCCGATTCGGATGAATCGGGCCGTGAAATCGTCCCAAATCGCATATGGTGACATCCCCTCCGACCCGATGCGCGGCCCCGTGCGCATCGGATCGGAAATGGGAGGTCGGACGGGCTGCACATAAGATTTGCTAAATCTTATGTGCTGCCCGGAGCCGTGCTCCCCCACAACAGGGGACCTACCAGAGTCAGGCGCAGGGAGCCGGGCAGCATCAGCGGGAGCAGGGGGGGGCTGCGCAGAGTACCAGGGAGCCGGGCAGGAGAACACGATGCAGCAGCAGCACTTCCAAAAAAAAAGAAAAACCCCATACAAACGAATAGGAAGCCATTCATTGGCTGAGACCTCTCTCAGCCAATCAGCGATTGGCTGAGACCTCTCTCAGCCAATCGCTCATTGGCTGAGAGAGGTCTCAGCCAATGAATGGCTTCCTATTCGTTTGTATGGGGTTTTTCTTTTTTTTTTTGGAAGTGCTGCTGCTGCATCGTGTTCTCCTGCCCGGCTCCCTGGTACTCTGCGCCGCCGCCCCCCCTGCTCCCTGCCCAGCGGCTTCCTGCCCGGCTCCCTGCACCCCGACCCCCCCCCCCCCCGCCCACTCTCTGTTTGCGGGCATATTCCTGCTGCTGTCCCCCGCTCCCATTGTCCCTGCAGCTCCCCGGGAGTGGCATGTGATAAATCACATGCAAAACTTGGCACATGAAGTGCCATCGCATGTGATCCCTCCCGGGGAGCTGCTGGGACAATCGGGTCCGACTTGTCGTTATGACAAGTCGGACAAATGTAAGGGGGCCTTTATATTTGTATGATTGTTTTTGTTTACTTCTAAAAACAGCAAAACAACCAGATACATATCCTAAAACATTTGTTCACTCAACATATTGGTGATAAAAAGATCATGTGACAATAAAAACAGGACAGGATATTCACGTGTTGCTTTTAAGTTGGGTGCACACTGTAAACCGAATACATATTGACCCAGTCAAAAGGATTACCCCTACTGGTCGACATGCATTAGGCCGACACAAGCAAAAGATCGACATGGCAATGGTTAACACATGAAAATTTAACATGAGTATTCCGCAATTTATTTATTTTTTAAACTTTTTCATACTTTACCACCCACGTGGACTGTGACCGATAAAGAGTGCCGACGCAATAGTAGTGGAGGGCGGCACCTGGCCTGAAGCACGGCAAGTGAAATGAGCCATGTACACTAAGTGGGGGACCATGTGCTCAAATCTACAAACGGACACAAAAACGTGATAAACTCAAGTCGACCTTTTCACGGGTCGACCATTGTCATGTCAACTTTGTTTTTGTTGCCCAGGTCAACCTTTTGGGGTCAGACTAGACACTATTGACTTCTTTATGGTCAACCCTGTGATCCATACCCTACTAGACAATATGTCACCATATAATGTATGTCTTTTAGGGTGTACCCATGATATGCACACTAATCTGGGTCGCTTCCAACATTTCTATCAGACCTGCAGCAGGGCCAATGGGGGATGTCATTAGCAATGACACACTTGCTGCATTCTGGGTCCCGTTGGCAACAAAGTCGTGCTAGGTACACATTGTCTAGTGCAGACATGTTCGAACTGTGGCCCTCCAGCTGTTGTGAAACTACACACCCCAGCATGCCTTGCCATATTTTTAGCATTCCTAATAGCAAAGCTGTGGCAAGACATGATGGGACTTGTAGTTTCACAACAGCTGGAGGGCCATCGTTTGGAAATGCCTGGTCTAATGTGTTCCAAGCTTTATACTCTCTCTCTCTCTCTCTCACTCACACACACACACACACACACACACACACATTAACGGGATCTAACACCCAAATGCACAAGGGGGAAGCGGTATACAAGTCCACTAGAGAAGAGGGGGTTATGGATATCGTGGGATTTAGAGACAATTAATTAAGACAACTAATGGATTTAAACAAGTACTATGTTATTTTCTCTATGTATTAGGTTCCAGATAAAGCTGTTATGAGGTTGATGAGAGGGTGGCTGGGGTGGTTTCCTACCCCTGTAAGGCAAGCCTTTAGTCACTGCTAGAATTCAGCAGCATCAAAGATGTGATTCCAGCAGCAAGTAAGCATTAAGTATATCCATTATTTATGTTTAGACACAAGGGGTGAAATGTAATAGGATGAGAGACTCAGAAAGTGAGACATTTGGTAAGAAATCTACAGTTTTTTTTAAAGCAGCAATCATTTACACTGCAAAACCAGTTTGATTTTGCCGTGTAAATGATTGCCGCTTTAAAAAAAAAAAAAAAAAAAACCACTTGAGATTTCGTACCAAATCTCTCACCCTAAGAAATTTCCCCCAAGATATATAATAATCGGCTTTTCTGCAGCACTAGGTCCGGTTACCCACCAGCGTTAGGTTTTCTTCACTTTTGATGTGTTTCTTTTTCTCCAAAAGTCCATTACATAAAAGCCAAAAAGCAGCTAATTTCCCTACCGATAGTCTAAAGGTCAGGATTAGAGTCTGCCTAGGCTGGAAACTCTTTATACTGGTCCAGCTCTACGTATACATGTTCAAACTGGCCAAAATGCTGTCATTTAGAGATCTGACAATCAACATGTATAGATTGTAAGCCTGGTCCTTGTATCTCTCTGTATGTTCATAACCAGTCTGGTTTCATTACTTGCACTATATAAATAATGTTAAGTGTCTGCCTGAATCCAGTACAACTTGCTTAAAATTCCTGTGGCACTGTGAGGACGCTGCACTGTGGATGGTAGTGTCTTCTGACAGAAGTCTGCTGTTGTGGTGTTTGATTAATGACTGTTTGCGCTGTCAAAACTCTTTTCCCTGCTTTACTTATCTACATTTATTTTCTGATAAGACAAAAACTATAATTGATTAAAACAAGAATAAAAATTAGTTTAATGACTCTAGTTCTCAAAAAGCAATTATGTGTTAAGTAACTACAAATGGAATAAATTAAAAAACAGCAGAAAGCATAAGTTTTTTGCACCTGATGTTTTATCAGGGGTAATAGGATACCTCTATTTGTAGTACGACTTATCTCTGCAGAGAAAACATGGACAGGTGATCACAGGTTAAAGCCTCATAAACATAATGCCATAAAGGCAGACAATATATTTAACATTATTATCATGCATATCGTTCAGTGGGTACAATCGATAACGATATGTGCTCCCATGGGTCATTATCGACCACCTTTCTTGTCTGTACCTGCAGTCCAATTTTGCCTATGTTGTTTATGACTACATGCATATTGTTCATTGTTTATGAACGATAAAGATACATTTTTCATAAAACAACATGGTCAGTGGCAAAGCAGGCAATTTAATTTGGTCTATCATTTGAAATCATTCATTGGGGGGTATTCAATGCTGCAGCGAGCGGCCGGCGAGGTGGTTAAACAGCGAGGATTGCTGAAACCAGCGATCCTAGCTGTTTAACCCCCGCGCCGGCCGCTCGCTCTATTCAACGTTCTGGGGAAATCCTCGACGTCACAGGACGGCGAGAATTCCCCAAAACAGCGAGACCCGCGGCTACTGCAGAAAACTCGCAGTTTTTAGCCGAGGGTCTCGCTGCTTCTGGAGCCGCATCCGCCAATTCCCCCTCGCTCAAAAAACAGAGCGAGGGGAAATTGGCGTATGAGGGGGCTGTGTTGAATGCTGTCAGGGTGAGTGGTGACAGCGAGCAGGAAGCCCTGCTCGCTGTCACCACTCGCAAACAGCATTGAATACCTGCCAGTGTGTACATATGTTCATTCTAAGAGGAGTTCAAGGAAAATCTGTAATTATATGGTTAGCTGCCTTTATGGCATAATGTGTATGTAGTTTAATAGAGTTCCTTCTAGGAACTAGGGCGGGCAGGGTGCCGCTACACGGAGGTGGACCAGGCATGCCGACGTCACTGTTTTGGGCAGTCCCGGCCACCCCGAAGGCTCTACGCTGCCAGGGAAGCGCCGAGCATCGCTATCTACAGCGGCGCCAGGATTGCCCTGTCACACCAGAGGGGTCGGAGGCAGGCTGTTTTAGCAGGGCCCTGCCAAAGGGGCAGGGCGCATTTTGACCTTTAAAAATCAGGCAGGGCGCAGCGCCCCACTAAAACAGCCTAGCGGGAACACTAGTTTAAGATTAGGGTACTATGGTCATGTTTTGGTTAACTAACAACACACTGTGTGTGTTTGTGTGGTCCTAAACAACCACCAAACATGCTAAATATTGCTGAAGATCGATCTGGTTGACCAGCAGCACAGCAGGGGTATCTGAGAAGTGGCTGTCCTGTCATAAGGATTTAAATAATGATATTACCAGATCTAACAATCAGATCACAAATATTATGGTCATTCATGCAGTCAAAATTAGAAGTGACTGACATAGCAGGCTGGAAAAGCTGTCATTTGCATAATAAAAAATGCCTTTTATGCGGACCATAGACTGCATGACAGATGGACAGAGAGAAGGAATGACTCAATAAGCAAAGGAACAATAATTGGAGCATCACAACACACTGTAAGATGTACAGACTATGGAGGTGATGGTTGGGTGGATCAGATCAGGATTGTTAGCCAAACAATCCAGAACCTTTTGCCAGCCATCTTCAGGCTGGGAACGATTATTGTTAAAGTCCATGCTAGTAGGAGTAAACGTTCAAAACAACGATCATTCAAAAACAGAAAAGTTTTCTGCAGCTAATTACAGCTCTGATAGATACCCATACCTATAGACACCCAGCAAGGGGCATCACGGATGGTGTAATGGTTAGCATTACTGCCTCACATCACTGAGGTCATGGGTTTGATACCCACCATTGCCCTAACTGTGCAGAGTTTGTATATTGTCACCGTGTTTGCGTGGATTTACTCCGGTTACCTCCCACAATCCAAAAATATACTGGTAGGTCAATTGGTTTCCAACAAAAATTAACCCTAGAATGCCTGTGTGTGCATGTACATGTGGTAGGGAATATAGATTGTAAGCTCCACTGGGGCAGGGACTGATGTGAATGTCCAGCTATACTATACTATAACTATGTAAAGCGCTGAGGAATATGTATGCACTACATAAGAAACTGTTAATAATAAATTAAAAAAAAAACAATTAAATGTTAGATCAGACTGTGGCCGAACTCTGCAATGATCTGAGATGCGGCATGAACTTACTGGTTAAATCTGTCAGATATCTGTGCGCTCAATGGCTGGCTTGTAATATGTATGCTATTATCACCCATGTGTCCCAAACAACTACAATGTGCTTTATGGAAATGTCCTAAGGGAAGCCGTCTGAATGAGCTCCACATGGAAACATTAGGACAACCACTTTGCTAATATTGCGTTTTAAGTTTGAACTAGGTCATTAACATCTACTTAATATGGATCCAAAATGAACAAAAACGTATTTTGTAAATACACTTTATCATAAAGAAACTAATCTATATGCTATATTGAGCGTTACCATGAACACTATTGAGCATAACTGGACATCCCTAATTGGAGGCCCCATATCAAGTCTTGATCAGTACAGGATCCACATAATCTTAATGACTAGTGAAAGTATTAGTATTTATACTAACAAATATCTTTTCTCTCTCTGATATATCAAGAAATCAACAAGAAACAATAATTGATAATTGGAAAAAATAGGGGAGATGGGGATTCTTATTATACATCCACCTGATATACACTGGGTGCTGGGTCTACATTCCTTCTGCGACTGCTAGTCACTAGAGCTTGTGGGTGGGGGGTGCTGTCCGATCACTGCGACAAGTTGGGATGCCAATCCTGAAGCATTTCTTCAATTCGGGATTGAAAAATGCTCTATTGTGGATTGGCCTTCCTATTAAAAAACCCGCCTGGGATTGTGAGCGACCAGTAGACTGCAACGCATGACCTCTGACCACGTCACGCTGCACAGAGCCACACAACTGGAGATGGGCACAGCGTCTGACCATGTCCTCAGGCACTACCCAGCATTAGACTGCGCATGCATCTAATCTCCAAATGCCAGGATTGAAAAATCCTTGCAATTTTAGGGCCAAATTCCGGTATTGGACACCCTAAACAAGCAGTGATCCGGCAGGCAGGCCCACACTAGGGATCCAATGGTGCAGTAGATGCTTCTGAGATCAGTGGCTTCTAGAAAAAAATAATCTCCTGCCAGCTACCCAGTGAGCATTTCTGACCAGTCACATCAGAAGCAACCATGTCAAAGAAAGCCCATCCTGGAGGTGCAACTTCTCACAGCAGTGCAGAGCCAGCCAATCTCCCTTGAGTCTTGCAGGACCTTCCCCAGGCGGCAGGATCGCATGCCATATATAGCAAGTGCTGCCGAGACTGTCCGATAAGACAGCCTATCCACAGTACTCCAATGCGCACAGGACCACACATCCGCCATCGCTCCTGGGTCCAGGGCCATAGAACAGTATAGAGAAATCTTCCTGTTATGCCAGGACGCCATAAGATGGTTGACAGTCATTAGGTCGACACCGTTGGGTTGACATACAGGAAGGTCGACAGGGGTCTAGGTTGACATGGTTTTTTTTTTACCCGAATGTCGACAGTCAACATGGACACAATTTTAAGTGTACCGCACCACCCGCAATACTCAGCACACTATTTTATTCTCCCACCACGCCCTAGTGAATGGTAGGGCATGAAAAACACTGCCTGTCGGCATATGTGGGCACAAAAAACCCATGTCGACCTAACGCATGCGTCGATCTAATGACTTTCGACCATATTATGCTCAGTTTCTACTTTACATCAGCGACCACAGATGGTCGCTGATGAAAAAGAAACTGCCGGGGGGAGCCCGGCAGTGGTAATCAGCTGGTCGCAGGAGCATGTTCCTGCAACCAGCGATCACCACAGGGGCAAAAACGGGAGCGAGCACCCGACGATATATCGCCGGTGCACACTCCCATTGCGGGCAATATGGTCGCTCCGCGACCATATTTCCCGCGATTTTGCACAAAATCGCCCCTGTGTGTACGCACCTTAGGGGGTATATTCAATTGATTTCGAAAGTCATCTTGCCAAAAAGATGGCAGTTTCCAACATTAATAGGTCGGAAGGTGTTCAGTGTTAAGGTGGCCATACACGCTGCAATAGCACTCCCGCAGGCATCGCACAGTACAAAAAGTATGAGCTGCACATACTTTTTGTACTGCTTTGGGATCGCATCGTATGCAAACGTGCGATGCGATCCAGCCCATAACGCATGCGATTCTCGCAGTGTGTATGGGCACTTTTAGCTGTTTCTATTCGGCAGCTCGGAATGTTCTGACCTGCCGAAAATCAGGTGGATTGATGGAACGGCCGCAAATCCACCTGCTTTTAATGGAAACCATGTTTCCGGCAATGGCCATGTTTCAGGCAGACGGACATTGAAAGATGCCGGATTGAGGCAGGGAGGATGGCGCCGGGTGAGCAGCAGCGGCTTACATGGCGCCGTCCTCCTGTCCACTGCCTCCCATACCCACCCGTGGCCGGGCGAGCATCGATAAGCGGCCAAATCCGACATCCGGATTTGCCCGCGGCATTGAATAATGGATGACTGATCCATTCCGTCAAAATAATTTCAGAATGGATCCATTGAATATACCTAGGTGTGACATGTTCAATAGCTGAAACAAATAATACAATTTGCCAGGGGTATGTGTCATTGGATTAACACGTTAGGTCAACATGCATTATGTCTACCACAGAAGATCGACACATGAAATATGTCGACATGGTTGGAAGGTCAAAACAAGCATTAGCTCGACAGTCTAAGGCCCTTTTTACACATTCCGGCTCCTGCCGGGCGGCGAAACGCTGCATGGCTAAAAGTCGTGCCGTACACAGAAGTGAACAATGGACATGATTGGCCACATGGAATGGCCACAGCCCAGCTGACCGGTTGCAGCCGGATGTCACGACTGGAAGGGACGGCTGCCAGGCTGTGGTGGTCCCCACCATCCTAAACTTGTGTGCGGCATGGCTTCCTGGCCGTGCAGGGTTTTGCCGCCCGGCAGGAGCCGGAGCGTGTGAAAGGGACCAAAGGGTTGACATGAGTTGTCCACGGTTTTTGTCCCGAATGTCGACATGGTCAACAAGCACACCGACAGTGTACCGCTGAACTCACCATGCTTCGGGCTCTTTTCTATTCGTCGGCTCCAATATAACGTGAAAAACTCATGTCGACCTAATGCTTGTGTCAACCTTACTACCCTGTCTACCTAACAACCGTAATACTGTTTGCCAGGAACTTGAGGTAATAGCAAGGGACAATTTTGAAAACCACATGTACAAAATATGGATAATATGCATGCCAGTCACAAAGTCTAGTGTTCATTCTAGCATCCGCCATCTTTGAAAACCCATGCAGTTCCTGTTCCCTGCCTGGGGTGTCGCTGTCTGCTGTGGTGTTTCTAGCACAGGTCTGGTTTGCATATCAGTGCTGATATACAGACCACACTGTGCTAGAAGCACTACAGCAGACAGTGACACCCCAGGCAGGGAAGAGGAATTGCATGGGTTTTCAAAGCAGGCGAGTGCTAGAATGAAAACTACAAAGTCTCTCACACTCTGCATAAAATCCATTTTCTTAGCTGCAACATTCACCATACTTCTGTATTGCTAAGGGTACTAATGTTCACAATAATTCTCATTAATTTGTGTGTCTATAATACCAAGAGGGGAATGCAATAACCTTTTTTTTAACTACAATCATGCACACAGCAAAACAACAGTTTTTTATCACTTGCTACATTTTACATCTACATTACAGGTACTCGATCCCTGGTGCAGAAATTAAATTGCTGCTGGCGACACGGATTCCCTCCTATTTATTTGAATACTACAGTAATGTTAGGACTACAATCTATTCACATTATTAGTTACATTAGCACTAAAGGTGCCCATACACCGGTGAGATGTATCTAACCAACTGGTTGCTTGCAATGTGGGCAGGACCTTCCTGGGGGACAGGATCGCATATGATACATTGCATGTAGTCCTTTAGCATGCAAGGTATCTCATGCAATCCTATTAGGACTGAATGGGCTGAGACAAATCTTTGTGGTAGCCAGCGAGATCTGCGAATGAGATGTGAGGCGAACGGGAGTGCACATCGCAATCGCACCAAAACCACCTGCGATGTGCCAGTTTTCATGAGATCCATCGCACCAATGTGTCTCAATCACATGAAAACTGGCCAGATTGCACCGATGTATTTGCACCTTAAGTCTAGAAGCAATACAAACCATTCCGAGGTCATTGTTTAAAGAAGTCCTCTGATGCGTGTATTGATTTGAAAAAAAATCTAATTGGATTTGGTTTTGGCCTCTTGTGCAAATTTACTTTTTGAATTAAACTTACTCATTAAAAACACTGTCCACATATTGTACAGTGTAGGATATGCGTATTTTTAGCATTTGCTACCACCACTGGGAAGCCGCACTTTCTGGGTAAATTATATTAAGGGTATGTAGCCATCACACTGCAACAATTGTGCATTTGCAGTGGGGTGTGGTATGGGATCCCGACTGGCCGGACTCAGACAGCGGAGCGAGTGCAACAAAGCCCCTTGCAGGCAAGGTAGCTCGCTACCTATTCTATTCTCCCTCTATGGGGGTCGTGGACCCCCACGAGGAAGAATAGCCGGTGGCCACCGGGAACCCGAGTGTCAGGATTTTGACTGTTGGGATCCCAACGTCAGGGTAATGACTGTCGGGAAACTGTACGGCACCCTTTGCAGTGGACCCAGTACGCTCATGCATGCACAAAGAAGCTTTGCTGTGGCCACGGATTTCTGGTGTCCGAATCAAAATGTAGATCAGCCATTGGATAGAAATTGGATAGATTTTTCACTTTACTACATGTGGGGGTGTTAATTGGTTTGTCTGCACCCATTACGTAACGGGGGCCGATCAGAAAAATTTAATTGTTTCCCATTATAAGGAATGTATAACGGAGAAACCAGTCTAAAGTACTGTTTTGCATGCACAAACTCCTATTCGGGAACGCAAGGTGGCAACTTATCACACATTTCAGCTTGCCACAACAAGAGGCTGCAAACTGAAATGTTCACACCTGAAGAGATTAACAATTGGATTGCTCCACCAAGTGCCATCTAGTGGTGCCACAGGGCAAAATATTTGAAATCCCCCCCATTGAGAAGTAACATTATAGGATTTATTTTGCTAAAATGGAAACAAACATGGTATGTGTCAACCATCCCAACCCTGGCACTGAGTGTAAAAACTGTTCAATCAAATTATGAATATGAATAGTTGCCAACCATCAGATTTAGGATGCCCATCCCAAGAAAGACAGTGGCATTAAGAAAGGGGAAAAGTAGTAACAGAACTTCACAAAAGGGATACCAGGCAATGCTGAGATAGGTAATGAGCAGACATAATATAAAGTGCTCTCTACTACTAATTCCCATAACCCACTAGTGCTTTGCGTAATATTCATTTTACCTACTCCATCATGTTGAAAGCAAGTTACATATAAATCCATAACTCTGCATGGCAATGGCTGACACACCACAGCCCATACTGATACACCACAACAAAAACCCAATCCCAACACAGTACATCTACAGATCCCTGTAGGCGGCATAAAACATGCAGCAGGTAGTAAATGGGATGGGGGATGCAGAGAGCAGCCCCCAGCTGCAGCCCTAATATGATACAAACTATGTGGGGGCCGCCTGATCCCCACACTATGGCAAACGCCCCCAAAGCCCGAGCACCACAAATGCGCGCCCTCAGAGTGTAAGGGGTGCAGGTACATTGGGGACACTAGGAGGGATGTAGCACAAAAACACGAGACCTTCCTCCCGCCTAATGCATAATACCCAGAGCAGTGTGCACTTCCCCATGCAGGCGCTACCCGTTACTGCTGCCCCCATATAACAGTCTATCGGTCGGTAAAATTAAAAATGGCTCCATATGCCTCAGGCCCAACTAATATACCTTGCCAGCCGCGACCTGCTTCGTATCCCACTTCTTCCGCTGCCCCGGAACTTTTTTCCCTCAAGACTTCCTGTGCAGCTGCACATGCGCACGAACAGCCTGGGCTGCTCTAGCCGCCATTTTACTAGAGGCAAAACAGCAAGCAGCTAACTTTATTGAGAGATAAGATTATTGCCGAGTATGTATCAGAGCTAGGAAGGCAGTATAAAGGGCAGTGCTTACGTTACATGCTGCATATGTAAAAAGGTGTTACATTAGGAATTTAAAAGGAATTAAAGGAACATTTAGGTCAGATATATTATTATGTAAACTGAAACTGCACATTTCAAAAGTAATATACATTGCTCAAAAAAATAATGGGAACACTTAACACAAGGGGGCAGATGTATGAACCAGTGTTAAGTCATACTTGCCTACTTTTATCTTCACCTTTCCGGGAGAAGCCCGGAGAGGCAACACATCAGGGGGGCGGGAGCAAGGCTGACATCACTTGGCCCCGCCCCCCATGACGAAAACCTCCGTGATTCGCGGACCGAGAGGGAGGGGGCGTGGCTTAAATGCCGCGAAATGACGCGAAAAGACGCGATCGCGTCATTTAAGCCCCGCCCCCTCCCCGCGTACCCGCGATTTCATGTAATTTTACCCAGCGGGCAAGGCTGGAGCGGGGCAAATCCCAGAATGCGAGAGACTTGCCCACCTTTCCGGGGGGCCGGGAGAAGGACCCGATTTCCGGGAGGCTCCCGGCCATTCCGGGAGGGTAGGCAAGCCTGTGTTAAGTGCAGAAATGCACTTAACGCTGGTTAACTGGGGGGGATTACGATTTCCCTAATATATTACTAGCGCACCTAACATGCGTTAGTGACAGCCCGCCAAGTTACGCTCGGCGGGGCTGTCCACTGCAATCCCCCAGTGTTTAGCGGCCGGGGCGAT
This sequence comes from Crinia signifera, assembly GCF_055691185.1. NCBI lineage: Eukaryota > Metazoa > Chordata > Amphibia > Anura > Myobatrachidae > Crinia > Crinia signifera. Next base: position 342,769,906 of record NC_139218.1, read on the forward strand.
GTATTAACAGCCGCCCAGGCGTTAATTCGCCCCGGCAGCTTCGCCAGCTCAGGGCTAGCGTTGTCCTATCCCCCACTGTGGGGACAACGCTAGCCCTGCTTCTGGCTCGGGCTGCGCTGGAGATCTCGCGGTTTTAGCAAGATCTCACGCATGCCCAGACAGACGGCAGGGGGGAGGAAAGCACATTGCGCATGCGCAGGACGCCGGGGAGCCGATAAGGAGAGCCGTTAACACTAGGCATAACGGTTCTACTTATCGGCTTGCAGAGGTTAATACATTAGCAAATAACGGGTGCCCGCTTCCCCTCGTTATGCAGGAGAAGCGGGACCCATTATTTGAGAAGCGCTAAGGGGGGGGTTAGTACATCTGCCCCATTGTAACTCAATGTAAGTCAATCACACTTCTGTGAAATCAAACCGTCCATTTAGGAAGCAACCATACTTGCCTACCCTCCCGGAATGGCCGTGAGGGTCCCGCAAATCGGGTCCCCCCCCCCCCGGGAAGGTGGGCAAGTCTCCCGCTTTTTAACCATAGCCCCTGCTCCCCCTCTCCCCGTGGTCTAAAACTACGAATTTTGCGAGTCTGCGGGGAGGAGGCGGGGCTAAAATGACGCAATTCACGTCATTTTAGCCCCTCTCCAATCCACGGACCCGCAAATTGATGCTGCAGCCTGTCATGGGGGCGGGGCTTGGTGACATCAGCCACACCCCGCCCCCTAAACAAAGCCTCTTCCCGCCCCCCCTTTCACTCCTCTCCGGGCTTCTCCCGGAGAGGAGTTTCAAAAAGTCGGTAAGTATGGGAAGCAACACTGATTGACAATCAATTTTGCATGCTGTTGTGCAAATGGAATAGACAACAGGTGGAAATTATAGGCAATTAGCAAGACACCCCCAATAAATGAGTTGTTCTGTTTTGATCAATTATGAAGGCTGGTGGTGCTTTCACGGTGGTGCTTTAAGACGGAGTCTACTATCCACACAAGTGGCTGAGTTAGTGCAGCTCATTCAGGATGGCACATCAATGTGAGCTGTGGCAAGAAGGTTTGCTGTGTCTGTCAGCGTAGTGTCCAGAGCATGGAGGTGCTACCAGGAGACAGGCCAGTACATCAGGAGACGTGGAGGAGGCCGTAGGAGGGCAACAACCCAGCAGCTGCAACGCTACCACCGCCTTTGTGCAAGGAGGAACAGGAGGAGCACTGCCAGAGCCCTGCAAAATTACCTCAAGCAGGCCACAAATGTGCATGAGCCTACTCAAACGGTCATAAACAGACTCCATGAGGGTGGTATTAGGGCCCGATTTCAACAGGTGGGGGTTGTGCTTACAGCCCAACACCGTGCAGGACGTTTGGCATTTGCCGGAGAACACCAAGATTGGCAAATTTGCTACTGGCGCCATGTGCTCTTCACCGATGAAAGCAGGTTCACACTGAGCACGTGACAGAGTCTGGAGACGCCAAGCAGAACGTTCTGCTGCCTGCAACATCCTCCAGCATGACCGGTTTGATAGCGGGTCAGTAATGGTGTGGGGTGGCATTTCTTTGGGGGACTGCACAGTCCTCCATGTGCTCGCCAGAGGTAACCTGACTGCCATTAGGTACCGAGATGAGATACTCAGACCCCTTGTGAGACCATATGCTGGTGCGGTTGACCCTCGGTTCCTCCTAATGCAAGACAATGCTAGACCTCATGTGGCTGGAGTGTGTCAGCAGTTCCTGCAAGATGAAGGAATTGATGCTATGGACGGTACTTGTTTCCTAGTACGGCCACACCGATTTGCATCGGGGTGGTCGTGTCGTAAAAATCGCGTCGGTCGCATCGCATGCGACCAAATCGCATGCGATGCGACCGACGCGATCGACCCTATTTTTAAATTGAATCAAATGTGAATAGGGTCCCTGGGACCCTATTTTACATTGGATTCAATGTAAAATATTTTACAGACCCCCAATTTGACCCCCTCAACGCCACCCCACGATTGACGCCAACCCGAAGCGTGGCAAGCACAGCGAGCCCGCGAGGGGCGGCGGTGCGCGTCCTCCGACCTTTTCATACCCCTACTATCCACGTCGGCGTGGAGTTGAGAATATAAAGTGTGGCGAGCGCAGCGTGCCACCGAGCCCAAAGCGTGGCGAGCGCAGCGAGCCCCGCGAGGGGACGCATATAACTTCACAGGTATACACGTCCCCTCGCCACGCTTCGGGCTCGGTGGCTCGCTGCGCTCGCCACACTTTATATTCTCATCTCCACACCGACGTGGATAGTAGGGGTATGAAAAGGTCGGAGGACGCGCACCGCCGCCTCTCGCAGGCTCGCTGCGCTCGCCGCGCTTCGGGTTGGCGTCAATCGTGGGGTGACAACGGGTCCATATACAATGTGAAATGGGTCATATTGTCCCATTTCACATTGTTTCCTATGTGAGATGGACTTAATCAAGTCCATCTCATCTTGTGCCATTATAATGGCACAAGACCGACGCGATGCTCCCGATTTCAATGTAAAAAAATATTAACATTGAAGCCTATGGCCGCGACCGACGTGATGCCCCCGATTTTGCCTTTGCCGGCAAAATGGACCTGATTTCAAAGGAAATCGGGTCCATCGCGGGCATCGTGTACCTTAACTTTAAGGTACACGATGCCCGCGATTGTGGCCGTTCTAGGAAACAAGTACCCTATTGACTGGCCCGCTCGTTCCCCAGCCCTGAATCCAATTGAGCACATCTGGGACATCATGTCTCGCTCCATCCACCAACGCCACATTGCACCACAGACTTCCAGGAGTTGGCGGATGCTTTAGTCCAGATCTGGGAGGAGATCCCTCAGGAGACCATCCGCCACCTTATCAGGAGCATGCCCAGGCATTGTAGGGAGCTCATACAGGCACGCGGAGGACATACACAATACTGAGCCTCATTTTGACTTGTTTCAAGTACATTACTTTAAGGTTGGATCAGCCTGTAGTGTGTTTTTCCACTTTAATTTTGAGGGGTGTGGTATAAATCTCCGACGGTCGGGATTCCGACAGTCATAAGTCAGACGTCGGAATCCCGACTGCACAGCGGGGGGAGCGCAATGAAGCCCCTTGCGGGCTCGCTGCGCTCGCCACGCTGCGGGCACGGTGGCGAGCTGCTCTCGCCACCTATTTTATTCTCCCTCTATGGGGGTCGTGGACCCCCATGAGGGAGCAGTAGGGATTCCGACGTCGGAGTAATGACTGTCGGAATCCCGACTGTCGGGTAGCCATCCGGCACCCATTTTGAGGGGGATTCTAAATGCAAACCTCCATGGGTTAATAAATTTGATTTTCATTGATAATTTTTGTGTGATTTTGTTGTTGTGCACATTCAACTATGTAAAGAACAAAGTATTTAATAAGAATATTTCATTCATTCAGATCTAGGATGTGTTATGTTAGTGTTCCCTTTATTTTTTTGAGTAGTGTATATATACAAATACAGGGGGCCCGGCACTCATTACTACAAACTAACTCACCTTAACATTCTAATAATCAATTAAATAAATAATGGGGTTTTAGTTCATGAATTGATCAATGCATTTAAGCTTGCAGCCCATAGTCAAGGGACCCCATTTCACTGCAAGTCCTACACTAACAAGATTAAGCGAGGGCTGCGTAAGCCAGAGAGTACTTAAGAGGTTTACATTTTTTGGGTTGGCAGGAAAGAGTTAATGACTGCTAGTGTGTTTAAAGTTGGTTTCATTTTTGTAGTTAGCCTTTGGGTGAACTTAGGGGTGTGAGCTTAGGAGAGGGGTATATAGGCAGGTCCTCACAGGAAGTACTTCCTCTTGCAGAAGTTCTTCAGCCCCACCCACCCTCCCTTGCCTTTGGCATGTCAATTTATAGTCAATTAATTGGTACACTTACCATTATTACAACTTAGGCGGTAGGGCGTCACAGTCCAGCGGTCACTTGTGGCATGAGAGGGCGCTTGGAGGCACTGCCTCTTGGAAAGACGGCGGGGTGTCCTGCCTTTGTGTTGTGCCTTAGTCGGATGGGGCGTCTCAGTCATTCCCATCTTAATATCAGTCAGTTAGGGTGTTTAAGTTGCCAGCGGGTAGTATTCAATGAGGATAATTCGCCCTGTTTCACAGCGAATTTGTGCTATTTTCGCGTTGGAAGGTGATTTCTTTGGGTCAGAAAGTGAATCACCCTATTCAATGTGCACTTCTCGCCATCTTACTAAGTGATTTTTGCCGTGTGTCACCGTGTAGCAATCTTTTCATGGTGAAGTGGAAAGTGAACTTTTAAAATAAAGTTGTTGTTTTTTTACATTGGTGTCAAAAAATCAGGAATTTTATTATGTGAAGGGGCATGCTATTTTTATTCATGTGCTTATAGCACATGAATATATATTTAATTTAAAAAAATATATATATTTTTTTTTACACATAGCAGCCAGCAGGGAGCCGGGAGCCGCTCATTAGATATTCATATATTCACTGCTCCCAATCATTACATATGCACGATCAGGAGCAGTGAATACCCGGTCCCCTGCTGGCTCTCCCGGGGGGGCAGCTTGTGCTGCCTGGGTCCTGGGGAGCCCTCCTCCCCTCAACATACATTCTGGGGCAGGCAGGGAGACTTCCATCTCCCTGCCTGCCACCGTCCTCCGGCTCCCTGTGGGATGCCGCAGGGGTTCACACTCGCCGTCAGGGGCAGCAAGCCCCTGCCTCATTGAATACGGGGATAGCAGGGGGACAGCGAGGCTCCGGAACACGGCGACTGTGCAGCGATTCCTAGTGAATATGTTCATTGAATACTGCCCACCATTTTGTGATGTGACTAGAGCTGGGCATCCATGACGCCTTATTGCCAGCCCTTTACGAAGAAGGGTCATACCACATTAATAAATATACATATGACCTTTAAATCTAATTGCTGTGGTGTCAGTGTCTTTATTGTGTCAGCGTGAGTTAATTTTAGTTAAGCTAGCTTAAAGTGTGTGTTATAATTCAAGCCAAATAAATGTATAGACGCCTTAATGGTTGCAGGACTTGCAGTGAAATAGGGACCCTTGGCGATGGGCTGCAAGCTTAAATGCATTGATCAATTTATGAACTAAAACCCTATTATTTATTTAATTGATTATTAGAATGTTAAGGTGAGTTAATGTAATCACAGACTCTGCCAAGCTGCCAATTTTAAAGAAACATTAAACACAGCTGTCTGGATTAATAAACAAACACTGGTGCCACTTGTGTAGTTTACAAGTACCCTAATACTGCTTTCACACTGCCTAAATGTTTTAAAAAATGGTATTTTAAAACGGTATTTAAAACGGGTCTGAGCCTTGACATTGCACTAGATTACCGTTTTAAATACCATTTAAATACCATTCACATCAGTCAACCCGTTTCAAGGCAGAATATGTATTGCGGGTCTACAGATGTGGTTACGGATCAATATTGTAAAATATTGTAAAATAACAGTGGATTTATTGATATGAACAAGTGATAAAAAAGCGCTGTATCATACAATGAAAAGGAGTCAAAGCCTTTGAACCTGTGATGTTAAAGTGGAAGGGAGTTGTAGGGAGCTGGCGTCCCTACTCCCTACAGTGCACAATACTCCCTGATACCTTAAGTACAGTCCAAAGTCTTAGCGCTGGCCCCTCGCCGAAATTTCCATCCCTCAGTGCCGCTTCCTGGCTAATATCCCTGTCTTCCTCTGAAAAACCTGCAAATAGACCGGAGCTCCACAACCGCATACGCTCCGGGTGCCGTCATCATCTGGCGTCCCGGGAACTAGCGGAGGCTGTTTAGAAGCTCCGGCCAGTAGTCAGGCGCCCGCCCCTCTGGGAGATCAGCGAAGCATCGCAACTTCGCCGAATCTCTGCTGACTGACTCCACGGCACCGGGCATATTAGCCAGGAAGCGGCACCGAGGGACGGAAATTTCGGCGAGGGACCAGCGCTAAGACTTTGGACTGTACTTAAGGTATCAGGGAGTACTGTGCACTATAGGGAGTAGGGACGCCAGCTCCCTAAAACTCCCTTCCACTTTAACATCACCGGTTTAAAGGCTTTGACTCCTTTTCATTGTATGATACAGCACTTTTTTATCACTTGTTCATATCAATAAAACCATACAATATTGATCCGTAACCACATCTGTAGACCCGCAATACATAGCTTTGGGTACAGGCATAGGCGTGCGCAAGGGAGGTGCCGGGGGTGCACTGGCACCCCCTAATGACCAGCATCCCCTAATGATACCCAGCTCCCTTCTCCCAAGACTGCGGCACTGTCAGTGGCAGGGAGCTGGCACCGCAGTCTCTGTTAGTATATCTGAGGTGGCCACTCCAAACATGGCCGCCGTCTTATAGGAGACATAGACTGCAGCGCTGGCAGCGGCAGGGAGCTGGTGCAGCAGTCTCTGTCTGTGGTGGCCACTCCAAACATGGCCGCTGCCTTGTAGGAGACAGACACTAGAGGTAGACATGACCTCTAGTGTCTGTAAGAGGAGCGCAGCGCGCCCAGCACTACCCGGCTGGAGCGCTGTTTACCATGGGGGAAATGACACCAGTCTGTATTACAGAGTTGGAGCCTCTTGGGGAGCCCTTTGATCTGTCCCTGGTCCCTCAAGCCTCCCTGACACCCTGCAGCTCCCCCCACAGATTGGTGAGTGCCCAAGGATTCCTGTACCCACCAACCCCGGTGTGTGTGTGTGACCCCCTTCCTTTGTATATGACCCTTGTACAGTACTATCTCTGTGTGTGACCCCCTCTACCCCACCTCATCCCTGGTGTTTGACCCCCCCCCCTGTACCCCCTTCACCTGTGTGTGTGATACCTTGTCCCCTGCTTCCCCCTTCCTCTGTGTCTGTGACCCCATCTACTCCAATTTCCCTGGTGTCTGATCCCCTCTTACCCCTATTCCTGTGTGTGACACATTGTACCCAAATACCCCCTTCCTCTATGTGTGTGACCCTGCTCAACCCCCTATCCATGTGTGTGTGTGAGACACCATGCCCCCACCCTCGCCATGCTGCCCACCCTTATCCTCTGGGTGTGACCCCTTGTACCCCTACCCCAATTTCTGTGGCACCCTCTACCCCCATACTGTGTATAACACATGGTACACCCCTACCTCTGTGTGTGTGTGAGTGAGACTACCCCAGTATTTTTTAGGCACCTTTTATACGCACACTTCCCATGTCTGTGTCACTCTGTACCTCCCTTCTATATAGAAGGGGGGTTCTTCTAATAATTTTGCTATCGGGCCCACCTCTGGATACGCCCCTGAAGGAACTCCCTTGGCAACAAGCATGTAACTCCCCTCTGGGCAACAAACATGTAAGTCCCCTTGGCAATGAATATGTAACAGGCATTACGGTATGTGGTATTCTGTAACTTGTAATGGACTTTATGGTATGTGGCATAATATGTAATGAGCATTACAGTGTTTGACATTTTGTGTAATGGTATTACGAATAAAAATTTGCAGCGCGCCTCCGCCGCGCACTGTTCCTGTTTCTAGTGTGTGTATTTGGGGGAAATGATTCATTCATTGATGTCCAGTAGGTGTTAGACACACTCAGTAAGCGGTGATAGACCTGCCCATCCAATGGTGCACCCCCTATTAAAATGGCCTGCGCACACCTAAGGGTAAAGGCACTCATAGGTTACACCTCCCAGGGCAGAATGCAGAGGAAAGCCTATCACAGGTCTGTAATCTGTTGTTTTTTTTCTAAATACCGTTTCAGTGCCATTCGCATTGCACAAAAAACGGCTTTGAACCGTGTAGGACTCTGCTTTTTAACTGTGTTGAAATACCGGTTATCTTTAACCGGTAAATCAACTCTGGCACCTTCACACTGCACCCTTAACCGTTTTAAAATGGAAAAAAAACGGCAATATACCGTTTTAAAAGTGCGGTGTGAAAGGGGTATTATTTTCTTCGGTGTGTCTAATATTTTTTAATGGTAAAATATGTTTTATAATAAATTGGCTTTATATTTTGAAGCGCTCTCTTCTTATTAAATATTTATATCCCCTGTAATGCTGCAAGTCTCCAGCACCAACCCTTTGTGGCAGGTCTGTGGGGACCTAACCATGCAAATTATAATACTGGCATGGCACGGCAGGGGGCATGGCCAAGATGAGGTGTTTGAGCAGGCCACTCCCCCTGTGCTGGACATTACCATAAGCCCCACCCCCAACACACCCCTTTTACATCCCACCGGTGTAATGGTGTAGCTGCACAGATCCTTATAGCCCACATTACTGCATTGACCTACCATATACTGTACTTGTTATTACACATTACATTATCACAGCTATTTAACCATTTGAGTGCCAACATCTCTGAGACAGATGTGCAAAATATCCTTTACAAATACCAGCGTCACTCACATTTGTTATATAGATTAAATAAAAAATGGTGAGTAAAAAAGATTGTTTCCTATATAAGGCAAACATTACAGGTCATTATGATGGATAGAAATGTTTGTTTGGCTATTTTTACACCTATTTTGACAAATTCACTTGGCACTCAAAGGGTGAACATGTAAATATGGGTCAGACCAGTACAGTAGTACAATGGGAAACATTCACATTAGTGGGAAATAACACACCAGACACTGATTGGCTCGTCTTGCTTTTTATTGTTGACAACAACAGATTCATATAGAGGCCGCTCAGCGACTAAATTACTCCATAGAAAGTCAGAGCAAAATGATGTTTCAAACTTGCTGGATATGGAGAGAGGGAGTTGTGAAGACAGAGATTGGGGGTAGGGGTATAACCCGTCAACAGGACAGGTTTGGGTAGGGGGATTAGCCGTCAACGGGACTGGCTTGGGTAGGGGGATTAGCCGTCAACAGGACAGGCTTGGTAGGGGGATTAGCCGTCAACAGGACAGGCTTGGTAGGGGGATTAGCCGTCAACGGGACTGGCTTAAACATTAAACTGCACAAACTGTAATGATGAAGTTTGATGCAATATATATAAACTGACACAGGTCAAATCAACTGTAAACTTTTTGAAACATGTTCCCAGGTTATGGGATGATGTTATGGGCTCAATGAGTCTGATGTCCAGGTTAAATGTCTTCTCTGGGCATTCCATCCTCCTCCTGCCACTCCTGCCATAAGAAGCCAACGTCAACCCGCTTCTTATAGATTCTCTTCCTATAAAAACAAACTTTGATCAGTGACTGTTATTATATAGACACAAACGTTTGCCATGTACAAGTCATCTCATTATTCCCTGGCCTGCTGCTATCTAGCACCTGCACCATGTTAGTGGCCCTTACTGACTACATTTCTCTGTGTGATTCCTCTTTGGACCAATAAGAGCACTGATATTATGGGTGTGACATGACAAGGACGGCCCCATACAGGAAGCCCAGTGCACAGTGATGTGAGATCCTTCTAATGGGGCTACACACAGAGCGATTGTGGCCTATTTTCTAAGTGATCTGACTAGATCGCCTATAAATGAAGCACATATCGCTGTGTGTGTGTAGGGCCCATAGTGGTAGTCATGTGTGGCCCCATGCGTCGCTATTGCCGGAAGATGCCGATACTGCATGCAGTATAAATCTGGTCATCATCTGTGTTCTCTCTATTGAGAACATGGGCAATGACAGATCGCTCACATCGCTGGTGCTGCGCTGTGTGCTGAGCGATCAGTTCTGAGCAATCTAGCATCACTCAGATCACTGATAATAGTGCTACGTGTGTGTGTAGGCCCCATAATTTACATGACTTCATTTCTCCTGATGTAGCATTTCTCTTCTTATATTGTTACACTCATTAGTATAATGATATATACAGTACATGTACTGTATGTCATACACGTAGAATACCAGCCCATCAGTGCTCTGTGTGGTAGAACTTGTGTAGCAGCCCCAGCTGCAGCAGATATGGAGATATAATTTCTACATCACAGCGTGTTTGTAAAGGCCCCCATACACTAGGGCGACTTGTCCTTAGGACAAGTCGCCCCCGACTTCCCCCTGAGCTTCCCCGGCTGCTCCCCGGGGGAGCTTGATTAGATTGGCACTTGATGTGCCATTTTTTACATGTGATAAATCGTCTTGATTTATCACATGTAAAAAACCCGGGGAGCAGGGGGGGGGGGGGGCTACAGAGCAGGGCTGCTGGTGGGAGCAGGGGGGGCTGGGGACGCTGCGGGGGACACAGGCGGCATAGAGCCGGGCAGAGGGAGCCGGGAGCTGTCAGTGCTAGAAAAAAAAGCCTATACAATGAATGGGCAGCCTGTGATTGGCTGAGCGCTCTCTCAGCCAATTGCTGACTGGCTGAGAGAGCGCTCAGCCAATCACAGGCCGCCCATTCATTGTATGGGCTTTTTTTTTTTATTCAGTGCTGACAGCTCCCGGCTCCCCCTGCCCGGCTCTATGCCGCCTGTGTCCCCCGCAGCATCCCCAGCCCCCCCTGCTCCCTCCACCGCCGCGCCGCCCCACTAGGTCCCAAGTCGGGTGGTCAGACGTGCAGCAGGTCCGACCACCCGACGCAGATCTGATGCGCACGGGACCGCGCATCGGATCTGAGGGGACATCAAAACTAGCCAATTTTGGTCCCATTTCGGCCAGATCCGACTGATCTGGCCGAAATCTGACCAAAATCGGCTAGTGTATGGGGGCCTTAAGACAAGAGACCTGAAATCTACCCCAGCGACCAGAGCAGGGAGGATGCACGTATTGTGCCGGCAACCTACCTGGGGGAAGAGTCACTGCTTGCAAAAGAGCCAGTGCTGCTGGTCTCTGATGGGGTTTCCACCAGGTCTCGAAGATCTGAACAGTCACTGCTGCTGGTGTCAGTGCTAGCAAGAGATGCTGTATCATCTGAAAATGAGAGACAGAATCCGATTATTTACTATGGGCAACATCACCTCTTTTCATTGTAGTAATTGTACCCCGTACTGTCTACAGTACAGTATGTGCTCTATGTAATAGGTTGTGAGTTCTTTGCGGAGGCGCAATCTCCTGTAGATTTAATGCAGTATAATGTATAAGGCAAAATCAGGCTGTGAGATACAGTAACAAGTTCCTGTCCCCTCATGGAACTCCCAGCCTATTACATATATACTATTTACCTGCCTGTCACAGAACTCCCAGCCTATTACATATATACTATTTACCTGCCTGTCACAGAACTCCCAGCCTATTACATATATACTATTTACCTGCCTGTCACGGAACTCCCAGCTTATTACATATATTACTAGTTACCAGCCTGTCACAGAACTCCCAGCCTATTACATATATACCAGTTACCTGCCTGTCACAGAGCTCCCAGCTTATTACATATATACCAGTTACCTGCCTGTCACATAACTCCCAGCCTATTACATATATACTATTTACCTGCCTGTCACAGAACTCCCAGCTTATAACATATATACTAGGTACCTGCCTGTCTCAGAACTCCCAGTTTATTACATATATACTAGTTACCTGCCTGTCACAGAACTCCCAGCTTATTACATATATACTATTTACCAGCCTGTCACAGAACTCCCAGCTTATAACATATATACTAGGTACCTGCCTGTCACAGAACTCCCAGCCTATTACATATATACTATTTTCCAGCCTGTCACAGAAGTCCCAGCCTATTACATATATACTATTTACCTGCCTGTCACAGAACTCCCAGCCTATTACATATATACTATTTACCAGCCTGTCACAGAACTCCCAGCTTGTTACATATATACTAGTTACCTGCCTGTCACAGAACTCCCAGCTTATTAAATATATACTAGTTACCTGTCTGTCACAGAACTCCCAGCTTATTACATATATACTATTTACCTGCCTGTCACAGAACTCCCAGCTTATTACATATATACTATTTTCCAGCCTGTCACAGAACTCCCAGCTTATTACATATATACTAGTTACCTGCCTGTCACAGAACTCCCAGCCTATTACATATATACTGTACTAGTTACCAGCCTGTCACAAAACTCCCAGCTTATTACATATATACTAGTTACCAGCCTGTCACAGAACTCCCAGCCTATTACATACAGCAGATACTAGTTACCTGCCCGTCACAGAACTCCCAGCTTATTACATATATGTATACTAGTTACCAGCCTGTCACAGAACTCCCAGCTTATTACATATATACTAGTTACCTGCCTGTCACAGAACTCCCAGCTTATTACATATATACTTGTTACCTGCCTGTCACAGAACTCCCAGCTTATTACATATATTCTAGTTACCAGCCTGTCACAGAACTCCCAGCTTATTACATATATACTGTACTAGTTACCAGCCTGTCACAATGACGGAACAACATAACAGTACTGTCTGCACCACCGGTACATGCGCGCAAACAAAGCAATACTAGAATTAGAAAAGTGATCAGAAACAAGCAGCCAATACATAACATCCGTGAGAAGCTTACCATCAACGGGGAAGTAGAAGGCCACTATTTCGTGAATGGCTGCTGCCACTGCTGCTTCCACGTATGCCTCATGCGCCATTTTAATATCACTTAGTATTTTAAATATTTTCACTATCACAAGTTTTTTGCCAAATGGGACAATATCCCAGTAAGCAATAAGAGTATTGCACAGTCACAGAGCATTAAAAAAAAACAAAAAATCAGCCAAATAGATCAACTGTCCAGGGAATTCCAAGGAACCCCACGAATGGACAATTTGACTAAAACAAGCTGAAACATTCACCAATTTTAAACATGTGTGTTGACCTTTAACATCATAGTCTTGTGGACACTACACACCCAATCCATCCCACTTGCATTAAAAATAATTAAAAAATATATATTATTTTCCCTTTTCTCTTTCTCTCCTAACTGCCCAAATTCCCTCTCAAACAGCCCATTTACTCCCAAAATTCTCACTGTATGATGTTTTGGATTATCCCTCATATGTTATGAAAGTAAAATTATAATAATTCAAGTTAGTGCCCCCATAAAAAGAGTTATCTTTTTTCTTCCCCAAATGTATGGTTATCCATAACTCAGGGGAGCACCACCAACTATTATATGCTTTGTATTTATATCTCTAATTGCATAAAAGTTGGTTCAAATCATGGTAGCGATCTAAGAGTCAGTGCAAGCCAAAACCCCCTGTTCCTGTCACAGAACTCCCAGCCTATTACATACAGTTATGCCCAAGTACATCGTGGCTGCGTTGCGCATAAAGTGCGCCATGCAAATCGCGCCTGGATCGCGCCTGCTCCTTGCGCTATAGTCCCGTTATAGATCGCGTTATAACGTAACGTAATCTTGTAAATGTAACCTGCACTTACACTCATTGACCACCAGATGTCACTTTTCCCAAACAGTACAGCGCATGCGTAAAAATCTCTTCTACAAAACAGTGGCCGCCACGACTTTTCACTACGGATTTTGTCCTTACTTTACGGACAGTTTGTACAGTATTTATTCGCAGAAGCAGCTACGTACGGTCATTTATGTAATTGGTACAGAAGCCATGCTAACCTTTGCTATTGCTGGATGACTACTTAAAACATTATTTGAGGACCTACAGTATCATACTTTACACTACGGATTTTGTCCTTACTTTACGGACAGAGTTATTTTCTTTTATTCGCAGCCGCAGTGACTACTGTATGGTCATGAACTGTATGTGATTGGTGCAGAAGCCATGCTAACCATCTGCCAAAAGTAAAATCACAGGCAATAGTGGCCTAGCGGGTAGAGGCACGGTCTCAGTATCAGTAGTTCGATCCTCAGTTGGTTACATTATATTTTTATTTTTGAAACGTTCTTTTTTTTTTTTTTAAAACCAATACAGGTACTGTACTGTAGTTACAGTAGTTGGTGCTTATCAAATTCTTTCGGACTTTTCCACAAACAAAAATTCACAATGGCAGGCATCCATGTACTGTACACGATAGTTAATACCCATACTGTACATACTGTACGGCGCTACAGAGAACGTTTTTTTTTTCGCAAAATAGATTTAGCTTTTCAGGTAAAACTCCTTGCCTTGAGGACCGTGTTTCGGGATAAAATTCGCTAACCTTTGCTAACCAGTCACTTTTCACTACGGATCTTGTCCTTAGTTTACGGACAGTTTGTACAGTATTTATTCGCAGAAGCAGCTACGTACGGTCATTTATGTAATTGGTACAGAAGCCATGCTAACCTTTGCTATTGCTGGATGACTACTTAAAACATTATTTGAGGACCTACAGTATCATACTTTACACTACGGATTTTGTCCTTACTTTACGGACAGTTATTTTCTTTTATTCGCAGCCGCAGTGACTACTGTATGGTCATGAACTGTATGTGATTGGTGCAGAAGCCATGCTAACCATCTGCCAAAAGTAAAATCACAGGCAATAGTGGCCTAGCGGGTAGAGGCACGGCTTCACTATCTCAGTATCAGTAGTTCGATCCTCAGTTGGTTACATTATATTTTTATTTTTGAAACGTTCTTTTTTTTTTTTTTTTTAAACCAATACAGGTACTGTAGTTACAGTAGTTGGTGCTTATCAAATTCTTTCGGACTTTTCCACAAACAAAAATTCACAATGGCAGGCATCCATGTACACGATAGTTAATACCCATACTGTACTGCGCTACAGAGAACGTTTTTTTTCCGCAACAATAGATTTCTCCAAACTCAGACACAGACCGACACCTCAGACAATAAGATGTTGATTGCAGTCATATGTTAATTGAAGTCTGCCTTTTTGTTTTGCTGGTAATTGTACATAATTCAAATGCACCTATCAGCTTCATGAAGGATTTCCTTTGTCTCTGCCAGCATAAATTCAGCTACAGATATTAAAATTGTCAAACAATCCAGTTTGTTTTTCTGCATCTAAACCGTGTAGAATTGCTACGGATCGTCTCTTCATCTCTTGCCTGTATACAAGCACGAGATTGTACCTGTACACCTGGACTATTCATTCTGCTGAATCCAAAGTCAAGTTGTTGCTGCGTTCCTGTTCTACCAAGCGTTACCATCATACTGCCTTCCTTCCGCAAGAAGAGTACTGTACAGTATCATCTCGCTGGAGCAGTAAGTACACTATACAGTAGTACAGTCATTTGTACATTTCACTGATTGCTGCATTACAGTATACAGTAAGCAGCACTACAAAACGGTCCCTGCGCGGAAGCGCTCGTTTCCCACCCTTCCCTGAATGAAGATGTTTCCCTTTTTTCCCTACTGTTCAAATGCACCCGGTGCAGAATACTGTATACAATCGCCTGCTGTGTATACTGTATTCAGATACTGCAGGCTGCCGCTATGGGTATTGTCCGTAAATACTAGAGTCTGTTTCGCAGACTTACTGTATACAGTAGCGAGTAGTGATATCGTGATTTTTGATGTTCAGTGCAGTGCAGTAGAGATAGCGCCATTGAGAATATTGTACAATGTGTTAAAATTGCCTGGTGTGTATGGGCCGCAAATCCCCGACTAGCGATGACAGTACTCTATTAGGGTGGGCTACTGTAGGCTGCTAAATACTAGTTCTCTCCGTAATACCATTGGTGTAATACCGTAAAACACGTATTTTTTCCTCAAACGAGGGGACCGGTGTTTTTCTCATGTTTACAGACTGTTTCGCAGGCTTAGTCAGTAGTAGGAGCACATGTGATACAGTATCGTGATTTTTTCATCTGAAAATTGCCTGGTGTGTATGGTCCAGAGTTCCCCGACTAGTGATGAGAATACTTTATTAGGCTACTGCAGGCTGCCGCTATGGGTATTGTCCGTATAATGTGTAATAAATCCTGGATTGGGGTATTGTCAGTAATATTGTTGTAATACCGTAAATAACGGATCATTTTGCATTTTTTCCCGCATACTGTACAGTACTTGTAATTGAAGTAGTCACAGCAATAGGATCACGTGGTATCGTGATTTTCCGCCATTTTAGGGATCAACATGGATGCCACATACAGTACAGTGCAGTGCAGTAGAGATAGCGCCATTTAGAATATTGTACGTGTTAAAATTGCCTGGTGTGTATAGGCCGCAGATCCCCGACTAGCGATGACAATACTCTATTAGGGTGGGCTACTACTGGCAGGCTGCTACTATGGGTATTCTCGTATAATCTGTGCAACTGTAAATACTGTTGGTGTAATACTGTAAATACTGTACAGTAACGTATTTTTTCGCAGGTGGGGGGATTTTTGCGCATATTAATAGACTATTTCGCAGACTCAGTCATACTGTATTTGTGTAAAAAAAATCCCCTAGCTGTGTACAAAATCCCCTAGCTGTGGGTGTATTGTAAGTCTGTCCGTAAAGTAAGGACAAGATCCGTAGTGAAAAGTGGCTGGTTAGTAAAGGTTAGTGAATTTTATCCCGAAACTCGGTCCTCAAGGCAAGGAGTTTTACCTGAAAAGCTAAATCTATTTTGCGAAAAAAACCGTTCTCTGTAGCGCAGTACCTGTATGTACAGTACAGTATGGGTATTAACTATCGTGTACATGGAGGCCTGCCATTGTGAATTTTTGTTTGTGGAAAAGTCCGAAAGAATTTGATACAGTAAGCACCAACTACTGTAACTACAGTACAGTACCTGTATTGGTTTAAAAAAAAAAAAAAAAAAGAACGTTTCAAAAATAAAAATATAATGTAACCAACTGAGGATCGAACTACTGATACTGAGATAGTGAAGCCGTGCCTCTACCCGCTAGGCCACTATTGCCTGTGATTTTACTGCTGGCAGATGGTTAGCATGGCTTCTGCACCAATCACATACAGTTCATGACCATACAGTACGTCACTGCGGCTGCGAATAAAAGAAAATAACTCTGTCCGTAAAGTAAGGACAAAATCCGTAGTGTAAAGTATGATACTGTAGGTCCTCAAATAATGTTTTAAGTAGTCATCCAGCAATAGCAAAGGTTAGCATGGCTTCTGTACCAATTACATACATGACCGTACGTAGCTGCTTCTGCGAATAAATACTGTAATGTACAAATACTGTACTCTGTCCGTAAAGTAAGGACAAGATCCGTAGTGAAAAGTGGCTGGTTAGTAAAGGTTAGCGAATTTTATCCCGAAACTCGGTCCTCAAGGCAAGGAGTTTTACCTGAAAAGCTAAATCTATTTTGCGAAAAAAACCGTTCTCTGTAGCGCAGTATGTACAGTACAGTATGGGTATTAACTATCGTGTACATGGAGGCCTGCCATTGTGAATTTTTGTTTGTGGAAAAGTCCGAAAGAATTTGATACAGTAAGCACCAACTACTGTAACTACAGTACAGTACCTGTATTGGTTTAAAAAAAAAAAAAAAAGAACGTTTCAAAAATAAAAATATAATGTAACCAACTGAGGATCGAACTACTGATACTGAGATAGTGAAGCCGTGCCTCTACCCGCTAGGCCACTATTGCCTGTGATTTTACTGCTGGCAGATGGTTAGCATGGCTTCTGCACCAATCAAATACAGTTCATGACCATACAGTACGTCACTGCGGCTGCGAATAAAAGAAAATAACTCTGTCCGTAAAGTAAGGACAAAATCCGTAGTGTAAAGTATGATACTGTAGGTCCTCAAATAATGTTTTAAGTAGTCATCTAGCAATAGCAAAGGTTAGCATGGCTTCTGTACCAATTACATAAATGACCGTACGTAGCTGCGTCTGCGAATAAATACAAAATACTCTGTCCGTAAAGTAAGGACAAAATCCCTAGTGAAAAGTGGCTGGTTAGCAAAAATCCGTAGCGTAAAGTCTTAACGTGGAGCATTAGTCACCCAGTGGTTAAACTATGTATTGCATGGCGTGGTACATAACGCAGGACATAACGCGATCTGCAACTCGCGAGTCAGAGCCCTCAAAAGCGCGTTGTAAACCACGATGTACCTGGCCAGAACTGTATATACTATTTACCAGCCTGTCACAGAACTCCCAGCTTATTACATATATACTAGTTACCTACCTGTCACAGAACTCCCAGCTTATTAAATATATACTAGTTACCTGCCTGTCACAGAACTCCCAGCTTATTACATATATACTATTTACCTGCCTGTCACAGAACTCCCAGCTTATTACATATATACTATTTTCCAGCCTGTCACAGAACTCCCAGCTTATTACATATATACTAGTTACCTGCCTGTCACAGAACTCCCAGCCTATTACATATATACTGTACTAGTTACCAGCCTGTCACAAAACTCCCAGCTTATTACATATATACTAGTTACCAGCCTGTCACAGAACTCCCAGCCTATTACATACAGCAGATACTAGTTACCTGCCTGTCACAGAACTCCCAGCTTATTACATATATGTATACTAGTTACCAGCCTGTCACAGAACTCCCAGCTTATTATATATATAATAGTTACCTGCCTGTCACAGAACTCCCAGCTTATTACATATATACTTGTTACCAGCCTGTCACAGAACTCCCAGCTTATTACATATATTCTAGTTACCAGCCTGTCACAGAACTCCCAGCTTATTACATATATACTGTACTAGTTACCAGCCTGTCACAATGACGGAACAACATAACAGTACTGTCTGCACCACCGGTACGTGCGCGCAAACAAAGCAATACTAGAATTAGAAAAGTGATCAGAAACAAGCAGCCCATACATAACATCCGGGAGAAGCTTACCATCAACGGGGAAGTAGAAGGCCACTACTTCGTGAATGGCTGCTGCCACTGCTGCTTCCACGTATGCCTCATGCGCCAGATTAGTGTTGGGCTTATCTGAACAGTCACTGCTGCTGGTGTCAGTGCTAGCAAGAGATGCTGTATCATCTGAAAATGAGAGACAGAATCCGATTGGTTACTATGGGCAACATCACCTCTTTTCATTGTAGTAATTGTACCCCGTACTGTCTACAGCATGGGTCCTCAAACTGCGGCCCTCCAGATGTTGTGAAACTACAAATCCCAGCATGCCTTGCCACAGTTTTAACACTCCCTTATAGCAAAACTGTGGCAAGGCATGCTGGGATTTGTAGTTTCACAACATCTGGAGGGCCGCAGTTTGAGGACCCATGGTCTACAGTATGTGCTCTAGGTAATAGGTTGTGAGATCTGTGCGGAGGCGCAATCTCCTGTAGATGTAATACAGTATAATGTATAAGGCAAAATCAGGCTGTGAGATACAGTAACAAGTTCCTGTCCCCTTACGGAACTCTTAGCCTATTACATATATACTATTTACCTGCCTGTCACAGAACTCCCAGCCTATTACATATATATTATTTACCAGCCTGTGACAGAACTTCCATCCTATTACATATATACTATTTACCTGCCTGTCACAGAACTCCCAGCTTATTACATATATACTAGTTACCTGCCTGTCACAGAACTCCCAGCTTATTACATATATACTAGTTACCTGCCTGTCACAGAACTCCCAGCTTATTACATATATACTAGTTACCTGCCTGTCACAGAACTCCCAGCTTATTACATATATACTAGTTACCAGCCTGTCACAGAACTCCCAGCTTATTACATATATACTAGTTACCAGCCTGTCACAGAAATCGCAGCCTATTACATACAGTATATGTGTACTAGTTACCAGCCTGTCACAGAACTCCCAGCTTATTACATATATACTAGTTACCTGCCTGTCACAGAACTCCCAGCTTATTACATATATACTATTTACCAGCCTGTCACAGAACTCCCAGCTTATTACATATATACTAGTTACCAGCCTGTCACAGAGCTCCCAGCCTATTACATATATACCAGTTACCAGCCTGTCACAGAACTCCCAGCTTATTACATATATACTAGTTACCTGCCTGTCACAGAACTCCCAGCTTATTACATATATACTATTTACCAGCCTGTCACAGAACTCCCAGCTTATTACATATATACTAGTTACCAGCCTGTCTCAGAGCTCCCAGCCTATTACATACCCTCCAACATATTGAACTTAAAAATCGGTACGGGGGTGTGGCCATAGATAGAGGGGCGTGGCCAGGTGTAAAGGGGGAGTGGCCACGACCCTTTTACTTTGCACTTCATATTCAAAAAAATTGTAGCATCCCATTTAAAAAAGAGACAGCTGTGCTGGCTGTCCCTACCTCAGTCCCCATCGGTTGTGCGGGGTCTGGCTTGACGATGACTTGAAACTTTGACCGCTGTTAGTCGCCACAGCCGGGTTCTCCGTGCTGGGGCACTTTAGGCCGCCCACTAGTGACGTCACGCCGCCCATTCTTTTATCACGGCGGCGGCTTGCGCTGTAGTGGCTGGGTGCGGTGCGGTGAGGGGCGGCGGGGGGAGAGAGATCTACAGTCACTCTCGCACGGCTGAAGGGCCGCACGCAGCATGCCGGGACTTGTAGTCTCCCCACAGCCGTGCCGTGACATCCTCCAACCACAGGCTATCCCCTAGCAGGGAGAGGCAGGCCCGCTGCGTCCCCCCCGCCGTGCACCCTGGGAGATATAGTCCTGGCAGGCAGCTCCCCCACGCTCTTTCGAGATCAGTCATCCGTTTTAAACTACAACTCCCAGAGTCCCTCATTCACCCTGAGGTTCTGTGAAAAAAGCGGTACATTCGGTACAGCATATTTTAGCCGGTACAGACCGTTAAAAAACGGTACTGTACCGGGAAAAACGGTACAGTTGGAGGGTATGCTATTACATATATACCAGTTACCAGCCTGTCACAGAACTCCCAGCTTATTACATATATACTAGTTACCAGCCTGTCACAGACCTCCCAGCCTATTACATATATACCAGTTACCAGCTTGTCACAGAACTCCCAGCTTATTACATATATACTGTACTAGTTACCAGCCTGTCACAATGACGGAACAACATAACAGTACTGTCTACACCACCGGTACGTGCGCGCAAACAAAGCAACACTAGAATTAGAAAAGTGATCAGAAACAAGCAGCCCATACATAACATCCGGGAGAAGCTTACCATCAATGGGGAAGTAGGAGGCCACTACTTCGTGAATGGCTGCTGCCACTGCTGCTTCCACGTATGCCTCATGCGCCAGATTAGTGTCGGGCTTATCTGAACAGTCACTGCTGCTGGTGTCAGTGCTAGCAAGAGATGCTGTATCATCTGAAAATGAGAGACAGAATCCGATTGGTTACTATGGGCAACATCACCTCTTTTCATTGTAGTAATTGTACCCCGTACTGTCTACAGTATGTGCTCTATGTAATAGGTTGTGAGATCTGTGCGGAGGCGCAAATTCCTGTAGATTTAATGCAGTATAATGTATAAGGCAAAATCAGGCTGTGAGATACAGTAACAAGTTCCTGTCCCCTCACGGAACTCCCAGCCTATTACATATATACTATTTACCTGCCTGTCACAGAACTCCCAGCTTATTACATATATACTAGGTACCTGCGTGTCACAGAACTCCCAGCTTATTACATATATACTATTTACCAGCCTGTCACAGAACTCCCAGCTTATTACATATATACTAGTTACCTGCCTGTCACAGAACTCCCAGCTTATTACATATATACTAGTTACCTGCCTGTCACAGAACTCCCAGCTTATTACATATATACTAGTTTCCAGCCTGTCACAGATCTCCCAGCCTATTATATATATACTAGTTACCTGCCTGTCACAGAACTCCCAGCTTATTACATATATACTAGTTACCTGCCTGTCACAGAACTCCCAGCTTATTACATATATACTAGTTACCTGCCTGTCACAGAACTCCCAGCTTATTACATATATACTTGTTTCCAGCCTGTCACAGATCTCCCAGCCTATTATATATATACTAGTTACCTGCCTGTCACAGAACTCCCAGCTTAGTACATATATACTAGTTACCTGCCTGTCACAGAACTCCCAGCTTATTACATATATACTAGTTACCAGCCTGTCACAGAACTCCCAGCATATTACATATATACCAGTTACCTGCCTGTCACAGAGCTCCCAGCTTATTACATATATACTAGTTACCTGCCTGTCACAGAACTCCCAGCCTATTACATATATACTAGTTACCTGCCTGTCACAGAACTCCCAGCCTATTACATATATACCAGTTACCAGCCTGTCACAGAACTCCCAGCTTATTACATATATACTAGTTACCTGCCTGTCACAGAACTCCCAGCCAATTACATATATACTAGTTACCTGCCTGTCACAGAGCTCCCAGCCTATTACATATATACTAGTTACCAGCCTGTCACAGAACTCCCAGCTTATTTCATAAATACTAGTTATCTGCCTGTCACAGAACTCCCAGCTTATTATATATATACTATTTACCTGCATGTCACAGAGCTCCCAGCCTATTACATATATACTAGTTACCAGCCTGTCACAGAACTCCCAGCTTATTACATATATACTAGTTATCTGCCTGTCACAGAACTCCCAGCTTATTACATATATACTGTACTAGTTACCAGCCTGTCACAGAATTCCCAGCTTATTACATATATACTGTACTAGTTACCAGCCTGTCACAGAACTCCCAGCTTATTACATATATACTGTACTAGTTACCAGCCTGTCACAATGACGGAACAACAGAACAGTACTGTCTGCACCACCGTTACGTGCGCGCAAACAAAGCAACACTAGAATTAGAAAAGTGATCAGAAACAAGCAGCCCATACATAACATCTGGGAGAAGCTTACCATCAACGGGGAAGTAGAAGGCCTCCACTTCGTGAATGGCTGGTGCCACCGCTGCTTCCACATATGCCTCACGCGCCAGATTAGTGTCGGGCTTAGCTGATAGGGCGCCAGACACATTGGCGCTGGGCACAACAGGCTGCACACTGGTGGGGGGCTGCACACTGCTGGGGGGCTGCACACTGGTGGGGTGCTTGGCCGCTCCTTTCTGCTGCTTAGCAGACTTGCTAGGCTGTAAGGAGCAGAGGAATGTATAAGCTGTGACTACATAACTCTCCGCACTGCAAGCACTTTCTACCATGGAAGCAATAGAACAGATCAGGGCAGTGGAATCAGCTGTAACTCATTGTGGCTTATAATTTATTGTTATAACTATTAGTACCGGCATCAGCAGTTATAATAAGATTATAGCAATGTATAATGACTGAGAGAAGGTCCGCTCAGCTTTCTTACTGTATATTCAATAAGTTTCATATACTGGGCGGTATGTGAATACCTGCGAGGTGCAGCGAATCCTTTTTAGGATTCGCTGCACATTCGCCACGTTCCGGAGCCAGCGGGCTCCGGTATTCAACGTGTCAGGGGCTCGCTGCCCCTAACAGGCGAATATGAGCTCCTGCGGCGAATGCGCATGGAGCCTGAGGAGGGTGCCAGGCAGAGAGATGGAAGTCTCTCTGCCTGCCCCTGAACGTTTGTGGGGGGCAGGTGGGCTCCCCGGGTGCCAGGCAGCACAGGCTGCCCCCCCCGGGGGTGCCAGCAGGGGAGCGTATATTCACTACACACGATCGTAACGATCGGGTGCAGTGAATATATGAATATGTAATGAGCGGCTCGGCTCCGGCGCCCCCTGCTGGCTGCCATGTGGTCATTGAATAGGGTGATTCACCGTTTTTGTCAAAAATTCGCCAAACAGCACAAATTCGCCATAAAAACATGGCGAATCAGGTTCATTGAATACCGCCCACTGTCTATAATATGTAACCATTGTTAGGGTGACACTAGCTGGAGAGACCAATTGACCATGTCGTCCCTGGGCAACAGGTGGTATGCACTAGCACACAAAGGGGGGGTACCCAGTAACTAGAAACACCCCCCCCCCATTTTATTTTAAATATCTGTGCTTGATCCGACAATCAAAACCCCACCCTTCACAGCATAATTTCATGAGTAGTGGTGGGTCTGTGGCGAGGGGCTAATATGAATTCATAAGTATCCCATCATATTTGCTCCACCCCTTCACACAGACCTGCGGTTTGTGGCATCATGTTGTGAAAGGGCGGGGCCTAATAATGCAGACTGCCTGGGCCTGACCTCATTATCACCTGCGCTTCAGTAACAGTGGGTGTGTTAGTGACACTATACAGATTAGATACTGTACCCTCCAACTTGGCCCTACTCCAGAAGAAACAAAATGCTCAGTTTTTGGACTTCTCTCTTATTTAGGGCTGACCATCGGTGTGGTTGCGGTATCGATGGTGATATTGCATGTAGTCATCGATGGTAGAAATCTACAGTATGTTATTTCGGTTTCACCAACCGATGGTCATCCCTTTTATGTGACAGACTGGCTCATGGACCAATCAGTTCCAGGGGCAGGGCATCACAGGTGTTATGTTGCACCATCGATGAAGGCAAACCATCTGATTCTCCCCCATTGATGGCAAAAATGTTTTATTCTACATCAGCCATAAACCATCAATCACTATGAATCATCGATTATTGGCCATCCCTACTGTTATTTTAAGATTGCTATCACCTTTCTTAACAAGTATCTGGTTCAACCCAGGTGACAGCAATCATAATATCAAAGGGAAGCCCAGGAACAGAGCATTGTGTCCCTCCTCGAATGGGTCGTGTTGGGAGAAACCCCCCTCTTACATCCTGCGTTTCCCCTGGTATGAGGGTCACCAGCAGGGGTGCCAGATCATCACTTTAATAAGCGCACATATGAATTACACAGGTCCCAGGGGTCAGAGTTCATACAAACTGTCATTACCTCCCAGATTTTTTTAACACAGTTTCTAGGGCTAAATTTGACTGCTCACGGACATAATGAGAGTTGGTATTATCTCTGACCCTTGGGACCTGTGTAATTCATATGTGCGCTTATTACAGGGATGATCTGACAACACTGGTCACCAGGGCGCATGGGCAGTTAGTGGCAGTTAGAGGCAGGCAGGAGGAGAATGGGCAGGAGGAAGCTACTGGCAGGAGAAGGAGCAACACTACACAGCCAAAAATGGGTAAGGGGGTCTCCAGGGGGTACCTACATGTGTGTCACCAGCAGAAGTGCTTGCAGAACTACAAAGCCCAGCAAGGTGGGATGATGGAAACTTCAGTGCTGATAATGGGCCTGATTGCTACATACAGGGAGCGTCACCCGCCCATGTACCCTCTAATGCTACATACAGGGATCATCACCCACCCATGTACCCCTAATGCTACATAACAATGATCCATCTAGTGGTCGCTGCCATGAAAATCTCTTTTTGTTACATGGATGTTCAATATAAGTAAAAAATAAATAAATGAATAAAGTGTGGAAATTTGTGTACATTGAGAATAACAATACAATATACCTATCCCCCCATATTTAGGCTACAGAACTGGACAAATCACCGCCCAATCTGCCCAGAAACACCCAATATCAGTTGAGCTCCCCCCAATTGCGGCCTGTGATAATCCTCTATATGTAATGTACAACCCATAAATATAACAGCACACTTACCTTCCTGCTGGGTGCAGGGATGCACATTTTGCTGCATAGACAGCCCATGATGCCACTGGTAACCTCTTTTAGACTTATCCAAAAAATTAGAGATGAAGCAAGTGAGCAGAAATATGCTTCTTCACCTAAAGCCGGTAGAAAGTCCCTGTGGCACAGAGCCTTTGTGATGTCATAATGATGTCATGGGACAAGATGGCCGCCATGCATAAATTTTTTTTTTTTAAGCAAAAGAGCCTTAAATTGTTTTCAGGGATAATTGGGGGCAGAAAAGCGCACATCCCAACTGTCCTGATTCATAGGCCTCAAAGAGGAACAGGGAAAAGTACAAATAATCACCTTTGCCTGCAGTTTTATCTCCAAACCTATGGATTTACTATTCAGCGTTTTGGAGAGTAAATAACGGGTGGATGAAGGGGATATGTAACAATTTTAAGAAAAAATTGTTTTTATAGTGGAGGAAAGTTTTATATTTTATTGAAATATAAACCATGTTATTGTATAATTGGTACTTGTGTATTATCAGGGCACCCGATGTAATGTAAATCGTATTCGATATCGCATCCGATTTATCGGCCGATTTTTTGGCCGATTCGATCTGCGATGCGATTTAGCGGCCGATTTGTGTCCGATTTTTTCCCGATTTTCAGCCATTTCCTGCCGATTTGCATGCTATTCCATCCTTGCACACCCCCAGCTACTATGCGATGGTTTGCGATGCGATGCGATTTTCGGGAAAATTCCCATGATTGTACAATTAAATATCGCATAGCATTGCATGCCAGCAAGTGGCATGCGATGCGATTCGCAATGTTAAATGCACCCCCATTGTCAACGACACCCCCGCTCGCCACACTATCTAAAATCAACTCCACACCGACGTGGATAGTGAGGGGATGAAATGGTCGGAGGACGCGTACCGCCGCCCCTCGCGGGCTGGCTGCGCTCGCCACCCTTCGGGTTGGCGTTGATAGTGGGGGTGGCGTTGACAATGGGGGTGCATTTAACATTGTAAGCACCCTGATGGGTGCTTGTACAATTAAAAATTTAATCGCATCACATGCATCGCATGGCATGCATCGCACGGCATGCATCGCATGCCGCTATATTGCATGCGATGTGATGCACTACGATGGAAATCGGGGGTGTGCAAGGTGTGCAATGATGGAACAGCATGCGGTACTTGTGTATTTTGGCAGCGCCCCCCGATTTCCATCACGCAATGTTTTTATCGCATCTGGCATGCGATGCGACGTGATTTTTGCCCCCTATTCGATGAAACATTGGATAAGCACCTTAAAGGATGCTTTTAAGCACCCAAATGGGTGCTTACAATGTTAAATGCACCCCCACGCCACCCCCACTATAAACGTGAATCCGAAGCGTGGCGAGCACAGCGAGCCCGCGAGGGGCGGCGGTACGTGTCTTCCGACCTTTTCATACCCCCACTATCCACGTCGGCGTGGAGTTGAGAATAGAAAGTGTGGCGAGCACAGCGAGCCGCCGAGCCCGAAGCTGGCGAGCGCAGCGTGCCCCGCGAGGGGACGCGGATACCTCTGAAGCCCACGAAGGTATCCGCGTCCCCTCGCCACGCTTCGGCCTCGGTGGCTCGCTGCGCTCGCCACACTTTCTATTCTCAACTCCACGCCGACGTGGATAGTGGGGGTATGAAAAGGTTGTAGGACGCGTACCGCAACCCCTCGCGGGCTCGCTGTGCTTGCCACGCTTCGGGTTCACGTTTATAGTGCGGGGGTGGTGTGGGGGTGCATTTAACATTGTATAAGCACCCATTAGGGTGCTTATACAATGTTTAATCGCATCGCATCGCATTGTATGGCATTGTATGCCATATACAATGTCATACAATTTAAAAATTGTATGACATTGTACAATATCGCGCGATATCGCATCGCATGCCTTATGGTATGCAATGCGATGAGCGCCGCCAAAATACACAAGTACCCAGCATGCAAATCGGCCGGAAAACGCAAAAAAATAGGCCGCAAAATCGCATCTGATTTTTGCATGCGAAAAAAGGTTATGTCCAATTCTTACTTCAGTGCTATGGGTATTACTGTATATATCTCAGTATCTTCCAACCATAACATAACACCATCATATACTCGCCTCTATGTACTGATAAAACATTGGGATATGTGCAGCAGTTTTACAATTGGCAAAATCAGCACAAAAGTAGGGATAATACAGTTACTAGGAGGGCGACAGAGAAATGGGGGCGTAGCCCGAGGCTTAGAGCCTTTGACTGCCTCCATGAGCCATGACCCTGCCCCTATGAGCTGTGACCACACCCCCTTTTTGTGCGCACTTATATGCTGCAATGGAGGCAACAAACATTATTGTTATACCCTGGGGGCATATTATTTAATGAATATATTGGGGGGAGGGGGGCACATAAATGTATAATCAAAGCAATACTTTATTAGATTAATGGGGCAGTATTACTTGGTCACTAATGTGGGATAATATTGTTATGATAGAGCAATCATTATTTTGAGGATATCTAATTGGTAAAATAATAATTGTTGCTCCCATTATAAAGACTTTTATTGCCCCAGATGCTAAAAAGATATCAATGTCCCTTAATCATTATTTAATAAATCTAGGTCCTGCCCTTCGTAACTGTGGAGTATACAGCATTACAGAGGTGGTACAAAGGACAGCGCAGAACAAAGCAGCATGCCCCTATATACACAGTCACTATATACAGAGCACAGCCAATATCACAGTACAGCACAACACACAGCAGCATGCCCCTATATACAGAGCACAGCCAATACCACAGTACAGCACAGTACACAGCAGCGTCTCCCTATATACACAGTCACTATTTACAGAGCACAGCCAATGCCACAGTACAGCGCAGCACACAGCAGCGTGCCCCTATATACACTCTCACTGTATACAGAGCACAGCCAATACCACACAGTACAGCACAGCACAGCAGCGTGCCCCTCTATACACAGTCACTATATACAGAGAACAGCCAATACCGCAGTACAGCGCAGCACACAGCAGCATGCCCCTATATACACAGTCACTATATACAGAGCACAGCCAATACCGCAGAGTACAGCACAGCACACAGCAGTGTGCCCCTATATACACAGTCACTATATACAGAGCAAAGCTAATACCGCAGAGTACAGCACAGCACACAGCAGTGTGCCCCTATATACATAGTCACTATATCAGGGTTGCCGACTTTGAAAAAATCCTCTCCGGGAGAAGCCCGGAGAGGAATATTGCATTACACGTTTTGGGGGCGGGGCTTAACTGTGACGTCATTAAGCCCCGCCCCCATTACAACAAATAGCCGAATATCAGTTATCCATGGAGGGGGCGGGGCTAAAACGTCACGATTGTGCCGTTTTAGCTCCGCCCCCTCCCCTGAGACCCGCGGATTGCGGCATATAAATGCCGCGATCGGGGGGCTCAGTGGGGGTCCCCCTGATTCCGGGAGGGTTGCCCACCCTTCCGGGGGCCTGGAGGAAGGACCCGATTTTCGGGAGACTCCCGCAAATTCCGGGAGGGTCGGCAACCCTGCACTATATACAGAGCACAGCCAATACCGCAGAGTACAGCGCAGCACACAGCAGCATGCCCCTCTATACACAGTCACTATATACAGAGCACAGCCAATACCGCAGAGTACAGCACAGCACACAGCAGCGTGCCCCTATATACACAGTCACTATATACAGAGCACAGCCAATACCGCAGAGTACAGCACAGCACACAGCAGTGTGCCCCTATATACACAGTCACTATATATAGAGCAAAGCTAATACCGCAGAGTACAGCACAGCACACAGCAGTGTGCCCCTATATACATAGTCACTATATACAGAGCACAGCCAATACCGCAGAGTACAGCAGAGCACACAGCAGTGTGCCCCTATATACACAGTCACTATATACAGAGCACAGCTAATACCGCAGAGTACAGTGCAGCACACAGTAATGTGCCCCTATATACACAGTCACGATATACAGAGCACAGCCAATACCACAGTACACAGCAGTGTGCCCATATACAGTATATAAACAGCCCTGACTTGGCAGGCTTTCTTTGCAGGGACTGGCTCTACACAGAGACAGGGCCAGTGATGTCACAACTTAAGGTGTCCGTACACTTATACGAATCAAGCCCAGACCCAGAGATTACTGTGACTTCCAAAAGGATTTGTCGGATCCTGTTGCAATTAATGGCAGCGCATATGATGTATCATGTGCAGAAGGAGCACATACAATGTGATGTATGCAATCCTGCCGCCTGGGAGTCCGCCATCTCCCCGGCGGGCAGTTAGTGGGGTATTGCATGCGAGGGTGGCATGTGATACCTCACACAAATGTTTGAAGGCCTTAAGTATGAAATGTTTTGTCTTGTATCAGATCCCATTAACCATTTGCCTGGCATGTTCCCATTGTTTGTGCCAGTACATTATCTGATCTGGTTGCAAATGATGCAACCAGCCAGATACACACAAGGGAATCTTGGGTCAGCACAGCAGGAGCCCCCACTTCATCAGCCGCTGGGGATATGTAAATGATCCCCTTCTTAGCCCTATAGTCTTCAACCTGTGGCCCTCCAGATGTTGTGGAACTACATGTCCCAGCATGCCCTGAGGTTTTTTGGCATGCTCTTATAGGAAAAAAATGTGGCAATGCATGTTGGAACATGTAGTTTCACAACATCTGGAGGGCTACAGGTTGAAGACCCATGCTATAGTATGTTCCTGGTGGATGATCACATGGGAAAAGAAAGTTCATGATGGGCGTAAAGCTTCCACTGCTGCTATGATTGAAGAAAACGTGTTTTTTTGTTGTTGTTTTTTTTTATGTTGCTTTAAGTAAAAAAAAATGTTTGTAAATTTAATTTTCAAATAAAAACATTTTGGATAAATTTAAATCCCTTGTTCTTCCTTCCCGACAGTTTCTGTGCAGTTTTTAAAAAAGTAATTTGCCAGGTGAATGGTAAGACATTTTCCTAAAGCTGTACTGAAGCGCCTGTAGAGGAGGGGAGAGAGGTAATACAGTATTTCATATCCTAACAGAATGTCAGGTTAGTACTGGTTACTATATGTTGCCATCCTGGTTTCATATTTAAAAATATCTATTTTGTCACTGCCAGAATGCCAACAACAATCAAGTTACTGCCGCCAAAATCCCAATTGCTGGTATGTCCACGGAAGCGGGAGGTAAGGTTTAGGCAGTTGGAGGGTGGTGGGGGGAGCTTAAGGTTAGGCTTTGGGGGCGGGTTAGGGGGAGGAGGCTAAGGGTTAGGGGGAAATCGGATTAAATGGCGGGGTGCAGGGGTTAGGGTTAGGCTCTAGCTGGGAGGTTTAGGCCCTCGTACAAGTTCAACCTGATTGTCCCGGCAGCTCCCCGGGAGGGCTCACATAAGATTTGGCACTTGATGTGCCAAGTTTTTGTATGTGATAAATCGCAGGATGAATGAACCAGGAGCCGAGCTGCTTTAAAAAAAACCAACAACATACAAATGAAAGGGAAACCAATCACTGGCGGCCCGCCACCTCTGTTCATCTACTGGTCGCTCTGTGTTCCCCCACCAAACTCCAGGCTGCACATAAGATTTAAAACTTAAATACATTTTTATTTAACTATTGGTTCTGCTGTGGAACGAAGAGTCCCAGCAAGCCCATTAATGGGCCACATGCTGGGACTTGTGGTTCTCCAAGTCCTAGTATGCAGACCAAGCTTGCTGGGACTCATAGTTCCACAGCAGAACCCAGGTACCCACAGCCCAGGAGTACAGGAATAGGAGGTTTCAGTCTGGGCTGGTAATTCTGGAGCGGGGGGGGGGGGGGGGGGGGGGGCTTCAATGGGGGGGTCCCCACTTCCCCAGCCCAGACTGACTGCTCAGGGGTTAATGCTTTGGCCGGGGGGGATTCCCCCCCCCCCCCAAGCTGTGGCATTACCCTAAAGGCTGGTTGGGCCTGGTGCTGGTTCTTGAAGTATGGGGGACCCCTATTCATTTTGTCCCCTGTATTTTGGGAACTAGGACCGGCCCTTGGGCCTGGTGTTGGTTTTAAAAAAACATGGGGAACCCTATTTAAATTGTTCCCTGATTTTTTAAAACCAGGACTGGCTCTTTGCGCCTGGGGCTGGTTATAACTGTGGGGGGAGGGACATGCAGGCTGCCCATACAAATTTGTATTTAAAATACGCCATACGAATCCATACGCCATTGGAAAATTTTCTTCCGGAATACGAATTTGTAAATAAAATACGACGGTGATGCCAGTCATATTCTATCCTATTAAGAATACAATATTTGTATACTTAGTAAATTTCCCCCACTATAGGTTACAGAATGATAGGAAGTAATTGTCATGGGTGGCAGAAAAATAACAGGACCGTGTAACATGCTAATCTATAATAAAGTTAGTCAATAGAAAGAAAATAGCATGTGAAAACAATTATAACCAAAACAGAATATCTGGTTCATGTGGCCCAATGCTTCTAATGCAGGGTTGCCTACTTTTTGAATCTCCTTTCCAGGCTTCTCCCGGAGAGACGGCTGTCAGCAGCACTTTGGGGGGCGGGGCCTGATGTAGACTTCATGAAGACTTGCTCCCAGTATGGCAAATCCCGCAATCCGTGGCTCTTCAAGGAGGGGGTGGGGCTAAATTACACGACTTGCATCTTTAGGCCCACCCCCAAAAAGCAGCGAATGGCAGGAAATTAACACTGCTGCGGAGGAGATGTGTGTGTGTGTGTGTGTGTGTGTGTGTGTGGGGGGGGGGTTGCCGGTATTCAGGAGGGTTGACCATCTTTTTCGGGTGGCCGGGAGGGAGACTCAATTTTCGGGAGCCTACCGGCCATTCCGGAAGGATAGGTAACCCTCTTCTAATGGGCATTGTCAAAGTATGTTAACAAATAAAGGGCCTGGTTCATTCGCTAAGCAGTGGTCTGTAGAGAAAAGACCAGTTCTCAAGATCAACCAACAGTCCTTGTTTTTCCAGACCAACTAGCTGGTGCACATGTGTAGTCATTACTAACTGTAACATATGCTACATTAATTCCTAACAAAACATTCTACAGATGCCCAGAAAAACATGGACTGTTGGTAGATCTAGAGGACCGGTTTGGTCATCCCTGCTCTAGTGGTTAAAAAGTAGCAGAATTACAACTATGGGGACAAGTAGCATTAGTATTTTTACATATGACACATCCAGCACATGTTAAGGGCGGCAGCCAGCAGGGATGTTTTTACAGGGGGGACAAGCTGTGCAGCTGCACGGAGCGCCGCACAGCTCATCCCACAGCAGCAACATCCCACTGGTCTACAGCATCTCAGCGTCAGCAGGCTGCGGTGCTGCTTGCTCCCGGACCAAGAGCTGCGCCGGATCAGGGGCTGCTGTGGACAGGAGAGGAACTGGCGGCAGCCTGACTGACATGTCCAGGGAGCGGAAGCTGGACAAGTGAGAGCTCGCTGGCGGCATCATGCGCGGCACAACGGTTGCTGTAGCTTATGAGCCGCAACCCTCCTCCTGCATGCACACACACTCCCGCTGTCAACCGCTTCCCGAGTGTCCACCTGTGTGTGCACTATGGGCTGCAGCTCCCTCCCTCAGCAAGTTAGGGTGCTCGACTCGGCTCCTACTGAGAAGAGGCGCCGAACATGAAACATCTCTGCCGCCTCTTCTCAGTATGATTTCTATTGGCCGCCTAGCGGCCAATCAGGAGCCAAGAAAGTCGGCTCCTGATTGGCCAGAAATCATTCTGAGTAGAGGCGCAGAGGAGGAAACATCTCTGCGCCTCTCAGTCCGCAGCGGGGAGATGCCGGAGTCGCCGGCAGCTTGAAGAAGATGGAAGAAGCCCTGGACTACGGCGGATCAAGACCAGAGCTTCCATGGAGGAAGCTTGAAGAAGATGCAAGAAAACCTGGACTACATCGGATCAAGCCTGAAGAACTTCCATGGAGGACCTGGGTGAGTTGGATTTCCTTCCACAGGTCCACCATGGATTTCTTCGGACCCCGGACCGGACGCCGACATGGAAATCGACATGCTGAAGAATGACGACATGGATCCGGAACCAGGACAAGGCACTGGATCAAGACTCTGGGACCTACCTACGCGATCAAGATAGGTAAGTATCAGTATGTGTGTAATGTATGTATTAAACTTTAATTTTTCATGTGTCAGTGTGTATTTATTGAACAATTTTTTTTACTGTGGAACTAAAAGACCCAGCGGGCCCTTTAATGCCCCGCAGGCTGGGACTTGTGGTTCTCCAAGTCCCAGCTTGCGGGGGAGGCTTGCTGGGACTCATAGTTCCACAGTTTAAAACAATAGTTTATTCATCTATTTTTTTACACCACTATCAGCTCGATGCCCACTGCCCAGTGGCATCGAGGACAGCACCAGGCTTCAGCCTGGTCAGGTAAGTCCTGGAGGGGGAAGGCGGACCCCTTTATTGGGGGGGTCCCCACTCCCCCAGGGCCCCTGGCCAGGCTGACTGGTCGGTAGGGATGAATACGTATATGTACAGATGGGATTCAAATACTAGGCGCTCTTCCTATGGGCATAGATCAAATCTGCTGTGCAAATGTAAGGGTGCCAAGCATGAAAAAGGGATGAATGCTTTGGCCGGGGGGACTTGTATAAAAAGTCTCCCCCCGGCTGTAGCATTACCCTGCTGGCTGGTTTGGCCTGGGGCTGGTTCTTAAAATATGGGGGACCCCTAGTCATTTTGTCCCCCGTATTTTGGGAACCAGCCCCGGACCTGGAGCCTGGCGCTGGTTGTTAAAAATCGGGGAACCCCTATTTGTCAGGTTCCCTGATTTTTAATTACCAGCCCCGACTCTTTCAGCCTGGTGCTGGTTACAGCTGTGGGGGGAACCCCATGCTGTTTTTTTCTTTATTTATTTACTTTTCCATTTTTTTTACACTGCAGCCTGCACGGATCTGACTGATCCGTGCAGGCTAAAGCCAAATATGACAGGACAATCAAGGTGTATTTTCCTGTCGTATTTTCATGGCTGTTTTACACTAATGAGCAGCCGTATTTTCAATACGGCTGCTTAGTAAATAAGGAACCACCATTCTTTTGAATGGTGATTCCTGTCGTATCCTATCGATGGTGTAGACATTCGTATTTGTAAGTACAAATACGAATGTGCCATCTTTAGGAATACGAATTGCTGTATTTTTGGGATAGTAAATCCCGAAAATACAAATGTGTGAAAAATAGGTGTATTTCTGCCTACGAATACACCTATTTTTTACGAATTCATATTAGTAAATTTCCCCCATTAAGTCTGTTTAAAATCTGTCAAAATTTTAAATAAAATCCTTTTAATACACCAATATTTTGTATTTTAATTATTAATTATTATATGTGTGGTAATTAAGCGCAGGGTGTACACCCCCACCTCCATTTTATTAACATTAACTGCACAATTTATTGCATAAATGCAGTAGTAAAATAGGCTGTGGTGCAGATGTATCACACCTTAACCAGAGATAAAGTGGAGGTTATTAAAGAGAGATAAAGTACCATCCAATTAGCTCCTAACTATCATGTTACAGTCTGTTTTTGAGAAATTACAGTTAGTAGCTGATTGGCTGGTCCTTTAGCTTTCTCTCTCTATCACCCCCACTTTATATCTTGTTAAGGCTTAATACATTTGGCCCTGTGTACTTTCTGTGCCAAACCTCACATTAAAAATCAGTAGCGGCTACTGCAGACAATGCCCTCCTGTCCCATTGCCTGCTCTTATGCAGTGGTTCTCAAGCTCGGTCCCCAACAGTGCACGTTTTCCAGGTCTCGACACACAATCACAGGTGAAATAATTAGCTCCACCTGTGATCTTTTAAAATGTGTCAGTGAATAATGAGTGCACCTGTCGGGTGACCTGGAAAGCGTGTACTGGTGGGGGGGTCCTGAGGACCGAGGTTGAGAATCACTACTCTAATGTATTTATTATGAGTAATGTATCTTTCCAGGACAATTCATAGATCTTCTGACAGTTTTTGTATTTCATCCAGGAAGAAGTCCAGATCTTCTTTGGTCACTTCAGGATTCACCACAATCTGTCTGAAAAAATTGACCCTGTTCCCATGAGGCTGATATCCGACCATCATTGATCCTTTCTTCATCATTCTCTCCTTTACGATCGGTGCTACCTGGAGGGAAATTATTTTAATTTTAGAAAGTGCAATCTTTAATGCAACATAGTGAACATCAAAGGGGAAATTTAGTAAAATGTGATTTTGATTCATTGGTCTTTTTTTTTAATGATTTTGGGGCAATAACATTGTTATCGATGTAAATCGAAAATTTACTAAGAATCGTCTTTGCAAAATCACTCGAAATAACTCCATTATTACACCTCAATGCACAAAATCAATGCAATGTTATTTTAGCACCATGTCGCGTATGCAGATATGCAGTTTTTATTAGCGATAATGTGTGATTTTTTAGATATGGGCGTGTGCTCTGTTTTGTAAAAAATGTAAGAAAAAAACGGCTTGGGGTCCCCCCTTCTGAGCATAACCAGCCCTGGGCTCATTGAGCCGGTCATGGTTCCCCAAATGTGGTGGATAAAAATTGTGGGGTACCCCCATATTTAAGAAACCAGCACCAGGCTCTTGGACTGATCCTGGTTCCAAAAATTGTGGGGTCCCACTTAACAACCAGCAGTGTCATGCCACAGCCAGGGGGACACTTTTTCCACAAGGTCCCCTGGCCGAAACATGACGACCATGGTTGGTCAGCTCTGGACAATGGAAACTCAAACAATATATCTAGTGATTGTCCAAAGTTGAGGCAATCAGTTAAATAGAGTGTCCCAAGATAGAAGTGAGATCACTCGGTTACCCTCTTTCACCACATATGCCCCTCTGGAACCATACATTTTAAAATTCAATGGTAGGTTCCCCCCCATATTAACCATTTTACCTTGTACTACAGATATAACTTTTTTTTAAATTCATAATTGAAAAGATTGAGGATGAAGTATGAAAATACCTTTCCGATTCTGTCCCAGTAATGTGGAGAATTCTTTTGTCTTCGAAGGCTTGGTGGCACATACCAAAAACATAAGTTCACAAACCGTGGCTGTAAAATAAACATTAGTATATATGTATATTAGCAAAATAAAGGAGATATCTCACTGGTGTGAAGATCTCCCTCCCACACACAGGTGCCAATTTATGATTTTGCTGGTGGGTGCTCAAGCCAAAAATATAGGGGAATGGCTTCACGGGGAAGAGGCGTGGCCACAAAATAATACCAATTTATATTACGCAGTACAGTTGTCTCCAATATTCAAATGATGGTAGCAGTGCCAAATACATAAATGCCCCCACAGTGCCAAATACATAAATGCCCCCACAGTGCCAAGTACATAAATACCCCCACAGTGCCAAATACATAAATGCCCCCACAGTGCCAAGTACATAAATACCCCCACAGTGCCAAATACATAAATGCCCCTACAGTGCCAAATACATAAATGCCCCCACAGTGCCAAATACATAAATACCCCCACAGTGCCAAATACATAAATGCCCCCACAGTGCCAAATACATAAATGCCCCCACAGTGCCAAGTACATAAATACCCCCACAGTGCCAAATACATAAATGCCCCCACAGTGCCAAATACATAAATGCCCCCACAGTGCCAAATACATAAATGCCCTCACAGTGCCAAATACATAAATGCCCTCACAGTTCAGGTACATTAATGCCCCCACAGTACCTGTGCCGGCAATGAGGGAGGGGGAGTGTGGTGGGACATGGGCGGAAGGGCCGCTGCTGAGCTACTCAGTCAGTGTGCGCTATGTGCACAGCACGCACAGGCTGGCCTGCCTCACATCCACCAATTACTCTGCGGATGGAATGCACTCTTCCCGCCATCCCGGCATACTGTTTCCCAAGCGGCGGGTCCAGTGATGCGGGTGCTGCAGCCACAAATTAGCAAGTTAATACAGTGGCCCAGCAGCGCGACTTGGGTCCGTGGGTGCTCATCAATTTCTGTGGGTGCTCGGGCCCCACAGAATCGGCACCTATGCACACACAGAAGGGGAGACTTCTGTCATAATGAATGGACTCCCTCATTGCATAGAACATCTCCAAACCCCTATATGGACCCAAGTCCTTCTCAGAATGTCTGGTAGCTCTCCTGGACTCCCAGAAAAACAGGTAAGCCTTCTAGATCCCATTTGCATCGCTAGTGAAATGAGTGGGGGCTTGGTGATGTGATTCACTATGATTTGTTTAGAGATGCCAATCCTGGGGCACTTTTTCAATCCGGGAACCCTCACACTGGCCGCCCCACAGATTTACTTACATGGGCAGGCAGCTGGGAGCGGAGCAGAGAGTAGCGGTGGTATGGGTCTGGTGCCCCAGGCAGATGGCAGCATCAGCACGGCAGGAGGTATGCCCGGGAGCTGGGAAGAGACGCTGCGGCTGGGAGCGGGGATGTGGCAATGTGGCCAGCGCAGCTTGATAGTCATAGGTCACGCTGTGCAGGCCACACGCCGGGGTCGGGTACCACCAGGCAGCATCTGAACGGGTATTGCCTGGCATTAGACTGCGCATGCACAGTCAAATCCCGATATCCCGATTTGATACTCCAATCCTGAGATTGAAATCCCGATCCTGGGATTGGCCCCTCCACCTGTTTCATGAAACCACAAATCTCTCCCGGTATTTTGACACTAGTGGAGTGGAGGTCGCAAAGGCAGGTTAAAATTTTGAGCGTATATAAAAAGTAGGCATACAGTATATTGTATGGAAGACCTCTAGTGGGGAATTTATTAACGTGGGAGTTATATTAAAGATGGGATGTTTTCCATAGCAACGAATCAGATACTACTTTGAACCTTCTAGAAGATAAAAGATATAGGGCCAGATGCACTAAGCTACAAAAGTGATAAAATGGAGAGTGATAAACAGCCAGCCAATCAGCTCCTACTTGACATTTTTCAAACACAGTCTGTGACATGACAGGCAGGAGCTGATTGGCTGGCTGTTTATCACTCTCCATGTTATCACTTTTGAAGCTAAGTGCATCTGGCCCAATATATGATTGGTCGCTATGGGCAACATCCCATCTTCAATATAACTCTCATCTTAGTAAATTTCCCCCGTAGTGGCACATTCCCTCTTACATTTTACCACCTTTTTACAATCACAGTAATTTTCCAATTTGTTGTGTGAATGAGTTCTCCACCACTAGATTCAGAATGACTGGAAGAGCGTAACATTAAACTTTGTTACTCGAGCTGAGTCTTGCATAAGTGCTACAATAAAGAAAGTCCAGAGTGACTATAAATAATACCATGAAATACCAATATTCTGCTCGGTGCTATCTAAGAGTAACTGGTGCAGAAGGTTTTGATGCAGGGATGGTTGCAAAATGAACAAATAGTTGGTGCAAAAATTGCATATTTGCATCCTTGAACAAAACCAAACACAGGGACATGTCCCAGACACATGCCATTTACAGCATGTACTGTATGTGCAAAACGCATTTGATATTAACACTCCGACTTAACAATCAGACTTCCAAAGCCTCTCCCATGGAGCAGAAATAACTCCCCACTTGCGGAAACAAAGATAAAAAAAAAAAAACATCAATTAATTTCAGGGAAACTGCACCACACGTGGCTGCCTAGTGCCAGCACAATCATCTGCTATTTATATATATACACACTAATTACCTGGGCCCAAGCTTGCTGGAGGGGCCCGGCTGGGGCCCTGGTCCGACCCCATCCTCTCCCTTCCCCCTCCGTCCCTCCCAGGCAGCAGCAGCACAGACCTACAGCCTGTGCTGAAAGCAGGCTCAGCATGAGCGTCTCACTGACAGCGTAAGAGCTCATGCTGGGCCTGCTGTCAGCACAGCACATGCTGTAGCTAGGTGTGTGCTACTGCTAAGGGTTGGGGGTTACAATACCCCCCCCACCCCCCCCCCCCCCCCCCCGAATTTAGAGTGTTTTTTCACCCACCTCTAAACATTTTGGGCATGTGGCCTAATCACGGTAGGTGGCCACGCCTCCCGTAAATGTGCCACGCCCCAATTTTTTTTACCAGGGCCCGGCATGCTGGGCAACACACAGGCTCCCTCTACACTGTGAATAGATGCACCTGGCATGTATACATCCACTACCTACCCGCTGCTCTGGGGTGTGCTCCCCCTCCAAATACCGCAGCCTGCACCATGCCCCTTCTCTAGGCCAGTCCAATACTGTTTAT
Source organism: Crinia signifera (assembly GCF_055691185.1). Lineage (NCBI taxonomy): Eukaryota > Metazoa > Chordata > Amphibia > Anura > Myobatrachidae > Crinia > Crinia signifera. The sequence goes on from NC_139218.1 coordinate 342,809,478, forward strand.
GTATCTATGTGCACCCCCCCCCCCCTTCTTCCCAGTGTGTGGTGCCCCACTGTGGTAATTCCAGCATTGTTTTTTGTAAAACATATTACTTAAAATTCGAACCAACATGCCTCCATAACAATAATGAAGCCTTCCCTCTTCTTCATCTCCTCTGCCAGGTATCTGAAAGATACAGTGAAGTACTTTAATTAAGGCTTTAAATACGAGATGATTATGTCAAAACTACAAGGAAGGTGCTCACTTGTTGAGTTGGAGTGGAGGCAGCATGGACTAATGGTACTATAGTAAATCTATGCTGTTCGCTCTGCTGTGTATGTCCTATGATGAACACATTTATTCTATCTACTCATTGGCTAGATCCTTTGGCGTAGCCTATCTTATGTGTCTTTGTTCTGCCCATGCTCTGGCACAAGGTGCACACAGCAGTGAGTGATCCTATGAAAGCTGCGTACGTCCGAGACTAATGGAATATTCTCCGGAAGGCTTCAGCTAAGATGCGTCAACGGAACTGAGCCATGTGTACGTGTTTGCACTTACTATAGGACTGATGAGCATTTACATTGATGATGATCACTATAAGCCAAGCGTATGGATAGTGGCATTCCGACCATAGAGAGGCATACAACTCTGCATATTAGTTCTGGTTGTATTCTGCACCAGCCTCATTATGTTTGCATTCAGTGAGTGTGCCAGTGTTTCCTAAAGTAAATGAAACCTACAGATGTGTCCACTTACATCTATCCTTTATGCCAGGGGTGGGGAACCTTTTTATGTGCCAAGGGCCATTTGTATGGGGAAAAAATCCTTCGGGGACCATATGTAAAAATTTCTGTTACAAATTGTCCTGCTGCAGCCGTCCCACGCTCCGGCGGCTGCCGCTGAATAGGACTGACAGTCTCCGGCTGCTGTTGATTAAGAGGAATCACTCGATAACTACCGACCTCTATCGAGAATTCCCCTGTACTTGACTCCCGGCAAAGCCGCCGGGAGGGCCACTCAGACCGGCTTGCGGCCCCCGGGCCTGAGGTTCCCCACCCCTGCTTTATGCGATACAAGTTGGGTTATTATAACCCGTGAGCTCCATGTGACTCTGTGTCGCGGGCATATTTTTTGTGACTTTTTTACTGTTGAACAGCCTCTTATATGCAAAACAGAGTTTAAGCAGCTTCTGCTGATTAAAATGATCTGCAGCATGTCTATATTCTGTGTGTGACTGCAGCGTATCTGCATACGAAATGCTACATTACAGTGTTCTGCAGGAAAACAGAACATAGAGACCTTATTGTATTATTGTAACCCATTAGACATGCATGTTGTCAGGCCATCCTTTACCTGGTATTCTCCAGTGCTCGATCAACGCGTTTCTCCAGCCCCTTGGATCCAAGTGCCTTCCACATTAGCCAGAGCTTGAGACAGTCTACCCTGCGCCCACATTGTATCGATTTATCGCCAGTGTCGTACTTCTGGCTGTAAAATTTGTCCGTTTGGAAAAGGTAGCTGGCATTAGCCGCATGGCAGCGCTCCAGTAACTCCTGCAATAAATGTGCAGTGGTCAGTACTGTATGATCCCCTCACTGCTCAGGTTGTAGGCTCAGGACCATCTCTACCTTATATTTCATGTAACTGCAGGTAATGTTTTATATATCATGATCATAGGTGTACGCAGCACATTTTATTAGGGGGTGCACCGTCAAAGGGGTGTGCCTAGCATGACCTGTTGGGCATGGGTGTGTCTAACATGGCCAATCAGGCGTGTCTGCCATCATCTATTGGTACTCGCTGCAATATACAAGCGGCAGCGGAGATCGGAGGCCCCGCAGTGTCAGGCGGCGGATAGAGGCATCAGAAAGCGGTGCGGCCAGTGAACTCTTGGTGACCAACGGCAGCAGATTGAGTAAGAGAGACGGAGAGGAGACAACTGACCCCATCCTGTTGGCATTGGGTGCGGGTACCTGGCTTCAGCAGAGACAGACAAACTGTGAGCATTGGCTGTAGTGGCCTGGAGGTGAAGGAATAACGTCATTATAGATGAAGCACCCCGGCTGGTGATCTATCTCTTCAGAGGGCAGCAGGTGAGGAACGGTGGGGCGGGGTACTGACATTATAGACACAGCTATACCGGGACTCACTAGCACTACCCTCCGCAGGGATCTCTTCAGGGGTGATACCTTTTTCCCCACCACCTGTAAGGAAAAGACTGCAGCAGCTACTTATTAAAGAAGTATCCCAACCCAATAGCACAAGGAGTGACACAGAATACCTCCCAGGGCTAAAGCTAAGAATTGGCGAGGCATCAAAAAGCTCTAAACTGCTATTGTTGGGCAACAGCGCCATCTTGTGATGGAGATTTAGATGACACTCTTTCAGCCTGTTAAAAATCCAGACTCACCCAGCCACCAGTTCTTTCAAAGCATTTTTTGGATTATTAGACTTTTCTGTCAGCACTTCAGGGATTACCACTGTTGGATGTTCACACTTCACTTTTTAAAGAACAGGGCCCTGAAGTAAGACACTATTGTACATAACTAAACCCAGTGCACAGGTCGAGTTACAGAACTTAAAAAGTATGCAGTGCTCAGTTATGCTGCTTTCAGACCGCATAACTGGCTTTGACCCTGTATTTGGAAACGTTTCCAAAAACGGGTCTGCCAGATAAAACCCCTTTCACACCGCAGCACTTAAACGGTATATTACCGTTTAAGTGCCGATTTTTTGACACTGGCAGACCCGTTTTTGGAAACTTTCCAAATACAGGGTCAAAGCCAGTGCAGCCTTCAGCCCTCCCCTCCGTGCAGCTCCCCCCCCTCGCGCGTGTCGACCGAGAGCGTGTCGACGCCCCCCGCGCATGTCGACGCCCCCGCGCATGTCGACGCCCCCCGCGCGTGTCGACCCCCCGCGTGTCGGCGCCCCCCCCCCCCCCCCTGTCGACTTACCCCGTGCCGGTACCTCCGTTGTGGATCCCGGCACTGCAGCTCAGTATGCTCGGAAAGCACTTATGAAAAAAGTGTCTTCCAGAAAATGGCTGCCCCATAGGAAACCCAGTTTAAAAAAACTGTCTTTCGTATGGGGGCAGCCATTTTCTGAAAGACACTTTTTTCATAAGTGCTTTCCGAGCATACTGAGCTGCAGTGCCGGGAACCACAACGGAGATACCGGCACGGGGTAAGTCGACACGGGGGGGTCGCCGACATGCGGGGGGGTCGACACGCGCGGGGGGCGTCGACACGTGCGCGGGGGGTGTCGACACGCGCGCGGGGTGGGCTCCAGTGCTGTGAAAACTTAATGAGTGCTCATTAAGTATTCCCTGTGCTGAATTTAGGACCCAGCTCATTGGCTGGGTCCTAAATACCGTTTCAGAACCGATTTTGAGCCTAAAATACCGGTTCTGAAACGGGTAGGACCCTGCATTTTAACCGGTTAGAAAAAACGTTTTTTTCTAACCGGTTAAGTGGTCCTGCACCTTTCAGACCGCACACATTACCGTTTTAAAACGGTAAAAAAACGGCAATATACCGTTTTTAAAGTGCGGTCTGAAAGGGGCATTAATGAGGGTCAATGCGGTTACCATTGACCTACAAGTGGGTAATATATTGGCCGTTTTTGACTGACCAGAGCAGGTTACTTACCATCAAACAAACACTGGTAATTCAAATGTCAATATGTCAGTATGCAGGGTCTCTTGACGCGCTTCTCTGTCATATATTTTGCCGGTTTCCTCAAAAACCGGCAAAATATATGAGGAAACCGGCAAAATATATGACGGAGAAACGCGTCAAGAGACCCTGCATACTGACATATTGACATTTGAATTACCAGTGGGGATGGACTCTTAATTCTTGCCTTGCAAAAGCTCCAATTTAAAGAAGTCATACTGGATCCGCTATACAGCCTGCTTAAACCATCTGAGTTTCCAAAGCGGCATTGGTACAGAGGAGCGGGAGGATATCTTGTAGCAGCGGCGGTAAGACTGCACTTTTCACGAGTGTCCACCCACAGCTGAGTGCGAGCGGACGAGAGACGCAGTTGGAGTGAGCTGGTCTCACGCTGCGGTCTGCCACCATACACAGCAGCCACTACATCTACCTGCTCCCCGTGACTTTTTTCCATCCAGGATTGGGCTGGTATGTAACAACAGGATAACAGTCCTTAAGCTTAATATTGGTATAAGTGACACTGTGCTACAAATCTGCAACAGTTCTTTGCAAGACTGTGACTAATAACAAATTAAGGAATAGTGCCCATACATTAAAATACCAGTACGGGGATTACAGTTTAAGTAGGACTTTATCCCATCAATTCGGAGTAACACCGCTATCTGACAAATTCCATCTTGTCTGCTAAATTGGAGCAATTTGCTTTAAGGACTTAAAGGAACCGTTAATACTTCCCACGGCTTTCAATGTCCTTTTAATTCAATTGTGTTTTTTTTATTAGTATTATGACTGTTTTTTATGTGATATATTAATAATATATTACCAGTGTTTAAAATCTATAAGTGTCATATGTGCGCTCTCTTAAATAGTATATTGTTTAAAAACTGTAAATTTTCTGATTTTTATTGAGAGACACAGAGGTCCTCATTTGAGAGCTGCCTGCAAGTGACACTTTAAATAATTGACACCTGGGGTGACATTCTATGGGCTGAGAGTTGTGTTTTTTGGCGAATTTTACTCCAAAAAACGGCTAATTCGCATTTTTCCATGAAATCGCATATTTAATCTGATGCAAAAGGTCCCTTAATCGCATATTTTGTGCGATAAGTCATGCGTACTGAAAGTGCGGTAAAAATTCGGACTTTTATCACATCCAGATGTTTTCCAATAGAAAAGTATACAATTCGCTTATTTAATGGAATGGGATTTCGCAAATCGCACTTTTAAGGTGTCTAATAATCGCCATTTTTTCAGACCAGGTTCTGTTGGGCGATTTGGCCCAGAAGTCAATTTGGTCAAGTGCACACATGGTTAATGTCATCACAGGTGTCCTTAATTTCACTCACAAACACTCATACATATACCCCCACATCATTAAGGACACCTGTGAGGGTTTGAGACATGGAGATTGTGCAGAGTGGATTTGAGTTGCTCATTTTGGATTTGGCCCATTTGGAGGAGCTGGGCAGGAGGGAGGAAGCTGCGCACCAGAACCAGGTACCACCCCAAATAGTGCGTACCCCACGTATGTATCGTGCTAGGCTGTACCTGGACTCCCTCTCGGATCAACAGGTTGTGGGGATGTTTCGGCTAAACCGCAATAACTTGTTGAACTTATATGAGCAGGTGAGAGATGATTTGGACCCTTTGGGGGGGGCAACTATGCAGTGTCTGGGCTGCAGAAATTAATGTGTGCCCTCTACTATTTGGCCACTGGCTCCACTCAGTCCGTGACCTCATGGTCCTTGGGGGTATCACAAGCCACTTTCTCAAAGCATTTTACTCAAGTGTTACTTGCTTTAAAGAAGTTGTGGCGGACATACATCAGATTCCCCAGTTCAGAGTCAGAGTGACAGGACCACAAGGTTGCTTTCTATAGACTCTCAGCATTCCCTCACGTGCTGGGAGCTATAGACTGCACACACATTGGGATTAGGGCACCGCACGTGCGGGGCCACGTCTATGTCAATAGGCGTGGGCGGCACTCCCTGAACGTGCAGGTTATTATTATTATTATTATTATAATTTTATTTATAAGGCGCCACAAGTGTTTCGCAGCGCCGTACAAAGGAACAATACAGGGAAACAAAACTTGGCATAACATTGAATAAATAACAAAAATACAGTACAAATAAAGAGCGCCACAGATCAATACACATTACAGCTTGGATATAAGTAGTGAGGATTCAATCAACATACAACTAGAGGCTTGAGGCCAATGATGGAGAGGAGTATGCAGATGAAGATGGTCACTGAGTGTTGGAGTAAAGGAAAGCTGTGAGTGAAATGTGAAGAGAAGTGGGCTTAGACAACAGGAGGGAAGAGGGCCCTACTCGGAGGAGCTTACAATCTAGTAGGAAGGGGAGACAGACAGATTACAAGAGGTGCAAGCGAGGGGGTGGTGGTTAGATAGCAGGATGTAAACAGGAAACAGGCAAGGGGTCGGAGAACCAGCTGGTTTATGCAGTGGAAGGGTTGTATGTGATGCTCATCTCAAAATCCTAAGTGTGGTTGCAGGCTTCCCTGGGAACTGCCATGACGCCTATATTCTGAGACACTCCGGCCTCTGGAACCGATTTACCCAACAACAAATGCCAGAGGGCTGGCTACTTGGTAAGTACATTTTTACATATTACCCACTCTATTCGTATTTGTACCTGCTGAAATGTGTGTGTGTGTGTTTAAATTTTCACCAGCCTACTACTCTTGTCCAAGTAAATATTATTTGCCCACTGCACATACCTTACCATATAAGGCAATAACTTCCTTTCTTTGGTTTAGGTGACTCAGGATATGGGTGTCTTTCCTGGATCATGACACCTTTGCGCACCCCCGATGGCCCTGCACAGCACCGTTATAATGAAGCCCATATTGCAACCCGCAATGTGGTGGAGCGTACGTTTGGAGTGTTGAAAAGTAGATTCCGGTGTTTGGACCGGTCATCTGGTTTGCTGCTTTACCACCCTGCAAAAGTAGTGATGATCGTCCAGGCTTGCTGCATGTTACACAACATAGCCCTATACCAACCAGCCTATGTGGAGGAGGATCATGCAGCAGTCGTGCAAGAAGCCCAACCTACCACACCTCGGGTAGTGAGGGGTACACAGAGGGGGGAATCTGGTGCGTACAGACATCATCAGGCACTACTTTTCTGGTAAGCACATATGCCCTCTATTCCTACATGTACCTTTGCTGGAAGTGAACTCACCTACATTACATTTATCACTAACATCTTTTTGCCCCCACATTTAGCCCAATAGACACAGTCCAAGGGTACAGTTGGTGGTGCAGACCTATCCCTTGCTGTAAAAAACCTTGTAAGTATATTAACAACATGTATGTGATTTTTGTGCAATCAACTATGGCTCACCTGTTGTTGTGGAACTACATGGGCCAGCATGCCCTGACACACTGTAAGCATGACAGCTCAAAACATGACTGCCACAGCTTGCTGAAATATGAAGTTCCACAACCTCGGACGGGCCAGATTTGAGACAACAGCATCTTCCACCAATACCTTGCCCATATATCATTACATTATGGAACAGATCACACAACAAATGTTTGAAGAATAACACACAGACAAAATGGTATGCGTTGTGACATTTTTACTACAGTATATTATGTCATACATAACCTGTATTTGTCAGTCGCAAACAATAGAAATGTGTATTAATGTAACAAAAATTCAAGCATAGTACATGCATTATCAATTTATTTTATGTTAAAAAATTATTTTTTCCCTCCATCAGGCCGCGCACTACCATCTCTTGACCCTGCGCACACGCCACCCCGGGTCCTAATACTCCGACGGGGTGGGGAAGTTGGTGAGCCACTTACTGGTGTGCTAGATACACTACTAATTGTAGATGTAGTTGCACCTATGACACCTGACACCTCCATTTGATGGATTTGTGCCTGCATAGCGATCAACGCATTGGTCTGCGCAGTACACGATTGACTAATTGAATGAATACTTTGTGCAAGGCTGCCAATATGGATATTCTGCTCCCTTACAGCAGAACTAAGGGCCTTATTTTGGTTCACTCTTTCTGACAAATTTCTTCTTAGATGGACAAAACCATGTGCACTGCAGGTGGGGCAGATGTAACTTGTGCAGAGAGAATTAGATTTGGGTGGGGTTTTACTTCAAAGTGAGATCTATATTGCAGTGTAAAAATAAAGCAGCCAGTATTTTCCCTGCACAGAAACAAAATAACTCACCCAAATCTAATTCTCTCTGCACATTTTACATCTGTCCCCCTGCAGTGCACATGGTTTTGTCCATCTAAGAAGGATTTTGTCAGAAAGAGTGAACTAAAATAAGGCCCTAATTCACGGCTGAGTTGATAGTTATTTTGTGTTCTCCCATAAAGCCCTAAGTTCAGCAAGACGGGTGTCTATGCTATTTGCCATACGCACCTGAGTGCCTACACCAACCCGTACACTCCTAGACAATTTTCTCAACTGTAGAAAGGTGTCACGCATGTACCCCTTAATGTTGCCCATTTCCAGACTTTGGGAGGCCATAAATTCTAGTTGTTTGTCCATGAAATGTACCAAGGAGGTAGCTACTTGGGCAGCAGAAGCAGCTGTAGGGGGAGTATTTCTGGGTGGGGGTGGGTTTGGAGTCACCCCACTTGGTGGAAGATTACTCTGTGATGATGTGTTTATTTCCTCCTCAGCCGCAAACGTGTCCACTGGTTCCAGAATTATCTCTAAGTCATCCTCCGGCATATCAGAGGATTCTGTGGATTGTTGTCCTAGTTGTACAGTACCTGTGGATACAGAGGAAGAGGTAAGTACAGATGCATATATTGTCCTTTCTGTCGTCAATACTGTTTTGGAAAGGGTCTGAGATGGTAGACGCCCATACCTAGGGGTACTATGTACTTACAAATGGACCCCGATCCTGCATGAAACATTGACAATAATGTTCATTGACATGGCTAGGCCACATTACATTCATGTCCGTTGCAATGTAGCAGCTGGAGATGACTGTAATGTGATTTATTATTTGATGTGACATGGGTGTGTGTACTGTATGTGTAATGGCCTGTGGTTTGAACATTTACCTGTTTCCACAGATGTGGCACCATCGGAGCTTCTTTTCTTGGATGCTTGATCACTTCGGGACGGACAATCTGTGGAAGGAAAGATCGGCAGACTTTATGTACCGAGCAATGGAGATGCTTTTGTGCAAAATCATCAAATAAATTACAATAATGGACATATTTACCTTTGGTTTAGGGCTATATTATTTACTATTTATATTTTTACATTGATGTTTTGCACCTGTAGTCAGGCAAAAAAATTAAAACACTGCTTGACACATTACAACTGTTGGCAAATCTGTGGTATGTAGGCGTGACTGCTAAACCACCAGTACACCAATGTTTTTGGGCCACATACATATGAAGCTGCTAGAAAAAATGTCACAGTGTGGAACAATAGATGTGCAGTTGTGGAACTACAAGGCCCAGCATTCTGATCATTTTTAAAGTAGGTATAAACTATTTCCATTGACAGACCTTGCTGGGCTATGTAGTTCCACAGCACCACATTAATTAGTATAACAATACAAAATAACATTGCAGTTTAAATACATTGGCATGTATGTTTCATATTGCATGTGGTGACACTTACCAGCTCGGGGTGGGCTTGCCGGCCTATCGGTATCCGCAATGTGCATCCCAGGCAGGACCTCAGGGGGGATAATTCTTTGGAGCTTCACCTCATATGATGTGTAGGATATTGTGGTGGGGCTTCCTCCGCCAGTCTTGGTGGCCTCCTCCATCTCCATGGCCATTTTCTTTTTCAGCTGCCGCTTGATGTCGTTAAACCGCTTTTTTATGTTTATGATTAGCCTCTTGCGGTGACTGACAGCGTTGACCACCTGGGTGATGTCCTTCCACATACCACGTTTACAATGTGAGGTGGTCTTGTGCTGGTTTTTCCCCAGTAAGCGGTCATACAGGGGTATGATGGCCCGGACAAGCGCCACATTCTCCTCATAGCTGAATCAGACCTTTCTCCCACTTTTGGTGCGGCCAGCTTCACCCTCCTCCTCATCCTCTATATCTTCCACATGCATGTCAAAATCCTCCTCCATGCCAGTGTCTTCCTCCTCCTCCTCCTCACCTCCATCTTCCTCCATCTCGGACATGTGGCCCTCCTGCAGCTGCTGTGGGGTATGGGCAACATCCTGGCTACAGGATGGGGATGCCAGCGGATCCTCCACCTCCTCCTGCTGGGCCTGGTCTGCCAGGGCCTGGTCTGGGGCTGCCCTTGCAGTGGCCATGGTGGCTGCCACACTGCTGCCACTCCCTGTAATGGAGGTCGACCTCACCAGTCCTCTGCTGCCTCTCCCACTGGCTCCTCTTGCCTGGCTGCTGCCACTTGTTCCTCTGCCACTGGCCCCTCTTCCTCTGGTCACACTGCCACTGCTCCCTCTGCCACTGGCCCCTCTGCCACCAACACCTCTTCCTCTTCTCACACTGCCACTACTCCTCTCCATGCTCCTTACTTCCTATCAAAGAGTGAAATGGCGCCAATGCCCCTTTATATAGGGGGTGTGATGCATAATGGAGGGGACCTAGGTGGGCCAATAGATTAGGGGGTTATTTGGCATGTGGAGATAGTCTTGTAAATCGCACTCCGGTTGGTCTAAAATTCGCACATGACCGGCGGAAGAAATCACACTTTTTAGTGACATAATTTCGCATCAATTCGCCGGAAATCGCTCTACATCGCACTTTTTAGCCTCTAATGCGCATCCCATTAAATATGCGAATTATGACAAAAAAATGCGATTTCTGAAAGTGCGAAGAGCGGCGATGTGGAGTGCGAAAAATACATGTGCTTTTCTCTCAGCCCATAGAATGTCACCCCTGTTTTCAACTATATTGTGCGCCCGATTTTGTGGTCCTCTTTTCCCCTCTCATCTGTGTGTCGGGGGACTGTGTGTCTAAATCACACAGTACTTGTGACACTTAGGGCCTTATTCTAGTTAATTCTTTCTGACAAAATCCTTCTTAGATGGACAACATGTGCACTGCAGGGGGGCAGATGTAAAATGTGCAGAGAGAATTAGATTTGGGTGTGTTATTTTGTTTCTGTGCAGGGTAAATACTGGCTGCTTTTATTTTTACACTGCAATATAGATCTCACTTTGAAGTAAAACCCCACCCAAATCTAATTCTCTCTGCACATGTTACATCTGCCCCCCTGCAGTGCACATGGTTTTGTCCATCTAAGAAGGATTTTGTCAGAAAGAGTGAACTAGAATAACCCCCATAGTTTTAGGGGAATTGGGAACATTATTGTTGTTAGTTGTAGGGAATGCTTACATATATATGCAATAAGACTAGGATCTGTATTGGAAGTGTGAGAGTAGAGCACCCAGTCGGATCCCCAAAAGTCAGGAACACCCATTAGTGGTAACTTGGGAATATTGCATTTACCCTTGCAAAATAAAACTGAAGCTGTTGTACCGTATATCATCTTATTTTCCTGTGATTAAGAAGGTTGTCTCCAGCCACCATGGATAAAGAACCTGGGCATAAAAATCTACCACCGTGCAATCGAGACAGAGGTAACCCTGTCCCGTGCACTACACAAACCCCACCCAAATCTAACTCTGCACATGTTACATCTACCCCATGGTTTTGTCCATTTGCCTTAGCAGTTGTTGACCTTGCTCTGTGATTTTACGGTGTCTTCCGCTTCGTGGTTGTTGCTCTTCCTAACCGCTTCCACTTTCTAATAATATCACTGATAGTTGACCTATTTTGTAATACAAATGTTTGCAAACGGAGACTGCATGGCTAGGGGCTTGATTTTTTACAGCTGTGGGAACGGGGCTGATTTGAAACACCTGAAATCAATAATTAACAGGTGTAACCAAATATTTTTGTCCATAATGTATTCATACCCTCCAACATGACCCATTTCATTCGGTACACAATGATCTGCTCCTGGACTTCCCTCCTAATGTATGACTGCCATCACCTATGTGGAACTAGGAAATTGATGAGAAGGGTGTTTCACCACAGGTGTTGGCAGTCATACATTAAGAGGGAAGTCCAGGAGCAGAGCATTGTGTACCAAATGCAATGGGTCATGTTGGAGGGTATGATGTATTGCCTGCTTGGAAATAGCTGTGGTTTTCCTTCTGTGTACAGAGTTGGAAGGATCTACCTGATGGCACTGCTCTTCGCATGTGAAAGTAAATGTCATCACCCTATTCTGGGGCAAGATTTGGTCTGACGTTGCCAGATATTTTCTTACTTCTTAATAGTCCACAACTCCATCTACACACCCATCCAAGGGCATAACTACCATAGGTGCAAGGGGGGCAGCTGCTATGGGGCCCAGAGCTGAAGGGGGCCCATCTTTGCTGTCTAAGTAGTATGTTTAACATACATTTATCACCATCAATTGCTAAACAGGGGGCCCTTACAAACTTTTGCTATGGGGCCCATAAATATCTAGGTACGCCTCTGCACCCATCACAACCTCATGATGAGATGTATTAAGCTGAAAATGCGGTAAAACCCCTGTTTTACCGCATTTTCCTATGTATTAAAACCAGGCCGCACCGATACCGCATAGTAGGGTATCGCCACCTTTGGTTGGCGATACCCTATAGAAGCCTATGGGCTTCTTTTCTCTACCGCAACCCTGCCGCCTCACCGACCCCCCCTCTCCCTCCCCCTGGCTTACCTTCTTGCAGGTCCTCCTGGACCCCAGAAGGTAAACCACTCCTCCCCCTAGCAAGGCAGCCGGACGTCCTTCCAGCTGCAGGGGGGAGGAGGAGGCGGCGCCGGGGACAGCCACGCTGAACTGTCTCGGCTGCAGGGGAGCATTAGGCGGCTGGGAGGTGATGGAGACCCCCCGCACACCACAGTACAGGTATCGCGGGGGACCTCCGTCACCGCACCGCAATGCCAGCCACATATGTTAGTACATATGCGCTGGCATCACGGCGGGGGCGTGGCGAAGGGCGGCGATGTATATTAATACATCCCGCCCTAAGTGTGAATGCCAGCTGCCATCTAGTGACACCCACTTAGCCATAAACTGAGACCCTGACTGCCTGCTGCTCTGAGTGGCCTCACTGATCTGCAGAGATGCAAAAATATGCCTTGTTCTGCTTCCAGAGCATGCGATGTGCAACAAATCTTAAATGCGGCTGCTTTGTGTGTGACCAAATCAGGCCCTATGTGTTTAATGAGGAATATTAAAGAACAGTAATGGTTTTTCAAATGCAATAACAAATACAGTATAACATACATGCAAGGGCCATTTCTTCAGCTTGCAGAGGAAACATCAGATGCACATTGCTATGTTCCTATACTCACTGTTGTGTCCTGCAGGAGAAATGCAGAACACTGCAAACCAACACCGAGTAACTTGTGGGGATTCCAGGTCACAGAATTTGCCCTGTGACAAGGACAAAACACAGACAATTCAGCAGCTTGCACATAGCGGCAACCAGCACAGACTAAAGGTGCATATAATGTACACTGGGCGATTTTGCCCAGCGAGTATGCACAGCGATGATTGCTAAAATTGCTGGGCATACACCACTGGGCTGTGCCGATGTGAAAGCCCCATACACACCGTACACATATCCCCGTGCAAGGTGCAACGGTCGCTGGGAGCGCGCTCCCGTGACCAACCCCGGGGTGGTCGCTGGTCGGAGGAGCATGCTTCCCCTGGCAGTCAGCTATTTCCCTGCCTCTTCCCCTGGCAGTGTCTCATTTTTATCAGTGATCATGTCTGGTCGCTAATGAAAACAGGACACTGAGCAATATATTGGATCGTGTGTATGGAGCTTAAGAGATCGGTCTATATTGCTTAGAAATAAAGCACATATTGCTCTGTGTGGACCATAGTGATGGTGATGCGCGCACCATTGCCGGCTCAGATCTTGAGCACATGCAGTCACTATCTATTGTAGATAAATCGCCCACATGTGCATCAACAACATTGAGTTAGAGCAGATGGATGTGTGTATAGCGATGTGTGTCCTGCGAGATCTTTGCTAACCTAGATCAGTTAGCACAGCACAAAGTCGCCTCGTGTATACGGGCTTAAAGTAAAATAAATTGCTAAATGGGGTGCGGTCTGAGGGGTCCGACAATCGAGATTCCGACGGCCATTAGACCATCATTGGATTACTAACTGCTGGTACCCCCAAAGAGGGGTGAGAACAAAGAAGCCTGTTGCGGACTCCCTGTACTCGCCACGCTGGGAGATGAGGGAGAATAGCCCCTGTAAGTCAGGATCCCGACTGTCAGGCTTTTAACAGTCAAGATTCTGACATTGGTCTACTGACCATCGGAATCCTGACTGTCAGGAGGTCATCCGGCACCCACCAATATTACCCTACCACTGCCTTGTCAGTATGGTGATGACCAATCTCATTTTAAATGAAAAGGTGAATAACGGTTTGCTGGAAATCTAAATATGTGTGTATGGCATTTTTCCTGTGGACTGCATAGAATTCTCATATGTCTTATAGGATACAAATCAACTTTTCCACACTCTGGGGTAGATGTATGAATGTGTCTTTAATTTAGGAATTATTGTGTCCCACTTCTCCTGCCATAAAGTGGATAAATGGGCACCCGTATTGCCTTAATGTATTACGAACCTCCTTGCCGATTTGGAGAGCCATTATGTTCTCAGTTCCCGGCGCTCCTTATCGGCACCTCTGTGAGGACTGCACATGCACCTTTAAAGAAAAAGCTCCCTCTCTCCACCGGCCGGCTGTAATGGGCATGTGCAAGATCTTGCTATTATCGCGAGATGTCGAGTGCAGCCCGGAGCCAGCAGCAGGGCTAGAGAATAGGACAACGCTACCCGGGGGCTGTCGAATTGGCCAGAGCGGCTTAACGGGTGATCTGCGTCTGACAGCCCAAGCTGTAAACGAGAGGGTGGTTGAGAGGGACAGCTGCGCCGAGCGATAAGCAGCAGGCTGTCCCTAGTGCATGTTAAGTGCACTCTTAATGAATTTTTAAAAAACATTAACCCCTAGATAACCATATTTTGGGACGTTCCCGCGTCCCTCCCGCAGCCGGCAGTGTCCCACGGCGGAGGGGGCGGCAGTTGGGAATCACCCCCTGTAGTCTGTGAATAGATGCTGTGCGCATGAGCAAAGCGTCTATTCTTTCAGGCAGAGGGGCTGGCCAGCAGCTTACAGAACTGCTGGGCATGCCCCCACAGCGGCAGAAAACATGGGCGTGGCATATAGACCCCGCCCCTTCACGGGAGGCCACACCCAAAAAATTTGATGCACGTCTGCGGCGCGCGTCCTGTCCCGCAATTACCATGAGAAAAGTTGGGAGGTATGAGATAACTAGTGTTAAGTACAGCATATGCTGGTTAATACATCTACCCCACTGTAGGCTAAGGTAATTTTAAACTAAGTTTGAGATGTCTACTGTAGAGCACCTTACTGACCTGTCTATGCCACTCAGCAGATGCCTGTGTGTGTGAGACAGGAGGGCACTGCCTCCCCATGCAGCCTGCGGGATAAAACAAGAAAGTACTGCAATTGATTTTTTTCATTGACTGTAAATCTGTTATGGTATTAGGATTTCTACATATATACTTTAAAATGTGTGAAACACTGCATCATGCAAAAACACATGAAGGCATTATTGTCTAAGTATTAATCTAAATGTAAAATGTCAACCCTCAATAATTATTCTGTTACTATGGCGGCATAGGCCTAATTTATTAGCTTCCTACACGTTTAGCCCCGCCTCTATGCATATTTGATCAGCTGAAGGTATTTTCTCCACATACTAGGGTGGGGCTTAATGCTGCAATTATCCTGCTGCATGAGTGTGCTGCACAGGCGCCCACATTTCATGCACTTGCCAGGATATCATTACATACTGCCCTCTACATTATCAGACCAGAGAGTACAGCCCTCCCTACCTGTAGGCTGGTCACAAATACAGATAATAGCACATATTAAATGAGCTTACATCAACATGCAGCCATACACCATGACGTTCACACACAGCAGCAATGCCTTGTAGGGGATCAAATGCTCCAAGCACAGTTGTCCCGCAAGTTGCGCTAACTAAGATAGGAACTGAACCCTAAAAACAAAGAAAAACGTGGTGATTACGTTGGAATGATTAGTAACACACATAACATACATTATGGAGGTCATTCTGGTTGACCGCCGCCTGCTGCCCGCACAAACGCCGACCCCCTCGCACACTGATTTCCCCACATGCATACGAATGGATGTTTAGCATTAATATCTATTATCAGCTATGTATGCGGGGCAAAATCAATCGATGGCCAACGACCATCGCATGATATTGGAAACGCTCACAGACCTAAAGACCTAAGACACCTCTCTGGTGTCCCACCCATCGCTCCACATCTACTCACTTATCATTCTTGTAATTGGCAAACCAATACAATGTACTGTAGCTTCTGACATATTGGCACATTGAAAACGGCATTTTGACTATATATCATATACCAGCCTGTGTCTCTTAAACCCTATTACAGTACCTCAGATTTTTCTTTCTGTATTTTGCGCTCCAAATCTTCTGGCATCATTTCCCCCCTGTATTTAAATAAGAAGAAACACAAATAATAGTGCACTCATCTTGGAAACAGTGAGGCTGACTCAGAGGTACATAGATACAACCCAGTAGTAAGTGCCCCCATCAGTCTGCTTGTGTGGGTAGTCGTTATAACTTGTGCAAGATCCATCCGAAATTATACTCCTCTACGGGAGAACCAGATCGGCATGTCAGGGGGGTCTATGTCTTTGAGTCCTGGCCCATCATGGTAAATGCCCTCAAGAAGTGGGCAAGACTAATATGACAGAGATTTGTGCAATTTTCACCCCATCCCCTCCATATGGACCTGTAATTTTCAAAATTTTCGTCCTATAAGTAGTTAGTGAATGGGATACGGGAGAGGTGCCTACTCTTCCGGGGAGTGCAGGGGACTACCCAAGACCTCGGAAGTCCCCCGCGACTTCCCAGAGAAGAGGCAAGTATGCCACATACTTAAAAAAAACCTTCATTCCAACCCACTCTATGGAACATGTGCCCTAGTACCGTAGCCCAGTAGATGCAAGCTGATATACTAACACCCTCATTGAAACTAGGCATAGTCATTAAATAAGTATTGTGTTGTGTGCCAACTCCCCCTTAGTTACCTGTCATTTATCTGTACAAGGATTACATTATCAGTTCCAATGCCAAGTAACGCTGCCCCCTTCTGGACAGAATAGTGACTCTGAAAACGAGAGATGATTTAAAGATATTTGATTGTATGTACAAAATATCACTAGAACGTGGAATAACATCAGAAACCTGAAATTCTGATTAGTTATTAAGATTAAGTTATTTTAAAGTAAATTGGACCCTGCCATGATTTGCTGGACTAGTGGCGCAATGGCTAAGTGCATTGGCACCCATGTACACAGCCCAATTGCCTAATATACATTATATATATACTGTATATTCCAGCTATATATAACTTGGCTGCTTGCACACTACAGTTCTGCAAGAGGAGAAAATGTATTGCAGCACATCACTAACTCGGATCAGGGGGTTATTCTGATTAGATCAGTCCCCACGCGTTCGCACGGGGGACCGATGTTTTGCATCTGCGCATGTGCAGGGCATTTTTGCACATGCGCAGATTCAGGGTGCGAGAAATATATACGAAAAAGAACAGACAACTGTTTCAAAAGGGGCTAGTCAGGCCCCTTAATAATAGCAAAGAAAAAAGGAAGGTATTGCAGCGCTCATAAATTTTAATGATTCAACCAGTTATCATATAAAACAATTTTAATAAATATAACATTCAATAAAAGACAATAAAATCAAATAGGACCTGATGGTATTATGTATAACCTTCTCTGGTTGCTCACAATTGGAGAGATGGAATTGAGGGATAGTAGGAGTCCAATTTGTAGTCCCAATAAACCACTGGAGGTGTCCCTGTCCAAATCTGGACTAGCTGGCTTGTGGGGATCCTCTCTGGTGTGTTCGTGTTCATGGGATGGATCCTCCAATTTGTAAACCCAAGGTGCCACACTGTGGATGCCCCAGTCCAATTGTGGATTGTGTGGGGGCTCCTGCAATAAAGTGCTCTTGTGCTTGAATAAAGTGCTCTTGTGCTTGAATAAAGTGCTCTTGTGCTTGAATAAAGTGCTCTTGTGCTTGAATAAAGTGCTCCAAATGTTGAGAAATATGAGGCAGACACCAGATGATTCAGCAGGTGCAAAGCAAAGTGTCCATAGTGAATGTTATATTTCTTAAAATTGTTTTATATAACTGGTTGAATCATTAAAATGTATGAGTGCTGCAATACCTTCCTTTTTTTCTTTGCGAGAAATATATATTCACGATCCCGCCGGCACCTAGCAGTGTGGACAGGGTGCGTGGGGTGGCGGCAGGGGGCATAGCCCATGGGAACACCCAGCGTTTCATGGGCATTCCCAGGGACATCCGACGATGACATGGGTGCAGGGGACGGGCAGCTGACATCAGCAGATGTCAGCTGCCCGTCTGCTTCCAATTCGCAGCAATGCGTGTGGACCAGAATAAGGTCCCAGATGCAAGATAGGTAGAGATATGAATCTGGTCAGGGAACGACACACATGAAACAAAGCCATACCTATGCAATTGGCTAGGTTGCCTATGCCTAGGGCTGGCTCTGTGATACACAGCTGTATTTATACCTGATAAATGCATTATACTACTACAGCTCCTATTATTCAACTGTTGGATGTTGTTGTCTTTGAATATAAAGCTTAAGGACGGTATTCAATGCGGCCGGCGAGGGGGTTTGTATGGCAAGGATGGCTTTTCCTTGCCAAAAACAAGCCATCCTCGCCATCAAACCCCCTGGTTCTCCCCTCGCCGTAATTCAATGTAAGAGCTAAATCCTCCCCGTGAGAGGGCGGCGAGGATACCCTTAAATGGCGAGGTTCACCTCAAACGCTGCGGGTCCTCTGCATTTTGTGTCGAGCCCCACCGTTTTAATGGCCACACTCTCCGTTTCCACTTCGCCTCAGGGAACAGGCAAAGTGGGAACAGCAAGTGAAGGGGAGTGAGTTGAATACTGATGGTGAGCTATCGGCACTTCTTGCCATCGATAGCTCGCCATCAGGGGCATTGAATACCCCTCAAAGCGTGCACTTTATTTGGGACAGAGCAGTGGCTGTAGCCATGCTAGATGACTACTTGCTTTACTTTACTGGATGCCACTAAATGTGTCTATATACAGGTGGTTCAATGTGCTCTGGGCTTGATTCAGGAATGTACGCTAATGCCGCCACTGCTGCGTCATTGGAAGCAGATATGATGGTGTGAAAATATGCAAATGTCAAAACATTGAGATGCTCACACGTGGAATTGTTAGATTCAAGGGCCCGATTCAGACCTGCTCACAACTGAAAGCTACACAAAAGTTTCCCTTCCTATGTCGCTTCCCTTTACAATAATAAGGCATACTCAGAGCATGAGTTCCACTTACAAAATCACTGTTCATAAACAATCGTATGACAACCATTGACTTTATATATAGTATGTTGGATACTTGTGTGGATAAATGTTTGTTAGTAGCTGATGTGTGCATGACAAATGATCCATGCACTGCCCTGAATGCCTTTTTGTGTACTACAACCTAGCGCTTTGTACTGGAGTGAGTGGGCGGAATTCCAATCTTCGTCATCCACATATACAGCACAGTGGTTGTTTTATAGCAGAAGAACAGAACAGACCATATCTAATAAACATATCATTCAAACTTGCCAACTGCCTCTGATTTGTAGGGACAGTTCCAGATTTAAAATATTTATTTGATGTATGTGTTCCTGAAAATATCTTTATTTTTCCATACTGTGTCTTAACACACTATGCCCAGCGTGTATGGACAGCAAAAATAGCATTCATGGGGGGGGGGGGGGGGGGGCGCTCAGTGCATACACACAGAGCGGCTTTCCCCCTGCCCGGCGGGGGGGCGGCTTGGGAGGACGGCTTTGCATAGCGCAAAGCTATGTAAAGCCATCCTCAAAGCTGCTTATCTGCTTGTATTACCAGCAGATGAGCGGCTTTCCCAGCAATGTTGTGGGAGCGCGCAGCACCGCTCATCGCCACTGGGCGGCTTTGAGCTGAAAGCCACTCAAACCTGCATTTTTTAGCAACTTTCAGCTTGAAGTCCCCCAGAGTGTTGGGCCTTTACAGTAGGTGCAATTCTTACCATCCATTCTTATTACATGGCCAATTCATTGAGAGGAAGCATTTAATATGCAAAATTATTGAATACTGACATTCTGGAGCTCCAAAGTCCTACATGGGTCAACGTTTTAAATGATAGGAGGTATAGCTTATGTTACACCCCCCTTTTCCCTCCATTTATGCTACTGGAAAAACAGAATGGGTTAGATTTACCAACGCTTATAAAACAGACAAGTGGTAGTGTTGTCGACAACAACCAGCTTTCAGTTCTATCACTTTCTAGCAAGAATAGAACAGTGGTTCTCCATAAATCTCAACTGTCCCTATTTTTAAGGGACAGTCCTGATTTCTTAGTAGGAGGAGGGCGGCAGTTGGGAGTCTCCCCGTCACTTGCTGCTCTGCTTAGCAGTGAATAGACTCAGTGCAAGGGGCTGGGGGCGTGACTCTTTATAACTACAGCTGCACAAAGCCACGCCCACTTTTGATAAATCAGCACAGGGTTCCCAATTGTGAAAGCATCACTACACTAATTAGGGGTCCAGGTGCTCTGGTGTCGACGTTGACACCAAAGAAACTCGAAAACTCATGTTGATCTTTTAATGTGTACACTTTTTCCATGTTGACTTTTTATAAATGTCGACCTTGTGCTGTCAACCTAATGACTGTTGACATAGGCATTGTCTGTGAACTGCACCACACCCATGGCCTGGGCACAACTGTCTCTAGAAATGATTGTTTATTGAAGGCATGAGTCATCCAACACAAACCACAGGGAAACACAGCCAGTTACAATTTCCACATTGGGAAAAAGATAAAACTTACGAAATAACAAATGCATACAGTAATATCATCCCAAGTGAATACGGACAAGAACATTGCAATACAAACTAAATAACTTGGAATCAAGAATCCACAAGGAAAACAAAGAAATCAAAGCCAAAGAATATAAAAATTGAATAACAGGGATACGGGTGGGGAATGAAGGGATTTGAACCATGGATGGGCACACAGGAGATCTACTTGGGGGCCACTTAAAGTAAGGACCACGACCAATAGTCTCACCATGTAGTAATCCCACCTGTAGGGAAAACAAGTCAGAAGGGAGCATTGTGTTATTATGGAAGGACCCTGGGAACCAAAGATTGTAGACAATTCTCAATTCATGAAGACACCGCAGAATTGAGACGTTGCCTAATGAGGGGGCGGCCCATTAGCATATGGGAATGCCCAGTGTTTCATGGGCATTCTCATGAGAACGCTGGACGTTCTCATGCTACTGGACCGAAGACGTAGGAGCGGGCAGCTGACTTCATTGGATGTCAGCTGCCCGCCCACTTCCTTACGAATGTGCTCTGAGCAACCTTAGATCTGCGTGCACATTCTTCATAATTCGATGGTTGGCGACTATCGAATGATGTGGGTGCTACCCCATAGACTGCGAATGGATGTTTATGTTAAAGGAGACAAATTATTGGTGCTTGGAGATTATGTCATGTACAAGTGCCTCCCGAATAACTAAAAGGGGTCTACCTACCAATATTCTTTGTCTAGCTTGCGGGGTAAATGGGGGTCTGACCTGTGACACAAGTGGGAACTACAGTATATGCATATAGTATGTTATACCCCTTTCACACCACCGCAAAAACCAAGGTTTTTTCCTTGCGGACCTGGGTCAACGGTGGTGACCAGGGTAGAACACAGGCAGGACCTGGGTAGAGGGCAGTGTAAATGGGTACGTCGGGTCATCCGACCCGGCTCTCGTTTACAGCAATGGGGCGCACATGGAGGTCTGGTGGGTGGGCGCGCACAGCCTCCACTGCTGTCTGCTATACTGTGCAGACAGCAGCGGTGGCAGGGAGGAGGTGAATGGATGCCTGTGTGCGGCATCCATTCGCCTCGTAGACGGGGGCTTGGGGGGGGGGCACGGAGGCTTGGGGGCAGCCCAGCAGCTTACCTTGGTGCTCAGCTTGCCCCCAGCGCGGCGGTCCGGGGCCCGGCGCAGCGATTGGCAGTCCTGGCGCTTGGAGATTATGTAATCTCCAAGTGCCGCCCCCATTTACATATCGGGTCGGCACCGCAGTGTGAACGGACCAAAATCCTGGATCCAACCTTTCTTGGAACCGTGTTCCAAAACCGGGTCAGATCCGGGATTTTGGTGTCAAAGGGGTATAAGTCATGAGTATACTGTATTTTAAATAAAATTCTTAACAGACAGTGAAATTAATAAAAGGTCCTCTAGGAGGCTGTCAAGATCCAGCTTTCTAAATAGCAGCAGCTGCAGCTTGTCCATCTTACAGCCCAAAAGATTTAATATCTTTAATTGCAATCAGGACAGAAAAAAATAATAATATTAGCAGCATGATCGCTGAATAAACAGAACACGGAGTACTCTTCATATAAATATCACCAGGTTCCAAATGTATTTTTATAACAGTCAAATTGCTTGCAACAGTCAGCTTATTGTTCAAAGCAAAATACTACAGCTGTTCTGGTTCCATCAATTCATAGCCCTAGAAAGCTTCCTACACACTAGAAGATATGATAATGCCTTCATTATAGTCTGCAATTAAAGACAGATAATGACAACATTATCCAGCATTCAGCACATGGTTTATTCTCTTTTTACTTTTTGGTGAATGTTTTAAATAATACAAGGGATTAAAGGAAAACTGCATAAAACATCATTTTTGGTTAATATGCAGTATAATGAGCGGCGACTCCTACTTGATTGTAGGAGTGGGGCTGCAGCTGGCTACACTGCTCCCTGGCCCGCCGCGGCCCCATCATCTGTACAGATGAGAGGCACCGAGTCTGGCATATGCTCATACACCAGGTTCTTTGCGCTGTTTCGGCTGCAGCCCATAGAAGCCAAAGAGGCAGCCCGGAGAGAGGGAACACCTCCCAATGGGACTGCCTTGGGTGAGTGGCAGGTGTGAATTCCAAAAGGAAGTCTCTGCAAGTCAAAGTGAAGCCAGAGCAGTCTCACGGACGGCATCTGGCTTCACTACAGTGGCGGATTTCTCCTGAGGGGGCTGCAGTCCTTCAGCCCATAAGTAAAAACCACCACTGAGTATTAACTCACCCCACCTTCCCAGTATTTGTCTCATGCATGGCATTGCCTCTTTTCAGAGGACAATCAATCAACCTGTATCTCAAAGAATAAGGGGTGCCGGATCACGCTCCGACAGGGGGGATCCTGACAGTGAGTAGCCCAACATCGGAATCCCAACTGCCGGTGCTCCGACAGGGGGGATCCTGATTCACAGGGGCTATTCTCCCTTGTGGGGGTCCACAAGCACTTCAACTCGCATATAAAGCTATTAACCATACTGCACCAGCATATATCTCTTTACTTATCACAAAATATCTCCCATCTCGACCACTCCGCTCTGCACAAGATCTGCATCTCTCCTCTGCACGGATCACTAGCTCCCATTCACTATTAAAGGACTTTCATTGGGCTGCTCCCACCCTATGGAATGCCCTTCCACGCACAATAAGACTCTCCACTAGCCTCCAAACTTACAAGTGTTCCCTGAAAACTCTACCTATAGATTGTTAGCTTGCAGCAGGGCCCTCCTACCTCCAAGCCTGTCTGTTGTTACTCAGTTTGTTTTAGCTACTATTGTAAAGCGCAACGGAATCTGCTGCGCTACATAAGAGACTGTAAATAAATAAATAATAAGTAAATAAATACGTTTTTCGCACCCTATGTTTTATTGTGCCTAATTGGATAACCCCTTATGTGTCTCATGCACCTCAATCTCAAACTCAGGCTCTATATGCATGCAACCTTCATGCAAGCAAAATAGATGAACGTTCAGAAGAAAGAAATTGCTCCACCGTGTCTGATATCGGCAGTACATGTGACTCAGAATCAGATATAGAGAGGGATATGGAGGCCCCATTACATTAAATACTGAGATTCTATCTAGAGCATATGCTGTGACATAAGTACAGTAAAACCAGTTAGGGTAACACTATTATTATCTTACCTCTTGTGACGTAAACACTGTCAGTCTGGGCAGGGCATGCAGACCCTTCTGTTTGCAGTGTGGAAAATGTTTAAAGCGAGCCACATTCAGGGCATACATGTTAGAGATGGAGCCTCCTGCAAATAGAAGGGTTTAGGAGTCCACTGAAATCAAGGATCTTATATATATGTCATTAAAAGATGGCGCAACAATAGAGGTACAGTGCTAATATCATCGTGTGTCCAAAATACCTGGGCAAAATATCCCATCTCCTGTTTTCCAGCCTATGAAGCTTCTCATCGTTCTAAGTATTTCATCTTCCATCAGAACAAAGACAGGAGCAACCTCATAAGTGTATCTGTAGGATGTATACATGACTGTATAGAATAAATACTAACAAGATCCATTTATAGCCCTCAAAAAAATATTACATTGTGTCTGGGGTGGAACATGCACGCCCGGGTCCATAACAAAATTTGGTACTCTTTACTTAGAAGGGCGCCCACGATTTTGATCGTGGGCATCGTTAGTAAAAAATCTCGGGCATCTCGGGCATTGAATGCACTAAAAAATCGGGTGCGATCAACCGACGAGATGCCCGAGATTTCCCATAGGGAACAATGTTAAATGACTCAATTGACCCAATTTTCCTGTTCAATGCCTCAATTGACCCGATTTTTCCATAGGAAACAATGTTAAATGGGCCACAGAGGCCAAATAGGCACCCTGAAGTGTATAATGGCCACCCGAATTGTTAACGCCACCCCACGATCAACGTCAACCCGATGCGTGGCGAGCGCAGCGAGCCCGCGAGGGGCGGCGGTACGCGCCTACGACCTTTTCATACCCCCACGCTTCGGGCTCGGTGGCTCGCTGCGCTCGCCACACTTTCTATTCTCAACTCCACGCCGACGTGGATAGTGGTGGTATGAAAAGGTCGTAGGACGCGTACCGCCGCCCCTCGCGGGCTCGCTGCGCTCGCCACGCTTCGGGTTGACGTTGATCGTGGGGTGGCGTTAACAATTCGGGTGGCCATTATTCACTTCAGGGTGCCTATTTGGCCTCTGTGGCCCATTTAACATTGTTTCCTATGGAAAAATTGGGTCAATTGAGGCATTGAACAGGAAAATCGGGTCAATTGAGTCATTTAACATTGTTCCCTATGGGAAATCTCGGGCATCTCGTCTGTCGCATCGCACCTGATTTTTTAGTGCATTCAATGCCCGAGATGGCCGAGATGGGCGCCCTTCTAAGTAAAGAGTACCCAAAATTTGAAGAGGGCTCAGAGATGCTCCTACCTTCCAGGGGTGTGGTATTGGGTTCCGACAGTCGTGATCCCGACAGTCATTAGCCTGATGTCGTGGTCTCGACTGGCCGGACTCAGACAGCGTGGCGAGCACAACAAAGCCCCCTGTGGGCTCGCAACGCTCGCCATGCTGCGGGCATGGTGGCTCGCTACGCTCGCCACCTATTCTATTCTCCCTCTATGGGAACCCGTTTGTCAGTGTTTTAACAGTCGGGATCCCGAATGTCTGGACCCAGTCCGGCACCCCCTTACCAGTGGCCTCCGCTTGGATTTTCTGGATATGATACCCATTAAAGCTGAATAATCAGTAAGGATTAATCAAGAATGAGAAAGCTACTCTATGTTTGCTGATAGCATTGGTATGATTACATAACAGCAAAGGTCAAACTCTAAGACCGGACACCCAACAACTAAAATGTAGTGTGGGAGATGTCCCTAAAAAACAGAAGATATCCAAAGGTGGACAGTTCACTTGACATACAGTACATGGCTATCTTTGAAATACGGTCATTGGGTCTACAGCAATTTGGTCGACAATCATTAGGTTGACACCGTTAGTTTGACATGGGGATAGGTCGACATGGGTCAAGGTCGATAGGTCATTACTTCGACACAAGCATTAGGTCGATAGTATGTGCCGACATGTGCTGACAGGCGGTATTTCATGCCCTACCATCCACTAGGGCGTGGTGGGAGAATAAAATAGTGCCCTAAGCGAAGCGAGCGATGCGAAAATGCAGTACACTGGAAACTGTGTTGAGATTCGGGTAAAAAAAACAGTGAAAAATCCCATGTCGACAGTTGACCTAATGCTTGTGTCGACCTAATGCTTGTGTCGACCTAATGACCTGTCAACCTAAACCCATGTCGACCTAGACCCATGTTGACCTTGCTCCATGTCGACCTAGAACCATGTCAACCTAACAGTGTCGACCTAATGACTGTCGACCAACTTGCTGTAGACCAAATGATCCCAATCCCTTTCTCCACACCAGAAGGCAACAGAAAAACAGTAATTTGCCAATCATCTAATGTGGTACCTGAGTAAAAAAAGAATTAAGTTTGCTTCCATGTCCGTCCCCCCCCACCCCCCCCCCCCCCCCCCCCCAAAAAAAAATAGCTATAAGTTTAAAGTACAGTGGATAAAAAATGTTGCTCTAGTCAAGTCTTGAGCACAAGCAATAATCTGACTTCTTTTCCTTCAAGTCTGCATTATTCTTCACTTTATTGACAATAGAAGATTTAGGGGGAGATTCTCTAAACTAAAAATACGCTGGACAGCACTGAGCTGTGCTGCCCAGACCTGTGACCTCCTCCTCCCTGCACTGATCCTCTTCCGGGTGCAGGGAGGAGGAGAGCCAGCCCCCTCGCTGCAGCAGCCGGGTAAGGGAGGGGAAGGGGGAGGCACCGGGTCCCAATGGAACCAGCTGACTTACCGCAAAAGACAGCTCTTAACGCAAGAGCTGTCCTTCGCCATAATTATCGCATATGTTAGAGCATATGTGATAATTATGTATGCAATGTGCGGCGGTAAGGGGGCGCGGATATTAGAACATCCCCCCCCCCCTTAGTGATACAAGTTTAGCAGTACAATCAATAAATTGTGAGGCACAAAGGAAATTTGAAGGAACTTACTGGCTGGTGTTTAAGGTTTCACTTATGATCCTACCGGTCAGAGCATAGCGATCTAACCCTGAAAACAGTTGATTGAAGAAGCGTGGGTGTCCTAAAGATGTGGACAGATATGTTATCATTACCAATGCATAATGCAATCTCATTACAGAAACATAGACCATGAGTACAGGAAGGACCTGTTTTGACGCTCAGCCTGATGATGTCTCTGCAGTATCCCAGCAGTACGTCCTGGGATTCCCCATGACTCCGAAGATTTAAATCCAGAACTCTCTGCAGCTGATCTGGTTCCATCCATTCACAGACCTAGAATGCATGCAATGCTAGAGTATGGGTAGACGGACAAAACAGAAACATAACAAGTTTGGCGGCTGACTGAATATGTGAGTCTGAAAAAGTAACAAAACAGCTAATAACTAAACAAGATTTTTGTTAGTACATTAAAATTATTGATAGGTAACATTATTGCCTTTTTAAAACAATTAATTTGTCAATGTTGTTGCCCATACAATGCTGTATGGCCCTTATTCTGATTGACTCGGATGGCTCAGAATGTGGACGGACGTCCGATGGTTGGTGTTTGCGCATGTGCAGAGGCGTATCTGCGCATGTGCGAACGCCTCACACGTCCGAACACGGCATGAGTTCTGTGCAGAAAATGATCCTATGGAACCATCCGAGCAGGGGGTGGAGAGAATTAAGAAGAGGATTCTTCACCATTAGAGCAGTAGGTACTTGTGTATTATCAGGGCACCCGGCTATGCTACATTTTCAACGTAGGCTAAGCTACAATGTCAGCGTAGCCGGCGCCGTGATAATACAGGAGACAACACTGGGAGCAGGATGGTGTGGTTTATACTTACCCTCCTCCGGACGGCAATCCCCGATGACTCCCCAGCGGCAGCGACGGATACTCTGCGGAGGCAGCGATGGTCACTCCCCGGCAGCAGCGTTCAGTCCCCCTCCTCCGGCAATCGCAGCGGACGCTGTACGTAATTCAGCGTAGTGCGGCTGGCGGCGCATCACATGGTTTCCCTGCTCCCCCAGCGGCACTACGTTAATTGCGTACAGCGTCCGTGGCGAGTGCCGAAGCAGGGGGACGGAATGCGACTGCCGGGGAGTCATCGTGGATCCCAGCGTGAGTCAGCGGGGATCGACGCGTCACGCGGTGCCCGGGCCGGAGGAGGGTAAGTATAGACCAGCCATTTTACCCCCACTATCCACGTCATACACCCACTATCCACATCATTCCCACAGTATCCACATCAGCGTGGAGCTAATTTAAGTGTGGCGAGCGTAGCAAGCCACAGAGCCAGAAGCGTGGCAAGCGGATGCATATCCGCCACCCCTCGCCACGCTTCGGGCTTGGTGGGATGCTGCGCTCGCCACACTTTATAAAATCAACTCCCGCGCCGACGTGGATACTGGGGATATGCCGTGGATAGTGGGGATATTAAGCATTGTGTAGTTTTAGGGCTCCAGACCCACTTACGTAGTTTACGTAGTCAGCATAGTGCTGTATTGGTATTCTGAATACACCACTACGTAAACTACGTAATGGGTGCCCTGATAATACACAAGTACCGAGCAGTAAAATTCTGGAACTCATTGCCGGTGAGGGTGATTACAGCAACTACTGTTAATGAATTTAAATCAAAACTGGATGCACTTTTGGTCACTAGGGGAATACTATAGATATTACTTATTCAAGTCAGTAGTTACAAGTTAGATAGTTTGAACTCGATGGACTAAGGTCTTTTTTAAGCCTTAATTACTATGTTACTTTGGGCCTTATTCTAGTTGACTCTTTCTGACAAAATCCTTCTTAGATGGACAAAACCATGTGCACTGCAGGGGGGGGGGGGCAGATGTAAATGTGCAGAGAGAATATTAGATTTGGGTGAGTTATTTTGTTTCTGTGCAGGGTAAATACTGGCTGCTTTATTTTTACACTGCAATATAGATCTCACTTTGAAGCAAAACCCCACCCAAATCTAATTCTCTCTGCACAAGTAACATCTGCCCCCCTGAAGTGCACATGGTTTTGTCCATCTAAGAAGGATTTTGTCAGAAAGAGTCAACTAGAATAAGGCCCCATGTTACTACTTGGCCCTGATTAAATTCCAATCAACTGGATGTTTATTATAAATAATAGAAAATGCAGTTGATACAAGTCCACACACAGAATTGTATCAACTGCATTTTCTATTATTTATAATAAACATCCAGTTGATTGGAATTTAATCAGGGCCAAGTAGTAACATGGGGCCTTATTCTAGTTGATTTTAGTTAATTTTAATCATGATAACTGATCATTTGGACTGTCAGGACTCTTAGTAATTCAGTTCTTGTCTAAAGGTGTCTAAAATCCTTTACCAGGTCCCACATGAACCAAAAACAACACTTTCTACAGTATAAAAGCAGAATGAAGGTCCAATTTATTCTACATTCATTTGGGCAGTCTTCTGCTGCAGGCACTGTTTTTTTTATGTCACCTGACACTGCCAATGCCTAAAGCTGGCCATACATCAAGACGACCTGCATATGACCTGATCATATGAAGGTCATGGAGCGGTCGAACAAGCTATTGTACAGTATGTTCTTAAAAAGCACATACAATCTGCTCATGGCTGCAATGAGAGCAGATGGATGAGACGTGCATGACCCGCGGGACCGCGCATTGGAATGACATTACGCACTATGTGCACAGGATGTTGAGAATGTGCGTTCGGGTCCAATGTTGTTCTGGTGTATCCTCTACACAGTGAGCAACAATGCAGCCTCTACACCAGTGGTTCTCAACCCTGGTCCTCAAGTTCCCCCAACAGTACATGTTTTCCAGGTCACCCAGCAGGTGCACAGAATATTCAGGCACATATGAAAAGACCCACAGGTGGAGCTAATTATGTCACTTGTAATTCTGTGCGGAGACCTTGAAATCGTGCACTGTTGGGGGTACTTGAGGACTAGGGTTGGGAACCACTGCTCTGTTAAAAAGCAATGTACACTGTTTTCCCTTTGAGTAGATCTCTATCAGAGAATGACCTGCTGCTATCAGAACCTTAAGGCCACCAACTGATCCACTAGTTTGATATGGCTACTTTTCATCCAATTCCGAATGAGGGATTGCATGAAAAGTGGCCATATCATGTGCATTTTCCTCCGACTCCAACACAAGTTCCTGTGTTCCTCAGATTGCAGTTGCCAGATCGTCATGGCTGCCATGAATATTTATCAGATTTCGCAGCCACTACTGAGATTGCATACGGTCCAGCCCACTGGGAACTGTCGGGGGGAGGGGGTTGGCCGGGTAACTCGACCTAGTGGAGGTGCTTGAGATTTTTCTTATGTCTGAGAGTGAGAGAGCCACACATTGTCAGTTTATTGCTGTGATCCAGCATCTCTAAACCTGTGCTCCTGACTGTATTTTATTATTATCGGTGCTGTGACCTTTGGCTTTGTACTGTATGACACTATTGTTTGTCACTATTTGCTATGAATAACTATCCTCATGGCATTGAAACCTTTTAGATCTGAAATAAACTTCTGGCTTTTAACCCCTTTAGCTCTGTATGACAACACTGCTGGCTCTTGTCCCCAAGTGATCCTATGGATGCTTCTATGGACTGAGTTCCATTGTCTTATATGGAGAAAACATCTTGCTAACAGAAGACAGATCACTTGGACAATTTGTGGCCAACCCCATACATGGCAATCCAATCTCCACGTAGATCTAGCCATCCCTCATTTAAGCTAAATGAATAGATCGACTCCTGTTTCAGGATGTTTACTATTGTAATATGTTATTCAACAGTTTTTAATACTAAAACTAAAACTGACATCATATCAGTGATCCGACTGTAGAATGAACTGTGTGTCTTATAACAGAATGAACTGCCCACCTTGTGATTTCTGTCTGTGGCATTCAGCACTGCCTCCTCCATTACTATCTTTATCGCCTCTTGTAAGAATTCGTCTCCAGTGTCATTATTTGGCACACAGAAACCTTCTCCAGACATCACAGTCCGTACAGGGAAACCTGGATGTTACGGTCTTTTGCTCAACCACTTGAGGGCAGCTGAATGTAATTGTATCCTGGTAATGGTGACATACATAGAACGTCAGTCACCTGCGCAAAATGAAGGCAAATTATGTATTAGCTGTACCAATATCTCTGAGAATAACAGTATCACACTCTCACACATCTGTTAGCATGGATGTAATCATAGACTTTCTGCATACATCATATGCGCAGAAGTGAATTTTTGGGGTATGGGTAAAAACCGGACCAGGACAAGACCCCCGGACCGCCGGACCGGACACCAAAATCTGCAGTCCGGAGCTTGTAGCGTCCAGTCCGGGGGGGTGTCCTGTCCGGGGGTTTCCTGTCTGAGGGGGGCTGCCTGTGGAGGATGGGGAGAATAAAGCCTCCCTGTATGGTCCGGACATGTAGCAAAAACCGGACGGTCCGGACCACACGGGGAGGCTGCAATCTCTACTTCCCCATGTCCACGATAGCTATCACAGGGACACCCCCTGGACGGGACACCCCCCAGACCGGACACTAATAGCCCCGGACTGCAGATTTTGATGTCTGGTCCGGGGTTTAGTCCGGGTCCGGTTTTTACATAGTCCCGAATTTTTGCATCTGTCCGAACTTGTCTGAATCTGTCTATCTATGAAATACAATGTTTGCGGGAGTTAATTGACACTGTGATCCCACTTATGAAAGAAGTGTTGCTATAACTCTGTACAATTGTGAGTTGTGCATATGGGGAAGGGACGCCTTCTTCTGTCGTATCTCTTGCGCCTAGGATGGGGTTGGTGAAAGTACTTATTTTCAAATTCCAACTGAACAAACAAAGACAAAGTTGAGAGGTTCCATCTTCAGTAAATACCTGTCACAAGCACATTTCTTATATTGTATTGCCCTGTAGTGGTTAAAAATCTACATGGATATCTGGATACCAATGTATTATCTGTAGTAAATTAAGAAAAGAACAAAACATTTTTTACCAGTTGGATGCTACAGTATATTATAAACTGACAAGGAAAATAACAAACACTTAAGTTCATAGTCAAAGTCAACAGTAAAGGGAACAAACCAAAGCTTCTGAGCTAAAAATCTCGAGCACATGGCGGTTAAAATGATTCATACAACACACATTTAGCCTGCTAAATACCATTAATGATGACAACGGTGCAGTTTTAGTAACTGATTGGGCCAGTACTATATACATCCTGATTTTTGTGGGATAGTCCTGTTTTTTGGGACTGTCCTGCCCCCCACCCGTGGGCAGCAGTGTGGGGGCAGTTGGGTGACCCCCCTGTCACTAACTGTACTGCTGTGATTAGACACTTTGCGCGTAGCATCTAATCATGGAGACAGGGGGACTGGAGGCATTGGCAGCAGCTCACAGAGCACTGGCCATGCCCCTACAGTGACGAAATATGGGGGGTGAATTTCGGCATTTCCATGAGGCCATACCGATTTTCTGGGCACGCATGGCAGTCCGGATATCCTGATTTTTAAAGTTGGGGGGGGGGGGGGGGGGGGGTTATACTGGTCAAGATCATGGAGCATGTGTATGTGTAGCTAGTCAGTGCCCATACCTCCCAACTGTCCCAATAACAGCAGGACAGTCCCGCTAATTGGACACTATCCCACTGTCCCACCCATGTGTCACAATCTCCTGCTGGGGTGGGGGGCAGTTGGGAGAGTCTGTGATCACTGCCGATCTGAATAGATGCCATCCGCATCCGTGCTGTTTTGGTGGTAAAGTGTGAAGTGAAGCAAAAAAAAGGAAAGGGGGGGGCACAGGCGAGAGATAAAAGTGGGAAACAATAAGGGTTGGAGGATTGAAAGGAAATGAGAGGCTTGAGCTGTAAGAGGAAAGCTTGAAGTGAAAGAATCATTGAGGGCAATTCAGACCCGCTGGTTGCAGGCCGAATTTGCTCCCCTGTCCGATGTTCTGGGTTTGCACATGTGAAAACCCCTGGAGCTAATGCCTTCAGTGAGTTTCACACTCGCTGGGTTGTTCGATCTATAGTGGGTGGGAAGGGGGTGGGCATGGGGCCACCCATACAAATGCTGGGGGTAACACTGCGAACGCAGGCGTGGCTATGCCTGCTTGTGGTGGGAAGCTGATGTCACATGACATAACAGAACAGGGTAGTTAGTCCTGTATATTCAGTAAATTGAGAACAGAAGAAAAGTAAGCAGCGCTGTACGGTAGTAGTAAAAATTTAAAAAGATTTCTAAATAAAAATTGGATGTTCTGTAACAATATCATATGGAATGACTGAGCAAAATAAAATCAATGTCACCCACAATAAAGAGGTATTCACAGAATCCTGGAGAGTCCGTTTCTAGGTATACCCCAGTATAGTGTCAGGTAAGGATGGATGGGTAGTTACCGTCCCTGTACAGGTGTGCAAGAAAACGAGGTTCACTCAAAGGTCTATGTGGTCAGCCCAAGATAGATAGTAGCAGTGCCAGAGTAAGCCTTCGGGGGGCCCAGGGCACTTTAGACAGGGGGGCCCCCTTGCACTGGTGATTTCTGACCGCAAACTGCATGGGAGATATTACACTGTCAAAACACAGAGTAAAGGAAGTATAAACTTGGTCAATGGGTAACTGCAAGGGGGAGATTACATACATACCACATGAAAAGACCGTGTTTGTCCCTCTTCACCTTACTCTGTAGGACTGTAGGAGACCTCACAGTCCCAGTGCTGCATCTGATTAAAAACCCTCCAATGACTAGGCTGCTGCTGCTGTCCTCCATGGGCCTGAGAAGCATGTAATGAGCTTCACCAATCAGAGCTCAGCACAAACCTCTCAGCCTCTGCCCTCTTGTGCAAAGTGTCACGGGACTTAGTCAACTCCCAGTAATGCACTGCACACTTGTGCAGTCAGTGTGCCTTGGCACCCGAGGCTCAGCACCATTAATCATTGTCACATTGGCAGATAGGCGAAGCTGCAGCACTATCCCACTCCCATGCACAAAACCTTTAGCTAAGAAAAAAAAAAAGACTTCCAGTTCTGGCTTGATGGAGTAGGGAGCTCCTTACCACAGCTCCGTCTCCCGCCTCACATCCAGGCACCGTTACACGGCTCCTAGAGCCTCTCTTACCCAGGCAGACCCCCCCCCTCGCCTCCCTCCATGCCCGCTGCATAGATGGAGCGCTACCTCATGTCTCCCAGTGCTAGAGCCCATTTCGTCCCTGATGAAGAGGGACGTTGTCTGAAGTGTGGAATGTTATCAGCTTCCTTGTTTCATTGCTTCTGGGAATGTTATACAATCAGAAGGTCTTGGAATAAGCTATTTGTGTTTATAAACCCCCAGCTTCATATCAATATTACACCACACCCTAAAGCTTGCCTGTGTATTAATTTTCCACTGCTTACTGTCATGTTTATGATATAAAAAAAACTGATACTGAAGCACTGGACAGCCAAAACCAGCCCGAGGTTGGGGGATTTACATAGAATGGCTCTTCAGCACATGTATTATGACCGTAAATATCTATCTGACCTGCCACGCGCTGGTGACTCTTGTTTTCATAGAAAATGGGGGAGGTACATACTCACTCTTGACTTAGATACTCAATCCAAGATCTATATGTATACTGAGCACTGATATTGGGCTCTTGTCAGGGAGACCTCGGACCCGAGTAACTATACTGGTCAGTGATGATGATGTGCTAAAATCCAACCTCCAACTAGGCACTCTCCCACCTTCCACTTCTGGTCTAAGGTATAATCCTTTGGGGGCGCAGCCCTATTTCTTCAAGGCACCCTACTAAGACCCGGGTCGGGCCAAGGCAATGGAGCGAGACCTCGAGAGACCTACTGACATGTGCTATATTACTTCTCCCCCTTCCTACTCTTTCCGCCCCCCACTTTTTCTTTCTTGTGTTATAATGTAATATGGTATACGTAATGTGATAGTGTTGAAGGAGCAGAGTGGGACCGTACTTCTGTTTTACCATGTCATACTACCCCACGGTTCCAGTTTTTAATGTGATCCGTCCGGGTCGAATATCAGGAATATGTGCTTAAGGTTAAGCCCCATGTTTCAAAGTTGTTATACATGTTGACACCCGCGATCCGATGACTGGGTCTGCTAAACAGAATTGTGATACTTGGACCCTGTTTTATTATTGCTATTGTGTAACGGTACCCTCATTGTATTGTTTATTTTTGATTGTACGCTAATTGAAAATAATAAAAATGTTTATTCAAATAAAAAATACATGCCAACCACAGGGGGCTCCTAGCTAGAGGGGGGGCCCAGGGGCCCTTTTGCCCCTGCTTTAATCCAGCCCTGGATAATATAGTCACTGACAATCCGCTGGAGATGGTGTATGAGTGGTATCGCACTGGTCCTTATACTCCAAGCAATGAGTAGTGGCTTGCAGAGCGGTGCTGAGCAATGCTCATTTGGCCCTGAATTGGAAAGGGGCACCAAAGGACTTCTAGTGGGGTTGGTCCGGACTGCAATCCAGGTGTTCCCAGAATAAGGTAGGTAAAGCAGCAATTATTTTTCGCTACACCTGGTTGCTTTATCGCGGGTAAAACATTTTGATAGAGCTACCAGGTGCACACATCAGTGATTGCGGCGGCACGCTATTTTACAGATTTCGGCAGAGACACCCCAAGAAAAGGGAAAAACGCATATAGACCTTTTCCATTGTCAACCATTTCCAAGTCGACCTTTGCTTGTGTCAACATTTTGTCCATGTCGACCTAAACGATGTGGACCTTTTTCATGTGTTGAACTATTGCCTGTCATCCAATAGTGGACCAACTATGGACCGTTGACGTTATTACTGGTGATCTAATTATCTACACCCCAGTAATGTTTTTCAGTAACACAGAAATGAAGGGAGTAGAAGAAAACTTGTGACACCCATACACTACAACACGATTTCAGGCAATTCTGACCTTTCAGGCCGATATATCGTTTGTAAAGTTTCAAATTGTTTGTGTTTTCCATCAGATCCTATGCGCGGCCCTGCGGGTGTCGGATAGGGGCTCCTACCTTGTACGTGCTGCACTAATTATTCATCGGAATCGCATGGAAAAAGGAGTGAATTTTGTGCATGCAATATTGTTTGACTGGCATTTCCATTCCTTCTAGCCCCCTAATCAGGGCCGGTGCAAGGCACTGGAACGACCCAGGCGAGGTGTGATGGGGGAGCCCCGGTGCCCACCGGCTACAGGGGGGATCCACGCCGTCTGAGGGGTACCTGCGGGGCCCACTGCAACTTACAGAGCCCCGTCGGGTGCCGCCGTCCGGCCAGGAGAGAGGGAGCCGCCCGCTGTACCGCCCAGCCGGAGTGAAGTGCTGCCGTACATCATCATCCACCAGGCGGCGGCGCGGAAATTGCTTCTGATTTTGAAAACACTGGCCGCGCGCTGATTGGCAGAATCTCAGCCAATCAGCGTGCGGCCAGTGTTTTTAAACCCAGAAGCGATTCCCGCGCCGCCGCCTGGCGGATTTTGATGGACGCCAGCGGGCAGCACGTCACTCGGGCTGGGCGGTACAGCGGGCGGCTTCCTCTCTCCTGGCCAGACAGCGGCACCCGACGGGGCTCTGTAAGTTGCAGTGGGGGTGCTGCAGGTGCGCCTCAGACCACACGGACCCCCCTGCTGCATATAGCCCCCACGCCGGATAGCACTGCAGGGACCCCTCAGATAGCACGGACCCCCCTTCTGCATATAGGGGGGGGGGAGTTCACCTCTGCTCACCTTCGCTCACTCCAATGGGGGACGACGACCTGGGGGACCTGGCTGCTCCGAACTGCCGCCCTCCAGTGGCCGGCACCCCAGGCAAATGCCTAAAGCTGCCTAGTGATGGCGCCGGCCCTGCCCCTAATCCATCCCATCAGATATACGGTACAATTGTATACCATAAGATATATCTCATGCAATTTATCTTGGTTTGATCAATCGCATGAGCTATATATTATGCAAAAATTACGATTGTGTATGGATGATATTGTGCATGCTCAAGGCCTAACAGCGACAAAATCCAAAGTTTATTTTGATTGCAAGGCTTTTGTAAGTTGATTGACAGGAAACCGCCATTTGTGGGTGTAACCTGGCAATTTTTTGGGACTGGCAGGAAAAACCCCATGCATTCCCAAGCGGTTTTAGGGAGGATCTGGGTTCAAGCAGCCTGTTTCTATTGCGTAGACAGAGAAGGTTATGGGTTATGCAGAGACTGTACTGAGTGCAAAAATCATTCCATGGTGAGTGAGTTGCGTATGAATTTGCAGCTAACCGCTGATTGGCGATATTTTCGCAATCCATTCGCAGACTCGCACTGGGCGGGTTTTCACTTTTGCGGGGCGGCGACTATCTGATTGCAGGATTTTGCTAAATTGCCCAGCAGCAATCAGTTCTGAATCAGGCCCCAAGTTGCAATACAAGTAGCCCATAAATACTGGTTTTGTTTGTATACAGCAAGTTAGATTTGGTTTTGAACTCACCAATAACAAATCCAAATCTCTGCTCATTTTAATTCTGCCCTTACCTGCAGTGTAACATGTTTTTCCTCAGGTGCACCAGAGCTGGCCCTTACCAATTTGATGAATTAAGCAAGATTTTGGATGGTGCCCCCTAGCAGCACTGCAAGTTCCACCTCTGAGCCAATACCCCTCTCCCAGCACAGCACCCATTACCCACAAGCACAGGTAACAGCAGCACCCATCACCCTCACACATAGCAATACTTATCTACAGAGCCATAACTAATCATTTTGGTGCCCAATATTTTAAGTAGGGACAGAAAGGGGTGTGGTCTTGCTGGGAGGGGGTGTAGCAACACAATAGTATCAAATTGAATTACGTCAAACAGTAGTGCATCCTTATTCACATTATATAACATGGTAGTGTCCCTTATTCATGATATGCCACACAGTAGTATCTCTTTACTTTATAAATGTTATGTCTATCCCAGTCCCACCACTGCCCACTGTCAGACTAGGCCCGCCCTAGGCTTGAAATGCATTCCCTAGGCATTTGCCTAGTTTGCCTATGCATACAGCAGGCTCTAAGGTGCACAGTTACTTTCTCTTTCTTATTTTATTCCCAACTCAGAATTTGGCCCAAAATGTGATAATAAAACAAACAAAGCATAAAGAGGAAAAGGTTTACCTGTTTGGAGCAGGGCCGACAAGACCTGCAAACTCGAGAAACTGAGCAGACCTACTGTAGATGCAGGAGCAAAGTACAACAGCATTAAATAACTTAATTGGTTAGCAGAGTCCAGGTGTTCCAAATATGTGATATGTCTGTAAATGTTCACCAAGGCTAGAAATATGCATGCATGCATTCATTCCATAACACAGGGGTGGGCAACTATTTCGGCTCGGGGGCCGCTTTACACTTCGAGTAAATATTTGAGGGCCGCATGTGTGTGTGTATATATATATATATATAGTCTTTTGGGTTGTTTGGCACTCACAGACCGCGGTGCCCTTAAAGTATTAGATGCAGTAGATCATATCCCCTGACCTGTGGCCAGGATCCGGGGAAGAAAACGGCACTCGCGGATTTTGTAATTCAATTTTTATATAGTTCAAAGTGACATCATGTACAGCATTACCGACGTTTCAAGGCTGGTCAGCCTTTTCCTCAGGATGCGCTGTAAAGTGCAAATAGTGCCTGTGCAGTGAAATAAACAGAGCAGTCTGCTCTCTTACCTTATGTAGCTTGTCTGTGTAACCTGTGTAGCTTCCCCGGCATGCACGGGATCCAGCTTCCGGGACCCACGGTTCAGCCCACTGTGACGTCCGGCTGTTGTCATGGTGACCCTGGATGCCTAATGCTCGGTCAGCCGGGTCTGCCGTGGATGTGCTCTAAACATAAGACCAACAAGACAAATTGTTGTATACGTGATACAAACAAATAGCATAATAATAAAGTGCAAAGTGCAACTGCTACATGAGGTGCTTGGGTGCTAGTATTTAAAATTTTAAAAACGGGGCTCAGTATCTTTATTTTGAATATCTAAAAAATTAGCAACTTGCATTATGTGTACTTCAAAGCGCTCCTAGTCTCATCTCATATTATTGTTACACATTTAGATTCTAATCAATTATATACCGCTTTTATGTATGTGTACCAATGTCAACACTCTGTGTCGACACCCCTGATATTTGGTTATGTCTAGTGTTGAATCACAGTGTTATACTCATCACACTCATTTCCTTTGAATAGAAAAAAGAAAAAAGGAAAAAGTTATATATTCTCTTGGACAGTTTAAACAAAAGCATTCCAGGCAATCATTTCGTTTAACCCTGTTGGTGCCATGGTATTCAGCCGAAATATCCACTGCGACTCTCGTTGTGTCAGGAGTTTCTGTCTATTTCCTCCGCGGCTCAATGGTGGAATATGGTCTATGATTTTACATTTCAGGTTGGCTAAGGTATGTCCACTGTTTTTAAAATGCCGGGCTACTGGTTGATTTATATCCTTTCCTTGGAGGCTTGCTGTAATTGCCGATCCATGTAATCCCATCTGAACCCTTAAATTTACTATGGTTTGGCCGACATAGTATTTGCCACATGGACACATTATAATATAGATTATGAATGGAGTTCTACAGTTCACAACGTGGTTAATTCTATATATCTGGCCGGTTAGTGGATGTTTGAAGGTGGGACCTGCTTCTACATGGTTGCAGGTCGTACAGGAAGGGCACTTGTAGCACCCGGTTTTTTTTTGCTGGATGTTAAATAAGGTGGGTGCTGGCGGTTTTGTTATATTAGTTCTTACCAGCATATCCCGCAAATTTCGACCCCTTCTGTAGCTGGGCATTATATCCTTGTCCCTGAAGCAGGGTAGCTGTCTATCGCAGCGTACCAATGGCCATACCGCTTTGAGAGCTCTAGGCAGTACCTTTGTGGCTGGTGTATATGTTGTTACTACTGGAATTTTGTTGAATGTTGTAGTTGTTTTATTTTCTTTTCCTCTTAGTAGCTGGTTCCGAGGGATTTGTAACACTTGTGCCTTTTGTTTTATCAAATTAGCTTTAGCATACCGCCGAGTAGCAAATTTGTCCACCATGATGTCCAATTCCTGTGATAGGATGGTATTATCGCTGTTTATTCTGGCCACCCTCATCATTTGAGATTTGGGTAAGCTTCGCTTAAGTGCTGGTGGGTGGTTGCTGCTGGCTTTTTATAAGGTATTCCTGTCTGTCTCCTTGTAGTGAACTGATGTTACTAATTTGTTCTTTCTTAATTCGATCTTTACGTCCAGATAGTTCACTTTCTCACTATCAATGTGGTAGGTGAACTTGATCGGGCTGTGGAGTCCATTGATGGTATCAATAAGGTCGCTAAGTGCTTGTTGGGTGTCTGTCCATATGAGCAAGAGATCGTCAATATACCTTGTACATAAGATGATATGTCGACTGATATTAGTGTCGGTAAAAAAAAAATTAATTTTCTTGCTCAAACATGTAGACGTTTGCTAATGCCGGAGATACATTAGATCCCATGGAGCAACCTGTCAATTGCAAATAGTAACATCCATTATGCAGGAAATAGTTTCTAGTGAGTGTCAAGTTTAGCAATTCCAGGAATAGGGGTATGTCCAAAGCTGAAAAGTTGACTTTGTGTAGGAATGTTCTCATTGAAGAAAGTGCTTGTGCATGAGGAATAACCGTATACAGGTTTTTTACGTCTAAAGTGCACAATAAAGCATTTTGAGGTAGATCTTGTAATGAGTCTAATTTTAATAGAAGCTGGGTGGTATCTTTTAAAAACGTTTTTTGCATCATAATATAAGGTTGAATGAGGGTGTCTAAAAATTGCGAAATTGGTTGAAATAGAGACCCCCGGGCAGATATGATGGGTCTGCCCGGGGGGGTTGATAGGGTCCTTGTGGTTCGGATGATGGGTCTGCCCGGTGGTTGAGCGGCATGGAACCGACGCGCTATAAAACCCGTTCCAACTCCAGAACATCATGGAGAGACAGACAACGTAAAGATCCTAATAGATACACCATTGATAGCGACATTGCTGTAGATGACTCTGACGAGGGCACAACACAAGCAGGTGTCCCTTTAGGATGACTCACCCGGGCCAGAACCGGAGGCAAAGCACCAGAAATACCAGACGAGGGGGTCAGTCGCACAGGATCCAGAAAACCACCAACCGCCAACAAAAAGAGAACTTAATATTTAATCTCTCTTCTCACACACTGTCCCAAGATGAAGAAAAAATATTAAACCATGGATTATCATTTGTGCCGTCCAATAAACATAATGCATTTAATTGGAATGTTGATTTACATAAGCTGGGACGGTCACTACGGGTCAAGGAATTTTTTCAAAATTCCACGAATCCCAATCGGGATATAACAATAGAAGGGGAGAAGGGGGAAATGGGATCGTCAATCGCACAGGAGGTAAGTTTTCGTCATAAGTATCGGCCCCTCATGTCTGTATTGGGAGTACAACTCAATAAAGTCTGGAGGGTGTGCTACCACTGGACAGCTGATTAGAGCAGAAGTTCATGGGGACAGAAACGGGATGTCACTGTGTGGTGCACCCAAAGAATATGTATTAAAATGTAACCTTTATTTAATTAGATAGATAAAATGTAGCGAAAATATAACAGACACAAGACATTAAACATATAACATGTAGTAAAAATGGATATCTTTATCCATGCGACGTGGGACCCCCGTTCCCTTACTAGTAATGTATTCACTTTCAATTAGTGTTCTGAGAAATTGTCTTTTAAATAAGCTTTATTAGGTACGGTATATTAGGGAATAAGTCTCCGTATAGTTAACTGTGTATGTGACACAGAGTACAGATAGTAGCGGCTAGAGCGCAATCATATATGCGGCATAGGAGCACAATGCTCGATCACGATTGTGCCTTGCGGCCAGTTAATGCCTCAGAAGTCAGGGGGTCGCAGTGCTACGCGTCACGCACTGCGCTTCCCTCGCTGACTCTAGTGTTAGCGGAGCTATTAAGACACACGAACCTTAAAAAAAAAAAATTATAATAAAAAAAATATATAATAAAATAAAAAAAATACAAAAAATATATATATATATATATATATATATATATATATATAATTAAGCTAGACAGATCAGAAATGCATTCAATGGGTAAAGGGAGTGGGGGGTAGCCACAAAGGTACGGTCGGCGTACGCTTCGCCACTAGCTTCGTCAGGACCAACCTGAGTGGTGCCAGGTAACCGTTTAAATACCTGTTGGCTCATCCATATGCTAATTGATGCGGGCGTGGTGCTGACATCTTAATTGGTTAATAAGGAAAACGCTCTGTTTAACTATATCGCATGTAATGTGTTTCTACACATGGCAGAAATTGGTAGATCGATAATTTGACAGATTTAATGCACAAGAAAGAAAAGAAATGACATAATTATTCCAAGAAAAAACACTGTTAGTGTATAATCGCATAATCATTGGTATGGCTAATTGTTAATGCCATAGTAGATGGTTAAAGGGTCTCCAATTAGACAGGCGAATGTAGCCCTATAGTAAGTTATATGATGGCGTAACATTGGATGGTCAGATGATGACATTGTGTGTCGACAGACACTGATGACTGACCCAAGGTCCATGGTTCATACTGTTGTTGCTGCCGCAACTAATTAATATATCCTGCAGCTATGATGCCATTTAAAGTATCTTGGTGAATTGGGAGAAAAATCTCCTCATGTGTATGCCAGGGTCCAATTTAGCTATGAATACATAAATAACTAAAAATAGAGAGTGATTCCAAATATGATATGCGCAAAAAAGAGGTTGATATAAAATAAAGATGAAAAGAATTATATATAGGTGGGTACGGTGTCAGGAATGAGTGGTCCCTACGGGGAAGAGATAGGATAAGTGTCAGTCTGCGTTATAGAGGAATGGATATCCCAGTGCCCTCCCCATGCTACATGGCATGTGTGATATATTTAGACACACATCCATTCACATGAGGGGACATGCGGGATGTGAATAAAGTTGTGATGGATCTAGATTGGGTCAGTCCCAGGGCTCTCAGAGAAACCCTGGTACGCGATTTAAGAGGACCCGGAGGGGAAAGAAAGGGCAAAAGAGGTCCAAGAGATTGGAGGGAGGATCACAAAGACACCAGACGGTACAGGAGGTAACTCCTAGTGACTCCCTAAAAGTTATAAACCTCACTGACCATGCACTTGATGAAGCCCAGATATCTGTTCTCAACAAGGGTCTCAGCTTTTCCCCAACTAAATCCTTTGATCGGTTTGAATACCAAAAGGACCTAAATCTGTATGTGAGGAAATTATTATTGAAAAAATTCTTAAAAAAACACACAGACGACCCAAGTGAATCACCTCTCCCACCATCTCTGGTTGACCCCAGCCAACCACGCATTAACCAAATTTTTATCACTGTGATTTGGGTATCCTAGAAATCCTCGAAAATCTTGCGGATGAGAGCGACCCACCACTGACTGACTCCTCCCTGACTACCAGCTCGGGCACTAGCACCCCCACGCTAAAAAATAAATCTGTATTTCTGCCAGACTATTCAGTATGTCCCCAGGCCAGAGTCTTCCTTGAAATGGTCACTAAAGACCTGGATACCCTTGTTAGCAAGCACCATTGCACCCATGGAATTTGCGGCATTATTGCTAATATAGCATATGCTTTTGTGTAAGTCTCCTTAGATAGCTACACCATTTAAAGGTATAGGTGTATTAACCATTTAAGAACTCTTCACAACTATACACCGCTCTGCTTTGAGCCCGCTAAGGTGATTCCACGTGCATCTAATTGTTAATTAGCTACATTTACATCCATCCATACTGTGTCTCCCACCTTTGTGGGTCATTGCCTCACTGAGGAGTTTTCATAGTTATGTGGTTTTGAGTGATTGATACTGCATGCATGAAAGAGACATCTTTGCAATATATGTGCAGGATTGAGTGGCTTGTTTGCTGCATATATACATTGTTGCCAGATTGGGATATTGTTGTGTAACTAACGTTTCTCCAATTGATAC
Source organism: Crinia signifera (assembly GCF_055691185.1). Classification (NCBI taxonomy): domain Eukaryota; kingdom Metazoa; phylum Chordata; class Amphibia; order Anura; family Myobatrachidae; genus Crinia; species Crinia signifera. The sequence continues at coordinate 342,853,319 of NC_139218.1, forward strand.
AACTGTGCTTACAATATCATAGGGCATTTCTGATTACAAGCTCTATATAAGCCAGCGGACCATGAGGGGAACTTATACAGGTGCACAAGTGTAAAAAGTGTGTATTGTATATACTTCATTTGTTTTTTTGGATTTAATTTTGCTGACTAATGATTATAATCCTCATCTCATTTAATTGAGAAAAAATATATAATGCCCATAGGACAAAGGCATTTAGGATATATGAAGGTCAGCCAATTCCTTTCTACCAGCCCCATTATAATAATTTTCTTCAGATAATTCGCAATTGAGAGGCAATTATTATTATTTTTGACTTACCATTAGGGTATATAAATAAATTTTGGTCAAATAAATATATCAAAAAATCTATATGATAGTCATTCATACAAAATAGCCACAGCAGCATAAATTAACATATGAATTACCACCAAATGTTTTTGCACAATATTATTCTTTATTAAAATTAATTAGTTCACTTGGCATATAAAAATACCTAAAAAAATATAAAAATCTTTTTTCCAGCAGTTAGCAAGTCTTAGATTGGGGATTAAGAGTGCACCCCACCCGAGTTTCTTTTTTCTTTTGTTCTTTCAATCAAACGTATCCATACTCGGGGTGCACCACTGACCATCACTTTTTCTTAAAGCCATAGCCTTGGGCATAAGGCTGGTAGGTGATGCTACACTAGAAATTCTCTATTCTTAATTATTGTCAGTCTTTTCCCCAACCTACTATCCCTTTGATAATTACTTTCAATTATTTCCACTTCTAGTGCAGGCTCCTCCCCACCCAACTCCCTTTCTCTACCCTGGAACGTAACAAACATGCATTTCAGTTTGAGGACAATATGAACATCATTGAACGAGCAGCACTCAGGGAAATGCAACAATGGACAGATACAGTGATTAAACCCTCTGATAAAGGGGGGAACATTGTGCTGTGGTCTAGGGTCAAATATCAGAAAGAACTTGACCGCCAATTGAACGACAAGACGTGTTATAAGAAACTCACGTTCAACCCCACAGACAATTTTCTAGACATTTACCAAAGGATGCTAGAACAAGCAAAAAACAATGGCATTATTTCCAAAAGTCAATTTGACTTCCTACAGGTAAAAAATGTCAGAATTCCCACTTTGTATCTACTCCCGAAAGTGCACAAGAATGAGACAGATCCACCCGGCAGACCCATCGTGTCCGGGATGGGGGGTTTAACGGAAAAAGCTAGCCAGTTTGTGGACCACCACCTGAGGAAGTTTGTGAATACATTGCCCTCATATGTACGGGACACAATGGATGTCCTGAATAAAATCCAGGACACCACCCTCAACCCTGATACATGGCTCATCACCTGCGATGTGGAGAGCCTGTATACAAGTATAATTCATCAATACGGTATACAGGCCTCCGACTATTTTTTGAGAATGGACAAAGAGACACCATTACAGAATTTCATCCTTGAATTATTAAAATTCGTCTTGTCCAAAAACTATTTTGTATGCAATGACCAGTTCTACCTCCAGGTGCAGGGGACCGCGATGGGGAGCACATGTGCCCCCACGTATGCGAACCTGTACCTGGGGTGGTGGGAACGGGAGATTGTATTTACTGAACAGAATGAGGTCTATACCAGGCATATATTGGTCTGGTTGAGATACATTGATGACCTACTACTAATGTGGGAAGGCGACATTAAGACCTTTCAGAAATTTCTTACTCTCCTTAATGACAACAACTTGAATTTGAAACTCACCTACCACGCAAGCAAGAAAGAAGTTGAGTACCTTGATCTCAAAATTAACATAGAACCTGACGGCTCAATAAGCACAGATATCCACCGCAAGAAAACCTCCACCAACTCCCTACTGCATCATAGCAGCTCACATTTTCCACCTGTGATTAAAGGTTTACCCAAGGGAGAATATCTGAGAACCAGACGGAACTGCTCAAATGATGAGACGTACAATACAAGAGCAGACGAGCTGGATACAAGACTACATAACCATGGCTATAGTAAGAAACTGACTCGTAAGGCAAGAAAAGAGGTGGGCAAATACAGGAGAGAGCAACTCCTAGTCCCCAAATACAAAAAATGTGACCAGGACAACAAAATTCGATTTGTTGGCACATTCTGTAAGGAGTGGCGAGAAGTGCAATGTATACTCAACCGTCACATTGATATCCTCAAAACTGATAATGATTTGAATGAGGCCCTTGGTAACAGAGTGGACATCAGTTGGAGGCGAAGCAAGAATCTCAAAGACATGCTGGTGCACAGTCACCTGGAAAAGGAATCCACACCAAAGATCAAAAAGAAAGGCTCATTCAAGTGCGGCACATGCAAAACATGCACTTACATGACATCATGCAGTTCATACACTGATAAGTTTGGCAGAACCTGGAAAATTCAGGATTATATCACGTGTGACACCGCAGGGGTCATTTATAATCTGGAATGCCCCTGCGGCAAGCATTACATTGGTAAGACACGCAGGCCTTTCAAGAAGAGATTAGCAGAACATCTGCTTAGCATCAGGAATGCCTCTAAAGACCTTGCAAAGTTCAAAACCCTGACACCCATAGCTAAGCATTTTCACAGGTGCCACAGGGGCACCCCAAATGGCCTCAAGGCATTTGGGATGGTAAAGGTTACCATGAACATCAGAAGAGGCGATTGGGACAAAGAATTACTTAAAGAAGAAAGGCGACTAATATTCCTCATGGGCTCCATGTCTCACATGAGGAGAACAATTACACTGTTTTCCTCTAAACTTGCTCATAAAAAATCCATTAATACCATTATTACCTGTCACGGTTTTACCACACGCATTAGTCACTCATGTTATCACGTTTTCAATGTCACACTTTTAAAGCCAAGTACACTGACACTACCCCCCTCTCTCAGCATCAAGAACTACTTGATATGAGGTCTTATAACGTTATTTGTAATCTTAGTGGTCATAATTCTTTAAGGACCAATCTAGGTCCATCACAACTTTATTCACATCCCGCATGTCCCCTCATGTGAATGGATGTGTGTCTAAATATATCACACATGCCATGTAGCATGGGGAGGGCACCGGGATATCCATTCCTCTATAACGCAGACTGTCACTCATCCTATCTCTTCCCCGTAGGGACCACTCATTCCTGACACCGTACCCACCTATATATAATTCTTTTCATCTTTATTTTATATCAACCTCTTTTTTGCGCATATCATATTTGGAATCACTCTCTATTTTTAGTTATTTATGTATTCATAGCTAAATTGGACCCTGGCATACACATGAGGAGATTTTTCTCCCAATTCACCAAGATACTTTAAATGGCATCATAGCTGCAGGATATATTAATTAGTTGCGGCAGCAACAACAGTATGAACCATGGACCTTGGGTCAGTCATCAGTGTCTGTCGACATACAATGTCATCATCTGACCATCCAATGTTACGCCATCATATAACTTACTATAGGGCTATGGATCTTTCAGATCAGGTACTGAAGCCGTACAGTGCCCTGCGGAAAACAAAAATCTGGTACAAGAAGCTGGCCGTGTATATCATCCAGATGGCACTGTATAACGCTTACGTGCTATTCCGTTCTACCAGCCAGAGGGGGACATTTATGCACTTTCAAGAGGAAGTCATAAAGGGCCTAATATTTGGGAACCAGCAGGCAGAGGGCCCCAGTACTTCTAGTACTGGCCCCCGTATTGTACCAGGGCAGCATTTTCCTAACGAAATCCCCTCCACTGCAAGAAAGGGCAGGACACAAAAAAGGTGCAAAGTTTGCTATAAAAAGGGAATAAGAAAGGAAACTATTTTCCACTGTGAAACTTGCCCCGACAAACCCGGCCTATGTATAAAGGAGTGTTTTAAAATATACCACACATCTATGGATTATTAGGTTCATCATTTCACCGTGCTTCGGGGGTCTTGCTAATGCCACATAGCACCCACCATTCATTCCACCAGAATCTGAGCTGCAAAGTCCTGCCATGCACCCAACTGGTATTTTTTGGTCACATATGAGGCATTGCCATACTCGGGAGAAATTGGGGCACAGATTTTGGGGTGCTTTTTCTCCTGCATACCTTCTGAAAATGAAAAATTTTGATCCAGAACTGCATTTTTGTGTAAAAAAATGTAATTTTTCATTTTCACTGCCAAGTTGTATCAAAATTGGTGAAACCCCTGGGGGTTTGAAATGTACACTATACCCCTAGATGAATTCCCTGAGGGGTGTAGTTTGCAAAATGGGGTCACTTGTGGGGGGGTTCCACTGTATTGGTGTTTTGGGGGTCTTGCTAATGCGACATAGCACCCACCAACATTCCACCAGAATCTGTGCTGCAAAATCCAAATATCACTCCTTCCCTTCTGAGTCCTGGCACTTTTTGGTCACACATGAGGCATTGCCGTACTCGGGAGAAATTGGGGCACAGATTTTGGGGTGCTTTTTCTCCTTCATACCTTCTGAAAATGAAAAATTTTGAGCCAGAACTGCATTTTTGTGTAAAAAAATGTAATTTTTCATTTTCACTGCCCAGTTGTATCAAAATTGGTGAAACCCCTGGGGGTTTGAAATGTACACTATACCCCTAGATGAATTCCCTGAGGGGTGTAGTTTGCAAAATGGGGTCACTTGTGGGGGGTTCCACTGTATTGGTGCTTGGGGGGTCTTGCTAATTCGACATAGCACCCACCAACATTCCACCAGAATCTGAGCTGCAAAATCCAAAAATCACTCCTTCCCTTCTGAGTCCTGCCATGCACCCAAATGGTATTTTTTGGTCACATGTGAGACATTGCCGTACTCGGGAGAAATTGGGGCACAGATTTTGGGGTGCTTTTTCTCCTTCATTCCTTGTGAAAATGAAAAATTTTGAGCCAGAACTGCATTTTTGTGTAAAAAATGTAATTTTTCATTTGCACAGCCCAGTTGTATCAAAATTGGTGAAACCCCTGGGGGTTTGAAATGTACACTATAGCCCTAGATGAATTCCCTGAGGGGTGTAGTTTGCAAATTGGGGTCACTTGTGGGGGGGTTCCACTGTATTGGTGCTTGGGGGGTCTTGCTAATGCGACATAGCACCCACCAACATTCCACCAGAATCTGAGCTGCAAAATCCAAAAATCACTCCTTCCCTTCTGAGTCCTGCCATGCACCCAAATGGTATTTTTTGGTCACATGTGAGACATTGCCGTACTCGGGAGAAATTGGGGCACAGATTTTGGGGTGCTTTTTCTCCTTCATTCCTTGTGAAAATGAAAAATTTTGAGCCAGAACTGCATTTTTGTGTAAAAAATGTAATTTTTCATTTGCACAGCCCAGTTGTACCACAATTGGTGAAACCCCTGGGGGTTTGAAATGTACACTATACCCCTAGATGAATTCCCTGAGGGGTGTAGTTTGCAAAATGGGGTCACTTGTGGGGGGTTCCACTGTATTGGTGCTTGGGGGGTCTTGCTAATGCGACATAGCACCCACCAACATTCCACCAGAATCTGAGCTGCAAAATCCAAAAATCACTCCTTCCCTTCTGAGTCCTGCCATGCACCCAAATGGTATTTTTTGGTCACATGTGAGACATTGCCGTACTCGGGAGAAATTGGGGCACAGATTTTGGGGTGCTTTTTCTCCTTCATTCCTTGTGAAAATGAAAAATTTTGAGCCAGAACTGCATTTTTGTGTAAAAAAATGTAATTTTTCATTTGCACAGCCCAGTTGTATCAAAATTGGTGAAACCCCTGGGGGTTTGAAATGTACACTATACCCCTAGATGAATTCCCTGAGGGGTGTAGTTTGCAAAATGGGGTCACTTGTGGGGGGTTCCACTGTATTGGTGCTTGGGGGGTCTTGCTAATTCGACATAGCACCCACCAACATTCCACCAGAATCTGAGCTGCAAAATCCAAAAATCACTCCTTCCCTTCTGAGTCCTGCCATGCACCCAAATGGTATTTTTTGGTCACATGTGAGACATTGCCGTACTCGGGAGAAATTGGGGCACAGATTTTGGGGTGCTTTTTCTCCTTCATTCCTTGTGAAAATGAAAAATTTTGAGCCAGAACTGCATTTTTGTGTAAAAAATGTAATTTTTCATTTGCACAGCCCAGTTGTATCAAAATTGGTGAAACCCCTGGGGGTTTGAAATGTACACTATACCCCTAGATGAATTCCCTGAGGGGTGTAGTTTGCAAAATGGGGTCACTTGTGGGGGGGTTCCACTGTATTGGTGCTTGGGGGGTCTTGCTAATGCGACATAGCACCCACCAACATTCCACCAGAATCTGAGCTGCAAAATCCAAAAATCACTCCTTCCCTTCTGAGTCCTGCCATGCACCCAAATGGTATTTTTTGGTCACATGTGAGGCATTGCCGTACTCGGGAGAAATTGGGGCACAGATTTTGGGGTGCTTTGTCTCCTTCATTCCTTGTGAAAATGAAAAATTTTGAGCCAGAACTGCATTTTTGTGTAAAAAATTTAATTTTTCATTTTCACTGCCCAGTTGTACCACAATTGGTGAAACCCCTGGTGGTTTGAAATGTACACTATACCCCTAGATGAATTCCCTGAGGGGTGTAGTTTGCAAAATGGGGTCACTTGTGGGGGGGTTCCTAAATTTTAGCATCTTATAGTGCCTAGCAACCTACATGGTGCCTAAAAAATAATCTCATAAAAAGGAGGCTCCAAAATCAAGTAGGTGCTCCTTCTATTATGAAGCCTGTGGTTTGGTCAACGTGCACACTAGGGCCACATATAGAATATTTATGAAAACAAAAGAATTGGGGGAATCAATTTTTAGTCACATTTCTCTAGTAAAATCTACTGTGTTCCTTAGAAAAATGTATTAAAATTGCAAATCTGCAAAAAAAATGAAATTTTGAAATTTCACCTACACTTTGTTTTAATTCCTGTGAAACACCTAAAGGGTTAACAAACTTCCAAAATGCTGTTTTGAATACTGTGAGGGGTGCAGTTTTTGAAATGGCATCATTTATGGGGGTGTCTCGCATACAAGTCCCTCAAAGTCACATCAGAACTGAACTGGTCCCTAAAAAAATCAGTGTTTGAAATTTTCTTGAAAATTTGAGAATTTGCTATTCATATTGTAAGCCTCCTAGTGTCCAAAAAAATTAAAAGGAAGTTGAAATAATGATGGAAACATAAAGTAGACATATGGTCTACGTTAACTATTTTGAGTGGTATGATTATTTGTCTCACAAGCAGAAAATTTAACATTTTGCAAACTGCTAAATTTTTCATTTTTTTACGACATTTTGGTATTTTTCACAAAAAAACACAGACTGTATCGACCCAAATTTACCACTAATTTGAAGTACAATGTGTCACGAGAAAACAATCTCAAAATCACTGGGATAAGTAAAAGCAAAAAAAAGTTATCCCCACTTAAGTGATACATGTCAGATTTGAAAAAAAGGGCTCTGTCAGGAAGGCAAAAACTGGCTCTGTCAGGAAGGGGTTAATAAAAAACATGGACACTCAACTTTTGACCCCCCTCTAATAATGCATCCATTAAAACGTTTGTCAAAATGGTTGACGAATCGGTGAAGAGGTTTGATATTACTACCCCAAAGGAATGGTCGAATATGACTGGAAGGGAAGCTAGAGCTCTCAAAAAGCTGTCTCAAAACTTGTCCATTACTATACGCCCCGCCGACAAGGGCGGGGCTATAGTATTACAAGATACGGACCAATATATAAAAAATCTGGATACAATGCTGGCAGATCCAGTCACCTATAGAAAACTACCAAGCGACCCTACGGGCCAATTCAAAAAAGAACTGGACATGGTGCTGGGACATGCACAACAGATGGGCCATATCAGCAAAATAGTATTACAGACTCTGACACAAGAACACCCCATTAACCCAGTCATATATACCATTCCGAAGGTCCACAAGGACCCTATCAACCCCCCGGGCAGACCCATCATATCTGCCCCTGGGTCTCTATTTCAACCAATTATGATGCAAAAAACGTTTTTAAAAGATACCACCCAGCTGCTATTAAAATTAGACTCATTACAAGACCTACCTCAAAATGCTTTATTGTGCACTTTAGACGTAAAAAACCTGTATACGGTTATTCCTCATGCACAAGCACTTTCTTCAATGAGAACATTCCTACACTTCCTTTTCAGCTTTGGACATACCCCTATTCCTGGAATTGCTAAACTTGACACTCACTAGAAACTATTTCCTGCATAATGGATGTTACTATTTGCAATTGACAGGTTGCTCCATGGGATCTAATGTATCTCCGGCATTAGCAAACGTCTACATGTTTGAGCAAGAAAATTAATTCTTTTTTACCGACACCAATATCAGTCAACATATCATCTTATATACAAGGTATTGCTCATATGGACAGACACCCAACAAGCACTTAGCGACCTTATTGATACCATCAATGGACTCCACAGCCCGATCAAGTTCACCTACCACATTGATAGTGAGAAAGTAAACTATCTGGACGTAAAGATCGAATTAAGAAAGAACAAATTAGTAACATCAGTTCACTACAAGGAGACAGACAGGAATACCTTATTAAAAGCCAGCAGCAACCACCCACAAGCACTTAAGCGAAGCTTACCCAAATCCCAAATGATGAGGGTGGCTAGAATAAACAGTGATAACACCATCCTATCACAGGAATTGGACATCATGGTGGTCAAATTTGCTACTCGGGGGTATGCTAAAGCTGATTTGATAAAAAAAAAAGGCACAAGTGTTACAAATCCCTCGAACCAGTTACTAAGAGGAAAAGAAAATAAAACAACTACAACATTCAACAAAATTCCAGTAGTAACAACATATACACCAGCCACAAAGGTACTGCCTAGAGCTCTCAAAGCGGTATGGCCATTGGTACGCTGCGATAGACAGCTACCCTGCTTCAGGGACAAGGATATAATGCCCAGCTACAGAAGGGGTCGAAATTTGCGGGATATGCTGGTAAGAACTAATATAACAAAACCGCCAGCACCCACCTTATTTAACATCCAGCAAAAAAAAAACGGGTGCTACAAGTGCCCTTCCTGTACGACCTGCAACCATGTAGAAGCAGGTCCCACCTTCAAACATCCACTAACCGGCCAGATATATAGAATTAACCACGTTGTGAACTGTAGAACTCCATTCATAATCTATATTATAATGTGTCCATGTGGCAAATACTATGTCGGCCAAACCATAGTAAATTTAAGGGTTCAGATGGGATTACATGGATCGGCAATTACAGCAAGCCTCCAAGGAAAGGATATAAATCAACCAGTAGCCCGGCATTTTAAAAACAGTGGACATGCCTTAGCCAACCTGAAATGTAAAATTATAGACCATATTCCACCATTGAGCCGTGGAGGAGATAGACAGAAACTCCTGACACAACGAGAGTCGCAGTGGATATTTCGGCTGAATACCATGGCACCAACAGGATTAAAGGAAATGATTGCCTGGAATGCTTTTGTTTAAACTGTCCGAGAGAATATATAACTTTTTCCTTTTTCCTTTTTTCTTTTTTCTATTCAAAGGAAATGAGTGTGATGAGTATAACACTGTGATTCAACACTAGACATAACCAAATATCAGGGGTGTCGACACAGAGTGTTGACATCGGTACACATACATAAAAGCGGTATATAATTGATTAGAATCTAAATGTGTAACAATAATATGAGATGAGACTAGGAGCGCTTTGAAGTACACATAATGCAAGTTGCTAATTTTTTAGATATTCAAAATAAAGATACTGAGCCCCGTTTTTAAAATTTTAAATACTAGCACCCAAGCACCTTATGTAGCAGTTGCACTTTGCACTTTATTATTATGCTATTTGTTTGTATCACGTATCCAACAATTTGTCTTGTTGGTTTTATGTTTAGAGCACATCCACGGCAGACCCGGCTGACCGAGCATTAGGCATCCAGGGTCACTATGACAACAGCCGGACGTCACAGTGGGCTGAACCATGGGTCCCGGAAGCTGGATCCCGTGCATGCCGGGGAAGCTACACAGGTTACACAGACAAGCTACATAAGGTAAGAGAGCAGCCTGCTCTGTTTATTTCACTGCACAGGCACTATTTGCACTTTACAGCGCATCCTGAGGAAAAGGCTGACCAGCCTTGAAACGTCGGTAATGCTGTACATGATGTCACTTTAAACTATATAAAATTGAATTACAAAATCCGCGAGTGCCGTTTTCTTCCCCGGATCCTGGCCACAGGTCAGGGGATATGATCTACTATATATATATATATATATATATATATATATATATATATACATACACAGCAACAAAGCGTGGCACTCACTGATGTATCCTGATGACATTCTGAATTGTGGAATGAAACGTTGATATACACACATACAGTGGTCGAAGTGTAAATTTGAAAGTGGGGGTATGTAAAAGTGAAGGTCGTGTCACACAGGTTCAGCCAAAATTCGGGAACCAGGGACAGGGACTGAGGGGGAGGCAAGGTCCGGGACCGCAGGGAGGCAGAGACAGAGGCACGCATGGGCTCAGACGGACAGGGACACAGATGGGCAGGGATAGAGGCACATATGGGCAGGGGCATACACTGGCAGGGACAAAGGAACACATGGGTAGGGGCACACATGGGCAGGGGCACACATGGGCAGGGGCACACATGGGCAGGGACAGAGGTATACACTGGTTGGGGCACGCAGGGGCAGAGGCACACATGACAGGGGCACACATGGGCAGGGACAGAGGTATACACTGGTAGGGGCACGCAGGGGCAGAGGCACACATGACAGGGGCACACATGGGCAGGGACAGAGGTATACACTGGTAGGGGCACGCAGGGGCAGAGTCACACATGATAGGGGCACACATGGCAGGGACAGGGGCTGCTGGATACAGCTGACAGATCTTGACCTACCAAGGGGGCCGGAGACAGCTCAGTCGGGCAGGAGACGGGGATATGCTGGAGACGGCACCGCTGGCTGAGTGATGGCTGCCGCCGTGCCGGGTCACGGTGTGGAGTGTGGACCCAGGGGAAGACTGAAGACGCCGGGAGGTTAGAGCAGAGATTGGGGGGGGGGGGGGGGCGGAGACAGAGGGGAGCCAGGACAGGAGACAGTGCCTGCCGCCGAAGCATGACCGCGCCATCCCTCCCACAGCATTACTGGGTTGGTGCGGCCGCCGCGTGACCGCATCCCCTCCTACAATCCCAGTACTGCTGTGTGTGCGGGGACAGCGCGGCTTTATTCATGCATCGGTGGGGCGCGCGGGGGCCGGTTGTCATTGGGGTAGAAGGGGCAGTGGCGGGCCAGATGCCAGCGTTTGGCGGGCCGCACCCGGCCCGTGGGCCGCCTGTTGCCCACCCCTGCCATAACAGGAAGCTCAGGCCCTCTTATAGATTACCTCAGGGCTGGGCAACACCGGCCCTCCAGATGTTGATGAACTACATATCCCAGCATGTCTTGCATCAGTTTCAGCATGGCCACATAGCAAAACTAATGCAAAGCATCCTGGGATGTGTAGTTCATTAACATCTGGAGGGCCGGTGTTGCCCAGCCCTGGAATACCTGCTACTAATCAAATCATACTTGCCTACTTTTATTTTCACCTCTCCAGGAGAAGCCCGAAGAGGCAACACGTCAGGGGCGGCGGGGACAAGGCTGACATTACTTGTCCCCTGCCTCCATGCCACAAAATGTCATGATTTGCGGCAGTGCTCGAAGTGGGCTGGTATACAACGGTATAGCATACCGGCACTTCCTTCAAGCACTGATTTATTTATATTTTTATTCACTGACATGCAGAACCTGGCTCCCCCTCTCATCCACTAGGGGGAGCCAGGTCTGCTTCACACAGAGCTGTTTCTGTAAGCCTATCCTCCGTCCCAAGTGGCAAGGTAAAGTATTCCTGGTTCCAGTCGCATCACATGCGACTATGCCGAGCAAGGGGTTAAGGTCAATTGTTTTAAAAATTAGAACAATGAGTCATGTATAAAAAAAGAGAATGAGAAGGGAAGTGAGAAGTGAAGCGATCTGTTTTCCTGTGATTGCAGCAATTCCACAAAACCCGTTTTTTATGCATGTTTTGTGATTCTAGGTTTGTACCGTACTTGATGCTTTTTTTCTTCTTTGCTGCAGGAAAAGTAATAAGCGCACAACCAACATTACACAACATTTCCACATCCTCCTCTTCCTTAACTATACTGCGGGCCTTGGTCGTTCCAACAACATCGTGGTGAAGATGGATTTTTGTTTACATTTTTTTTTTTACTTTGTATTAATGACATTGATTAAAGTTACTGACTATATGAAGATGCTGGAATCCTGGACCTAGTCTTCATGGAAAACACCCAAAGACTACATAAAATTAAAAAAAAAGAACTGGAATAAATCGCTTGCAGTTTTTTTCATTGAATTTTTTTTTTAATAAACAAAAATATATATAAATATATAAATAAACTGGTCTGCAAATAGCCTTTATCAGCTTCTGTAAAGAAAACAGTACAGTAGTTTTTGGTCAAATGCTCTGGGTTGCATTTATTTTATTTTGCCTTTTAATTATTTAGCAACCAATTACTGGACTGTATAACTTTTTATGTTGTTGAAGCAGTGGTGTGCACTACATTTGTGGTATTGAATGATATGGTATGAATTCCGAGTATAGATCTGGTGATATATTTATACTTCAACTTTTTTTTATTATCCTGATTTCATAACTTATAATGAGAAGTACGAATAAAATATCGACCGGCTTCAAAAACATTTGAATAAATTGGTTTGTATCATGTGACTGCAAATTTGACGCAGATTTACTTCTAAATCCTCATTTCAAGGATGTGGTAGATAAATAGTAACTAGAATATAGACGAAAGCAGTAAAAGTGGTAAGACAATTGCCTGGGCGCTGTAGTTCTCAGTGTTATGCTGCCTATCCCTCACCCTAAAGGGTTATTGCTAAATGACCCAATTATTGTTGTAGAGAGGGGGGGTTTTGGATGTGGGGTATGGCGCTACACCGTGCTTGACCCAGTGTAGCGCCATACCCCACATCCAAAACCCCCCCTCTCTACAGTAACTAGAATATGGTTGGTTGACACTGGCCACACCTCCACTTTTTAAAAAGGACCTCCATCTTTCTGGCTTACTTATGTTTTATACCTGAATTACTGTTTTGTTTTTTGCTTTAAATATGACATCATTTCCAGCCGTGATTTGTGCTTTGGATATAATCTATAGTGTTTTTGACTCATCTCTACATTTGACAACAGTTATTCTATATGGATCTAATAATGGTTTTGGTGGGTGTCAAATTAGAAGTAAGAAAGATCGAACTACAATTAGTAATAGTTTCAGTACAATACAGTATGTACAAACCAATACATGAGAGTTGTTAGATAGTGGCAAATCCCTTCAGAACATAAACAAATCATTTTGTTGTAAGACCAAACAAAATGTTATCAATTTGTAGCACTTATGAAAAATCCATTCAGATTTCTTTGTTCTCCTGTTTTGTTTTCAGATCAAGGTAAAGAGAACATTTTTGCATAAAATGCTACATAAACAATTTAAAGGTTTGGCTGTAATGGGGGATTAATGAAATGATTATCATCACTACAATTATAACCAATGATATGATATTTGTTATTCAACTGTGTAAGGTATTGGCATAATGGCTGACATGGAGCGGGGCAGTCTCTGTCTCCAGTTCCTCTATTTGGAAGGCGTGGGTGTCACAATTGGATTTCCCTGGGATGATTATATTTTAGGACAAAATGGTGGATCGCAGCTAAAGTTCAATATGACACATTTATTTCTTGGACTGTTTTATATTCTAAGGGGGGTATTGAATCTGTGTAAATATGTCCCGTCTGGGATAAGGACTCTCCATGTCCCCGGTGCGGTACATAGGGTTAAACTTAATAAAGCTTCTAAAATTTAAAATATGGGATGGCAACCAATCACATAATGGCAGGTATTCATGGCGAAATTCACCCTGTGCAGCGAATCCTGTTTTGGATTTGCTGCACAATCGTCGGGTTCCGGAGGGCTGGTGCATTCGCTGCCAGCCCTCCCTAACCCCCTATTCAACGCCTCAGGGGCTCGCTGCCCCTGGTGGCAAATTTTAACCCCCCCCCCCGGCGAATGCCGCAGGGAGCCGGTGGATGGCAGCAGGCAGGGAGATGGAAGCCTCCCTGCCTGCGCCGGACACTGTGGGGGTGAAGGAGGGCTGGTAGGGACACAGAGATATCCCCCGGAGAGCTGACAGGGGACTGAGATAGGGAGCCGCTGCACTCACTGGTCCTGATCCTGCATATTTTATTATCGGGACTAGTGTGCAGTGAATATATGAATATTAATGAGCAGCTCCCGGCCCCCTGCTGGCGAATGTATAAAAAAAATTGTAAAAGATTAAATAAAAAAAATTAATATATATTCATGTGCTGCGAGCACATGAATAAAAATAGCATGCCCCTTCACAGAAAAAAAATCAGATTTTTTGACACCAGAAAATAAATAAAAAACCCTTTATTTTAAAATATCACATTCCAGTTCACCTAAAAAAGAGGACGAATGCAAAACAGTGAATCATGGCGAAAATCACTGGAGAAAGCAGTTCTCCATTTGAGCATTGAATACACTCTTGGCGAATTTGACTAAAAACCCCATTGAAAACCACCGGCGAATCGGCAGACATTCGCTGTTCACTTGCAGCGAATTGTCTCCATTGAATAGGGAGAATCGTTTAATCAGATGAAAAATTCACCGTTAGCCCGGATAAATGCCAGATTCGCTGTAAACGGCGAATCTGAGGCATTGAATACTGGCCAATGTCCTTATTTGATTGAAAATCTTAGACAGAATCTGATTGTCTGCTATAAGCAACATCGTGAGGAAGATTTATTAGGATGAGAGATTCAGAAAGTGAGAGATTTGGTAAGAAATATTCGGGTTCTTTAAAGCGGCAATCATTTACACTGCAAAACCAGTTTGATTTTGCAGGGTAAATGATTGCCGCTTTAAACAAAAACTTAAGATTTCTTACCAAATCTCTCACTTTCTGAATCTCTCATCCTATTAAATTTCACCCAAACTCTTTATTTTTAGAAGCTTTAGTAAATTTACATTCCAAACATAGATGTCACTAAAGGGGTGCAGGTGGGTGCAAGCCACACCTGGGTGTCAGCATTCCAGGATTGACACCAAAATGCCAGCTATCCCTCAGTGACTGGGAGTCATGAGCTGCACTGTGACATCATAATGCAGCGCCCAGTTCCTGACCCTGAGGAGCTGGCAGCCAGAGTCTCCGGAGGCAGCCTAACATGCTATACACACTCCTGAACTCCTGGAGTGATCTAAATGGGCATACCACTCCAGGTAAGGCCATGCCCCCTTTATAAATGCCACCAGGTGTCACATTAGAAGATGGCACCTAATTTCTGGATTTGACCTAAGAGTACATATGGCACAATGAACTAACTATAACAGACCTAAAAATGCACCAAAAAAAAACATTATCTTGTGTACTGGGTTGTCACAGCAAGCGTACAGATTCTGCCTTGTTTCTTGTGATCTCATTCATTAATTCCAAGCACCCTAATAGGATGTACACACGGTCCGAACCGGTGGCCGTCAATACTGATTCGATATCGAAGGCCATCGGGACCCAGCAGGTGTCCGGCATCGGCCAGGAGGGAGGGAGGGACGACACATGGTGGGAAGAAGGGGGTGATGCTACATTGAGCAGCATGGCACTGCTTTCGATCTAGCAGATCGAAGTAGAAATAGCATTGCCTGTCATGTCTATTTTTTATATTGATCCTTATGCCGTGTGGCCACGCATCAGGATCGAATCTGCATTGAATGCAGCTAACACTGCAGCTAACATATTTGGACTATATAGTCTAAATCGAATTGAAAATGACACTGAAACGCACAGTGTGTGCCAGCATTACTCTATTTTCATTGATTTTTCATATTAAATTGAGTTATAGAAAATAGAATTGTAACAGCCTACTTGAAACCCTGCCATTGTTTTTTTGCAGGAGGGACTTTTTACTTTTTTAAAGCAGCAATCATTTACAGTACACGGCATAACCATGTCCTGTAAACAATTGCCACTTTGAAAAAAAAAAAAAACTTCCAAGATCAAACTCAGATCCTATTAAAATGATCTTGTACACGCATGCCCTAAGCCTCTTCCTGTACCTCACACTTCCATGCCTTACACTATTGTCTGACTTTGTTTAGAGAGGAGGACAGGGGGAGAAAGATGAGTATGTAAGTACTGTAAGCAGTGGCGGATTTAGGGAGGGGGACACCCAGGCATGTGCCCCCTGTCATTTTCTCCTGGATTCGCCCCTGACGGTGAATATTTGTCTGCCAAAGGTATTTTTAAAGTGCACAATTACCTCCTTGCCAATCAGAATCAGACCCTATTGTAAGTGTGGTGACTTAAGCACATGCCATTAATATACACACACACACACACACACACACACACACACACACACACACACACACACACACACACACAGTAGGGGGGTATATGACTATTACCTGGCTCTAAAGGAACCATGGATGGTGGTAAGAGGGATAGACACAAGATGGTTAAACCATCAGGTTCCCTTGTGGTGCACCACTGCCAGGTTCCCATGATTTACCGGTTGTGTCCGTGATTGAAAGTATAGTGCTTTTATTCCCAATAGGCAGATATCACCTACAGTACAGTATGTACATTTCCCTCTCACCTTTATCGATGAATTGCCAAAGTTTCTGCAGATCAACATAAGCCAAAACAGGGGGATGCCCCAGTAGAAAGATAACATTCACAATGTTAACACTGTCATAGTGTGGACTTGTTCATTATGCCAACAATATAAATGCCGACAGTCATAATGTAGACATTACTAATAAATTATATTTTATCCTAACACAGCAGCATAATCCTAACCACATTATAACCCTAAATGCAGCCTAACCTTAACACAACCTAGCCCTGACCCCAGTATAACCCTAACCACAGTATAACCCTAGCCACAGTATAACCGTGACCCCAGTATAACCCTAACCACAGTATAACCCTAACCACATTATAACCCTAAATGCAGCCTAACCTTAACACAGCCTAACCCTTACCCTAGTATAACCCTAACCATAGTAGAAACCTAACCACAGTATAACCCTGACCCCAGTATAACCCTAATCACATTATAACCCTAAATGCAGCCTAACCATCACTGCAGCCTAACCCTAACCACAGCCTAACCCTAACCACAGCCTAACCACAGCATAACCCTAACCACAGTATAACCCTAATCACAATATAACCCTAAATGCAGCCTAACCATCACTGCAGCCTAACCCTAACCACAGCATAACCCTAACCACAGTATAACTCTAATCACAGTATAACCCTAAATGCAGCCTAACCATCACTGCAGCCTAACCCTAACCTCAGCATAACCCTAACCACAGCATAACCCTAACCACAGCATAACCCTAACCACGGTATAACCCTAAATACAGAACACCCTCACTGCAGCCTAACCCTAACCTCAGCATAACCCTAACCACAGCATAACCCTAACCACAGTATAACCCTAAATGCAGCCCAACCCTCACTGCAGCCTAACCCTAACCACAGCATAACCCTAATCACAGTATAACGCTAATCACAATATAACCCTGGTGCACAGCTGTAGTCATTACTAACTGTCATATTTTAAAACATGCTGCATTCATTCCTACTATAGATGCACAGGTTGCCTGGAAATCATGCACCGTTGGTAGATCTTGAGGACAGGTTTGGCCACCCCTGGTGTACGGGCACTTTAACCCTCACTGCAACATAACCCTAACCACAGGACAGTTCAAATTCAAATAGGAGAGCCACACTGGAAATTGGTGTTTCTCTCTATTTGAGTTTTTAACTGTGCTCAGGGGCAAACGCAGGATTTTCAGAAGGGGGTTTCCAGAGGTGCAGAGCGAAGTACGAAGATGGACATATAGGTGACCCAGTATATGTTTTGATGTCCCGCGGGTGGTAGGGGGTATTATATCAACCGCTCAGCATGTAGGGCCTGGATCAGTAATTTCCACTTATTACCCCTTTACTGCACAGATGGTGGGAGATGGGGTGGGAGAAGGGGGCATTGGGCTGAATGAAGGGGCCCTGATACATAACTTCCAGGGTGGTAGAGGATGTTTAATATGCAGAGGAGGGGTGTATAGTGGAGTGGGCTTATTATTCATAATTTTCTGGTGGGAGGACAACTTGCTTGACTATAGATATCTCCAGTTCCCGGAAATAGATTTCTTAGATTTTAATGGAATTAAAAACGAGAGAATCCCACCTACCAAATGGTATTGGGCACTAGGGGATCAGAGTTCAGGAGGCAGAGCAATCTGCCAAGGAGTATATAAAACTACATACCAGGTGTTTGGAGCTGGAGCAGTAACCAGCTGCTGGAAGGCTGATAACTCTGGTTCTGGGAACAGTAGAGACAAGCTACTAATGTCCATCAAAGGGGGAGAGTCACAGATTTTGGAATATATCCTCAGAAAAACTCTACGTCAGACAGAACCTGAAATATCTGACTGGGAACAGCAATTAACAGGCTTGGATGGGGACCACTGCTTTGAAGTCAGATATCTCCGGTTCCCATGGTCCGATTTTAAAAATTCTTGTACTCTTGGAAAGAAGGGACCCTCAGCTTTCAGACAGTGGCCCTTAGATTCCTGGGGGGGTTTCTGGGTACTCGGAAACCCCCCCTGCGTGCGCTACTGGTGCTACAGACCCCTGGAGCCACCACTGAGCTTAACCACAGCCTACCCCTAACCCTCACTGCAGCCTAACCCTAAGCGCAGCATTACCTTTACCACAGCCTACCCCTAACCCTCACTGCAGCCTAACCCTAGCTGCTACATAGCTCTAACGGCATCCTAAATAGTCACTTCTAAATACCTTTACTTCACAGTAGTTCCCATTACAGAGCCCCAGAGATCCAACGGCATGATTTTGCGGCATTGAGCTGCATTCGATCCTAAATATTGGCCATTGCTTTAGTCTACCTAGATACGGTAATTCATTTTTGTTTTTCTCCTACTAGTGTGTCTAGCCTGTTCCTTATATTTTGATCAGTGGTTCTCAAGCTCTGTCCTCAGGACCCCATACAGGTCAAATTTACCAGGTCACCCAGCAGGAGCACTGTGTATCATCAACTGTCACATTTTAATAATCCACAGGTAACCTTGAAAACATGAACTGTGTGTGGCACCTGGTTAAGCCGTTGTCCCTGCTTCTGCTGGTTACTGTATGCAGTGGTAGCCCCGCAGACCGGTAGGGAGGCGCTAAGTAAGTGTGAGTGCCGGGGGTCTGTGAGGACTATTACTGCACCACCACCACCTGCTGGGTCCTGCAGATCTACTTGTCTGCCGTCCCAACACTCCTCCGGCAAGGCAGCTGCTAATGTAAAATGGCCCTCACAAAATTCCCACCCTCTTACAGACCGTTTTTGAGGATGCTAGAGTAGGCAGCCTCCTCTAGCATACTTAAAAACGGTCTGTTGTAAGGGGGCAGCCATTTTGTATGGGGCATTTTTCATTAGCAACAGCCTAGCAGGATGAGCGCTGGGACCGCAGACAAGCAGATCTGCAGGTCCCGGCCATAGACCCAGCGGCGGCAAGTGGAGGGATGAGTGAGGGTTTGGCGGTCTTCACTGTACTGGGAGGGGGGGCTATTTTGTAGCTACCCCACTGACTGTATTCAATCCTGGGCGGAATGATCCCACCCAGACCACATTGTATATGCAATAGTAAATGGGCCCCCAAGTGTTGAAACATCAGTCACCTCTGGGGCTCAATGTAGCTGCACAGATCCTCATAGCCCAATGTACTGTACCAACCTACCATATACTTACCATTATTACACATTACAACAGACACTGATTGGCTTGTCTTGCTTTTTATTGTTGACAACAACAGATTCATATAGAGGCCGCTCAGCGGCCAAATTACTCCATAGAAAGTGTAAGCAAAATTATATGCTTCAAACTTGCTGGATATGGAGAGAGGGAGTTGTGAAGACAGAGATTGGGGGTAGGGGTATAACCCATCAACGGGACAGGTTTGGGTAGGGGGATGAGCCGTCAACGGGACTGGCTAAAAGTTGCAGTAACTATAATGATTCAAGTTTTCTGCATTTTAAAAACAACGTGACACAAGTCAATCATAAGTGAGTCCGATGTCCAGGATCTTGATTATACATCGACCCTGGGCATTCCATCTTCCTCCTCCTGCCATAGGAAGCTGACATCCACCCGCTTCTTATAGATTCTCTTCCTATAAAAACAAACTTTGATCAGTGACTGTTATTATATAGACACAAACGTTTGCCATGTACAAGTCACCTCATTATTCCCTGGCCTGCTGCTATCTAGCACCTGCACCATGTTAGTGGCCCTTACTGACTACATTTCTCTGTGTGATTCCTCTTTGGACCAATAAGAGCGCTGATACTGTGGGTGTGACAAGGACGGCCCCATACAGGAAGCCCAGTGTACAGTGATGAGAGATCCCTCTAATGGGGCTACACACCAAGCGATTTTTCGAACAGACTAGATCGCCTATAAATGAAGCACACACTGCTGTGTGTGTAGGGCCCATAGCGATAGTAATGCGTGGTCCCATGCGTCGCTATTGCCGGAAGATGCAGATACTGCATGCAGTATTAATCTAGTCATCCTCTGTTTTCTCTTTATTGAGTACATCGACAGTGACAGATCGCTCCGCACATATCGCTGGTGCTGCGCTGTGTGCTTAGCGATCAGTGCTGAGTGATCTAGCATCACTCAGATCACTGATAATATCGCTACTTGTGTGTAGGCCCCATAATTTACATGACTTCATTTCTCCTGATGTAGCATTTCTCTTCTTATATCGTTACACTCATTAGTATAATGATATATACATGTATGTCATACACGTAGAATACCAGCCCATCAGTGCTCTGTGTGAGAGAACTTGTGTAGCGGCCCCAGCTGCAGCAGATATGGAGATACGGCTACCGGTTCTACATGTGTGTAAGACAAGAGACCTGAAATCTACCCCAGCAACCAGAGCAGGGAGGATGCACGTATTGTGCCGGCAACCTACCTGGGGGAGGAGTCACTGCTCGCAAAAGAGCCGGTGCTGCTGTCATCTGAGGTGGTTTCTGCCAGATCATTCAACTCAGAACAGCCACTACTGCTGCTATCAGTGGACTGAAGAGATGTTGTATCATCTGAAAATGAGAGACAGAATCTGGTGGGTTGCTTTGGGCAACATCACCTCTTTTCCTTGTAGTAAATGTAATACTACTACTACTACTACTATTACTACTACTGCTACTACTACTCCTCTAATACCACCACCACTACTACTACTACTACTACTGCTAATACCATTACTACTACTACTACTAATACTAATGCTAATAAGACTACTACTACTAATACTAATAAGACTAATACTACTACTACTAATACCACTACTACTACTACTACTTCTACTAATACCACTACTACTACTACTACTACTATTACTACTAATACCACTACTACTACTAATAATACTACTAATACCACCACTACTACTAATACCACTACTACTACTAATACCACTACAACTACTACTACTAATACCATTACTACTACTACTAATACTAATGCTAATAAGACTACTAATACTAATAAGACTAATACTACTACTACTAATACCTCTACTACTACTACTACTACTAATACCACTACTACTACTACTAATAATAATACTAATACCACTTCTACTACTACTACTAATACTACTAATAATACCACTGCTACTACTACTACTAATACCACTACTACTACTACTAATACTAATAATAATACCACTGCTACTACTACTACTACTACTAATAATAATACCACTACTACTACTACTACTATTACTACTACTACTACTAATACTAATAAGACTACTACTACTAATGCTAATAAGACTACTACTACCAATACTAATAAGACTAATACTACTTCTACTAATACCACTACTACTACTACTACTAATACCACTACTACTACTACTACTAATAATAATAATACCACTACTACTACTACTACTACTACTAATAATAATAATAATAATAATAATAATACCACTACTACTACTAATACTAATACTACTACCACTAATACCACTACTACTACTACTACTGCTGCTGCTACTACTACTACTACTACTACTACTACTACTACTGCTGCTACTACTACTACTATTACTACTACTACTACTACCACTACTGCTACTACTAATACTAATACCACTACTACTACTAATAATAATACCACTATTACTACTACTAATACCACTACTACTACTACTAATAATAATAATACCACTACTACTACTAATACTACTACCACTAATACCACTAGTACTACTACTACTACTACTACTACTAATACCACCACAACTACTACTACTACTACTTATACCACTACTACTAATACTAATAATAATAATAATACCACTATTACTACTACTACTAATACCATTACTACTACTACTACTACTACTACTAATACCACCACAACTACTAATACTACTACTACTACTACTAATACCACTACTACTAATACCACTACTGCTACTACTACTACTACTAATAATAATAATACCACTATTACTACTACTAATACCACTATTACTACTACTAATACCACCACTACTACTACTACTACTACTACTAATAATAATAATACCACTATTACTACTACTAATACCACACATAGGACAGAAAAGACTGCTTGGGTGGCGGTGCACCTGGTGCTGGTACTACTAATACCACTACTACTACTACTACTACTACTACTAATAATAATAATAATAATAATACCACTACTACTACTACTACTACTAATACTACTACCACTAATACCACTACTACTACTACTACTACTACTACTACTAATACCACTACTACTACTAATAATAATAATACCACTACTACTACTAATAATAATAATACCACTATTACTACTACTAATACCACTACTACTACTACTAATAATAATAATACCACTTCTACTACTACTAATACCACTACCACTAATACCACTACTACTACTACCACCACTAATACCACTACTACTACTACTACTACTACTACTACTACTACTAATACCACTACTACTGCTACTACTACTAATACCACTACTACTACTACTACTACTACTAATAATAATAATAATAATAATAATAATAATAATACCACACACTACGGTATGATAAAAAGTGAGAGCAAATTAAAATACATAAAGTAAAGTGTTGGCAAAAGCTTGGGTGAACGCGGTGAGCGGGGCACTTCAAAAAGATCGTATTCTTGAATTGATATTCGCAGAAAATACATATTTGTTGCACTTGTTTGATACCTTGATTACTAAATACACCGGTGCGTGCGCCCGAACAAAGCAACACTAGATTAGACTAGTGACTAGTGATCAGAAACAAGCAGCCCATACATAGCACCTGGGGGAAGCTTACCATCAAAGAGCAGGTAGGATGCCACAACCTCAGAGATAGCTGCTGACACCGCTGCTGCCACATAAGCCTCACGTGCCAGTCTTGTGTCGAGCTTAGCTGCCGGTTCACCAGACACAGTGGTGCAAGGCAAGGGGGGCAACACACTGGTGGGAGGATGCACAATAATGGGGGGCTGCACGCTGGTGGGGTGCTTGGCCGCTCCCTTCTGCTTAGCAGACTTGCTGGACTGTAAGGAGCAGAGGAAGAGACATCATGAGCTGTGACTACATAACTCTCTGCACTGCAAGCACTTTCTACCATGGAAGCAATAGAACAGATCAGGGCAGTGGAATCAGCTGTAACTCATTGTGGCTTATAATTTATTGTTATACTGTAACTATTAGTACCGGCATCAGCAGTTATAATAAGATTATAGCAATGTATAATGACTGAGAGAAGGTCCGCTCAGCTTTCTTACTGTATATTCAATAAGTTTCATATACTGTCAGTAATATGTAACCATTGTTAGGGTGACACTAGCTGGAGAGACCAAGTGACCATGTCCCTGGGCACCAGGGGGTATGCACTAGCACACAAAGTGGGGGTACCCAGTAACTAGAAACACCCCCCATATTGTCTTTTAAACATCTGTACTTAGGGTGTTATTCTGATTTCATCGCTCCCCCCTGCATTCGCATTGGGGGAGCGATGTTTAGCGTCTGCACATGTACATTCACATGTATACGTATGTGCAGACACTTGGTGCAAGCAGGCATGGGGAACTGCTTGCTCGCACCTAGCAGTGCGGGCGAGGGGCATGGGGCGGCGGTGAGTCATTGCACCCATTGGAATGCCCAGCATTTCATGGGCATTCCCATGAAAGCGGGATGTAAATTTGGTGATAACGCAGATGCGTGGGGCGGTCAGCTGACATCAGCGCATGTCAGCTTCCCGCCTTCTTCCCATACAGAGCACTTGCAGAATAATTTGATAGTCGGTGACCATCGAATGATTTTGTCCCCGTACACAAGCCTGCGAATTAATGTATATGCAAAACATCCATCCACATGCATGCAGGGATATTCGGAGTGCGAGGGGGGGTGGTAGGGCGGGCAGCGTTTAATCCACATGCAAAGCTGTTAAATTCGCAGCTTTGCGTGTGGACGTGATAAGACCCCTAGGCCAGCCATCAAAGCCCCGTCCCTCAGATAATCACAAGCAGTGGGTCTATAGTGAGGGGGAGGGTATAATATGATACAATTCAAAATAATCCCATTATTTCTGCCCCACCCCTTCACACACAGACCTGCGAATTGTGGCATTATGCCATGAAAGGGTGGAGCCTAATAATGCGACTGTCTGGGCCTCACCTCATCATTAACATCAGTTAATCAGTAACAGTGAGTGCGTTAGTGACTATATATATATATATGGATTTGCAATCCCAGACACTCCAAATGCCCCCAATTGGGGGTGTCCTGCCCCGGTGCCTTCCCGTGAAGGCAATCCTATTATCAATATGGGGAACTACGCAGGCGGCACTCGGAGATGATATAAATAGATGAAATCAGTGGAATTTATTTCAACATTTCGGAGCCCATAGCATACCTCCCAACTTTTCATGTGAAGAAATAGGGACACTCGCGCGGCGAAGCCGCGCGAGCGCCCTAAAAGGGGGCGTGGCGTATGCAAATGAGGGCGCGGCTTATGCTAATTAGCCGCGACCTCATTTTCATACGAGAATAGACGCTGTGCGCATGCGCACAGCGTCTATTCTACTACATTGGGGGGTCTCCCAACTGCCACCCCCCGCAGCGGGACAATGCCTGCAGCGGGTGGGACGTCGGGACAGGACCCGAAAATCGGGACTGTCCCGACGGAATCGTGACAGTTGGGAGGTATGCCATAGCTCCTTCGATATATTACATTCCTTCAACTTGACCCAAACAAACAATGCTCTATTCTTGGATGACCATCGGTGTGGTCGATGGCAATATTGCATGTAGTCATCAATTGTAGCCATCTACAGTATGTAACTGTGGTTTCACCAGCCAATGGTCATCCATTTTATATGACAGACTGGCTCATGGACCAATCAGTACCATGGGCAGGGCATCACAGGTGTTATGTTGCACCATCGATAAAGGCAAACCATCTGATTCTCCCCCATCGATGGCAAAAATGTGTTATTCTACATCAGCCATAAACCATCAATCACAATGAATCATCGATGGTTGTTGGCCATCCTACTCTTATTTTATGATTGCTATCACCTTTCTTCACAAGTATCTAGTTTTACACAGGTGACAGCAATCATACTATCAGAGGGAAGCCCAGGAACTGAGCATTGTGTCCCTCCTGGCATGTTGGTAGAAACCCCCTCTTACATCCTGCGTTTCCCCTGGTATTAGGGTCACCAGCAGGGGTGCCAGATCATCACTTTAATAAGTGCACATATGAATTACACAGGTCCCAGGGGTCAGAGTGCATACCAACTGTCATTACATCCAATGAGCAGTCAAGATTTTTTCACACAGTTTCTGGGGCTAAACTTGACTGCTCATTGGACATAATAAAAGTTGGTATTAACTATGATTCCTGAGACCTGTGTATTTCATATGTGCGCTTATTACAGGGATGATCTGACAACCCTGGTCACCATGGCGCATGGGCAGTTAGTGGCAGTTAGAGTCAGGCAGGAGGCAGCTACTGGCAGGAGAAGGAGCACACTGAACACAGCCAAAAATGGGAGAGGGATCTCCAGGTGGGACCATGTGACAGCAGCAGAAGTGCTGCCGAACTACAAAGCCCAGTAAGGTGGGGTGATAGATGCTTCAGTGCTGATAATGTGAGAGCCTGTGAGGCTAATGGTGAAACGTGAGTGTTACTATACAACATGCCCACATTATGTGACACTGCTGCCTGGTAATTGTGTACCCCTAATGCTATATAAAGGGAGCATCACCCACCCATGTACCCCTAATGCTACATACAGGGAGCATCACCCACCCATGTACCCCTTAATGATACATACAGGGAGTGTTACCCACCCATGTACTCCTAATGCTACATACAGGGAGCGTCACTCACCCATGTACCCCTAATGCTACATACAGGGAGTGTCACCCACCCATGTACCGCTAATGCTACATAACAATATTGTGCCAACTGGTGGTCGCCAGCATGTTGGCAATTGAAGTCCCCATAGAGGTGAAGAGCAGTGTTCCCCCTTTTGTTACATGGATGTTCAATACAAGTAAAAAAAACTTAAGTTAAAGAAATTTATACACAAATAGGCTACAGAACTTGACAAATCACCCCCATATCTTGCCAAGAAACACCCAATATCAGGTGAGCTCCCCCTATTTCAGCCTGTGATAATCCTCTGTATGTGCAATGTACAACCCATAAATATAACTTACCTTCCTGCTGGGTGCAGGGATGCACATTTTACTGCACAGACAGCCCATAATGTCAGCTGTATTAGGTAATAAATCCCAAAAATATAGAGATAAAGCACACAGGAAAAAATCAGCTTCTTCTCCTGATGCTGCCAGAAAGTCCTCTGCCACAGAGCCTTTGTGATGTCATTATGATGTCATGAAACAAGATGGCCGCTATGCAGACATTTTTTTAAGAGTCTCATATTGTGTTTATGGATAAGTGGTGCAAACCTAAGGATTTAAAATTCAACGGTTTGGAGAGTAATTGGCGGGTGGATGAAGGCGATATGTAACCATTTTAATAAAAATTAGTTTTTATAATTGAGGAAAGTTTTATGTCCTATTGTTATATTAACAATGTTATTGTACATGTTGATAATTTACTGATATATATTGTGTATAAAAGGCTATGTCCAATTCTTACTTCAGTGTTAGTGGGAATTAATGTATATATCTCAGTGTCTTCTAACCATAACATAACACTGTCATACACTAACCTCTATATACTGATAAAACATTGGGATATGTGCAGCAGTTTTACAGTTGGCAAAAGCAGCACAAAAGTAGGGATAATACAGTTACTAAAAGGGCGACAGAGAAATGGGGGCGTACAGGGCCGGTGCAAGGCACCGGAGCGCCCCAGGCGAGTAGGGGTGGGGGCGCCCCGGTGCCGGGGGAGTGGGGGTACCTGTCCTGCGGTGCTGTCCGGTGCCGGGGGAGGGGGGTACCTGTCCTGCGGCGCTGTGTATTTAAATCTGGCGGCGGAGGCAGCGAGGGGTCCCTGCAGTCAATTAGAAATAACGAGCGCTATCCGCCGGGCTATGCAGAAGCGCTTCTGTTGTGGAAACACTGGCCGCACGCTGATTGGCTGAGATCAGCGTGCGCCGTGCTGCCAGTGTTTTCACAACAGAAGCGCTTCTGCATAGCCAGGCGGATATCGCTCGTTATTTCTAATTGACTGCAGGGACCCCTCGCTGCCTCCGCCGCCAGCTTTAAATACAGAGCGCCGCATGACAGGTACCCCCGCGGCACGGGGGGGCAAAATGCCGCCCTCCAGTGGCCGGCGCCCTAGGCAATGCCTAGATTTGCCTAGTAGTGGCGCCGGCCCTGGGGGCGTAGCCCGAGGCTTACACCCTGTGACTGCTTCCATGAGCCATGACAACGCCCCTATGAGCTGTGACTCCACCCCATTTTTGTACGCAATTATTTGCTGCAATGGAGGCAACAAACCAGTGGCGTAACTACAGCACCGCAGCCCCCGCGGTCGCGGGGAGGCGCTGGGTAAGTGCGGGCGCCGGGGGGCTGCGGTGGTGGTGGGGTGAGGGGGGGTGGGCGTGTTTTATTATCGGCGGGGGGGGCGCCAAAATGAGTTACGCCGCTGCAACAAACATTATTAGTTATACCATGGGGGCAATATTACTTCATGAATATATTTTGGGGGGGGGTGGAATAAATAAATAAATATATAATCAAAGGTAGCATTTTTTTGTTAGATTAATCGGGCGATATTAATTGACCACTAATATGGTCAAAACCTTTTTATATGATAAAACAAACAAAAGCACCACTTCTGTAATCATGTGCAATGAATGTAATTCTCAGTATATGTCACTGACAATTGCACAGTACCACTTCTGTAATCTGTGCAATGGGTGTAATTCTCAATATATGTCATTGACAATTGCACAGTATTACTTGTATAATTATGTGCAATGGGTGTAATTCTTAGTATCTGTCAATGACAATTGCACAGTATCACTTCTGTAAACATGTACAATAAATGTAATTTTCAGTATATGTTGCTGCCAATTGCAAAGCACCACTTCTGTAATCCTGTGCAATGGGTGTAATTCTCAGTATATGTCACTGACAATTGCACAGTACTTCTTGCTAGTGGGTGTGGTTAATTGATTATTCGCCAGCCCATTTGCACAGAGCAGTGCGCATGAGGGGCTTGGGAATGCACATCGCTTCATGGACGTCCCTGTGAAAATGCTAGGCATTCCCAGGGCCGGCGCCACCACTAGGCAAACCTAGGCATTTGCCTAGGGCGCCGGCCACTGGAGGGCGGAAAATGCCGCCCGGGTACCTGTCCTAGCTACGGCGCTGTCTATTTAAAGCTGGCGGCGGAGGCAGCGGGGGTCCCTGCAGTCTATTAAAAATCACGAGCGCTATCCGCCGGGCTATGCGGAAGCGCTTCTAGTGTGAAAACTCTGGCAGCCAATCAGCGTGCTGCCAGTGTTTTCACACTAGAAGCGCTTCCGCATAGCCCGGCGGATAGCGCTCGTGGTTTTTAATAGACTGCAGGGACCCCCGCTGCCTCCGCTGCCAGCTTTAAATAGACAGCGCCGAACGCCAGGTACCCCCCCCCCCCGGCACCGGGGCGCCCCCAGCCCGACTCGCCTGGGGCGCTCCGGTGCCTTGCACCGGCCCTGGGCATTCCCCTGCTAATGCGGCCGTGACATGGGTGTGGGTGGTGGGCAGCTGCTGTCAGTGGATGTCAGCTGTCTGTCCGCTGTCCGTCCGCTTCCCCTATGGGCGCTGCAGATCTAAGTTCAGCAGAGGCTAACTTAGATCTGCAAGCGCTTGCAAAATCAATTGATGGTCTGCAAGCGAATGATTTTGCCTCCACACGCAACGATGTGAATGGATGTTTATGCTAAACAACCATTCTCAAGCGTGCTAAGAAATTGTCGTGAGACACGGGGGAGCGGGCAGCGGGCGGTGTTTAAATGACCCGCAAAGCTGCGAAACAATCAGAATGACCTCCATTATACAGGAAAACAGAAGTGGTACTGTGTCATGTATAGGAGTAAATAGTAAAGTGCTGCTGGTCAGTGGTTCCAGCTCCCAGCTCAGCTTCTGCAGATATCCATACCTCCCAACAGTCCCGATTACCGCGGGAATGTCCAGGTTTTCGGGGACATTCCCGCGCAGGGTCGGATTGGGGACTAAAAGTGGCCCTGGAAAATTTCTGGCAGTGGCCTCATGTGGGCGGCTACAAATCAACAATGGCCACTGTCATAAATACATGCACCCGGTCCCTGCCGCTCACATACATACATACATACTGTACATACATACATGGTTCCTGCCGCTCTCATACATACATACATGGTCCCTGCCTCTCTCATACATACATATACCCTGCCGCTCTCATACATACATAAACCTGGTCCCTGCCACTCTCATACATACATACACCTGGTCCATGCCGCTCTCATACATACATACATACACCCTGCCTCTCTCATACATACATACATACACCCTGCCGCTCTCATACATACATACATACACCTGGTCCCTGCCACTCTCATACATACATACACCTGGTCCATGCCGCTCTCATACATACATACATACATACACCCTGCCACTCTCATACATACATACACCCTGCCGCTCTCATACATACAAACACCCTGCCGCTCTCATACATACATACACCCTACCGCTCTCATACATACATACACCTTGCCGCTCTCATACATAAATACACCCTGCCGCTCTCATACATACATACACCCTGCCGCTCTCATACATACATACATACATACATACACCTGGTCCCTGCCACTCTCATACATACATACACCTGGTCCATGCCGCTCTCATACATACATACATACATACACCCTGCCACGCTCATACATACATACACCCTGCCGCTCTCATACATACATACACCCTGCCGCTCTCATACACAGAGGCGTAGGGAGGGCGGAGCCACCGGAGCACGAGCTACGGGCGCAGTTTGGGCGCAGGGCGCCGCCCCCCCTCCGCAAATGAAGTGGAGTCCCTGCCTGCAATAATTCATTTCACACACAGACACGCAGGGCATTGTGCGCCGGCGGCTGCCATGCCCGGCGCCTGCCCCGCCCCCTGTCTGCCCTGCTCACCTGGTCCTGCCGCCGCGAAAACGATGGGGTCACGTCACGTGACTCCCTGCTCCAGTCCCTTACCAAGCTGCTGCTGCTCGGGCCGGCTCCCGGGCAGCGCTGAGCAGCAGAAATAAGGAAGACTCCTCCCAGTCCCCTGCCTCTACAGAGAATGGCTGGTGCTGTGCTCCTCAAGGTAGATTTTTGTTTTTAGAAAGATAAAGGATTAAGGAAATAATCATGGGGTCTGGGGGGGGGGGGGATGGATCACTCCGGTTTCTAAACATAAATAATTATGGGACTGATCATGGGGTTTGGGGGATTTGTGGGGGAGAGGGAGGGGGGGTGAATCTCTCATATGTGTCTTATATAGCGCAGCAGATTCCGTTACAGCGTCTTATATAGCGCAGCAGATTCCGTTACAGCGTCTTATATAGCGCAGCAGATTCCGTTACAGCGTCTTATATAGCGCAGCAGATTCCGTTACAGCGTCTTATACAGTGCAGCAGATTCCATTACAGCGTCTTATATAGCGCAGCAGATTCCATTAGAGCCTCTTATATAGCGCAGCAGATTCCGTTACAGCGTCTTATATAGCGCAGCAGATTCCGTTACACTGTCTTATATAGCGCAGCAGATTCCGTTACAGTGTCTTATATAGCGCAGCAGATTCCGTTACAGTGTCTTATATAGCGTAGCAGATTCTGCCACAGTGTCATATATTTCAAATGTAACATGCCAACACATGTTAGCCACGCCCCCAATTCATTACCCGGGGGGGGGGGGCGCGAAATATGACCTTGCTCCGGGCACCATGGCACCTAGCTACACCGCTGCTCATACATACATACATACATACATACACCTGGTCCCTGCCACTCTCATACATACATACACCTGGTCCATGCCGCTCTCATACATACATACATACACCCTGCCACTCTCATACATACATACACCCTGCCGCTCTCATACATACATACATACACCCTGCCGCTCTCATACATACAAACACCCTGCCGCTCTCATACATACATACACCCTACCGCTCTCATACATACATACACCCTGCCGCTCTCATACATACATACACCCTGTCACTCTCATACATACATACACCCTGCCACTCTCATACATACATACACCCTGCCGCTCTCATACATACATACACCCTGCCGCTCTCATACATACATACATACATACACCTGGTCCCTGCCACTCTCATACATACATACATACATACACCCTGCCACTCTCATACATACACCCTGCCGCTCTCATACATACATACACCCTACCGCTCTCATACATACATACATACATACATACACCTGGTCCCTGCCACTCTCATACATACATACACCCTGCCACTCTCATACATACATACACCCTACCGCTCTCATACATACATACACCCTGCCGCTCTCATACATACATACACCCTGCCGCTCTCATACATACATACACCCTACCGCTCTCATACATACATACACCCTACCGCTCTCATACATACATACACCCTGCCGCTCTCATACATACATACACCCTGCCGCTCTCATACATACATACATACATACACCTAGGGAGGCCAATCCCGGGATCGGGATCGGCGGGATCCCGGGATTTTGGCCTAAAATTGACGGGATTTGAATCCCGGGATTGAAGCTTCCAATCCCGGGATTCCGGGATTAGTAACCCCATTAGTTTGGGTTTAAAGCCGGGCAGCGCTGAGCACCAGAATATGGCTCAGACGCTGCCCGGCTGACTGTTTCTTACCCCCGGTGCTGCTGTCGGGAGTTGGGAGGGACTGAGTGCTGTGCTGACAAGCATGGCGGCGCCCAGGCTGCGCAGCGTGAACCCTGACATCACGTCACACTGCGCAGCCCGGCCGCTGCTCTTCCTGTCAGCACAGCACACTGTCCCGGACCCAAAGCCGGACAGACGCCCGATGTGCCAACCCCAGCCTTCCGCCCACCAGCCGGAGATAGCCGTCCTGCTGCTGCCCTGTCACCACAACCCCCGCCGTCGTAAGTGACAGTGCGGGGGGCAGCTTTAGGAGAAATTTATATTGTCATCTGGGGGAGGGGACGTTTTTTTTTTTATTAGGGAGGCCAATCCCGGGATCCCGGGAATCCCGGGATTGAGCATTTTTCAATCCCGGGATTGAAAAAATGCCCCGGGATTGGCCTCCCTACATACACCCTTCCGCTCTCATACATACATACATACACCATGCCGCTTTCATACTTAAATACACCCTACCGCTCTCATACATACATACACCCTGCCGCTCTCATACATACATACATACACCCTGCCGCTCTCATACATACACCTGGTCCATACCACTCTCATACATATATACACCCTGCCGCTCTCATACATACATACACCCTTCCGCTCTCATACATACATACATACATACATACACCATGCCGCTTTCATACATAAATACACCCTGCTGCTCTCATACATACATACATGGTCCCTGCCGCTCTCATACATACATGCATACATACACCCTGTCCCTGCCGCTCTCATACATACATACATACGCTCGGTCCCTGACGCTCTCATACATACATGGTCCCTGCCGCTCTCATACATACATACATACATACACCCTGCCGCTCTCATACATACATACACCCGGTCCCTGCCGCTCTCATACATACATACATACACCCGGTCCCTGCCGCTCTCATACATACATGGTCCCTGACGCCCTCATACATACATACATACACCCTGCCGCTCTCATACATACATCCTGCCGCTCTCATACATACATGGTCCCTGCCGCTCTCATACATACATACATACATACATACACCCTGCCGCTCTCATACATACATACACCCGGTCCCTGCCACTCTCATACATACATACATACACCCGGTCCCTGCCGCTCTCATACATACATGGTCCCTGACGCCCTCATACATACATCCTGCCGCTCTCATACATACATACATACACCCTGCCGCTCTCATACATACATCCTGCCGCTCTCATACATACATACATACACCCTGCAGCTCTCATACATACATACACCCTGCCGCTCTCATACATACATGGTCCCTGCCGCTCTCATACATACATAGATAAATACACCCTGCTGCTCTCATACACACATACACCCTGTCGCTCTCATACATACATACATCCTGCCGCTCTCATACATACATGGTCCCTGCCGCTCTCATACATACATAGATAAATACACCCTGCTGCTCTCATACACACATACACCCTGTCGCTCTCATACATACATACACCCTGCCACTCTCATACATACATACATACACCCGGTCCCTGCCGCTCTCATACATACATGGTCCCTGACGCCCTCATACATACATCCTGCCGCTCTCATACATACATACATACACCCTGCCGCTCTCATACATACATCCTGCCGCTCTCATACATACATGGTCCCTGCCGCTCTCATACATACATAGATAAATACACCCTGCTGCTCTCATACACACATACACCCTGTCGCTCTCATACACACATACACCATGCCGCTCTCATACATACATACATGCACCCTGTCGCTCTCATACACACATACACCCTGCCGCTCTCATACATACTGTACATACATACACCTTCACTCTAATACATACATACACCCTGCCGCTCTCATACATAGATATACACCCTGCCGCTCTCATACATACATACATACACCCTGCCGCTCTCATACATACATACACCCTGCCGCTCTCATACATACACCTTGCCGCTCTCATACATACATACATACACCCTGCCGCTCTCATACATAGATATACACCCTGCCGCTCTCATACATACATACATACACCCTGCCGATCTCATACATACATAAATACACCCTGCCGCTCTCATACATACATACACCCTGCCGCTCATACCACCACAGCAGCGCCGCATGGAGATAGCTCCCGCTCGGTGGACAGCCACGCCGGTGGACGCTGCTTAGCAGACGGGGCATCAGGCACTATTTAGATGAGTTATTTGTTCTGTACACTTGTTGGCTTTACTTGATAAAGGAGTAACTTTCGAAACGTCGTTGGTGGTGTTTTTCTTTGATGTGAAGTCCGTCTGAGGGCCGCTGTGATTGGATTCTATTTGACTTTTTGGCGTGTGCACCTCGGCTGCTGATTGAAGGAAATGGTGTGCCTGTCCTTTGGGATATATATATATATGTCACACGCCGCCGCAGTGGTACACGGCGGGTACTGTACTCACCCGCCCGTGTCTGCCGCCGGCTGGCGTGTGTCGGCCTCCATGACAGGTGAGGCGGCAGGCAGAGGTCCGGCAGTGTTGGAAGGCAGCATGGGAATCTGCAGCATGGTCCCGCTCTAAGGCTATAGATTCTGGGAGGCCAGCTCCGCCATCTTGCTTGAGGGCAAACAGGTGATTGGGCCAGGTCAGGTATTCACACCTGTTTCACTGTGACAGCCAATGGCAGCCGCCCTCTTTGCATAAAGGGGATCTGCCTAGGTAGCTAAGTGTCAGTGCAAAGAGTCTTCTGTGCTCCTGACTCATTGTGCCCTTGCTATTCCCGCTGTGCCCGTCAGCTTGCTATTGGCTATTTGACCCCATCGCTCATTCCAGTCACGCTGGTCGCCAGCTTCTCCCTGATACCCTTGGGTGCTACCTCCTGGATTCCTAACTCCGGTCCCGCTCCTGGATCTTCCAAGAATCCGTCTCCAGCATCCTCAGGTCTCAGCCATTCCTCATAGTCTTCCAGTCTCCGGATCCATTGTTGTTGCCATCCTTTCACTTCTTTATCTGGACATTCCTCATCATTGTTATCTGGAAATTCCTCATCATTGTACTCTGGATATTCCTCATCATTGTAATCTGGAAATTCTTTATCATTGCTAATCATTATTATTATTTTGCCTGCCTTTATCTCAAAGAAGTATTTGAGTCCCTGTAAGTATTTGAGTCCCTGTATAAAATAGGAATATATTTCCTTCAAAGTTGGACGAAAAGGAACATATAGCCGTGAAAGTAAAATCTAAATAGTCTGCATATTAGCCCACAATCGTGGGAAACCTCTTCTCTCACACTTAGCGGAAAGAAAGCATGAAATCCTGGAGTTTGAACCTCTCCTAGCGCGGGCGTTGGCCTGATTGTGAAAAGTTATTATGCTGCTGGGAAGAGGTTTCCCACGATTGTGGGCTATTATGCAGACTATTTAGATTTTATTTTCACGGCTATATGTTCCTTTTCGTCCAACTTTGAAGGAAATATATTCCTATTTTATTATATTGGCATAATCTCTCACCTTACTCTTACTGATTTTAACTGATCGTTCAATCCATGAAATATTGTATATTACCATTATTGTCAGTATCTGGATATCAGGCTTAGTTTGGCCATGCTATGCCCCAGAGACGGGCAGGGAGCCGCTGCCCAGCTGCCGAGACGACTGGGGTGCGCGTGAGATGCATGCGCGTCCCAGTTTAATGGAGTCCCTGTTCTCTGGTGGGTGCCGGGCAAGGACAAGAGGGGATCCATCTGTATATATATACACATATACACACACACACTAGTCAGAAATGCAGAAATGGATCCTTTGCATTGCAGTTCATCAGTGGATGAACTCTTTACACATGCAAATACATCTTTCTAAATCCTTAAACCCTCTTCATCCAAGAGCATCTAATTTCTCTGCAATAATTACTAAAAGAAATAGCAATTACGTTTGTTAAATAGATCAGCTCCCTGATTCATTGTGAACTTAATGATCACTAATTCAGAAAATTGCTGTGAACTGAATAAACACAACTCTTGTGGTTCATTACCATTTTGTTTTATATTTTGACCTTATGTTTCTACGGATAAGACTGCTTTGAATAAATATTTAGTTGTTTTTGTCCTGTCTTTTTAATAACTGGAAATGATCTGTCAATTTACATATGCAAATGTACCAAAATAAAAACCATAAAAGTTGGAAGAAACTAGAAGAACCATTGACAAATAAAACGCAATTCAAATACTGTAATGAGACATTCAGTTCATATTCAGAGTTTTATTCAAATTAATTGAGCAAATTCCCTTTCCAGCATATGGACAACATCTTTCACAGTCCATTAAATAGTAGTTTGTTAAATATTACGGTGTACATTTTAACCATTTCAACATTTTAGTGTCGTCAACTTACTTGTTGACATTCTGGAAGCCAACTGTTCATTCCATACCCGTGCTGCTAGAGGTCCCTGCTTTTTCTACTATATAATGTTCATTATACAGTACAGGTTGAGTATCCCTTATCTGAAATGCTCGGGACCACGTGTATTTCGGATAAGGGATTTTTACGGTTTTTGGATATTTTTTTTAACATACTTGCCTGGTCCCCCTGATGGTCCCCCCGCGTCCACGGCATCCTCCAGCATCCACAGTGGCCTTCAGGATCTTCTTCAGCGGTCCCAGGGGTGCATTGCGTAAGTTTGCAGGGGTGCCGGTGATGTCAACCGGCACCCGCGCAATGCACTCCTGGGACAGCTGAAGAAGCTCCTGAAGGCAGCCATGGACGCAGGGGGATGCCATGGACGCAGGGGGAAGAAGCAGATCCTGAAGGCCACTGTGGACATCGGGGGGACTTGGTAAGTATGATAAAATGGGCAGGGGGGTGGAGACACAAAAAAACAATCAGAAATATTCAAAAAAAAAACACGGTATTATGGATAAGAGATCTCTGGATACGGGAGACTCGAAATGTATGAGAACATACATTGATCATTTATTGTCTGCCAGTTGTTTCATTCCCTGCCCACTTCATTATGCAGTTGTTTTAAGTGCAGTTAGAAGTATATCTGTGGCCCTGTTTATCCAATCCACTGGCACTGCTGATCCACTACCATTGGGAGGCCAGCGATGATTGACTATCCAGTAATTTGGGAAGTTAAACATGTTAAAAATCTTAGAATTGACAGTTGAAATAGGGCAATTAGGATTTTTAAAATTCCCAGTTCTCTGATACGGATGTCAGGGCATCAGGAATTTGCCCCAATATATCTGTGATGTTTGAGGGTTATTACAATATAACAACACATATAGCACTGTGATGCGGTATATTAGGAAATTGAATGTGAAACAATTTAAATCATATTGGATAAGTGAAACTAAACACACCTTAAGTTTCAGTTTAATTAAATAAACATTTATTATCTTTCAAATAAAACATGTATTATAATTTTGACATTATTAACATTATTTCAGTTAAGAGGACATTAATTAAAAATTGCTTGTTTATATGGAAATCTTTTTAAGTGCATTGTTAAAAGTATTATGGGCCTGAAGTGTGCATAATACATTTATGCAAACACACATTATTTGCTAAGTGTATGTAAATGATTACAAGGTTTACATACACACAGAACACATTTAGAATCACATGAGGCTCTTTAAAAATCCTATAAAATAATTTGCAGAATTAAGCAACAGATAATCAGCATACAGCGAATGCGGACTTGAAATACATTCAACTACAGAAGTAAGAAGTCTTCATTACTGAACTTCATATAATGGGTGGAATGTAATGTTGCCCGACTTCGGCGGCAGTGCGGGATACCGGAGGAACTCTGATGTTTTTTTAAAGGAAAAAACACTTTTAAAGTGATTGCCCCTTTAAAAAAAGTCCAAGTTTGGCCGGCATACCGCACTGTCTCCGAACTCAAGCGGCAATCTGCCCAATAATCTAAAATAATTTACTAGAGATCTGCGCCGACCATGTGTTTTGGTTCTGGATCAGTATTATTATTTTTTTTTTCAGTATTTTAACCTCAATAACATTCATTTCCATTTTTGACCACCTCACAGCTCTCAATATTGTTTTAATGTTTTCACCATTACTGGCCAAAGGCTGCAGTGAGCTAGCAAGTGCCAGAGCAGCTGCACAAATACACGGCACATTACGCCGCACAGTAGTGCCCATTATTCCCAGTATTAATATTGTTATAATGGATTGATTTGGCACCACAACGGCTCCTAGCACCTAACAAAATATGTAAATGAACAAAAACAAGAAAACAATGACTCGAATTCAATCGGTCCCACGCGTGTTCGCATGGGGGACCGATTGTTCACGGCAGCACATAGGTTTTTATACATTTTATGTGCATGTGCGGCCACTGCCTGCAAGCAGGGGGCGTGGAGGGGCGGGGGTGGCATGCCAGGAAAATTGCCTATGGGAATGCCCAGCATTTCATGGGCATTCCCATGGTAATTCTCCAATGACACGTGTGCAGGGGGTGGGCAGCTGACGGCAGCTGACATCCTAGAAGAGACTGAGAGGGGGACACTGAAGAGGAGCCATGCCGCCCACAAAGGCAGAGCAGGAAGCATGGTGAGTGGGGGCTGGGGAGACTTGGGTTTGGGAGACTGAAGAGCACCAGTAAAGTTGTAGGGGCGGCAGGGTGCTGCACAGTGGCTTGCTGGGGGCAGGGTGCCATGTGCCCTGGGCCAGTGCAGTAATGTAGCACTGCTGTGCTGGGTGAGTATACTTGACAGCCAGGAATGATGCTCCGGCTGTCAGGTTATGCTGCAGCGACATGATTGGGGCTGATTGCGGTGTGCTGCGCTTCACTTGGAGAAGGGACTCTGTGAGGGCCTGGGATTAGCGGGCCGTGAGGGGGCAGAGCTTATATGTGGGGAGAGGGTCGTTTGGGCTGCCCAGTGCCCACCATGTGTGGAGCACTTCCTGGCAGAACCTTCCACAGCTTTCTCCCCCTCCTTCCATTTTACTGTCCACAAGTCACCATGTAGTCTTACACTCCAACCCCCAAACACAACAGAGGAGCTGATGCTATTGCAGTTTATCAGTGCTGCTACTGCCAGGGCTGTATCTACCTATGTGCCACTTTGGGCACACCATGAGGCAGCACCACTCTCCTGCCACCCACCGCTACCCTGTATGTGGTGTGCGGTGGCACCATATACAGAGACCACACCGTCTACACCAACTTGGCCGCTGTCGGCTATGGGTGATACTGCCAGCCTTCTGCAACCATTTCCTACCTGACCCCAGGCTACCGGTCTCCCCTCTTCAAGGAGGAACCGCAGACGCTGCCAGCAGCCGGTACAGCGCCCTGGCCGCGCTCTCCCCCATTACTATGGTATGTAGCATTATGTGTAATGGCCATTATGGTGTGGCATTGTGTAATGGGCATTATGGTGTGTGAGAAGTGTAATGGGCATTATGGTGTGTGGCATATGTATAATGTTCATCACGGTGCGGGGCATATGTATAATGGGCATCACGGTGGGCGACATATGTATAATGAGCATCACGGTATGCGGCATATGTATATTGGGCATCACAGTGTGCGGCATATGTATAATGGGCATCACAGTGTGCGGCATATGTATAATGGGCATCACAGTGGGCAGCATATGTGTAATGAGCATCACGGTGTGAAACATTTGTATAATGAGCATCACGGTGTGCGGCATATGTATATTGGGCATCACGGTGTGCGGCATATGTATAATGGGCATCACGGTGTGCAGCATTTTTAATGGGCATCATGGTGTGTAACATATATATATAATGGTTATTACAGTGTGTAGCATATGTATAATCACGGATCTAGCCCATAACGTATGCGATTCTCACAGCGTGTATTGGCACCTTAGTGCCTGCAACATTTTGCGGACACAGCACTGAGATGGTGTATGCATACATGTACATGCACCCGAGATCCTCCATAGGATCGCATGTTGCATACACTCCCACAATCAGGCTGCAGCTTGTTGCAATGGCAATGTGAAAGGACGCAAAATTCATGGTTTGCAGGAGGGCGCCGGACACCCTAGCACCGGCCCTGATTGCAGTCTTGTCATTACATTCTGCTGCTATCCATTGGATGTAGTCACTAAAAGATGAATCTTCCATGTAATGAAAATATTCCTCCAAAAGAATTTGACTTTTTCCCCAGAATGGCATTGCACTCACAACATGACTTTGCTCTGCCTGGGAATGCAGGTCAGGCCTCATGTGAACGTACAGTGTGAGCCAGATGGGATGCAGTACATGCTGTCCTGCACCGATGTCACGTCAGCCAGAATTTAGGCAATCTCTTATTCCCGGCAAACACACCAAACAAACAAATATACGAATATACTTGTACACTGTAGACCTAATCCATGTTGGGGGTCACAAAGGAGTCAATGCTTTACGGGTAGCAGATTAACATTAAAAAATGAGATATTTATTGTGATCTATTGTTTCTGTAACTAAAGTTGAATCAACATTTGCACTGTATTACCAGCAAAACACATTGAAGGGTTTATGTACAGTGGGCGCATTTTCTGCCAATATGCTGAGGTAATCCGGCTTGTAGAGCTGGGTGAACTATATCCCAACATATGCATAACATATGAACCAGTTTTACACCAGGAGAGAACATTCAGTGGGCCAGGTGTACCAAGCTTCAAAAAGTGATAAATTGGAGAAAGATAAACCACCAGCCAATCAGCTCCTAATTGTCATGTCACAGGCTGGGTTTGAAAAATGACAGCTAGAAGATGATGGGCTGGTGGTTTATCACTTAATGGGCTGGATGTACTAAACAAACGTTTTCTCGCATTTTGAAATGCACTAAAGCCCCTCCCGGTGGGGCTTCGCTGTGAGCTGGCATAACCCCATAGAAGCCTATGGGCTTCTCTTCGCAGTGCTGCTGTGTGAGGGATCTGACACGGATCCCTCCCAGCATTCCCTGCGGCTACTATGCGCAAGCGCAGCTGGACTTCCCCATTAGAAACAAGGCCTGTGGGATCGCAAAGAGATATTTTTTAAATGAAAAACCTCCATTTAATGATGCGCTGTTACGGGCCAGTGCTCTGGACTTGCCCCCCAGGCTAAAAGTTGCCAGCCAGCCCCTGCTCCCTGACCTTGCAAAGCTTCAAACGGACACTGAAAACTCACCAATTCATCAAAGCGTACCCTTCCACTGCATAAACCAGCTGGTTCTCCGACCCCTTGCCTGTTTACATCCAGCTATCTAGCTACCACCCACTTGCTTGCATCTCTTGTAATCTGTCTGTCTCCCCTTCCTACTAGATTGTAAGCTCCTCCGAGCAGGGCCCTCTTCCCTCCTGTTGTCAAAGCCCACTTCTCTTCATATTTCACTCACAGCTCTCCTATACTCAAACACTCAGTGACCATCTTCGTCTGCATACTCCTCTCCATCGTTAGCCTCAAGCCTCTAGTTGTATGTTGATTGAGTCCTCACTACTTATATTTAAGCTGTAATGTGTATTGAACT
The DNA here is from genome assembly GCF_055691185.1 of Crinia signifera. Classification (NCBI taxonomy): domain Eukaryota; kingdom Metazoa; phylum Chordata; class Amphibia; order Anura; family Myobatrachidae; genus Crinia; species Crinia signifera. Next base: position 342,895,471 of record NC_139218.1, read on the forward strand.
GTGGTGCTCTTTATTTGTACTCCTATTTTTGTTATTTATTTATTCAATGTTATGCCAAGTTTTGTCTCCCTGTACTGTTCCTTTGTACGGCGCTGCAAAACACTTGTGGCGCCTTATAAATAAAATTATAATAATAATAATCTCCCTAAAGTTCTAGATTTTCTGGGGAGAACAATGTATTTGCATTTACACTAACTCTCCATTTATGTAATCTAGCATTTTATTTACAGTACATATATTATGAAAATAAAACTTGAGAGAAATACATATTTGTTGATCATAATTTTAGGATCTCAAATCTCTGTAAATCGCAGAATAAGGTCCTTTAATCAGGAAGCTCAGTGGCGTTTCCTATCCAGTGGTAGTCTTATAACACGTTGTCATGTTTCCTATTGTCCATGGTTAATCAATCACAAGCGGCAGGACCATGATCGAGGTGTAATCAGTGCCCAAAATGTTTTCTGTTAACAACAAGATCAGTGATAAAAATGAGCTGTTGCCTAAATTAAGTTACATTCTAATCACATGATAGAGATTTAAATAGATCATTCTATCAACAGTCTATTTCATGCTTTGGGCCAGATGGGATGAAGTCAAAATCCCGACGGTCAAAATTCCGATTGGGTCATAATACCGACAAGGACAAAATCCCGACATGGACAAAATCCTGACAAGGTCAAAATACCGACATATAGAATGTACAGGTGAAACAGTCAACATGACTTTCCGTCGACAGGTCGCAAGGTCGACATGGGTTTTTTCACTGTTTTTTTGACCCGACATGTGCCGACAGGTGGTATTCACTAGGGATTTTGACCCTGTCGGGATTTTGACCGTTGGGATTTCATACCGAATCCGGGCCAGATGCACTAAGCTTCAAAAGTGATAAAATGGAGAGTGATAAACAACCAGCCAAGCTGTGCATGTGGGGGCGCCAGGGGCTGCGGTGCTATAGTTAACCCCCCCCCCAATCCCCCGCAGACTTACCTATCTCGCTGGTCCCGGCGGCTCCGTTCTCCTGCTGAGGACCACCACAAAATGGCCGCCCCCATATAGCACACCATTCTCTAAAACTGTCTGCTGTATGGGGGCGGCCATTTTCTGGTGGTCCTCAGTAGAAGAACGGAGCCGCCGGGACCAGTGCGATAGGTAAGGCTGTGGGGGATTGAGGGGGGTTTGTATGGGCGGCGGGGCGGGGGGGGGGGTAGGGGTGCTTGGCGGGGCTTGTGACATAGAAGGCAGGAGCTGATTGGCTGGCCGTTTATCACTCTCCATTTTATCACTATTGAAGCTGAGTGCAACTGGCCCTTAGACTGGTCATAAAAGAAACGAAAGGCGAGGTTTAGTAAAACCAAGTTTGAGTTGGCTTTATGCTGCCGCATCATTCCCAAAAATATATTTTTATATAAAATTTATATACAGAAAAGTTTTTGCCTACATTTATTGGCTGCTATGGGCACCATCCCTACTTATTTTAACCTGCACCTTAGTAAATATACCTATTACTGCTACAGTTACTGTAGGTGGTCCTGTCTGACAAGGAACTCTCTTCATACACTATACTGTACCTTACTTATGACAAGTGTTTAAATTCATGTGACCTTGTAATGATTTTATACTGTAAACATCTTTTCCTTGCTATTTTTGGTATGGTCTGCATAACCGTAGTCACAGATTTGTGCCTCAAGCGTCAAGTCAGTTAAATATATACATATATACAAATTCTTATGTACAGTACTTTGGGCCTAATTCAATGCTGCTGCCCAGACAGAAAAAAAACCTCCCCTGGGCAAAATTGTGAGAGCATTGCAAGTGGATCGCTAATGAAAAAGTGGAAGTGGTCAGTGCTGACGTCACAGACCGTACTCAAAAACGCCTTGGCATGTACGCTTTCAAACACGCCCATAAAATGGCAGGTTTCCACTCGCAAACTCTGGCTTCCTGTCAGTCAAGCTACCCTCACATTTCGTTTACATTCCATTTGCATTTTCAGTCGCCTTTTTACCTTGCGCATGCGCAGTCATTCAATTAGCTGAATTAATTAATTTCTGAAATAGGCCCTGTGTACCATAGTGAATTATACACACATTGGTTCCATACACATAGGCCAATGGTACCTCAGTTATTGGGCAGTGGATTTGTGCATACCACTCCTGACAGTACAAGCACAACTGGATGCCTTGGCCAATGAACAGGAAGGTCCATACTATCACATTCCATACTGGGTTGGTCCATTTATCATTCATGGCGAAATGAAATAAAACTGGATAACATCAAGCAGAAGACACAGAACAGAAGGGAGAAAAGTGTTAGTCATAGTATAAATCTCTAATCACAAACTAGATATATAAACCAGTAAAAATAAAAAAAAAGCAGTTGATTACAACCATACCACAATCTACCATGACTTATTCATATTTTCCATGAAAAATGATCAATATAATGATAAAGTGCTGCCCACCCACACATTATGCAATCTCTGATTATTGGTGACATGCATCGAATTTTCAGATTCCTGCCCTCTCATTGGCTATTGACTGTTTATAGTAAAGATTAGATTTGCATCTCTTAAACCCCGCTGTATTATCATTCAAATAAATATTCAATATTTGTTTCCTAGTACGGCGCCCGTCGGGTCCCATCGCATACCATAACTTAAGGTATGCGACGGGACCTGATCAGACTCGTCCGACCCCATTTTCGGGCTTTTTAGAGGTTCCTGTACAATTAAAAAATTGGTCGCATTGCATGCCATTATAATGGCATGCAATGCGATGCAACCGACCCAATTTTGCCATTGGACCCAATGTTAAATTGTACCTCAGACCCGATTTTACATTGGATACAATGTTAAATGCCCCCCAGACCCGATTTTTAATTGTATACCCACCCTGATGGTTAATTATTATGTCAAATGCCCCCCCCCCCCATTGTTAACGCAACGCCACGATCAACGTCAACCCGAAGCGTGGTGAGCGCAGCGAGCCCGCGAGGGGTGGCGGTATGCGTCCTCCGACCTTTTCATACCCCTACTATCCACATCGGTGTGAGGTGATTTTATATAGTGTGGCGAGCGCAGCGAGGGGTATGAAAAGATAGGAGGTCACATACCGCTGCCCCTCGAGGGCTCGCTGCGCTCACCACGCTTCTGGTTGACGTTCATCATGGCGTGGCGTTAACAATGGGGGGCATTTAACATTGGATCCAATGTAAAATCGGGTGTGAGGGACCATTTAACATTGTATCCAATGTAAAAATTGGGTCGGTCGCGTCGCATGCGATTTGGTCGCATTTGATGCGATGCGACCGATTTTTCTGACCCGATGTCATACATTTCAAATCGGTGGTGCCGTGCTAGGAAATAAGTACCAAATATTCTATTAAATAGAAAAGTATCATTGCTTTTGTTATTTATGTATTGGCCACATCCATGATTCATGATACTTAATCAAAGTGATATCCAGGATTATTATTCTTGTCAATTTATTGTGCATTTTGGGGTCTATTCATGAAGCAGAGAAAAAAAGTTGAAAAGTGGGGTAGTGGAGAAGTTGCCTATGGCAACCAATCAGCTGCTACAGATGTAGCCACACACATTCTGGCTCTGTTGCTCCTTGGGTGTGACATATGGCAAGATGCATGTGCATGCCGGCATGCGTGTGCGTCTTAGTCGCACCCTTGTCCCATTAGGACACATCAGCCGGCTGCTCAGTGCCCTGGAATTAGGCATGCCAAAGTGCGTTCACCGGGGACAGCGTTAACCTGCTTGCTGGGCTTCGAACCCATGCAGACCAGCAAGTAGCTTTGAATCAGGCTCTCAGTGCATGCACATTGCACACAGCATCTATTCCCCACTGTCTGCTAAGCAGAGCCGCACTTACAGGAGGGACTCCCAACTACAGTCACCCTTGACGCTTGCACCTATCTATGGCAGTGCCTCTGTGGAAGTGGCAATATGTCTGAGAATACAGTCCTATTTTACTGGCACAACCACAGGACATAAACATTCCTATATAGAGGATATTTTTTGTTTCACTTAATGCCACTGCTCATGAAGCCCATCTCTTTACCACTCCTGATACCAGTGTTCCTGTGCGTAATAGGACCTTTGTACTTACAGACATGCCTCCTGCGTCACAGGGGGTTTTAGAGTCTTTTAAGCAGCGTAGCAGCAAATAATCACCTAACTGTACCAACATTGGCAATGTGTTCAGAGAGCAGGCACCTATGAATCAGGCCCATTATATTCTAAGTAATACTAACTGGAAAAAAATCTGTACCTCCAAAAATAGCAAAGAGGCAGAACATGACTGGGTAAAAGTAGCCGAAAGACATTGTAAGGGCATATTCATGTACAGAGGCTGACATGAGGAATACAGCCAGCATCACTGCTGCACGGCACCGCTGGTTGAACAGCTAAAAGAAAACAAAATGGAACAATAATCATTTTATAACCGGACACCAACTTTTTGAGTTTGTTTGACAAATCGATTATCTCGATTATCCCATAACTGATGCCTCACCCATAGAAGATCCTGGTACACATAGTGATACAACCAGTCATGAACGATCACATTCCATGTACGGTAATAGTTTGAGAAGGACGTGGAATTCCACCAGTCCTGCAGAAAATTGAGCAGGGTTAATATGAAGCTGTAAGATGCACAGCGTACAGTCAGTATAATAGAAGAGGCGATGTACAGTCACCTTGTAAAACATGCGATCTGCAAAGCGGAGCATCTCAGCAAAGGCATTCATCCAACAGTGCAAAAAGCCAAAGAATGACAGTAGCAACAAAAGTGTACCTGAGAGAGAGATAAAAGAGAAAGACATTATAATACAAAGTACAGATTGAGTATCCTGTATCCAAAATGCTCGGGACCAGGACAATTTTAGATAACGGATTATTCCGTATTTTGGAATATTTTAATATTTTAATGATGTATTTTGAAGTATCTTGCATTTATGTTGTATAAACACATCAACCGCATGAAATGCACACAAATATACTTTATTTGTTCAAAAAACAAGGTTTCAAAACATGAAACAAAATTTGTGTTTTTTCTCAGATATTGAATTTGAATGCCAAGCCATCATTTTCTTGTACATTTATAGTGTCAATTACATATCATGTCCTCAGTAGTGCTGTTACAGATGTCCCCAGTAGTGCCGGTTACCTATCATGTTCCCAGAAGTGCCGGTTACCTATCATGTCCCCAGTAGTGCTGTTACAAATGTCCCCAGTGAGTTTTTAGCAACAACAAAAAAAAAATTTCACTTTCTGGATTGTATGGTTTTCAGAATAATTTGGATAACGGATATTCGGGGACGGGATACTCAACCTGTAATAGGGAATGGGTTTTTCAAAAGTGCCAATTGTTCATTGATTTTTAGGCAGCCTTTTAAGTATTGATATTTTTTGATTGACTGGTAACACTAATTTGTTTTACTTTAAAAAAAAAAAAAATATGTTGTGGCTTTAACCATTTGAGTGGCAACATCTCTGTGAGAGATCTGCAAAATATCTGCTAAAAATGCCAGTGTCGCTCACATTTGTTATATAAATTCAAATAAACATTACATTTCCTATATGAGGTAAACCTTACAAGTCATTATGATGAATAAAAATGTTGCTTGCCAATTTGCACACCTATATTGACAAATTCACTTGGCACTCAAAGGGTTAAATCCTGCTATAAAAAATCACGGTAAATCTTGTTTTGTAAACTCTTGTCCTATATTTCTCCTGTCTGTTATAGCACAACGCGCCTTTGTGCAAATCTCACACCCCATTTCCCATCACTGTACAGAGTTAGCACCCTGGATTTCCATAGCACTGCGCTATGCAAAGCCATCCACCCCCCTGCTGACAGTGCCGGGCAGGGGGAAAGCTGCTTAGTGTGTATGCACTGAGCGGCTTTCCCCCCAGCAATGATAGCGATCATCACTGTCCATACATGCTGGGCATAATCGCCCAGTGTGTATGGACCTTTAGACACCAAACTTAACAGCTCTCAAAAACTTACTGCAATCTACTGCTCCTCAATTGATTGGCTAGAAGTCTTGTGGCCCCTGAGGTGCCAGAGGTACAGGATTTTAGCAAAACTGGCAGTTTTTACAGCAACAATTATTTACAAGGGAAACACACAATGATTTTGCCTAAGAAAAATGGGCAGACTGGGCCTCCATCACCCCGGGGTCTATTGCATAGCCCTTGGTATGAAACATAGTAGGCATGAAATCTCACATTCGCTGGTAGAATTTCAGAAGCATCAATGTGTCCCTGACACAAACATATTTAGATGAAATTTGCTGACATTGTGCCTGATTCAGACCCGATCGATGGGCTGCAGTCTCGATGAATGCGCATGTGCATGGAGTGTAGGGCGCATACGCGAGGCATTTGTGGGACAAAATCCATTGTTTTTTTGTTAGCTGGCTGTTTACAAGGTGATTGACAGGCGGCCGGAGTTTAAGGGTGGAATCCAGCTGTTTAACGGGAGGGTCACGAAAAATACCCAGGTGTGGACAGGCATGTTCAGGGCATGCCTGTGATGTCAGCTCTGGCCCCGATCTGCCTGTTTTATCTCAGCTGCCAAGTAAGTCCAGAGATAATCTGTCACTGCACACAGGAGAGAAGTCATTCAATGGGAAGTGTGCTGACTGCAATATTATTTGCAGCCCATTCTCAGGGTCAAGTTGTCAAGTGGCGGAAAGGCGGCTATCTGATAGCAGGGCTCTGCTCTTTAGCAGATCTGCGATTAGGTCTGAATGAGGCCCATTGTCCCAGACCACATTACTCAGGAAAATGTGTCATGAAGCCGATTTAATGCCACATGGCATATGGACCACCCATGCCCCATTAGCCTCCCCCCCCCCCCCCCCCCCCAGCATATCCCTGCACTTGCTCTGATACCTCCACTTTGCGTCACAGAGTGGAGGACTAGTAAGGTGGTACAGCAGCTGTCTCTCCTTGCTCTCCTTGCAATGGAATATAAGAAAATAAATTGTGTTGGGTCTTCCTGCTGTACTGTATTGTACTATTTGGCATTTATTTAGCAGGGGGGTATGTGGATTTTATAGTATTCAAAAATAATAACTTCACATGGGAGCCCAGTTTCCACATTGCAATGTTACTGGAACCCTATGTAGGGTACAATTTGTCATTTACACCCTCAGCCCAGCATACACATTATCCAGCGGCGTAACTAGATTTTCTGTGCCCCCCTGCCGGCAATGCAGGAGGCGCCCCCCGGTAAAAAAAAACGGAGCGGAGGGGAGCCGGGGTACGGCGCGCGCGGGGGGGGGGGGGGGTTGTTTTTCTGTGTTTGTGTGTGTGTGTGTTTGTATGTATGTGTGACATGTTTGTGTGTATGTGTGTGAGTGTGTGTTACCTCTGGCCGGCGTGGCCGCATCCGTCTGCGCTGGGTCCCGGGCGGCTCTCCCGTTTACTGCTGCTAATGAAAAAGTGACACTTGGAAAATGGCTGCCCCCATACTGCAGACGAAAAACTGTCTGCAGTATGGGGGCAGCCATTTTCCAAGTGTCACCTTTTTGTATTAGAAGCGCTGCGGCTGCCGGGACTCGGGAGAGCTGGGACCCGGTGCAAATAAAACCACCGGCGGCAGAAGGCAACCAGTGAGTAACTATCATCCCGCAGCCCCCCCGGCGCCCACATACCCTCAGCGCCTCCCTGCCACCGCGGGGGCTGCGGGACGATAGTTACGCCACTGACATTATCCATTGAATATATGTTCCAAGTCGCTAACCTAGTCATTTATAGGCCCCCATAGCAAAAGTTTGTAAGGGCCCCATATTTAGCAACTGATGGTGATAAATGTAGGTAAAACATATAACTTACACAGCAAAGATGGGCCCCTTCAGCTCTGGGCCCCATAGCAGCTGAACCCCTTGCACCTATGGTAGTTACGCCCTTGTTCCAAGAACCAGTTGAGAATCTTACCTGGCAATGTAGCATGGAATATGGAAAGTATCAAGGTCTTGGTATTCAGCGGCTGTTGGCTTATGTTTTTGAATACTGGTATGCACAGGGCGGACAGGATAAAGTATATGAAGAACACACAGCCCAGGAACTATCAGAATTAAATACATAAACAGTTAGCCACCCGTGCCTATAATAATAGTATAACATGATATATAATATGCCATATTTAGTCTATAAATACTTCTCTATATTGTTTACAAAAAAGTATATTCTCTTGTAGATTAAGTTTAGTCAACGAACAAAAGAATCTGTATAATCTATATAAGAAATTGTCTGTGCATGTGTCTAGGTGGCAGGGGGCACACAGTAGCTGTACTGATCCAGACACATGGGGTGGAATGTAATGCTGCCTGAGTTTGGCAGAAGTGCGGGATGCCGGACGAACACAGGCTTTTTTTAAAGAGGTAATCATTTACATTACAAGGCAAAACCATGCATTGTAAGTGATTGCCTCTTCAAAAAAATGATTGTGCACTGGGATTTTTTTGTCAGAAAAGAGGCTGATAAAGAAAGAAAAAACGCTTTTTGGGCGCACTCCTTTATAGATGAATTCAATGAATATTTTAAGAAATAAATTTTATTAAAGACTTATTTTTTAAAACGGATGGCACAGGTAGTTAGATAATGGATTTAAAAATGTAGTGTGATCCTTAAACAGATTTTGTTAAGGAATATTCCTAGATTTATCACACTTTAATTTATCATTAAGCACTGTTTTATCAAAGGTACAGTTACCAGTGATCATAGGCAGTAAAATGATTCAATTCCACTGAATGTATATAATAATGTGCTTTGTAGCACCATATGGTATATCCCAAATGATTTACCGGGGAAGAAAGGGGGCACAGCCACAAAATTGGATAAATACTCTTTAATAGAAACTCACTTCGGCAGTCATTAATACAGACGTTAAATGCTGCCATATCAATCATTTAACGTCTGTATTAATGACTGCCAGAGTGAGTTTCTATTAAAGAGTATTTATCCAATTTTGTAGCTGTGCCCCCTTTCTTCCCCGGTAAATCATTTGGGATATACCATATGGTGCTACAAAGCACATTAGGTACTTATGTAATATCTGGGCTCCCGTTTTTCTTATGAGACCGCATCCCCTCGGGGGGCTCGCTGCGCTTGCCACACTATATAAAATCAACTCCATGCATAGTTGGATAGTAGGGGTATGAAAAAATGGGGTGCATTTAACATGGGAGCCCAGATAATACATAAGTACCACACATTATTATATACATTCAGTGGAATTGAATCATTTTACTGCCTATGATCACTGGTAACTGTACCTTTGATAAAACAGTGCTTAATGATAAATTAAAGTGTGATAAATCTAGGAATATTCCTTAACAAAATCTGTTTAAGGATCACACTACATTTTTAAATCCATTATCTAACTACCTGTGCCATCCATTTAAAAAAATAAGTCCTTAATAAAAGTTATGCCTTAAAATATTCATTGAATTCATCTATAAAGGAGTGCGCCCAAAAAGCGTTTTTTCTTTCTTTGTCAGCCTCTTTTCTGACAAAAAAATCCCAGTGTCCAATCATTGATTATAAACGCCGGGCGCACCGTCAACCAGTCAACTACCAGAATTTATTCTGTTAAGTAGTTAAACAAGTTGGTTCTTAAATAAATATACAGATTACCAGTCTGTGCGGATCTCTATCCTTTTCTTGAACTCTTCAAAAAAATTTCAGAGCTCGGATGGCATCCAACACTGCTGCTAGTAAAATACACGGAGATACTGCATCTTATATGAGAGTTATGGAAGTGTATGCACAGGCAAAAGTAAGGGGGTTTCGGGTTGCCCGGAAACCCCCCTTCACTCAGCAAGTGGCTCAAATTATGACAATAGCAATGCTATATAATACTAGAGATGCCGCCACATCATGCATTTTAATTAAAATTGACAGACTTGTGGCACATACCCAGCAGTAGCAGCTTCTTTTATTTAGTTTCCTGTGTTTCCTGTGTGTGTGTGGTTCTCAATCAGTGCACAGGACCAGAGAGGAGCTACCAGGAAGAAGAGACAGGAGCCTTACCAAGAGGTGGGAGAATGCCTGCTTTGTACTTGTTTGTGTATAGTATGTATTGTAGAAAATTTAACCTTTTCATGACCACTATTCATAGACCATCTATAGTTTTAAACATTGTATTGAATTAGGTTCTTCTACAGCTCCCTCAGACTCCCGCACTTGCTCCAAAGTTCTGCAAAGTGGGAGACTGCATGTGGAAACCCTCTCTTTAAATTCGGCGTTTGCCACTGGTATGGGTGTGTCATTGGCATGTCACAGAATGTGGTCGATTACACAGATGCTTCAGGCCATACAGGAAGAATCTGCACCTAGAAATGGCTGGTTCAATTGCACCAAGGAGCATTTGAGAGTAAACATATACAGTGTACACTTAGGAAGGGCTTTGTAGTGGCGTTAACATACTGTCACAGGTACTACCGTGGCCCCAGTTGGTTGACCCCCCGTCGCTCACTGCTTTGCTTAGTGATGAATAGATGCTGTTCATATGCACATAGTGTCTATTCACAGCAGACAGAGGGGCTGGGTGTATAGCAAGAAGGGGTATCAGACAGTAGGGATCCTGACAGGCATTTACCCAACGTCTGGATCCGGACTGTCAAAACACCGACAGCCGGGTTCCCGATGGCCACCACTATTCTCCCTCGTGGGGGTCCACAGCCCCCATAGAGGTAGAATAGAATAGGTGGTGAGCATAGCAAGCCACCATGCCCGTAAGGGGCTTTGTTGCGCTCACCATGCTGTCTGAGTCCGGCCAGTCTGGATCCCGACGTCAGGCTAATGACTGTCGGAATCCCAACTGTCGGACCCCTATACCACACCCGCAAGAAGCTTACAGAGAGCTGGCCATGCTCCAATACTGACAAAACATGGGGGCATGGATGGCAGTTGGGGCATTGCAGTGAAACCACACACCCATTTGATGAGGACACCCAATTTTTGTGCGCTCGCAACTGTCCCAATGACATACTAATAAGAGTTGGGAGGCATGGCTTATGTCACCATATCCTCACTTATTGCAACTGCTCAATGTACTGATGGCTGATTTATATAGCAGTCAGTCCTCAAGGGTGTGATGCTGAGCTGGCTGCAACTGCACCACATATTGCATGCATTGTGTTTTCTTAATCACGTGCAAAGACATTTTACACCATACTGACTAACTCTAAAATAAATAGGATCAGTTAGACCACCGTAGCCTAATGTTATGCATCGCAAATCCGTAAAAACGGGCTGGGCTCAGATAGCATGATTTTTTTAGAGTAATTTCACCACCCCCCTATTTGGCTATGAAGTGGGCAGGTGGCTGTGGGAGGATGACACGCTCTTCCGGGAGACTCTGAACATTTTGGTAGAGTAGACAAGTATGAATTACGCTTGGCAAAGCTGGCATTGGTCTGCCGATGTGTGAGCCACATCAGATATTGACAGATAAATTGGAAATAAATGATTCAACTTTAGGAGTCTGATAAAAGGTATAAAACTGGCGCCGTATCTTTTGGTTATTATTGCCAAATATCGCACCAGAGATAGCACAATATTTGAGTATAACTGCCAGCACAGAACAAGCGGAAGAGAAGAGACAACTCACGTTGTATACGACAACACGTCTGTAGGTTTTGCTAAAGAGATTATCTCCGTAGGCGTGTTGCACGCCATGCACAGAACACGTGGCGGTCATCAGTGTTACGCTGACATGCTGATTCAACGTCTCCGAGAGCTCACCTTATCTGAGGTTACCCTGAGTCATATCTGCATACGTCTGACAATCCATATTGTGACTGCACAGACACAGCCACGTGTAGTAGTACACTATTTCACAAAATGTGTGATCAATAAACTAAAGGTCATCTGGATAACTGAATGGATGTGAAAGGGGGATGGGGTGGAGGGTTATTATCACTATAGGAAAGAGAGCAGAAAGAGATATGTTTCTCTTTAGTCCAGAAGCCTTCAGCACACACAAGTAGTGTGTTAATATGGTGAAACTCAGGGGTTAAAGTGTGTGTGTGTGTGTGGGGGGGGGGGGGGGGGGGGGGTCACTGAGTTCCACAACCTGTAATGGAGAGGTGGATCTAGTTCAAACTCCACCTTGCCCCTAAACAGTAATTCTAACTGAAAAGCATTTTATTGTAGTCTGCATGGTATTGGCTACATTTCCCAAAATGTTTTCAGGAAAGGGATCCTTACAATCCCTCTGCAGAAATGGTGGCTCGCACATGTACAGTCTAATTGCCTTGCATAAGTACTGTAGTAGCACAGCTGGGTCTCACCTTATCGGCACAGTGATCAGAGCCCCTAGGTGACATTAATGTCACAGCCTGGTGATCCTTAATGTCTTATTGCTGCCATAAGAAATTCTAACTAATCGGGACCAATTACAATAAATATGTCCCAAGGGTTTTTTCACATATGGGTATCTGGATAACAAACAGCAGATATTACATCCACATACATGTAATACAAGTTTGATCTTTATGTCTGCATACAGTACCATTTGCACATTTAATAACATCCTGTTTGGGATATTTCAGACAATTCTATGTATGTCCCAGCTTTTGTCCTCTTCTCAGAGATCTTGTGTGCAAAAATGATGTGTTGTGGCCACTTGGTTAGGGGGAATGGTCCTCACAGTGGGGGCATACCCAGCTCTGTGAGCTGTTGGCCTTGCACCCAGTCCTCTCCTGTGAATAGATGCCCCATTCATGCACAAAAAGATGGACTATCCCACCCAAATCGGGGAGGTTAGCAGCGATAATAGCGGTGACCGGTGCAGGTGAGGGTTTCTGGTACTCAGAAACCACCCTTGACTGAACAATATTTAGTTCATAGCAGGACAACCCTCCTGCATTGCACATTTAAGCCCACTCCTCATAATACTTGAGGCCATCCACTCCTTTAAGCCTTCACTGATATATTTCATACCTTGGCAAAATTCTTAGCCACATATTTCCACCTGATGTATGGCGTTCTGAAGACAGGTAGAAAAGAAGAAAAATGATATTGAGGAACGAGTGATTGGGGCAGTTTGATTAAATTACGAAACTATCTAAAAACAGATACAGTAATCAGCATAAATACAGTACAAAGCACAACAGTGAACTGCTGCAGAAGTCCATAAGGCATTGCAGTAAAACAAGGAATGTCAGGTACAGGATAAAGGGTACTGTAGTTCAAACTGCTGCAGCTAGAAACAGCAAGGTAGTAATGAGCCACAGGGGAAGGCGCCACAGCTCTCATAGATATTGTATTGTATAGTTAAGCAGAGTATGTCAGAGTCTCTGACAGGGAGAATGAGAAAAAAAAACAAGGAACACAGGTGTGATAATGGGAAGAGGGCCCTGCCTGTTGGGGAACTAGGAAGGAGGCAGAGGACCAGATGCACGAAGCTTTAAAAGTGATAAAATGGAGCGTGATAAACAGCCAGTCAATCAGCTCCTTCGTGACATTTTTCAAATACAGTCTGTGACATGGCAGATAGGAGCTGATTGGCTGGCTGTTTATCATTCTCCATTTTATCACTTTTGAAGCTTAGTGCATCTAGCCCAGAATGAGAAGATGGAGGGAGTGAGAAAGCACGTATTAGGAGGGATTTATTAAGAAAAAACCCTCTCACACACTAGTATGCTCTAGGAACCATGGGTGCTGGCACTTGCAGTTCTACAAAGTAGAGCATCCCCAAGAATTTATCATGCTGGTCAAAATATTAACAGCTGTGGGAATAGGACTGCTAACAACTTTACCCCGCCTGATCCACCAAACTGGCATATGCCATCCTTTCTCCTGGTATTTCACAAAATCTAAAACTAATTCAGCTCCCATTACATCCTGGCAGTGGTGACAAAAGCACGAGTCTGCTAGTCATGCCACAAGTAAAATAAGTTTTTAAATAAATATTATTAATAGTTAACAACAAAAAAAGAATTTCTAATGATATTTTTGTAATCAAAACTATAATTATGTTAAAAGTAATACACATTTGATAATGTAACAGAAGAACTTCACTTGTCCTTTAGCTAGTCCTTCAAATTGATCCTACCTGGGATAGTGGTCTCTGTAAATCAGAGTTGGGCAGAAGAGAAAATACAGGTAACTGGAAAGCTGTGGCAGCTGCACCTCTTTGTCTGCAAGATACAGAAAACTGTCAGTACACTGGTGGCATCTGTGCACTGGTAAAGGTGGGCAAAATGCAATTTTCAATGGGAGGAGCTGGGCAGCTCAGGTTTTACACTTTTGTGGGGAAAAAATGAAGATTAATGAAGATTAATGCTTTGGTGGGGGGAACTTGTATAAAAAGTCTCCCCTGGCTGTGGCATTACCCTGCTGGCTGTGTGGACCCGCTGTTGGTTGTCAGGGACCCCTACTTATTTTGTCCCCTGTATTTTATGAACCAGGACTGGCCCTTGAGCCTAGTGCTGGTTTTAGAAATACTGTGGTACCCTATTTTCTTGTCCCCCTGAATTTCTAAAACCAGGACCGATTCAACAAGCCCGGGGCTGGTTATAGCCATGTTGGGGGGACCCCACATCATTTTTTATATTATTTATTTTTACACAGGGCAGCATCGCACGGATCTGACTGATCCGTGCGATGCTGTCGCTTCATACGTATTTGGCGGCCATACATACAACCACCAAATACTTATACGAATGTATACGAATACCATCTCTGCTGCCAGTGAGCAAGTGGCAGTGGGCATTGTACAGTTGGGTTTACACATGCGCAGTAAGGGTTTTCCGACACTTTCATACATGCAGAATAGCAAAACAAAATCGCTCAACTGAGCAAATATCAGTATATGGGCCACCTCTGAATCAGGCCCATTGACAATGGTAGATCTCCGTTAAATACGTGAACTAAAAGTAGATCCTGGGTCACAAAATTACAGCCACCCTTGCTGTAGATCTATCGACTGGAACCACTTCTACTAAAAAATAAATATATGTTTTTGTATAGATTCGTTGATACCTATATACAATAAGGCACGCTGATGTCACTCTCCTGAAGCAAAAGATACATTTTAATTTTGTTGCTTTAAAAATATTTTTAACACATTACTGAAAGAGTTGTCAGTTTTTAAATATAGCATGCTCTGCTTGTGTACATATATATATATATATATAATCCAGGGATCTGCACTCACATCCAGCAGACTGGGGAATAGGGGTGCTCCTTAAGGAATCCAAGTGCCACGATATACCAACAGTTCCAGTACACCCAGAAAGGCACTCACCACCATTTGCAGGTAAAATTGCTTTTTAATCACAGGGCGTAATTTTAATCAATGTCAACGTAACGTTTCAACCCCTTAGGGCCGTTTTCAAGACAAGCCAAAGTATTTCAGTGTGTCACAAAGCACGCCAAGCATACACTGATACGGCAATGGGGATCATATATACCATGGCCAATCACTAATCAGTACCTATCATTAGTATAATACATATCAGCCTTGTCTGGGCAGGTCTCAACCCAGCAGCATAATTATTCCAACCACAAACAACTATGCTTATGTTGTATCAACCAGCAAATTATTATTCAACACACAACCACGAGGAGTAGTGTAGCAAGACTGCTAAAACATAAGGACACACAAAAAGTACCTGGGCATTATAGATATATGGCAAGATGCAGGAGTCAGCGTGTCCAAAAGTCCCGAGACCTTCACAGCAAAGTAGCGGTACCCGGCGCTAGACGCTTGCGGCTCAACTGCGTTCCACAGGGTACAGATATCCGCTATGGTTACTGCAGGTCACGTGTGCACAGTACCTGCCTCAATTCAGAGGCCGCGTGTATTAACACACGGCACCTGGAAGAGACGATGCATGTCACTTGCGTGTCACCATGTATACAAAGAGAATTACATGGTTATATCAAACAGCAGGCCTTACTACCAAGTGTGTTCAGCTAGTCGTGCATAACATATGATTTTAAAACAAAGGAGTCAACAATGGTAATAGGTATTCAAGCTGCTGGGATATCAAGCCATAGATTGTGTCAGTAGATCAGCATACTCGGTACACCTTACCCATTTGAATTTAGGCTGCGCATAATGCATAGACAATATAAACATATGAAAAATAGGGAAAAATATCAAAAATACCACAAAAGATAGCACTAGTTGATTCTTAGATTACACCAATATATATAAGCCCCCAAGCAGTTTACAATAATCTATCAGGCAAGCAGGGGCGTAACTAACTATTTAGCGCCCCCCCCCCCCCCCCCCCCCCCGCCGCACCTAACCTGCCCCCCCTTCTTACCCGCGGTCTGCGTCTCGCCCGGCTCTCTTTCGGGACCTTCCTGACGTCCCGGCCGGCTCCTGCTGCTACAATGAAAACGGACTCTTAGAAAATGGCTGCCCCCATACTGCACACAGAAAACTGTCTGCAGTATGGGGGCAGCCATTTTCTAATTGTCAGTTTTCATTGCAGCAGGAGCCGGCCGGGACCGTGACGTCAGGAAGGTCCCGACAGAGAGCGGGGCGAGACGCAGACTGCGGGTAACTATAGCCCCGCGCCCCCAATTTCTCTGCGCCCCCCCGCCACCGCGGGGGCTGCGGAGCTATAGTTACGCCACTGCAGGCAAGTATCCAGGGGCAAACGCAGGATTTTCAGAAGGGGGTTTCCAGAGGGGTGGAGCAAAGCACGGAGATGGACACTTAGGTGACCCAGTATATGCCGGGTCAGTTAAAGTATTATAGATAGACCAAATGTATATAAGTAATTATATATATATATACATATATATATATATACACACACATATATACATACAGGGGCGTCAACAGCAGTGTAGACCCCTGGGCATAGCAATGTATTCGGGGCCCTACGGATCCTCCAGCGGTAGGGGTGGGGGAAGCTTTGATGTCCCGCGGGTGGTAGGGGGTTTTATATCAACCACTCAGCATGTAGGGCTTGGATCAGTAATTTCCACTAATTACCCCATTACTGCACAGATGGTGGGAGATGGGGTGGGAGCAGGGCTGTCTTTTCGTATGGGCTTAATGGGCACTTGCCTAAGGGCCCCAGGTGTATAAGGGCCCTAGGCTGATAGCTGAGGATCTCCTTTTTCCAGGGATAGCGGAATTTTGAAAATCAGCCCTGCGGAACTGAAGATATCCAACTTCAAAGCAGCAGTCCACATCTGACCTGTTAATTGCAATTCCCAGTCATATTTCTCAGGTTCTCTCTGACTTACAGTTTTTCTGAGAGTATATTCCAGAATCTGTGATTCTCCACTTTCTGTTGACACTAGCGGGTTGTCTTTATCATGCCCAGAACCAGAGATATCAGCCTTCCAGCAGCCGGTCCCTGCTCCAGCTCCAAACGTCTGGTGTACAGTTTTATATTTTTGTCAATGGATTGCTCTGGCTCCTGATCTCTGATCCCCAAGTTCCCAGCACCTCCAGAAAGTTTTTTTATACTATTGAAGGCTAAGAAATCTATTCCCAGATAATGGCGATATCTGCAGTCAAACAAGCTGCCCTTCCACCAGAAAATGACAAATATTAGGCTCACTCCATTATCCAACCCTCCCATGTGTATAAAACACCCCCTACCTCCCTGGAAGTCATTTACAAGGGACCCTTCATTCAGCTCAGTGCCCTGGGTGGGAGAAGGGGGCATTGCCATGAAAATAATATTATTACTGCTGCCTTTGAGCAGCATGATCAAGATGGCGCCGCTGATGGCTGCCTAGGAGCTGTGCAGCTCAGCCAAATATGTTCCATGTGTGATAACTGTACTGTCTCTCTGCTTGTATTGTTACCTACCTGGCTGTTTCTGTGACCAGTGGCACCGCTGATGGCTGCCTAGGCGCTGTTCAGCTCGGTGGGTATGTGCTCCCTATGTGATAACTGTACTTAATGTTACCTTCCTGGCTGTTGCAGCGACCAGTGGCGCCGCTGATGGCTGCCTAGGCGCTGTGCAGCTCGGTGGGTATGTGCTCCCTATGTGATAACTGTACTTAATGTTACCTTCCTGGCTGTTGCAGCGACCAGTGGCGCCGCTGATGGCTGCCTAGGCGCTGTGCAGCTCGGTGGGTATGTGCTCCCTATGTGATAACTGTACTTAATGTTACCTTCCTGGCTGTTGCAGCGACCAGTGGCGCCGCTGATGGCTGCCTAGGCGCTGTGCAGCTCGGTGGGTATGTGCTCCCTATGTGATAACTGTACTTAATGTTACCTTCCTGGCTGTTGCAGCGACCAGTGGCGCCGCTGATGGCTGCCTAGGCGCTGTGCAGCTCGGCGGGTATGTGTTCCCCACATGTAATGTCTTAATGTAATGTATGTAATGCCTTCACCCCCCCACCTTCATCCCTGCTTGATGCTGCACTGTAAATCCACAAAAAATTCCTAGTGTGCGCAAGCATACATGGCCAATAAAGTTGATTCTGATTCTGATTCTGATTCTGATTGGGCTGAATGAAGGGGCCCTGATACATAACTTCCAGGGTGGAAGGGTGCAGAGGAGGGGTGTATAGTGGAGTGGGCTTATTATTCAAAATTTTCTGGTGGGAGGACAGCTTGCTTGACTGCAGATATCTCCAGTTCCCGGAAATAGATTTCTTAGATTTTAATGGAATGAAAAACTAGAGAATCCCACCTACCAAATGTTATTGGGGACTAGGGGATCAGAGTTCAGGAGGCAGAGCAATCTGCCAACAAATATATAAAACTATATACCAGGTGTGTGTGGAGCTGGAGCAGTAACCAGCTGCTGGAAGGCTGATATCTCTGGTTCTGGGAAAAGTGGAGACAAGCTACTAGTGTCCTTTAAAGGGGGAGAGTCCCAGCTTTTGGAATATATCCTCAGAAAAACTCAGACAGAACCTGAAATATCTGGCTGGGAAGAGCAATTAACAGGCTTGGATGGGGACCACTGCTTTGAAGTCAGATATCTCCGGTTCCCAAGGGCCGGTTTTTTAAACTCTTGTACCCATGGAAAGAGGGGACCCTCAGCTTTCAGTCTTGGGCCCTTAGACTCCTGGGGGGTACCCCCTGCATGCGCTACTGGTATCCAACCAACCCAATTAGATTAATAAGCAGACTATTAAAAACAGAGCTCCAGGTAGGTCAGTGGTCAGTGATATGTGGCAGCGCAAAACATAGCGCCACTACATCACTAAGCCACACTAGAGTCTATACCACCAATGTCACCACATATTATCATAAGTACTAAAGTGCTATTGCAGGAAGATATTTACATGATTATTCTCATTTAAATCATGAGGGTTGATAGTATTTAACTCAGCAATCCATCGTGACTCCTTTTTCTTAAGGGTCAGTTCTCGATTGCCCCCCCCAAGGAGGCTTAGGCACATGATCAATTATCATACACCGAAGAGATGCAATCTGGTGTTGGTGCAAGAGAAAGTGTCTTGCGACAGGTTTGTCCCTTTTTCCGGTGGAGAGGGCAGATCTAATTGAAAGTCTATGATTGGCCATCCTTCGCGGAAATTTCTTGTTGTAAGGCCAATGTAATACAGTCCGCAGGGACAGGTTAAAAGATAAATTACATGGTCCATGGTGCATGTGAGTTTAAACTTGATCTTGATCTTTTTCCCAGAATGTGGGTGCGGGAATGTAGAGCCTGTCAGCATGGATCTGCATGTTGTACAAGAGGTACATTTGAAGCACCCCAGTTTCTTCTCCATCAGCCAAGAGTCGTTACCGGAGGCAGGCCGCATTGTTGGTCGCATCAGTAGTTGACGTATATTGGGGTTTCTCTTGTAGGCGCTCATTGGTGGTGCTACCCGTTCCAATTTCAGCAAGGGGTCCGTGTTGACCAATGGCCAATATTTCTTCACTAATCGTTGTGAGATATCGAGGTGTGATCAAATGTACTGACAAATGTCATACGATCGTCTTTCCTCAGCCGTTCTTTAATGGCACCCTCTGCATGTCGTTTGTATGCCTTAATAACACATCGGTCAATGGTGGTAGGTGAGTAGCCTCTCTGGAGGGAGTAATCCCGCATCTCATTGAGTTGAGTTTCTGTTCTTTCTGTTGTACTGTTAATCCTTAGGACTCTTAAAAATTGAGATACTGGAAAACTCTCCTTTAGTGCAGTAGGATGCTGGCTATTTGCACGAAGTAGGGTATTCCTATCTGTGCTTTTTTTATACAATGTCGACCCCAATCCATTGCCATCCTTGAATAAGGTCACATCAAGGAAATTTATTGATTCTTGGTTTATTTCAAATGTAAATTTGACAGGTTCTTTAAGGGCATTTAATCTCATAACCATCCCTACAAAATCATCTCTGGTACCGGACCACAAAATAAAGACATCATCTATGTAACGGAAAAATGTAACCAATTTATCGCCATAGACTGGGTAAATATATTTTCACTCAAAAGCTGCCATATATGTGTTGGCATACGCCGGAGCTAGGTTACTGCCCATGGCGGTCCCGTTACACTGACCATAGTACTGTGTGCCATAGACAAAATAGTTTTTAGTCAAAATCAACTCGATCAAAGATAATATGAAATCGATGGGCGGAGACACATGGGATACCGATTCAAGACTATCTTGTACCTCTTTCATACCCATAGCATGAGGAATTATGGTGTTTAAGGACTGTACGTCCATGATTTTAGGTCTAATAGAGAGCATTTTTTAGATCAGGGTTTGCCCCCATCCCAAAAAGGTTGCGGATCAGGACCCACCAGAGGAGGGGTAGGGGGAAGAAAGGTAGGCAGGTCCCGGAAATATCAGATATGATTTTCAACCTATCATCCTACCCACTCACAGAAGCTGAAACCTCGGTATTATCCCTAGGATTATCTTTCATACCAACGTATAAACACGATAAATTTGACTGGACAGTTAACAATTATAAATTCGGTAGGAAACTCAGATTCAGGGAGCATTTCCCAGGATAGGTCAGACTTGGTGAAACCAAACAAGTGTATTAAACAAAGCCTGTTTGATCCCATGTCCCGCAACGAGAGTATTAAAACCTTCTCTCGTATGCTTAACTCCGACATGACCAAATTGACCTCTGAAAAACCACAGTTCTACAATC
Organism: Crinia signifera; assembly: GCF_055691185.1. Classification (NCBI taxonomy): domain Eukaryota; kingdom Metazoa; phylum Chordata; class Amphibia; order Anura; family Myobatrachidae; genus Crinia; species Crinia signifera. Next base: position 342,916,553 of record NC_139218.1, read on the forward strand.
TATCCATCCTATGTAAATTTGGATTATAATCCAACACACAGTATCAAGAAATCTATTGATTCCATCATTTCCAATGCCTTTACAATGGGTATAATAGATGCTAAAACTGTGGCATATTTAACTGTGGAGTATCCGATTACCCCAATTATTTATACTCTACCTAAGATACACAAGCGGCTGGACAACCCCCCGGGTCGGCCGATTATCTCGTTGTTCCAGCAGCTTGCTGTTTATGTTGATCAATATCTTCAACCTGTTGTATGTGAGATACCGAGTTATGTGAAGGACACGGGTGATTTTTTGTCCAAGATCCGTGATATCGAGACGATACACCCAGATATATGGTTGGCAACCATGGACGTACAGTCCTTATACACCATCATTCCTCATTCTATGGGTATGAAAGAGGTACAAGATAGTCTTGAATCGGTATCCCATGTGTCTCCGTCCATCGATTTCATATTATCTTTGATCGAGTTGATTTTAACTAAAAACTATTTTGTCTATGGCACACAGTACTATGGTCAGTGTAACGGGACCGCCATGAGCAGTAACCTAGCTCAGGAGTATGCCAACATATATACAGTATGGCAGCTTTTGAGCGAAAATATATTTACCCAGTCTATGGCGATAAATTGGTTACATTTTTCCATTACATAGATGGTGTCTTTATTTTGTGGTCCGGTACCAGAGATGATTTTGTAGGGATGGTTATGAGATTAAATGCCCTTGAAGAACCTGTCAAATTTACATTTGAAATAAACCAAGAATCAATAAATTTCCTTGATGTGACCTTATTCAAGGATGGCAATGGATTGGGGTCGACATTGTATAAAAAAAGCACAGATAGGAATACCCTACTTTGTGCAAATAGCCAGCATCCTACTGCACTAAAGGAGAGTTTTCCAGTATCTCAATTCTTAAGAGTCCTAAGGATTAACAGTACAACAGAAAGAACAGAAACTCAACTCAATGAGATGCGGGATAACTCCCTCCAGAGAGGGTACTCACCTACCACCATTGACCGATGTGTTATTAAGGCATACAAACGACATGCAGAGGGTGCCATTAAAGAACGGCTGAGGAAAGACGATCGTATGACATTTGTCAGTATATTTTATCACACCTCGATATCTCACAACGATTGGTGAAGAAATATTGGCCATTGGTCAACATGGACCCATTGCTGAAATTGGAATGGGTAGCACCACCAATGAGCGCCTACAAGAGAAACCCCAATATATACGTCAACTACTGATGTGGCCAACAATGCGGCCTGCCTCCGGTAACGACTCTTGGCTGATGGTGAAGAAACTGGGGTGCTTCAAATGTACCTCTTGTACAACATGCAGAGCCATGCTGACAGGTTCTACATTCCTGCACCCACATTCTGGGAAAAAGATCAAGATCAAGTTTAAACTCACATGCACCATGGACCATGTCATTTATCTTTTAACCTGTCCCTGCGGACTGTATTACATTGGCCTTACAACAAGAAATTTCTGCGAAAGGATGGCCAATCATAGACTCTCAATTAGATCTGCCCTCTCCACCGGAAAAACGGACAAACCTGTCAAAAGACACTTTCTCTTGCACCAACACCAGATTGTATCTCTTCGGTGTATGATAATTAATCCTAAACCTCCTTGGGGGGGGGGGGGGGGGCAATCGAGAACTGACCCTTAAGAAAAGGGAGGAACGATGGATTGCTGAGTTAAATACTATCGACCCTCATGGTTTAGATGAGAATAATCATTTAAATATCTTCCTGCAATAGCACTTTAGTACCATTGTTGACTCCTTTGTTTTAATAACATCATATTTTATGCACCACTAGCTGAACACACTTGGTAGTAAGGCCTGCTGTTTAAAATAACCATGTAATTCTCTTTGTATACATGGTGACATGCAAGTGACACGCATCGCCTCTTCCGGGTGCCGTGTGTTAATACACGCGGCCTCTGAATTGAGGCAGGTACTGTGCACACGTAACCTGCAGTAACCATAGCGGATATCTGTACCCTGTGGAACGCAGTTGAGCCGCAAGCGTCTAGTTCATGGTACCGCTAGTTTGCTGTGACGGTCTCGGGACTTTGGGACACGCTGACTCCTGCATCTTGCCATATATCTATAACGTCCAGGTACTTTTTGTGTCTCCTTATGTTTTAGCAGTCTTGCTACACTATTCCTTGTGGTTAAGTGTGTTGAATAATAATTTGCTGGCTGATACAACATAAGCATAGTTGTTTGTGGTTGGAATGATTATGCTGCTGGGTTGAGGCCTGCCCAGACAAGGCTGAAATGCATTATACTAATGATAGGTACTGATTAGTGATTGGCCATGGTATATATGATCCCCATTGCCCTTTCTGGGTGTACTGGAACTGTTGGTATATATATATATATATAGACAAAAGAGTAGAAATGGCACTCACCAGGGCTTTTCTTTATACAATCCAATCAGGATATTTATTCCATCACTTTAGCAGAAAACATATGGATCAGGTCGACGTTTCGGCCACAGAACGTGGCCTTACACAGAACGTGACCACATCACACAAACAGACAAACAAATCCCTATCCACAGGACCACCTCTTATTCCAACCTGGGCACCACCCATCAGTCACCCGACCAATCAGGACTCAAAATCCAAATGTGCACTGCAAAACCATAATCACTTAACAACATGTGAGTAACTGGTGTAACATCGCTACCGCGATGTAACTTACCAGCCCACCGCCATATCACATCCACGAGGCCCGGGCGTCTCTTCCGGGTTCCTCGCTTCCTGGATGCGGTCCACAGGGCGGAAACGCGTCATCCTGCGTTCCACCCGCCGGCGCTATCATATATACAGACCTGGCTTGCTCAGCAAGCTCCGGTCACATGACCCCGGAAACCAACACTTCCTGGAGCACGTCATATGCGCTCCAACTACCGTTAGAGAGGCGTGTCAATGCGTTCCAAATGATTATCATAGTATACTGTTCATAGAGCTAATTACCTACATATTAACTGATCGTTCAGGTAACTTTATGGTGGTCTCCCATCGGGAACCAGAGGGGTTTCCTGTCAACATTAAAAACACAAAACATACATATATAAACCCACAAAAAAGAAAGAAATATATACAGTGTTACCAACGATGGCCAACCGATAGTACAACCATCGGGGCCACACTGTAAATCGTGCTAAGTTACATACAAAAAATATAGCCATTAGACCTCCAGCATTTGTGACTCATCCTATCATAGGGACCTAAGGAGAATATACAGGGGAAAAAATGTGAAAAAATGTGAAAAAAAACAAAAAATTTAAAAAAATTTGAAAAAATTTCTTGAATTACTCTCTCAAAAAAACTTTTGAAAGTAAAGTCCTGAGGATATTGAATTTGTACGTCCAGCAGCCATCAGTGGCATATTCCACCTATAATATGCTCATTTCTTTTCAGAGGAATATGTTTAGATGGTTATATTAGTTTAACCCCTTTGGGGCCACACTGTCCAACATGTGGATCCAGCGGGACTCCTTCAGGAGCAACAGATCCCTGTTGCCCCCTCTTCGTAGTGGGGGGACCCAGTCGATAATCATATATTTGAGCATGGAGAGTTGATGCCCTCGAGCAGTAAAGTGTGCAGCCACCGGTTTATCCGTTGTCCCCCTCTCAAAGGCCAACCGGATGTCCGAGCGGTGCTGGGTCATCCTCTCTCGGAAGGTCCTTTTCGTCTTCCCTACATATATAAGGCTGCAGGGACATTGTAGAAGATAGACGACGAAGTCCAATTGGCAGTGAAGTCTGTACTGTAGCTGGATTCATCTACCCGTCTGGGGGTGAGGAAAGGAGCCACCAGTCATTAGTGACCTACAGGTCGTGCACCCCGTGCATCGGTAACAACCATTTTTTCGTACCAACCAATTCTTGCTCTTCTCACTCTCCTTGATGTCATCGGAGTTCGCATTGGTACGGTACAATAGGTCCTTGAGGTTCGAGCCTCTCCGTATACCAAACAACGGGGGTCCATTTTTAGCTCTACTCAGGTCTGGGTCCGTTTTGACAATGTCCCATTTATTCCTAATAGAGCGTTGCACCGTCTGTAGTTTAGTATCACATTTAATGCTGAACAGCAATCTATCAGATGTAGCCTTTGATTCTCTTACGACTTCTTTATTAAATAAGGCTCTTGCCCTGGTGAGGCACTTATCAATTGACGACTTTGCGTAGCCGTGTTCCAGAAATCTCTGCTTAACTTCATCAATCTGTACAACAGCCACGTCCTCTTCCGAGTTGTTTCTTAAAACACGCATAAATTGCGATACGGGTAGCCCATTCTTCAGGGCCTCCGGGTGATGGCTTGTTGCAGATAAGAGTGTATTTCTGTCCGTAGGCTTACGGTAAAGTGTGTGTGCCAACCTGTTGTCCTTCTTGAAGATAAGGACATCCAGGAAGCTCATCTCTTGTGGGTCAATTGCTGCTGTGAACCTTATTGGGCTGCTTAAGGAATTCAAAGTTACAATCATGGCCAGAAACGCATCCTTACTGCCCTGCCACACAATAAAGATATCATCTATGAATCTACGATAATACCTAATGTGTTCTCCAAAGGCGGGCAAGATATGGAGTCTCTCATACTCATCCATATAAATATTAGAAATTTGCCTTTTAACACAGGTTTTTTTTTGCAGTGTGAACGGGTCGCATACCCGGATCTCATACACGGGTAAAACCCTTATTTTTACCCTTGTTTGAGATCCGGGTATGCAGACATGGGTTGACCCGTTCTCACTGCATAAAAACCCGTGTTAAAAGGTAGAACTTCTTCACCCGGGAATTTGCCTTGCAGTGAGAACGGAGATTCGGCCCTGCAGAAACACATTATTAATCTTTTGCCGTTTAAGTTCTGTTTACTAAAGAAAATTGAATGTGATACCTCTTCAAATGACCTGGCAGGCATTTTGCATACAATGTGTTGCATTCACCTCCCCAGGATACGATGTATCCTTGGTGCAGTATGACACACACAGGACCGCGCATTGGATCAGAATCATAAGTATATGACATGCGATGTGACACTTTTCACATGATTTATCGACCCCTAAATTGCTTACCAGTACACCAATATCCATGACATTCTCTCCTTACTTTTTGTCTGCAGGATGGGCGGCACTGTCTCTCTAAGAAAGGAGTGACTCTTCATAATGAAGCGGACCTATAGAGAGAACAGATAATGTTACATTAGGGGGGTGATTCTAGTGTAATCGTTCCCCTGCGTGTTCGCACAGGGGAGAGAATTTCAGAGACTGCACATGTGCATAAGTATTATACGGGCAGGGGGCGGCATTTACATGACCCACAAAGCTGCGAATTTTGCAGATTTGCGGGTCAACCTGAATGAGGGCCTAGATGTACTAAATGATACTCTGCATAATATATGCATTTAAATCGGGTTCAAATGAGAAATGGGACAGGTTAGAAGGAGACAAGTATGATATGAAATAGGGCCAGATGCACCAAGCTTCAAAGAGTGATAACGAGTGATAAACTACCAGCCAACCAACTCCTAACTGCTATTATAAAGGCTGTGTTTGAAAATTGACAGTTAGGATCTGGTTGGGTGATAGTTTATCACTCTCCATCTTATCACTTTGTAAAGGTGCCCATACACGTTACAATTATTGTATACAATATTGTATACAATATCGCATCTCATCCGATCTCGGTTTTGCAATGACATCAGGGGCGAAATGTAATAGGGTGCGATTTTTAGACAAAAAAAAAATCGCACCAAATCGCACCTTTAAAAATCGCATTTTTTGCCGCGAATTCGCATATGTAATGAGATGCGAATTAGCGGGAAAAAAATGCGATTTGCCGCGATTTGCCGCGATTTTTAGTCATGAAAATAATTGGTCCTGATTGGCTGAGCTATGCGTCTCCATGGAGACGCATACTGTAGCTCAGCCAATCGCGCTCTCAGCCTCTGTAGCACTCGGACAGAGCTACAGAAGCTACGGAGAAAGCCGGTGACAGGCAACGGAGAAAGCCGGTTCTCCCCGCTGCCTGTCAGTGCGGGGGGAGCCGGCTGTGAAGCAGCCAGACCAGCGCTGGATCCAGGAATGGTAAGTATGCTGGTGTAAAATTGAGGTGTGTGTGTGTAATAAACTTGTACTTCTCTGTGTGTGTTTTTTTTATAAACATTCTTTTTACAGGTGGACTACAAGTCCCAGCGGGCCCATTAATGCCCTGCATGCTGGGACTTGTGGTTCTCCAAGTCCCAGCATGCGGGGGAGGTCTGCTGGCACTTGTAGTTCGCCGGTAAAAAGCAATGTAATGATATGTATGATGGATTTAACCCTATCAGGCCGGCGTCCACTGGCCACGGACGCCGGTGACAGCCCCGGGCTTCAGCCCTGGACGGGTGAAGCCTGGGGGGGGGGACCCCTTTATTGGGGGGGTCCCCACTCCTCCAGGTACCCCGTCCAAGGCTGACCAGCCACGGTGCTCATGTTTTGGCCGGGGGACCTTGTATAAAAAGTGTCCCCCGGCTGTGGCATGACACCGCGGGCTGCTGGAGCCCGGTGCTGGTTTCAAAATACGGGGGACCCCCAGATTTTTTGTCCCCCGTATTTTTGGAACCAGGACCGGTCCAAGAGTCCGGGGCTGGTTTCAGAAATACGGAGGACCCCTATGCTTTTTGTCCCCCCGTATTTTTGGAACCAGGTCCGGCTCAATGAGCCCGGGGCTGGTTATGCTTAGGAGGGGGGACCCCACGCCGTTTTTTTTTTTATAAAAACACTTTTACACATTTTTATTAACAGAACCATGCACAGATCTCAATGATCTGTGCATGGTTCTGTCAAATTCGCCTGTCAGAACCTGGTCTATTTTTTTTGCGATTTTTGGTAACATTGACCAAAAATCGCACCCTATTACATTTGCGAGTTGTATACTTTATAATGGGAAAACATCTGGATGCGAATTGAAATGTGACTAAAAATCGCACTTCTAAAAGTGCGATTTCACGGTAAAAAGTGCGATTTTTTACCGCGATTTTCAACCTATTAAATGTGCGATTTTCGGAAAATGTGCGATTTCGGCCGTTTTTGACCAAAAATCGCACATGTCTAAAAAATCACACCCTATTACATTTCGCCCCAGATGAGATAAGATCTAGTACAAAAAGTATGTGCAGCACATACTTTTTGTACTAGATCTCATCTCATCTGATGTTATCGCAAAACCGAGATCGGATGAGATGCGATATTGTATACAATATTGTATACAATAATTGTAACGTGTATGGGCACCTTAAGGCTTAGTATATCTGGCCAGGTGTCTCTGTGGTCTGGGGTAGTCTAAATGATTCAACTGCAAATGAAATGGTGTAAAATGATCATTTATTGGCTAGAAAACCTGTATCCAATTATGTTTATATATAATCTGGGCCGACGAGAGCAAGGGCTTCACTACCATAGGTGCAGGGGGTGCAGCTGCTATGGGGCCAAGAACTGAGAGGGGCCTGCTTTGCTTGTCAAAGTATAATGTGCTATATGCCTATTTCAGCATTAGGTGATACATAGGGGCCCTTACAAACTTTTGCTATAGGGCCCACATGTATCTAGTTACGCCACTGGCCGAGAGGTACTGTATGCCGGGCCCGGTAAAATTTTGGGGGTATGGCACCTCCCGCGATTAGGCCATGTCCCCAAAATGTTTAGGAGGTGAAAAAACACTCTTAAGTCGAGGGGGGAGTGTTATTGTCGCCAGCAGCAGCAGCACACACCTACCTACAGCATGTGCTGTGCTGACAGCGGGCTCAGCATGAGTTCTCACACTGGCCCTTATTCTGGTTGGTGCGGATATATCCGCGTGCGTTCGTGCCGCTGATGTTTTGTGTCTGCGCATGTGCAGAGGCGTCTCTGCGCATGTGCGAGCGGGGCGTACGGCCAAATCCCGCATGAAATGTGAACACTCCGAAAAGGGGGTGGAGAGGGGCGTGAAGGGCTATTTGGGCTCATTACCATATGCATACGCCCCGCGTTTCATGGGCGTTCCCATGCAAACGCTGGGCGTACGTATGGTAATGCGGCCGTGACGCACGTGTAGGGGGCGGACATATGACATCGCCGGATGTCAGCTGCCCGCCCAGATCCCTGCTTTTGCACGGAAAAATGTCCGTGTGGTCTGAGGTTGCGGGAGCTGGTGGACCACTCAGTCCTGCATTCGATGGTCTGCGACCATCGAATGATGGGGGAGGTTCCCTGAGATGGAGGAGGCGTATTCCATGAAAAATACACGTGCGGTCCGTTCGGCCAGCTTCTTACCGCGTACGGACGAAGTTGGCGATCCGTATGGAAGGCGGGGTTTCGCACGCACGGTCCTGGCCGCATATTCGGATCCGGCCGCACCGATCAGAATAAGGGCCACTGTCAGTGAGACGCTCCTGCTGAGCCTGCTGTCAGCAAAGCACATGCAGCAGTAGACCTTCAATCTACTTTGAATGCCCAGTACCGTATCTTGAAATGTTATAATATGCTTTAGATACCCTTTTCATTCTGTGTGTGGCCTAATGTATATCTTACACGCTAAGCCCTGTGTTTGGACAACACAGGGAATTTTGTTGGCACTCAGGAGGGTGTGAACAGAAATCTTCATTAAGGGGGTTATTCTGATTTAATCTGTCCCCTGCGCGTTCGCGCAGTTATGCCCATGTGCTGACGCTTGGTGCAAGCAGGCACGTTGAACGTCATGATCGCCATCCTGCTCCTACCTCTCAGTGCGGGCGGGGGGTGTGGGGTGGTGGCGGGGGAATTCCCATGAAAACACTGGGTGTTCCCATGGTAATGTCCCAGTCACCCGGGTGCAGGGGGTGGGCAGCTGGTTTCAGCAGATGTTAGCTGCCCGCCCGCTTCCCACATAGGGCGCTTGGAGATCAGAGACACCACAGAGGTGTCTCAGATCTGCGAGCGCTGGAGAAATAATTCGATGGTTGACAACCATCGAATGATTTCTCCCCCAGACCCAAGGCTGTGAATGGATGATTGTGCAAATCATCCATTCTCAGCCCTGCGGTGGATCACAGCGTGCGAGGGCGGGCAGGCAGCCGTGCAGGCGGCATCTGGGGGCTTAGTATCTATTGAGCTTAGCATGGTTTTAGTGTGCACATTAATTACATAGCTCCGGTCTTAACCCAGAATCTATACATTACCGAGGTGTAGCCCTGGGGCTTACAGCAGGATGTGGGTGGGATGCTTTAACACAGAAAAAAAAAACCTATTATCATGTTTTTTTACCGCATTTCAATATGCTCTAACCCCCCTCCGCCGGGTCAACGAAGCCTATGGGCTTCTTACCGCAGCGCTGTGTGAGGGATCCATCACGGATCCCTCCCAGCATGGCTCCGGTGCTCTGCGCAGGCGGACTCCCGGTAGGACAACTCTTATCGGAAGAGCTGTCCTTTGTGTTAATAATGTTAGAGCATATGCGATTACTAAGAATGTAGTACCCGGCTGAGGGGGGCGATGTAGGGCGGCAGATGTTAGAACATCCTGCCCTGTGACTGAAAAGATTTGGGTACTTGACCAGGGCTGGACCTAGGATTTTCATCACCCAGAGCACGGTAGTGGTTTGGCTCCACATATGGGTATCACATCCAAAACCCGGGGCCCTTAACCCAAAGTGGCAAGTCCCACGGATAATTTTTTTTTATTTTTTTCAGCATTAATATAATCAATAAAACACATTTAACACATAATCTAGGATGTTAATTTCCAAGGCAATGAATAACAGATACTCAGCAGCAAAACACAATATTTTAAGTTTCACAGCATCAATGGTTGGTTCCCTCTTTTACATTTTTAATGAACTCACCTGTTCTAGGGTGACAATGAAACTTGAAGCAGGAGGCAATTGGTAATGTCTTACCACATAGAAGGGGAAAACATAGAGCGCACACGTCTGACACACACACAGGAATGTGCCAAAAACAGCAGATAGCAGGATTTTGTGGTTGGATTTTGGATACAAAGAGCCCCAGTAAGTTAAAACCTTGTAGGGCACTATGAGAGTGTATATAAACATACTGATCCATGACCATGTCACAGTGCCAAATTGTCCAAAGGCATAAAACAGAAGGTCAAACTCCAGACCAATCCTTAAAAAAAAAAAAAAAAAACAGAAAGATGATTTAGATTATTAAAGAATGACCAAAAAACATTATATGGTCACATTGGACAAAAGATAGCAATACACTTGTTTTGAGGGGACAGATAAGTCTGGCTGGCGGTAGGTGATGCCAATGGTCAGAATACAGATCCCAATGGAGGTCAGGTAAGTACTTTCCTCTTGCCGGCCTAACCCTATCCCCACTAATGCCAAACTCATTAACTAATACCTCCATACTCATCACCTAAATCTAACCCCCCAGCCCCATAGACTAGCGCTAACCACCCCTTCTAAGTGCTTTCCCTAACCCACCCTTCCTGCAGCCATACCTTAGCCTTTCCCTCGCAGCATAAACCTAACCCCTTCCTGGCCTAACACTACTTCTACCCCCATACTTATGTTTAGGATGCCAGCAATAGGGATTCTGGCACTGGCATCCTAGTCGATGTTGGCTTACTGGCATCAGTCTCCTGGTGGTAATCGGAATGCCAGTATCGGTACTGCCAGTGCCTTTATCCCAACCGCCGGGATGCAGGCATCCCATTTCAAAAATATAATCAAAAACTGTCATTATTCTCATTCAATATGGAGGTAAAATTAAGAGTCATATATTCTCATTTCTACAAGTACCCATGAAAGGGGAGCAGTCACCTGTTCCAGTCTATGTTGGGGTAACCCCATTGATGGACAATTCAGTATGAATAGACATCTAAGATACTAAGATGTGATTTTACAATGCATTTCAGAAGGCAAAAACAAAAATCATACAAGGACAAGTGAAGGAGCCATCTCAGATTTTAAAACAATTTATAAAAATATAGATATGATAGAAACTATTTAAGGCACAGTGTATTCAATATTTTAAGTAAGGCTATATTTTGGGGGAATTTACTGTACTGTATATACTCACCTTCCCTGGTCAATGATATCCACAGCTGTTGTGCTAATGAAGAAAACGCAGAGAGCAGCTACAAACATGTGGTAGATAGTTCGAAAGTGCTCCACCTCCATAAGATCACTGTGGACAGAGAAGAAATAGAATAGAGAGATGTTTATTATTAACATTGTTTAAAGTGGCAGGTCATGGTGGTAACTGGGCTTGATCATTGGACTAGATTCAATTGCCACATACTACAATCATAGAGGCTCCTGGTACTTTGCGGGGTGTCTATCTCTAGATGGTTATTGCTCACAGTCACACTCATTAGCTGGACTGATTGGTCATCAAGTTTCTATATTTCTCTGTTTGCTACTGTAATTTCATTGCGAAATACAAGTTCTGAAAATCTTTCAAGCTATTCAAAGCTTGTTATGTTTCCCCAGAACCCCAATGGAAATAATGGTGACAGCTCCAACAATGGATATTGATAGGAAAGCAGGAAACATTTCCAATATTTATTTATTTATTAACAGTTTCTTATATAGCGCATACATATTCCGCAGCTCTTTACAGAGTATAGTTGCCAATTCATAACAGTCCCTGTCCCAGTGGAGCTTACAAGCTGTCCCAGTGCACCTCTCCAATCCATTCTTAACGCTGCTGCTAGGCTCATCTTCCTCTCCCGCCGCTCTACCTCCGCCTCCCCCCTCTGTCTATCTCTTCACTGGCTCCCCATTCCTTTCCGAGTTCTCTTTAAACTCCTCACCACCACCTACAAGGCTCTCTCCTCCTCCACAGCTCCCTACCTCTCTTCACTGATCTCTATCCACACTCCCTCCCGTCCTCTTCGCTCCATCGCTGACCGCCAACTGACCTCTCACCTAATCACCTCCTCCCACTCCCGTGTCCAAGACTTCTCTCGCGCTGCCCCCCTGCACTGGAACAACCTCCCGCCACCCATCAGGCTATCTGATTCCCTTACCTCCTTCAAGCGCTCCCTCAAAACCCACTTTTTTCGACTAGCCTATTCCTCCTCCTAACCTCTTTTGATCCTCCTATCCTGCCTCCGTTCCCCTCCGTTCCTACTTATCCTATTGTATTTCGTTCGTCCACCCACCTATTTTTAGTATGTTAACTCTTATGAGTAGGGTCCTACTTCCTCACGTACTCACCCTACCTCATTACCTCACCTGTGCTCCTGTCCTGTTCTTCCCTTCCTCTACTTCATCTTCAGTCTCCTCGACAATTTCCACACCTACTTCTGAACTGATGCTGATTTTAGTTCTACCAGCTATACCCCTATTTATACTGTATTTTCAACACACCCTGTACGTTACCTTGTAATTTGTTTTTTTTGTTTGCTATGTACGGCGCTGCGGACACTTTGCGGCGCCTTATAAATAAACGTACTACTACTACTACTACTATATTCCCTACCACATGTACACGCACACATAGATATTCTAGAATTAATATTGTTGGGAGCCAATTGACCTAACAGTGTATTTTTGGGATTATGGGAGGAAACCGGAGTAAACCAACGCAAACACAGGGAGAATATACAAACTCCGCACAGTGAGGGCCATGGTGGGAATCACACCCATGACCTCTGCGCTGTGAGGCAGTAATGCTAACCATTACACCATCCGTGCTGCCATACTAGTGACACTGAATTCTGACCTATCATGCAGAAACAGCCATTTCTTATAAGGTCAGAATTAGTAAGTGAGTAAGTTTAATTTATATAGTTTCTCCAACAGGACTCAATTAGCTTGATAAATGTGGCCATCAGGTACCCATTAGTGTGGCAGATTCTAGGTCTAGGACAAAGCCATTGTATCACCCTGCTGGTACCATACTGCATCAGGACTGCGATTGATCAGATCTCCAAATCCTGATATAGCAGGGGGCTGAGATTAATATAACACAATCAATATTCTGTCCATTGTATCATACATATCTCATAATGCCGCTACCTGTGGAAATTTTAAAGGAGCCACAGATCCACTAATCCTATCACATTTGCACGGTGCTTGCTAAATAAATCAGCCTACAGTTACAGTAGTTGGTCTCCTACTGCTTCTAGTAATGAATAATAGTCATAGCGTAAACTAAGCAATCTAAATATGATTTATAGAATTCCTAGATGTTATAGAAATGACACTTTTATATCAAAAACAAATAAAATAAGTTTTTTTATCCCTGTTTAGGTGAAGACACACTTGTGATCAGATTACTGTGTGACTACCCTTGCTGTGTTGGTGCTGAAAGAGCATCCCCTAGTAACTTATATGCAGACATAGGGGGTTATTCTGGTTTATTCGCAAGGCTGCCGGCCAGCCGCCCCCCCCCCCCCCCCTTCGCAGCGTGTGTTCCCACGCACAGGCTGCAAATGGATGTTAAACATAAACATCCATTCACATGCTGTGGGGAACACCTAGATCTTTTGATGGTCGCCGACCATGTGGAAGGTGCACGCATATAAAAGTGACTTTCAGGTCACTTACATATGCGTGCACGCTGGGACGGAAATAGGCGGGCAGCCAATATCCAGTGATGTCAGCTGCCCGCCCCCTACACCCGCCCCCCTACACCTGCTAGGCGTTCCCATATGGTATTGGGCTGCCCGGTGCCCCCCACCCCTCTCCCCCTTCCCACCCACTGTGTTGGGTGCGTGCAACTGCGCATACGCATACGCAGAAATCCACAGACAAAAGCTTTATACTGGCCAATCCCCTCTCCCTGCGACACCTGGTCTTCACAGGTAATTGGTTTACTGCTTACTACTGCTTACTACACCAGACTATTCTATTATTCTAACTTCATTGTAGGGCAGTCTTATAACCCAACATCAAAATAACATAACTTGCAATATGCCCTAATTAATCCATAGTCTCTAAAGCCTATGTACAGCAACACACAAATATACACCAAACAGAATGAATTGCAGGAAAAAAGTAATTATGAATATAGATGGGCAGGTACTCACTCCAGCAGCGATGCACGATGAAGATACACTTTCTTCCTTTCAGATCCTGCCCCATGAGGTCTACAAATAAATAACAATAACTGGATACAAAATAATGAATGACTATGTGTGCATAACTAAATGCAGCTGGTGATACACAGATAAGAATGTAAAAAAAAAAAACAGATGTTCTCACAGAAAACAAGGGGAAAAAAACCAAGAAACAATGAAAGGCCCTCATCCATGAAGGCAAGACTCATGTTTGGGGTGGGTGTCCATGGACTATGTACAGTCCAAGATCCCACTACATACTGTGTTTTTGACACACCAATCTTCAAATCCTGCCTTGATTTCATGCTTCTATACTTGAGGCTTCCTCAAAAAGGACACTTTTCCCTCCCAACCTCCTGCATGGAATAACATGAAGATGTTGACGTTGTCATCATGTAGAAACTGAATAAATGGTGACATGTCAGAATGTTGACATATTGTCCCTGGTGACCCAGTGGTGACTTACCTGCTCCCATTTGCTCTATCAGCTTCATTAGAGGTTCCAGGTCAGGCCTCTGATCCTCCAGCGTTCCAGTGAGTGTTATTGCCTTATTCCCTAATCCCTACCCCAAACACTTCTTGAAACAACCAAACAACCAAACTCCTCTCCTCTGCAGCTAACACTCATCTCTCCTCAGTTCCTAAACTTAACCTTCCTGCCCGCAGCCTAACCTACATTTTATATATAAACATTCTTACAATTTTGCCATTTTCCTGTCCACATTTCTTGCAATCTCAACCTAATGACTACATACTGCCTTCTCTACTGTTCCCTTCACATGACCTTTCTGCTTACTCTTACATGTCACATAAGATCTGGGTTGCTACTGAATGTTGTCAAGTGGTCCAAAAAACTGATGTTGCTATATCAACCCTACATGTGTTGCAACATGGTTTGTCCAGATTTGCAGCCAACTAAAGTTTAAAACAGTTCCAAATAATTATATTAATGCTATTAGTTTGATATCTAACAGGGATCCTGTTTATTTTGTATACAGGTTGTGTATATACCTGATCCAAAATGCTTGGGACCGGAAAAATTTTGGATAACGGATTATTCCGTATTTCAGAATATTTTTATATTTGAATGAGGTATCTTGCATTTATGTTGTACAAACACATAAAACACATGAAATACACACAAATATATTTTATTTGTGCATAAAAAAAGGTTTCAAAATATAAAACAACGTTTGGGTACAATCTCTGACACTGAAATTGAATGTCAAGCAATCATGTCCTTGCACACATTTCGGGCCTTATTCTGGTTCACTCTTAGAGGCAAATTCCTTCTCAAATGGACAAAACCATGTGCATTGCAGGTGGGGCAGATGTAACTTGTGCAGATAGAATTAGATTTGTGTGTGGTTTTTCTTCAAAGTGAGATCTGTATTGCAGTGTAGAAATAAAGCAGACAGTATTTTCCCTGCACAGAAACAAAATAACTCACCCAAATCTAATTCTCTCTGCACATGTTACATCTGCCCCCTGCAATGCACATGGTTTTGTCCATTTGAGAAGGAATTTGCCTCTAAGAGTTAACCAGAATAAGGCCCTAAGTGCCAGTTACATATCATGTCCCCAGTAGTGCTGTTACATATCATGTCCCCAGTAGTGCTGTTACGGATGTCTCCAGTGGTGCTTTTAGCACAATTTTTTTTTTCACTTTTTGGAATGTATGGTTTTCGGAATTATTTGGATAACGGATATTTGGATAAGGGATACTCAGGGGTTAAAGTGAGGGGGAACTGGGTGGAACTGAGTTCCACCTCTACCACAGTCCTGAAAAGTAATTCCAACAGAAAAGCTGTCCCAGCGGCTTATTCCTCTGGTATGGCGTATGTAGTGTAAAGTTAAGATGAACAACTGTGGACATTATGTGTATAAGGTGCATTACTGTGTGGTTTAATATGAATTGAGGGCACTACATACGGTGTAATGTGTATACCATTCTGCTACAATGTGTTGTGGGACCATTATCCCTTTATGGGTGGTAGGGCACAAATTCCCTGCCAATGGTCTAGGCTCTGCCTAACGGGGGGGGGGGGGGGGTCATTGTTAGGGGAACACAGTTCCACCACCTCTTCAGGACCACTTTAAGCCCTGGGGATACTCAACCTGTAGTGTGAAAACAAGTAAATGACCCTTATATTGTAACTATGATAAAAGTTGTGATTAGTGATTTAATCATGTGGATGGATGCATGTTCAGTGTAACGTTAATGTGGTCGGTTATTGGAGAGGATGGTAAATGCAAAACTAAAGGAACTTTTAAACTAAGTGATGGACAGTTAGTTGGAATGATGAAGGTAATGGAATGTAAGGAATTATTTAAAAAAATTAAATTAATTTCTGAAAACATGTAAGTTAGTGCGGGTGCTATATATTGGTCAGTCTTCTTTGTGTAGGTTATATATTGTTATTTGGACCCAACCATAGAGCTGATAAACAATAATTGCTGTCCGATAAAGTGTGTTTGTCCTAGCTGAATATAATATAAAGCAGGAATTTTGAATAAATAAATGACTTAAATAGGGGCGGTACACATGATGCATACAATACACAGACATTAACGTAATAATGTAGCCCTAGTACTTACCTGTGGTCTTCTCTAGCTATAGCTGTAGTTTTCTCTTTCCTGTATGACTGTACTGCTTCTGTTACAGCTTTATCAAGGAGCTTTCTCAGATGAGAGCTCACATCCTTCACAAGTTCTGCCTTCACCCCCTAAAATGAGTACATGTTAAAAATATTGTGAATATTATATTGCTCTAGAATCTAGAGTCTAGATATCTCAGATCCCTGTAAGTGGTCTTATCACTCCATTACTTAAGGGTTGGTCTATTCCTTTTAATGTTCTAATGGTTGGCTACTTGTTCACTTAAGTCACACTGTTAGGCTGGGTACACACTAGACGATTCCAGTGGTCGCCAATATTATTATTATTATATTTTTATTTATAAGGTGCCACAAGTGGTACGCAGTGCCATACATATAGAACACATTAGAACAGTACAGGGTAAACAGAACTAGACATAACAGTGACAGAAGATCAAAAACAGAGCACAATTAACAGCACAAATCTTAGTACACAATACAGCTGAGATATAGGGAAGTGAGTGAGAAGAGATTCAGGTATAGCTTTTAGGTGAGCATAGGCGCCGATTCTGTGGGTGCTCAAGGGCTTGAGCACCCACGGAAATTCATGGGCACCCACTGGCAGCTGCACCCCCCTCCCGCTTGCCGCTGCACTGAGCACTGCTGAATAGTTAGCAATTAGCTGATGAAAAACAAACATACTCGCCGCGGCCGCACTGCACTACTCCAGGACATTATAGGTCGGACCACCTCCCTTTGTAGTCGCCACCCCGCGCACACTTACGCGTCACTGTCTCTGCCTGGCGCCATCGCCGATGCCAACCCCTCCCTCTCCTCCGCATGCCATTAGTCCGCAGCGCGCGCCATTACTCACACAGCGCGCCTGCCACGCCACCTGCGGCGAGCCTGCGCAAAGAGGCCTGGACCGTGTCGGAGCGAGGGGAGGCAGCTTACCCGGTCCCAGTTCCAGTCCGACTCCCAGTCCCCAACAAACGGAGACAGATGACAGACTACTGGCACAGGCACTGCGGGACCGCCCAGGCCCAGCCGCCCAGCATCTAATTAGTGAGTATCTGTTAGTGACTCTGTGACAGTCTCTGTCTGAGACTTTCAGGCCGCGGCTTGACTCAGGTGTTAAATATCTGCTCAGGCCCAAAAATATCTTTATCAATATCAACAGTTATCTGTGCATCATTTCTCATGAGAAATGATGCACAGATAACTGTTGATAAAGATATTTTTGGGCCTGACTGAAAGGTATTTTGGTACTTCAATCTCGGGCATCGTGTACCTTTAAGTTAAGGTACACGATGCCCGCGATGGACCCGATTTCCTTTGAAATCAGGTCCACTTTGCCGGCAAAGGGAAAATTGGGGGCATCGCGTCGGTCGCGACCATTAACATTGGCCCCGACGCGACCGACGCGATGCCCGCGATTTTGCCATAGGCTTCAATGTTAAAATATTTTTTAACATTGAAATCGGGAGCATCGTGTTGGTCTTGTGCCATTATAATGGCACAAGATGAGATGAACTTGATTAAGTCCATCTCACATAGTAAAAAATGTGAAATGGGCCAATATGACCCATTTCACATTATATATGTCCCCCCACAATTGACGTGAACCCACAATTGACGTGAACCCGAAGCGTGGCGAGCGCAAGGGGCGGCGTATACCTGTGAAGTTATACGCGTCCCCTCGCCACGCTACGCTCGCCACGCTACGCTCGCCACGCTTCGGGCTCGGTGGCTCGCTGCGCTCGCCACACTTTATATTCTCAACTCCACGCTGACGTGGATAGTAGGGGAATGAAAAGGTCGGAGGACGCGCACCGCCGCCCCTCGCGGGCTCGCTGCACTCGCTGCGCTCGCCACGCTTCAGGTTGGCGTCAATCGTGGGGTGGGGTTTACGGTGTAAAATTGGGGGTCTAGGGAATATTTTACATTGAATCCAATGTAAAATCGGGTCCCAGGGACCCTATTCCCATTTGATTCAATTAAAAAATCGGGTCGGTCGCATCGCATGCGACCAAATCGCATGCGATGCGACCGACGCGATTTTTCCAACACGACCACCCCGATGGAAATCGGTGTGGCCGTGCTAGGAAACAAGTACTGATATTTTTGTTCTATGATGGAAGCAGGTGGCCTGCCAAGACCCCTGGAGAGGTGCTGCTCGCTTCTGGCAGGCATGGCAGTGTGGGCATCAAAGATTGGGCTGAGCATCTTATCGTGTCCAGGTGGTACATAGTTGTGGAGGCTCTGCTGGGTGTTGTAGATGGAGCCCAAACCATTGCCCAGGGGGTTGCCGGTGAAGGGTGACAAGCTTTGGGCCATGTCCAGTCATGTCCTTGTAGGTACTGTACATGTTGTTCATGGCTTGGATGCCCCTGTCATCCCTCATGAGGGTGAAGCTGCCACTGACATTGCCAGTCAACCGCTGGTGGCGGTGGTGAGGATGATGGAATTTGTCAGAAACCGTGGAGATGGGTGGCAAGGGCTGGAGTAGAGTTAAGGTGGTGTATGTGCTGCTCGTGCCCATTCCAGTGGCTGAGGAGTCACAGGGCATACTCATGGCATGGTGCAGGGGGATGGACAGCTCCAGCCGGTAGTCCCCAGTCCCATCCAGGATGGAAGCCATGGTGGAAAGTTTGGCTTCATAATACCAGGATAGTCAGGAGGATTAATAACTAATGCAGCTTGTAATAAAATATGTGGCACACTGGCATGTCTATATTCAGCATGTGACTAGGGCTGTATCTGCATACAAAATTATATGGTACAGTGTTTTCCACACCTACTTTGAATTTAGTATGCAGATATAGGGCGGGATGTATTAATATACATCGCTGCCCAGTCAACACAATGCCAGCACATATGTACTATGCGCTGCAGACGCACTTGCATGCTTTCTTGGTGCATGTAACTTGTTTAGTTTGTCTATAGGCCCGATGTAGCCTATACTGTTTATTTGAATATTGGAGACAACTGTGCTGCGTAATATTAATTGGTATTAATTTGCGGCCACGCCCCTCTCTGTGAAGCCACTCCCCTATAGTTTTGGCTTGAGCACCCACCAGCAAAAACAAAAATCGGCACCTATGTAGCTGAGTAAAGGTGGCCATACATCAGAAAGATCGGTCTTAAGACCGGTCACAATCAGGATTGTGTACAATTTCCCTTCAACTCCCCGGAATTCTTTGTTGTTTTTTGGACACACAATCTACTCACAAGAGATCGTACGATCAGTCATACAATCCATCTGCTGCATGATTGTATGATTGAAGCTTCATTTCAATAGGGGGCTGGAGCATAGGATGCGGGCGGGGGCACCAGTGAACCGGCGAGGGAAACAGTTCACGTGCTGGGCAGGAGGACCAGGCAGGCAGCCGCAGCTTCAAGGAAGAAAAACCCCAATACAATTGAATGGGCAGCCAGTGATTGGCTGAGAGCTCTCTCAGCCAATCAGCAATTGGCTGAGAGAGCTCTCAGACAATCACTGGCTGCCCATTTTTTTGTATTGAGTTTTTCTTCCTTGAAGCTGCGGCTGCCTGGTCCTCCTGCCCAGCACAACAGCACGAGACCTGTTCCCCTCGCCGGTTCACCGGCGTCCCCCTGCCCGCAGCCTATGTGTCCACTCCCAGCCTCTCCCCATGCCCGGCTTACCGGCGTCCCCCACCTGCTGACTATTTTTCAGCTCACCCTGCCCGGCACTTCCCTGCAGCTCCCCAGCGTCCCCCATCCGGCTCTCCCCCCGCAGCTCCCCGGGAGTTGCATATGATAAATCTCATGCGATTTATCATATGCATAACTTGGCACATCAATTGCCTAATCATGCGTTCCCCTCCCAGGTAACTGCAGGGGTAATCAAGTCCGACTTGTCCCTAGGACAAGTTGGACTAATGTATGGGGGCCTTTACGTGCAGCACGTCAGATCAGAAGACCAATCCTCCAATCTCTCAGGGCCGGGAGATTGTGTGATTGTTTGATTGTGTGCACACGATGTGCACACAATCTGCATACAATCCATCTTACAATCAATTGAGGTTGTATGATTGGGTAGAATATCTTTCTGATGTATGGCCACCTTAAGAGAGCTGTAATTGCAATGCAAGAAGGGTGCTGTGAGAACAGGAGGGAGGAAGGCCCTGCTCTAAGGAGCTTACAATCTAGAAGGAGGGGGAGACAGACAGGTGCAGGTCAGACAGGTCAAGGAGGGGGAGACAGACAGGTGCAGGCAAGAAGTGAGCATGGCAGGGATAGTCAGGACATGAGGCAGCAGGTAGAGAGCATGGACAAATAACTCTCCCTCTTCCCTCCTCCTATCCAATATAGTAAACTTTATCAGAGGTGCCGCGGGAGAACGATATTGACCATACACACTGGCTGATATCATTCACGTTAACGGTCAGAGATGTCACCCTCCCCCTGCTCCGTACATACAGTCGCTGACAATAATGTCAGATTGAGCTGCATGTACAGACAACGGGGGGGGGCATTAACGACCCAAGGCCACGCGCATCATTACCTATATTGACTGTACACACTAGTCAATACATACTCCATATAGTTGACGATATAGATATCATCCATATAGTTGACCATGTATCGCCCAGTGTGCACCCAGCTGTAATTTCAGATAAATTGGATGAAGGCATTTCTTAAACGCATAGGTCATTCATCACACAATTCTGCTGAAAACAATCGTGTTTGGCTGATTTGATTGTATGCCATTTGACTGTACCCAATTTTTTTGTATGAGATTTGATTGTGTGTGATGGAGATTGGACTAGATTGCAATCTCATAAATGTTGCAAGTTGTATTAACATTGGTAATGTCTAAACTTATGCTGTGTACACACGGTGAGATTTGACAATGGCTATATATTCAAAAACGCATGAAGATCGAATGCAGATCGCACAGGTTTTTTACCTTGCGATCCCGATGCGCGCTCCCGTGACAGCACAAATCGAAACCCAGATAGACAGGGCAGCAATGACTATATAGTGCAAATCTAATGCAGATTGTATGAATTGCATGCAAATAGTACAGAGATAGCAAAGATAAGTTGAATCTCACAGTGTGTACACACCATTAACTGAAACACAGAGGGCCAGATGTACTAAGCATCAAAAGTGATAAAATGGAGAGTGATAAACAACCAGCAAATCAGCTCCTGACTGACATTTTTCAAACACAGTCTGTGACATGGCAGGTAGGAGCTGATTGGCTGGCTGTTTATCACTCTCCATTTTATCACTTTTGAAGCTTAGTGCATCTGGCCCATATTGTGGGAAATTTATTAAGATGGAAGTTTTGTTTCACATGTGATGTTGCTATGGGCAACCAATCAGATACTATCTATTTTCTTCTATTTTCGTGGGTGTGTACTGCTACATCTGAGAGGAATCTTGTAAAATTACTTATATCCAAATGTAGATGATCCCCAGAGCAGTTAGTAAGAGCTACTTTACTGTACTTGCTAAAGTTCGGGAAAACGGTGCTGATGAGTGTTACCATATATAATTTTGTTTGCATAGAAATTGAATATTATTTTGATACTATAAAGTAATGTAGCTATATCATTTAAATGTTTACAGAATGTAGCAATATTTGTATTTAGGTAGTCTGTGCTGTAAGGAGTAAGCAATGTATACACTATAGGCCAGACACCAGCCATCTGGTTTCCTTTATGGAGAATGTAGCTGCTAGTACATCATCCAAGTTACTTTGCAGGACAAACAAGACACTATTGTATTTTGACAACAGGAGTGTAAAATAGATTGATGCACAGGGAGAGACCAGAACAGGAGATCTCGCAAAGGAGATTACCACTAGCGTCCAGACAAGCAGGAGACCCTGTCACCATTAGCATCCATAAATTCAATAACGTCATGAGAACAGGGAACTTCAATTCATGTATTTGTGATATAAGGAGAGAGATAGAGTAGACCTTCTCTCACATTCGCACACAGACACACACGGACAGTCAGCAAGAAACCTATTCAGTGAGTCAGGAGGAGAGATGTGAGCCACGAGCAGGAGAGAGGAACGGAACCTAGAAGCGATGGGCTGGAGTGAGTGAGTAATCATGGTAGATATAAATGTTCAGTTGTTGATAAAGTTATGGAATACTGAAGTCTACAATTTATGTTAGTTTTATAGCAGTCTTAAGTCTGTCAATTGTTTAATGTTGTTTTAGGTAATATAAGCAAGGAGGCGTATATATAAATATATATATAATAGCATATACAACAATCACTGTGTTAATCTATTCTGTAATGGTTTGTTTTGCCTATAAATAAAATCCTCCAATTGGAGCTAAAATTACAAGTCTCGAACTCTCATATTTGGGGAATCAAATTATGACAAGTACTCTGCATATTGTATTGTAAGGTATATTAGAATATAATTGCAGATGTTAAATATATGTGTTATATCAATACAAGATATAATAAATATATTTTATATAATAATATCTCAATCTCAATAACTATTATTGGGCTAAGAGAGATATATGATCCCTAAAATAAAACTCTACAATGGCGACCGCAGCAGGACTTGTGAATTTTGGTATCTGATTGTATGATTATAATATTTATAAGGAGTAGCAGATGCGTGAAGCTGGCTACCTAACCTACAGAATCACAGTGAGGATGTATCTAGGAAAACGTAATACTATTGTGTATTTTTATCTTGCATTGTTTGTAGACCTAGAATAACGTATTGGTGAAACAGAACTGATATTCCATTGTTACCATTATCTGGGAGTGCACGCTTAGATATTGATAATATGGCATTATTCAGAAACATTTTTAACTAATACTACATTTACTAGGCTCAGCACAAGGGCTGTTTAGCCTGCTGACACATTGCAAGATCACAGTGGGGTATGTTACTAAATAGGCACTTGATAATTGTAAAGGCCTAGAATAAATAAACAGTGGAAATAAGCATTTCCAAATAAATGATAATTAGTACCAGATATTAGAGTTAACTTTGAGAATCCGGACACTCTCATTGGGAGGATATCTTGTGTACAAAAGTATAAATACAGCATTGTAAAATAAGTGCAATGTTGAAAATGAAAAGAGTTGTTGTAGCATTTAGGAAAATGCACAGAGCAGCGACTTTAGAAGTTAAGCAGGAATGTATAGAGAAATCAGGTTCACGTCTCAAGAGGGCATGCCTGAAAATGAATGAAAAGGTGCATTCCTTCTTAAAATCCCTAAAGGTTAAGAAGTGTACTCAGAAGAATTCTGAGACAAAAGTAAATTTTCTGGCAGATTGTGAACAAACTGCCCAGATCTCTCATGAAGGGATCACAGAAGCACCCAGCAAAGGTGTTAGGAGCAGGGATGAGACCACAGAGGGGCTCATTCACAAACAGACTACAAAGTCTGAAATGGTCACAGATGCTAATCAGGGCTCTGTAATAGAGAGAGAACGTAATACTGTGCACGATATACCTATCCTCAAAGCGCACATTACTGCAAATAAGGCAGGAGCAATGAAAGATATCCCCTGCACTGTTTGGATTAAGGGGGGAGATCAGTACATTGAGGAGAGAGATTCTGCAGAATCCACTCTCACAGCCCCCATAGTGACAAAGAAACTTGTGTTGTCCTCAGGGAAAGGGGAACAGACAATAACCTTGTATACACACACTCCAATTGTAGGTAAAGTTGTCACAGAATTAAATGAGCAAATGTATTCAGCCACAAATATGTCTGAGCTGAGCAATGGCATGAATTTGAGCATGCATGATCACACAAAAGGTTCCACCATCTCTGTAACCCCCACACAGCAGTTAGAGACATCTAGTGGTAGAGCAAATGTCCACAGTCTCTTAGAGAGACCACATGCAGAGTGTCAATCTGTGAACACCACACAGAAGTACAGGAATGCTAAAAAGCATCACCAGGATGAGAATGTTTATATGTCCTGGAGTCCTAACCATTTTATTTTAGGTTTGGTCAAAAATGAAGCCCAAAATCCTACCAAGCATATATGGCACAGACTAACGAGTTTTTCGCCACACAAGTATATTTTTTAGAAGCTCCAAGTTTCCAGACTGAAGAAACTCGCAGGACCACCAAAAGCAAATCGAGAAAAGATGCATCCTGGCAATGACAACAGGGAGTATTGTTCATTTACTTTATAGATTAAATCTAGTTATTGGGTGGTGTAAGGAACTGCCACATGTTTAAATGGATACAAGATCCAGATTAAATGTAACCTGCATCATACCTGCAGCAAAGTTTATGTTGTCAGTGACATATACTATTACATAGAGGAGAGAAATGGCACAGACCAGAAAACATGGCCAGCAATGTTGGACCAGCAGATAGCACAATGCAATGTCACACCAGTATGTAAATAGCATAGTAATTGTATTTCTTTTTGTTTCAATTTTAGTCCTGCACAGCAGCCTTATTACTGATGGACGCAAAGTTTTAAAGAAAGCCCCAAGTCGCAATAACAACCTCTACTAAACCTTTTATTGCTGCAATTATGCAAAGAGCCAGTACCTTGCACAGCTTGTGTTTGTCATCTAAAGAGAATCCAAAAACTGTCACATGGACAAAAATCAAAGGACTTTTTTTTAGTTTATTTTTCTTTCTTCAGTCCTTCAGAGAAGGAAAAGGTTTAAATACAGCAACTACTATTTGTTTTCTGGACACATGGACAAAATCCCCTTTTCTCTTCTTCAGGAGAAGTTCATTAACCCCTCACTACAGCAATCATTGTTTGTTTGTTTGTCAGGACACTGTGACACATGGACATTCCATTTACAGTGTGCATTATTCTCACCACCAAGTATGCAGAATCCTTTTGTACATACATTTTTAATTGCCGATCAATTCACACATATGATCTTCATTCTTATGTTATTGTATATACCTTGTAAATATTTTATTTTTTCTTCATATGAGTATATGCTGATTATATATACGCTTCCTTCTTAAAAAGCTTCAAACTAATTTAAATATCAGACAAAGAATGGTATGCCTTACATCAAATTGTAAAAGAGAAACGTTTTGTTAGTTGTTGAGATGGATCATTCTCTTAATACAGACTTAACCAAGTCTAAGAGAATGAACAATAGCATAGATGGAATATTGTAGTTATTGTATATGCACATGGCTGCATATCACACAACACTGGATGGAATTCGATATAGTCAAGCCCATTCTTAACAGATATCTAATATTTGTTTGAAGCAAAATCATTGTCATTTGTTGTATTGATAGGATGTTTTCATAGATACGTTAAATCAAAATATGTATTGATAGGATGTTGTCATAGATACGTCAAATCAAAATATTATTGTTAGTTATTGGATTTAGCTGGTGTATGGTTATTTTAGTTTAAGATAACATAGCATATAGGAAAGTAGGTAAGAGATCAGAGACTGAATGGTAAATTATTATTCAGTGAGGAAATTTAGTATAAACGGAGTGGATCCTTTAGAATCTACCCCAGACATTTACCTGCCAATGCCTGAAGATAAATGTTCTTATCAACAAGTAAAGCAAAAATACTTGGTTAAAGTTTCAACTGCTGTATTCAACATCACAAACTGTTTTGTTCAACACAACGAGGTTGGGGTTAAAGAGAGACATGGACACTTATCATGATTGCAGCGCGATAATCTTAAAGGACGCACAAGGACACTTGTCACGATCACAGCGATAATCTTAAAGGACGCACAAGGACACTTGTCACGATCACAGCGATAATCGTAAAGGATCGTAAAGGACATACAAAGCAAACTCGCTAAGGACTGCATTAATGAGGCTTATCAAAGGCACTGTGTTTTGCAAAACTGTGGTGAAGAAATTTATCAAGACCACAGCACTCCAAGGGCCACACAAGTAAAGCAACATTTCAAGCAAGTCAACAGCCTTTATACATGTAAAGCAACATTGCAAGCAAGTCAACAGCCTCGAAGAAGAATTCTACTTCTACGTCCACCATACTGCAAATGTAAAGTGTCTCCAAGAACTGCAACCCACACAGGTGACAGCCCTCAGCCAGGAAATCACTGTGAGCAACAGTACAAGGAAAGTGTCATCACACATCGACCAAACAACATCTACAAGGCAAGCTGTGGCGTGGCATATAACTGTCTGTAGCAATGAAAATATTTTCCTCATGAATACTGAATATAAATAACCTCTGTCCCTGGTCAAATTTAGTTATTATAGGGTAAATCAGGTTAATTAAGTTAGGATATTTCACACTAATGGTTAATGTATGGTTAGGAGAGTTGGGAAAAGAATGTTTGAAAATATATATGAAGCAATTATGGTAATTTACTGTATGACCAATCAAAATAATTTCTCATGGTCACAAGCGGGGGACTGTTACCATATATAATTTTGTTTGCATAGAAATTGAATATTATTTTGATACTATAAAGTAATGTAGCTATATCATTTAAATGTTTACAGAATGTAGCAATATTTGTATTTAGGTAGTCTGTGCTGTAAGGAGTAAGCAATGTATACACTATAGGCCAGACACCAGCCATCTGGTTTCCTTTATGGAGAATGTAGCTGCTAGTACATCATCCAAGTTACTTTGCAGGACAAACAAGACACTATTGTATTTTGACAACAGGAGTGTAAAATAGATTGATGCACAGGGAGAGACCAGAACAGGAGATCTCGCAAAGGAGATTACCACTAGCGTCCAGACAAGCAGGAGACCCTGTCACCATTAGCATCCATAAATTCAATAACGTCATGAGAACAGGGAACTTCAATTCATGTATTTGTGATATAAGGAGAGAGATAGAGTAGACATTCTCTCACATTCGCACACAGACACACACGGACAGTCAGCAAGAAACCTATTCAGTGAGTCAGGAGGAGAGATGTGAGCCACGAGCAGGAGAGAGGAACGGAACCTAGAAGCGATGGGCTGGAGTGAGTGAGTAATCATGGTAGATATAAATGTTCAGTTGTTGATAAAGTTATGGAATACTGAAGTCTACAATTTATGTTAGTTTTATAGCAGTCTTAAGTCTGTCAATTGTTTAATGTTGTTTTAGGTAATATAAGCAAGGAGGCGTATATATAAATATATATATAATAGCATATACAACAATCACTGTGTTAATCTATTCTGTAATGGTTTGTTTTGCCTATAAATAAAATCCTCCAATTGGAGCTAAAATTACAAGTCTCGAACTCTCATATTTGGGGAATCAAATTATGACAAGTACTCTGCATATTGTATTGTAAGGTATATTAGAATATAATTGCAGATGTTAAATATATGTGTTATATCAATACAAGATATAATAAATATATTTTATATAATAATATCTCAATCTCAATAACTATTATTGGGCTAAGAGAGATATATGATCCCTAAAATAAAACTCTACATGAGTCAATGTAAATGTATCTGTCTCTCATTCCTTTTTTCCCCAAAAATTTAACAGTGTAATGTGGGCTAGGTGAAATGAGGGAGATTGTTAGACTAATGAGGGAGAGAGGGAGATTGCTGTTATTTCAGGGAGTCTCCTGCAGAATGCAGGAGGGGAGGTAACTATGACTTCAGGTGACAAAGACCAGAGGATGAGACCAATGGGATGTCGAGTTCTTATGATGTCCTGACCCTTCACCCAATGATTGTTGACCTTTAGGGGGAAATTTACTAAAGGAAATTTGTAAAAAAAATAGGTGTATTTGTATCCAGAAATAAACTTATTTTTGACATTTAGGGGGAAATTTACCAATATGAAAAACCTAGTTTTTCGTATTGGTATTTCCCCTACGGTTGCATACGACTGTTTAAGTCGTATGCAAAGTCGTGTTCCGGAGGGGAAATTACAAAGCAGTCATATACGACTGCTTTGTAACCCTCCGATGGTGTAACCATCCGTATTAGCGGCCGTATATACGGCCGCTAATACAAATTATTTCTAGCAGTCTGCACGGATCAGTCAGATCCGTGCAGGCTGCAGTGTGTAAAAAAAAATAGAAAAATAAATAAATTAAAAAAAAAAAAAATCGGCGTGGGGTCCCCCCCACAGCTGTAACCAGCACCAGGCTGAAGGAGCCGGGGCCGGTAATTAAAAATCAGGGAACCCGACAATTAGGGGTTCCCCGATTTTTAACAACCAGCCCCAGGCTCCAGGTCCGGGGCTGGTTCCCAAAATACGGGGGACAAAATGACTAGGGGTCCCCCGTATTTTAAGAACCAGCCCCAGGCAAAACCAACCAGCAGGGTAATGTCACAGCCGGGGGACACTTATAATATAAGGTCCCGCGGCTAAAACATTAACCCTACCGACCAGTCAGCCTGGCCAGGGGCCCTGGGGGAGTGGGGACCCCCCCAATGAAGGGGTCCCCCCCCTCCAGGACTTACCTGACCAGGCTGAAGCCTGGTGCTGTCCTCGATGCCCCTGGGCGGTGGGCATCGAGCTGATAAATGGTGTAAAAAAATAGATTAAACTATTGTTTTTTACTGTGGCACTACAAGTGCCAGCAAGCTGGGACTTGGAGAACCACAAGTCCCAGCCTGCTGGGCATTAAAGGGCCCGCTGGCACTTGTAGTTCCACAGTTAAAAAAATAGTGCACAAAACACACTGACACACATTTAAAATAAAACTTTAATACATACAAAGCCCACACATACTAATACTTACCTATCTTCTTTCCGTAGGTAGCTCTGATGTCCTGGTCCTGTGTCGTCTTCTGCCTCCATGTCGACGTCACTGTCGGCGATGGCGTCCGGATCCGACAAAATCCATGTGGGAGCTGTGGAAGGAAACCATACTCGCCTGTCCCAGCGCGACGTAGTCCAGGTAAGTGTCTTGGCAAAAAAACAAACCGACACGCGAAACCAGACCGGACTCTGAGGGAGCCGCACGGTGTTTGTTTACATCGTGCGGCTACGCCCCCGAATGCCGCTATTGGCCGCCGCCGACAGCTGTGACATTACCCTGCTGGCTGGTTTTGCCTGGGGCTGGTTCTTAAAATACGGGGGACCCCTAGTCATTTTGTCCCCCGTATTTTGGGAACCAGCCCCGGACCTGGAGCCTGGGGCTGGTTGTTATAAATCGGGGAACCCCTATTTGTCGGGTTCCCTGATTTTTAATTACCGGCCCCGGCTCCTTCAGCCTGGTGCTGGTTACAGCTGTGGGGGAGACCCCACGCCGTTTTTTTTTTTAAATTTATTTATTTTTCTATTTTTTTTACACTGCAGCCTGCACGGATCTGACTGATCCGTGCAGGCTAAAACGCAAATAGAACAGGAAAATGGTGTTCTATTTTCCTGTCGTATTTGCGTGGGTGTTTCACACCACTTAGCAGCCGTATTGTCAGTACGGCTGCTTAGTACATCAGGAACCACCATTCTTTTGAATGGTGATTTCTGTCGTATCCTATCGATGGTGTAGGACATTCGTATTTGTAACTACAAATACGAATGTCCCATCTTTAGGACTACGAATTGTTGTATTTTTGGGATAGTAAATCCCGAAAATACAAATTCGTAAAAAAAAGGTGTATTTCTCCCTACGAATACACCTTTTTTCTACGAATCCATTTTCGTAAATGTCCCCCTTACTATCCCGAAAATACGGCAATTCGTATTGATAGCACATCAATACGAATACGAATTGCCGTATTTTCGGGATAGTAAACGTCAAAAATAAGTTTATTTCTGGATACAAATACACCTATTTTTTTTTTCAAATTTCCTTTAGTAAATTTCCCGCTTAGTGTGTAATTTGTTTAAAGTAGATGTCAGAACATTTACATTTCTGGATCTGAAGGTAAGAGCATTCTGTACAGAAGCTTGGGGCAGTGCTGTCCATAAGCATGTATATGTCATTGGTGTAGTTATACTTTATTCTTGTGAATAAATTGCTTTTGTAGATTGGACTGCCTTTATTAACTGTATTTAACAACATACTCCAAACTATGGGTGGGGAATTCCATAACACTTGTTACCTCTATATGCTTCTTCCATTCAATTTGGTCTTTTATGGAATCCGATACACCATCTACAGCCAAAACAGAATGGACATTGGCGAGGATATTTAGCACATTTGCTGGTATTGGTTACTTGTTGCAAATATCAGATATTTCTATTTACTTTTCCAATTTAAACTCTCCACCATAACCAGATATTTAGAATAATCACCTCCTTAGTGCAGAATAAAAATCACCTCCTTCATGTAAAATAATGTACAATTACTAGTCAGATTTTAGCCAATTAGCTGCAGTACTGAAGCAGGTGACCAGTATAAAATGCATCCATGTGTGTGCCCTCTCCCTTGCTGCACCATTGCTTTTCCTGTGTACTGTACCAGCATTATGACATCATACCTCCCAACATGACCCTCTCCAGGAGGGACAGAATGCTCTGTTCCTGGACTTCCCGTTTAATATATGCATACTTGCCGACTTCTTAGCTGGGCTTTGCGAGAGAGTGAGGGCGTGGGAGCACTCAATTGTAATTTGGATAGCTCCACCCATGGCCCCACCCCATTTACGGCATGTAAATGAGGCAGGGCCATGGGCGGAGCTATCCAAAGTACATTTCAGATGGTACTTTAGAAAGTTTAGCACTACGTACATTTTTCAAACTTGGAATCCTTCTTGTTTCTTCCCTCCCTCCACGCTGCTGCTTTATAAAAAGAATTGTTCCTCTCCTCCTGCACCCTCATTACTGCTTCATAAAAATGTTATAAGGTAGTGGGGAGGGGAACAATTTTTATGAAGCAGCGGCAGCGTGGGGTTTGTAGTGAGGGGGGCGGGGGTTTGAGATACAGCCTGAGCCCTATTAAACAGCGGGAGCAGAGGGAGAGAAGCAGGAGGGAAGTGCCGAAGCAGCCAGCCGCTAGATTACTATCTCATCTGCGGCGCTGCCGGCCTGCCCTCTACTGCTCCTGAGTCCTGTTGCCTCCTCTGCTGCTCGCTTGTCGCTTGTGCTGATCCCGCGGCTGCCCCATGCTGTGCTGCTGCTGCTGCCGCTATGATGGTGACCACATCCGGTCCCCGGCCGTCATTTAATAGGACAGCCGCACTTAAGATGTTACCGTTGGCGATGCGCTTTGTGACTTGAGCATGCGCAGTCACTGATTTTTTTGCCAGGCAGGCTAAAATCTGGGAGGATCCAATACATTCCCGGGAGACCGGGAGAAAGAATAAAAAAGCGGGATACTCCCGCTACATGCGGGAGGGT
Source organism: Crinia signifera (assembly GCF_055691185.1). NCBI lineage: Eukaryota > Metazoa > Chordata > Amphibia > Anura > Myobatrachidae > Crinia > Crinia signifera. The sequence continues at coordinate 342,948,424 of NC_139218.1, forward strand.
CGGCAACCCTGAATATATGATTTCCATCACCGGTTTTAAACAGGTTAATGGATAAGAAAGATGCTTCAACACAGGTGATATTAATCAAAAAATGAAGGTGAAGTCCAGGAATAGAGCATTCTGTCCCTCCTGGAGAGGGTCGTGTTGGGAGGTATGTGACATGGAAGTCCCAGTACAAAATAGAACTTCATCAAAGCTTTTACTAGATAGGACATTAATACTGCTGACACAGCATTACAGGGGCTAACGTGACACTGGTCTAGGCTGTGGCCTACAGGCTGGTGGAGGTCCTTCATTTAATACCGAGTGCTATACTTGTTATCACTCGTTGCTAATATTAAGTGGTGCTCTAACCAATCAGCTTCCAACTGTCAGGATACAGGCTGTGTTTAAATAATAACAAGAGCTGATTGGTTAAGAACCATTTAACAAGCAAATCACTCAGTATTAAATGTGCTTCTTAGTTATATAAATTTCTAATCATGGAAGGTTAGCCAGTCAATTCTGGATTAGACTGGGGTAAAAAAAAAAAAAAACTAGTTTATTTTTACTTTTTTTTTGGCAAATTTCCCTTCTGAATAAAGTGTGTCAGCAGCCACTCCGGATGTACAAGAAAATACAGACAGACCACGAGCTGTGACTTTGTATGCCTTTTGTCGCAACTGGCTCCCTGACAAAGAGTTTGTCAAGACCAAAATCTGCTCTATGTACATTGGGAGGCTTGCCACATAGAAACAGCTGGCAGCAAGGCTTCTGACACTATGCTCCCTGCCATAGTGTCAGAAGCCTTGAAATGAAAAGGAATGTTCTGTGTCCTGCTACACAAGAAGCAGGCCATGTGTGCACAAACTAGGGTGGCCAAGCCCGGGATCGGCAGGATTTAAAGAGTTAAGCAATTAACATTAATTGACCTAAGTGAATCCAGAATAAAAGAGACTCTGTGGAGCTGGGTTACTACTCTTGATGAAGCAGCCATAGACTATGGTGGGATGCAAAACGCGTTAGCCCACACCACCAATCACCCTCTGAGCAGAGGCTGTGTGCAGCGTGGATTCTTTCCACAGCCCCATTCAAACCAAGCGCGGGCACAAGCTGTCTACAAACCTGGCTTGGTGTATTGCATCAGCGGCTCCGGCCGCAAGCTGTCTGTAAACCCGGCTTCATGCACTGCATCCAGCGGCTCCCACTGATAGGGAGACCGGGGACTCAAGCGAGTTTGTGGCTACTGTGGGGTAATGGAGCCAACTGCTGTGCATACATGGTCACATACAGATCCCACTAACTGCCGCCACCTCATATCTCAGAGACAAGTGATCCATGGTCCATTGTGAGAGTGGGCGAATACAGCATTCCATGCTGCACCTCCCAAACAAACAGTGGGCAGGAACATCATGCCGGGACCTAGGTCCCAGGCTGACACGGTGGTAACTATACGCATACCTACCAACATGACCCTCTCCAGGAGGGGCACAATGCTGTTTCTGGACTTCTCTCTTAATTTATGATTACCATCACCTGTGTTGAGACACCTTTCTTCACAATTAACCTGTTTTAAAACAGGTGATGGCAATCATTAATTAAGAGGAAAGTCCAGCAATAGAGCGTTCTGTCCCTCCTGGAGAGGGTCATGTTGGGAGGTATGTGTACATACTCTCTCTGCCCATATTACACGTACTACAAATAACTGTACCGTCTACAATGACTTTGGATCACTTGCTACATCATGTTTACAAAAGGAGTTACAAACTAATCAATTCCAAAATGTATCAATTGCTTGACTGACTGTTTTCCAAGGCAGAGTGATACTATCTAGATACAGTCTTGGCATATAAAATGTATTGCCTTATTATGAGGAAACAGCACCTTGGTACCTTGGAGATGCAGCCCACATATAAGCAAATGTGTTTTTTTGGGGGACATTTACGCAGTGTTTATTAGAGACTAGCGCCTCTTTCATTTTCTTTTTTTTGTGTGCTCTAAACGTCCTGTTTTATATGGTGGCCATGTTTAAAATTACTTTCCTAAAGTTGGTTATGGCAATATGGCCTCTATTTGGCAACCATTTTGATGTAGATTTTCCTCAATAAATAAAACAAATATTAAAATCGCAATTTCAAATTACAATAAAATAAACACAGTAATGAGTAAAAATAAGGATAAGAACATGTTCATAAAAACCATTAGACTTCAAAATATTTTGTTCAAGTATTAAAAGTACTAAATTTAAAAATAATTTCCATTTTGCAACTTTTGTCCCAAGCTACACCAACATTTTTATGGAGCATGGGAGTCTGAGGACATCAATCAATGGACCTGGTGACTTGGCGGTGTTATATTGATGATATTATATTTGTCTGGGTGAAAGAGAGGCCCTGAATTATTTTTGTTCCTATCTGAATTTGAATAATAGGGGTATCATACTAACCTTTAATATAAGTCAAACCAGTATGAATTTTCTTGATTTGGTCATTTATGTAGAGAATAATACCATCAAAACAAGAAATTTTGTTAAACGTACAGATTCACGATCTTATATTAATAAAGAGAGTTGCCACCAAAGTAGGTGGCTTGAATCACTGGCCATGGCCACAGCTCCTCTGTTTCATTGAATAGAGCCACAACTCCTCTGTTTCATTGAATAGAGCTTGTGGACACACAACATCTATAGCCCACAGACATGCCGCAGGCAGGAGGAACTCCCAATTGTCGGCATCCCCCACCGACGGACACTGCCAGCCCTGGGGGGGACAGTACCCATGGGACTGTCACGCGAAAATCAGAACAGTTGGGAGGTATAACCCCATTTATATCACTCTTAGGATTTGGGAGATGTGGAGTCCCCTGGAGACTGCTATGGCTGCAATGCTGGCTCCTGCACAGTAATAGGAGCCAGTTGCTACATGTAATGTCACAGTGCAGCTCAGTGTCACTAAGCAGGAGCAAGCATTTTGTTGTCGCCCCTCAGCAGGAGACACCTGGTTTGGCCCACAGCCCCCTTGTGATGCCACAGAGTATAGTCACCTAAAATGAAAGTGTTCAGTTATTAAACCACCGCCAGAGAAAATGGCAGACCATAACATTAATGGTGAACCAAGACGTTTTTTATTGTTTGTTTTGTTTCTTTTGCCCACCAAATTCAAAAACAGCAATGCTATTACATGCAATACACAATATTGCTGTTTTAAATTCTGTGGGCAATTTATAGATAATCAGCGGCTTTCAAATAACACCACTTAATAAATAACCCTTTAATCTCTAAAAAGGGATATTGCTCTCATGCTAAGGCTCAGTACAGCTGGGAGTTGTGTTGCTTCAGTGATGGATGAGCTGACCTTGGATTCAGGCCCATCTTAGAATGTTTGTGCTTAAATCCAGTAATAGACAATGAGATATCTTTTTCAATGTTATTTTATATCTTAAGAAAATATTTGTTCATTCTGGTTTAGACAATTTAGTTAAGATTACTTTATTTTCTGTAGTGAATATACAGTATATTGGGGGATATTCTGGTTGCTTCGCAACCAGAATACGGAATACATTCGCAGCCTGACCGATCGAGCTGTGCGCATGCGTATTTCTGCCCATGTGCATGCGCTGGGTGTGTGCACCCACTGCAAATAATGAGATCACTGGGTGCACGCACCCAGGACAGTGGGTGGTGGGCAGAGAGGGGCGTGGGGCGGCAGGTAGCCCCATTACCATATGGGAATGCCCAGCTTTTCATGGGCGTTCTCATGGTAATGAGGCCATGACGCGGGTGCGGGGGGCGGGCAGCTGACATCACCAGATATCAGCTGCCTGCCCGTTTCCTCCCGAGGGTGCACGCATATGTAAGCTTGCTCAGAGAAAGCTTACATATGCGTGCACGTTCCACATCATTCGATGGTCGGTGATCATCGAATGATATGGGTGTTCCCCCACAGAAACATCCATTTGCAGCCTGTACATGGGAACACCATGAGGGGTTTGGTGGACTCGCAATAAACCAGAATAACCCTCATTATGGGCCTTATTCTAGTTCACGCTTTCTGACAAAATCCTTCTTAGATGGACAAAACCATGTGCACAGCAGGGGGGGCAGATGTAACTTGTGCAGATAGAGTTAGATTTGGGTGGGGTTTTACTTCAAAGTGAGATCTATATTGCAGTGTAAAAATAAAGCAGCCAGTATTTACCCTGCACAGAAACAAAATAACTCACCCAAATCTAATTATCTCTGCACAAGTTACATCTGCCCCCCTGCAGTGCACATGGTTTTGTCCATCTAAGAAGGATTTTGTCAGAAAGAGTGAACTAGAATAAGGCCCTATGTATTAGCATTTTACAAGAAAAACCTATATACTGAATTTTTATATTGTAGAAGTTGCACTGCCATTTGTCAAGTATTGACTTTACATCATCTTCTTTCTCTTTATCAGGTAAACAACCACCTACATCCCACACTCTTTTACACAATTGCCAATTGTGCCTAAATTGTATTGTTGTCTAAAAAAAGTAAACAATGGTCTCCGACGGTCTAATGCCACCTACTGCTGGGGTTTTACACCTTGGGGTTGTGGGCCCAGGTGTCAAATAAAATTTAGGCCCCCCCCTCCTTCACTCCAAGCCAAGTTCAAAATAACTCATCGTGGGTTTGGGCAGCAGTGGGCCCCTTAGTCGTCAGGAGCCCCAGTGCAATGCACCTGCTGCACCAATGGTAGTTCCACATATGCCTTCAGTATATCTATCATTTGCAACATTGACAAACACTAGCAGAAAACCCTCAACCCATGCTTACTAAATTACCTCCATGTGTAAAAACGAAAGAAAAAAGAGAATTATAAATAACACAATCAGAACATGCCCTTAAGATGCTATGGCGGAGATGTACTAAGAAAATGACAAAGTGGAGAGAGATAGGAACAGATGTACTAAAACTGGGGTAGCCAAGACCAACACTTGTGGTTGGCACCTTTTGTCACAGAACCTAAATTGCAGGTGTGCCTCATACACATGGGGCGATTGCTGCCTCTGTGCTGAGTGACAGGCTTAAATGTGATCACTCAGCACATCGCCTGGCACTAGCGGTGCACCCTGCGATGATGTTTGCTGAGCGATCGAGCTGAGCGGGGCTTTGCCTATTGTTTATAAGCAAACCCCATTTCTGCAGGGCATACACACAGAGCGATCATTTAGAAATTGTCACTGCCTGTTCTACCAGCATGCACTAGTCACCACTCACAACATACTAACGTGCATAGTTATTACCATTTTGGTCTTGGTCTTCCTTGATATTTTTCTTTCTCTGCTTCACTTTGGCTTCTGTTGTCTCCCCGGTAGGTGCCATGGTGTGTCACTGCAGAGATGGTGCACACAGAAACACTTTCATAGTGGGCAGAGTACCGGGTATTCCCTTTCACTACTTGTCCTGTGATAAATCTCCTCCCAAACAGTGAAGATTTGGACTAAGTTGAAGCCTACAGCTGTATTATGAACTGTTCAGGTATCCAATCTAACCTTTGGAATTAAAGGGAACTTTGACCAATTTATCCAAATAACCTGATTAAAAGATGTACCTTAGGCTCTTGCTGGTTTTTAAATCTTTAACCTATCTGATTACTAGTGAGATTTCACTATATGAGCTTCGGCTGTCAGACTCCACTTTCTCACTCAGTTATGTAATAAAAACATTGTGAAATAGTGTGTAAATAATACAACTATATGGACTATAACTAATGATTGCTAAATGCATACCTCCTAACCCTGGGGTAGCCAACCCTAGTCCTCGAGAGCTACCAACAGTGCATGCTTTGCAGGTCTCCTCACAGAATCACAAGTGAGCTAATTAGCTCCATCTGTGTATATTTTAAAATGTGTCAGTGATTAATGAGTGCAGCTGTGCAGCAGCTAGGTTGTCTGGAAAATGTGAACTGTTGGTAGCTCTCGTAGGCTAGGGTTGGCTACCAATGTCCTAACCAATGTTCCCTCTAATTTTACGAAGGCTTGGTGCAGAAAAAGATATTGGCTGTGCAACTGTGGAAGGAAATGTACATTTTTGTGCGTCACATAACGTATGCAGGCCTAGGTTTCGAGTTCTGTTGAGTTAATAAAGCAATTTGAATGTTTACAGACTTCACACACCACACATATAGACTATAGCAGTGATTTTCAACCTTATTAAACTCGTTGCACACTAAAACAAGATTTTAACCTTTGTGCGCTCAGTTGTAATGTCTGTGCGCGGGCTCGGCGAGTTGTGTGCGCGCGCGCACACGCGCACAGCTTAGAGGGAACACTGCTCCTAACTGTCCAGCTTACCGCAGGAATGTCCAGGTATTCGGGGACGTTCCTGCATCCCGCCCGGGGGTCGGCATTGTCCCGCGGTGGGGGAGCACTGGGACTGCGCAACACAGGCTGTTATCGGCACCGGAGAAAGACAGTTCAGCCCGCTGTCAGTGCGGGCTGAGCCGTCTATGCAGAAGGGAGAATAGCGCTGGATCGGTAAGTATGTTGGTATAAAAGTGAGGTGTGTGTGTGTGTGTATGTAATAAAGTTTTACTTTTCTGTGTGTGTGTTTTCTTTTAACATTCTTTTTACAGGTGGACTACAAGTCCCAGCGGGCCCATTAATGTCCCGCATGCTGGGACTTGTGGTTCACCAAGTCCCAGCCTGCGGGGGAGGTCTGCTGGTACTTGTAGTTCTCCTGTATAAAGCAATGTTAGGATTGACAGATTTAACCCTATCAGGTCGGCGTTCACTGGCCACGGACGCCAGTGACAGCCCCGGGCTTCAGCCCTGGACGGGTGAAGACTGGGGGGGGACCCCTTTATTTGGGGGTCCCCACTCCTCCAGGTACCCCGTCCAAGGCTGACCAGCCACGGTGCTCATGGTACGGCCGGGGGAAAAGTGTCCCCCGGCTGTGGCATGACACTGCGGGCTGTTGGAGCCCGGTGCTGGTTTCAAAATACGGGGGACCCCCAGATTTTTTGTCCTCCGTATTTTTAGAACCAGGACCGGTCCAAGATTCCGGGGCTGGTTTCAGAAATACGGGGGACCCCTACGCTTTTTGTCTCCCGTATTTTTGGAACCAGGTCTGGCTCAATGAGCCCGGGCTGGTTATGCTCAGGAGGGGGGACCCCACGCAATTTTTTTTTTTTTTTTTACAAACACAAAATCACACATTACCTCAAATTCGCACATTTTCATGACAAAAATTTGCACATTTTCATGGCAAAAATTCGCACATTATCGCACTAAATCGCACTTTTCTTTCCGGAACACGCACCTCATTAAATATGCGAATCCGCGGCAAAAATGCAATTTTAAAAAAGTGCGATAATGGGCGAAAAACTCTCATTCCATTAAATGTAACCAATGGTCTCTATTAGTGGACATTGTGTTTTTTTAGGCTGTTTTGAATCACAAAAAGCATAAAAAGCATGGAACATCTGTTTAATTGTTTTTTTTTTCCTATATTTTTCAGATTTTGTTTCATCTGCAGCATGGCCCTCGTTAACGATGCATTCACAGACAACGGACAGGGTAGTTAAGGACCCGTGGAAGCCGTTTAGCAGAGCATACACACTGGGCGATATAATGGGCCAGATGTATCAAGCTTCAAATATTAATAAAATGGAGAATGATAAACAGCTAGCCAATCGGCCCCTGTCATGATACAGGCTGGGTTTGAAAAATGACAGATAGGAGCTAATTGGCTGGTTGTTTATCGCTCTCCACTTTTTTGAAGCTTGATACATCTGGCCCAATGAATGATATCGCTCAGAAGTGCCAAAATGAGCGATATTGCTAATTATATCATTTTCCCTCCCAAAAAAATAGGATTTTGGGTACCTACCGGTAAATCCTTTTCTCGTAGTCCATATGGGATACTGGGTTCAATACTATGGGGATAGAGTTCCTCCGCAGGAGAGACAGGCACATAAGATCTTTCACTGTGGGTGCACTGGCTCCTCCCCTCTATCACCTCCCACTTCCTCTCAGTTAATGAAAAACTGTGCCGAAGGAGAGGCGACTGTATGAGGAGGTATATGAATAAGTCAGTGTGGTGAGATTTGCACCAGCACACCACAGTCAAACAAGAAACAGCAGGTGAATACTTAATATTCAGATGTCACCTAGCAATTGAAAATTGTCAGAATTGACAACAATGCAACAAGCCAACATAACTGAAGTTACAGTATGTTAAGTTTCAGAGGTTAGACCTCACTAGTCCGACTGGACAGCAGAGTATCCGCACAGAGGCGGGCGCCCAGTATCCCATATGGACTACGAGAAAAGGATTTACCGGTAGGTACCCAAAATCCTATTTTCTCTACCGTCCAATAGGATACTGGGTTCAATACTATGGGGAGATCCTAAAGCTACCAGAACGGGCGGGTATGTGTGGAGTCTGCTGTAGAACCGCTTGTCCGAACTGGGAATCCTCCCTGGCCAGAGCGTCAAACTTGTAAAATTTCACAAAGTGTGTTGACCTGACCAAGTTGCAGCTCTGCAGAGCTGTAAGGCCGAGACACCTTGGGCATCTGCCCAGGAAGTCCCCACTGATCTGTTGAATGAGCCTTCAACGAAAGCGGTAGTGTAAGACCAGCCATTCTGTAAGCCTGTTGTATAGTGTATCCAACAGGCAATAGTCTGCTTGGTGCTGGAGAGCCCTTCCTTTGTGCATCATACAGCACGAAGAGGCAATCTGACTTTCGAATCTGAGCAGTACGTTTTACATACACCTTAAGTGGATGGACCACATCCAAAGAAGAAGGGATGTCAGGATGAGCTGAACTGGAAGGAACCACAATAGGTTGATTGAGGTGAAACGCCGACACAACCTTTGTAAGGAAATGCGGCCTAGTTCTAAGTTCCGCTCGATCCTCATGAAACACCATGTCACAGATGGAGGACTAGTTTGGATCGTGTGGTGCACAGGAATTACTTTAGGACCAGACGAGTTAGGGTTAAAGCGAGCTGGTTTTATTATAGACGGGTTCATAAAGGAAATCAAATCTTCTTATTCAATAATGGCTTGACATAAGGCAAATAAGAAAAAGTCCCAATACTGTCTCTGAGCAAAGTTTTTGGAGAATAATAATAAATACAATAATTCTTGTATCACTCCCGAAAAACACACTGGAAGAAATGAACGATGGAGCCGGAGTTTATGGAGAGGACTGTGACTGGATGACTTTAAGGAGCTGTAAATCCCGGAAGACGGTGCAACAGAAGCCGGCAGGGTCCACAGTAGGCAAGAGCCCCACGGGTAATCTCCACGAGATCCACAGGTGATGCCCTGGAAGGCAGCGAGAGGTCAGGGATCCTGGAGTCAGTAAACAGGGAGGACTGAAGAGTAGGCTGCAGAAGACAGGAGTAAGCCAGGAGTCTCCAACTGCACAAGGCTAGGAAACCTTTGCACTGACACCAGTTCACCAAGACAGATCCCCTAAATACATAGTGGGCGGCTGTCATTGGTTAATTAGGGCAGAGAAGGAGGAAACCTTTAACCTGGCGTCCAATCTGCATTTTGCCCACATCCAAGATGGCGGCGCCGGCCTCCCGGTGCCGCCCCAGTCTGAACTCCCCTAGCACTCACAGGAAACCGCCCCTGTAAGCCACACTTCCCAACAGACCTGGAACCAGCAAGAGACCCGCTCCGGAGGCCCAGAACGGACAGGCGGCGGCGGGCACGGAGGGATGAGTATCGAACCCGCCGTGTGCTGCTGCGGCCGACCGTGACAGTACCCCCCCCTTTTTGGGTGCCAGCAAGGTACCTTCGAGTCTTGAGAGGATTCTTCCGGAGGAACTGTCTGACCAGGCTTGGAGCATGTAGATCGATGGAGTCAACCCAGGAATTCTCCTCTGGACCATATCCGGACCATTCCACTAGATACTGTAAACGACCTCGATGACTGCGACAGTCCAGAACCTTTTTTACCTCAAACTCCGCATCTTTCTCAGTAGAGACTGGGGGTGTCTTGGGTGGTTTAGGATGGTAGGGATTCAGTCGTAGAGGCTTTAAAAGAGAAACATGAAAAGAGTTGGAAATCTTCATGGAAGATGGTAATTTCAGTTTATATGCTACAGGATTGATGACTCGGATAATCGGGAAGGGACCAATGAAGCGCGGGGCCAGTTTCATGGAAGGTAATCGAAGCCGGAGGTTACGGGAGGACAACCAGACTAGATCTCCGACCTTTAAGCGAGGGGCTGCTTTCCTTCTCTTATCAGCAAACTTTTTATAGCGGATAGAGGCCTTTCGAAGGGACTGATGAACGCCAGACCAGATCTTTGAAGACTGATGTAGGAAGGAGTCTGCAGCTGGAACTTCTACTGCAGGGAGACCTGCGAACTCCGGAGCACGAGGATGTTGACCAAAGACAGTAAAGAAGGGGGTGATTCCAGTAGAGGAATGGTAAGAGTCATTGTGAGCAAATTCTGCCCATGGGAGCAGGTCTACCCAATCATCTTGTGCAGAAGAGATGTACAAGCGGAGGAAGGCCTCCAAGTCTTGATTGACTCGTTCAGTCTGTCCATTGGTTTGTGGGTGGTAGGCAGAAGAAAACTTTAATTTGATTTGTAGGGAAGAACACAAGGACCTCCAGAATTTGGCGATGAATTGCACTCCTCGGTCTGATACTATCTCTGTAGGAAGACCATGTAACTTGAAGATGTGAAGAATAAAAAGTTGGGCCAATACTGGGGCCGATGGAAGCGACTTTAGAGGAATGAAGTGGGCCATTTTCGAAAAGCGATCGACCACCACCCATATCACTGTATGTCCCTTGGAAGGTGGCAGCTCTGAAATGAAATCCATGGACAGATGTGTCCAAGGACGTCTCGGAATGGGTAGTGGGCGCAGAGGACCTGTTGGAGCTGTTCTGGATGTTTTATGCTGTGCACACTTAGGACAAGAAGAGATGTAATTGCAGACGTCTACTCGCATGGATGGCCACCAGTAGGATCGCTGAAGAAAAGAAAGTGTCTTTTGAGTACCTGGATGACCTCGGAGGCGTATAGAGTGAGCCCATGTCAGGATCTTCTCTCGCAATTCTGCAGGAACGAAAGTCTTTCCCGGAGGTGGTATGGGGGTGACATTGGTTTGGGCGAAGACGGTTGGGTTTAGTATTGCCTGACACCGAGGGGAATCTGCTGTAGAGGAATCGAATGATCGGGACAGCGCATCTGCCTTCTGGTTTTGGGCACCGGGGCGATAAATGATTTGAAAATTGAAGCGCTCAAAAAACATAGACCAGCGAGCCTGTCGGGAGGTAAGACACTGTACATTACGTAAAAAAGAGAGATTTTTATGATCAGAATATACTGTGACTCGATGCTGTGCCCCCTCAAGGAGATACCGCCATTCCTCAAAGGCCAGTTTAATAGCTAAAAGTTCTTGCTCTCCAATTGGGTAGTTTCTTTCTGCGGGAAGGAATTTTTTAGAGAAGTATGCACATGGAGAAAGTTCCTGACTCTCCCCTCTCTGGGAAAGAATAGCTCCAACTCCATCAGCGGAAGCATCGACTTCTAAAAAAAAAGGCTTGGTGGTATCTGGTTGAAGAAGAATGGGTGCGGTGGTGAATGCATGCTTTAGAAGTTGAAAAGACTGAACTGCGGCTGGAGGCCAGTGAGCGGGATCTGCACCTTTCCGAGTGAGAGCTGTGAGAGGAGCGGCAATGGAGGAGAAGTCCCGAATGAAGCGACGATAATAATTGGAGAAGCCTAAAAATCGTTGAATTCCCTTCAGGGTGGTTGGCATGGTCCAGTCTTGGACGGCTTTGACTTTGATGGGGTCCATCTCGATGCCTGTGCTAGAAAGAATATGGCCTAAAAAAGGGATTGTAGACACCTCGAACACACATTTTTCAAGCTTGCAAAAAAGATGATTTTTTCGAAGTCGAGAGAGGACTTCCTTGACCGTCTGTTGGTGAGAAGAAAGATCAGAAGAAAAAATGAGGATGTCGTCGAGGTAGACTACAAGCGAATGATACAGCATGTCCCGGAATATGTCATTGACAAACTGTTGGAAGACAGCGGGCGCATTGCATAACCCGAAGGGCATCACCAGGTATTCATAATGCCCGTCACGGGTATTGAAGGCTGTCTTCCATTCATCCCCCGAACGGATCCGGATGAGGTTGTAGGCCCCGCGTAGGTCCAGTTTGGTGAAGACTACTGCCCCCTTGACTTTGTCGAACAGCTCGGTGATAAGAGGAAGGGGGTAGCGATTTTTAATCGTAATGTCATTCAACCCACGGTAGTCGATGCAGGGCCGTAAGGAGCCATCTTTTTTTTTTACAAAAAAGAACCCCGCACCGGCAGGAGAGGTGGAAGGACGAATGAAGCCTTTTTGTAGGTTCTCTCGGATATATGTAGACATCGCTTCAGTCTCTGGAATGGATAAGGGGTAGGTACGGCCCCTGGGAGGAGTCTTCCCGGGAATTAGCTCGATGGGGCAGTCCCAACTGCGATGAGGGGGGAGAGCGTCCGCGCCTCCCTTACTAAAGACATCTCTGAAAGACGAATACTGTGGAGGCAACGAAGCGATGGGGTCATCTGACCGGGTCTGGTGGAGTGGCAAAACTTGAGGAAGGCAGGAGGCAAAACAATTGGTACCCCAGCACTCGATCTCCATGGTACCCCAGTGGATACGTGGATTATGCTTGATTAGCCATGGCATTCCTAATACAAGGACATGGGAAGATTTTGGAATAACGAGAAATTCTGTAGTCTCTTTATGAAGAAGTCCTATTTGAAGGGATAGCGGACCCGTTTGGTGGGTAATCTGTCCCTGAGGAATCCGGCTGCCGTCAACTGCTGTTAAGAATAATGGTTGTTCCAAGGGAAAAACTGGAAGAGAATACTGAGCAATAAATTTGGCCGAAAGGAAGTTGCCCGCAGCCCCAGAGTCAAGTAGTGCCTTTACAGGAACCGTGCCTTCAGGAAGTGTGAGCTGGACGAGGATTATGGACTCTGATGTAGTAGGAGAGGTACTTAATACTCCCAACCTGGCCTCTCCTTTGCCGATTAGGACAGATCGTTTCCCGGCCGCCGAGGGCAGGAAGAGATTAAGTGAGCCGGGGACCCACAATACAGACACAGGTTCTCCTTTCTTCGGCGAGCTCTCTCTTCAGGAGATAGTCGGAACCGGTTTACTTGCATGGGCTCCTCTGGCGGAAGGCCAGGAGACAAGGTTGGTTTTGGTGCCGGTGTACTGGAGGAGGGACGAAATCTGAGGCGATCTGATCGACTTCTCTCCATCTGCCGTTCTTGGAGCCGTAGATCTACCTTATTGCAGAGGGATATTAGCTCATCCAAGGTGGTGGGAGTATCACGGGTAGTGAGCTCGTCCTTCAGTCGACCAGACAGGCCGTTCCAGAAGGCTGATAGGAGCGCCTCTTCATTCCAGCTTAGCTCAGAGGCCAGAGTCTGAAATTGTATTACATACTGACTTACGGGACGGTTACCCTGGCGCACCCTCAGGATTTCGGATGCTGCTGACGATACTCTCCCAGGCTCATCAAAGATTCGGCGAAATGTGGAGATGAATCCTGAGTAGTCGGATAACAATGGGTCGGATCTCTCCCATAAAGGTGACACCCAATCTAGGGCTGGTCCGGTCAGAAGGGAAACAATGTAGGCGACTTGTGATTTGGGTGTGGGGAAGCTGGAGGACTGGAGGGTGAAGTGGACGTCGCACTGGTTAAGGAATCCTCTGCAGGCCTTTGGTGACCCATCGAACTTATTAGGTGTGGGCAGATGAAGATGACTTGACGTGCTCACAGGCGGAGGCCCGGCCACGGAAGAGGCAGGAGCGGCTGCTGTGGATGCAGCTGGAGAGACAGGTGCTGCCGGCTGGGGGGGTGTAAGGGTCTGCAGGAATTGAGTCACCTGCCGTTGAGAAGACTCTAATTGTTCCAGACGTCCTACGATCCTTTGAAGAAGGTCTGCTGGTAACCCCTGGCCACCACTCGATTCCATTGGGTCAGTGCAAACTGTCACAGATGGAGGACTAGTTTGGATCGTGTGGTGCACAGGAATTACTTTAGGACCAGACGAGTTAGGGTTAAAGCGAGCTGGTTTTATTATAGACGGGTTCATAAAGGAAATCAAATCTTCTTATTCAATAATGGCTTGACATAAGGCAAATAAGAAAAAGTCCCAATACTGTCTCTGAGCAAAGTTTTTGGAGAATAATAATAAATACAATAATTCTTGTATCACTCACGAAAAACACACTGGAAGAAATGAACGATGGAGCCGGAGTTTATGGAGAGGACTGTGACTGGATGACTTTAAGGAGCTGTAAATCCCGGAAGACGGTGCAACAGAAGCCGGCAGGGTCCACAGTAGGCAAGAGCCCCACGGGTAATCTCCACGAGATCCACAGGTGATGCCCTGGAAGGCAGCGAGAGGTCAGGGATCCTGGAGTCAGTAAACAGGGAGGACTGAAGAGTAGGCTGCAGAAGACAGGAGTAAGCCAGAAGTCTCCAACTGCACAAGGCTAGGAAACCTTTGCACTGACACCAGTTCACCAAGACAGATCCCCTAAGTACATAGTGGGCGGCTGTCATTGGTTAATTAGGGCAGAGAAGGAGGAAACCTTTAACCTGGCGTCCAATCTGCATTTTGCCCACATCCAAGATGGCGGCGCCGGCCTCCCGGTGCCGCCCCAGTCTGAACTCCCCTAGCACTCACAGGAAACCGCCCCTGTAAGCCACACTTCCCAACAGACCTGGAACCAGCAAGAGACCCGCTCCGGAGGCCCAGAACGGACAGGCGGCGGCGGGCACGGAGGGATGAGTATCGAACCCGCCGTGTGCTGCTGCGGCCGACCGTGACACACCAGGTAAGGGCTTTTACATGACAGAGCTCCAAGTTCAGAAACCCGTCTACCTGAAGCCACTGCCAGCAGGACCACTGTCTTCCATGTTAGGTGTTTCAGATCAGATTGTTCCAATGGATCTAAACAGGAAGACTTCAAGCAGGACAAAACCACATCCAGGTCCCAAGGCGCTGTAGGTGGTACGAAAGGGGGCTGAATTCTGACAACCCCTTGCAGAAAAGTTCGAACCTCCAGCAAGGATGCCAGCTTCTTTTGAAAGAAGATTGACAATGCCGAGATTTGGATCTTCAAGGAACCCAATCGAAGTCCTACAGATGGGGCAGGTCCCATCTTGGCAGGGGATGGTGATGGCGACGCCAGCCGCCATCCCCCGCCAGCGCCATATCGATTGCGAGAAGGGGACGCGAACGCACGAGAGGCTCACGCGTCCCCTTCTGACGGCGCTTCCAGACGCTCCCCCGGGTCACCGCCGGCTTGTCGGTGGTAACCCGGGGTCCCCGCCGCCTGCCCGCACCCCCCCCTAACCCTGTCCGTCTCCCTGAGGTGGAGACGGACAGGGTTCCCGTCGCCCCGCCGACGGAGATTGAGACAGGCTGCTGGCGGATCGCCAGCGGTGACGTTCTGGCGATTTGCCAGCAAGGAAGAGGCCTGCCCCATCTGTAAGTCCAAACCAGCTTGGAGAAACCTCAATAGGTTGTTCAGCTTAAAATCCGCTGGTGGTAGGTTCTTCTTTTTACACCAGGCCACATATTATCTCCAAATGAGATGATAGTGGGATGCCGTAACCGGCTTTCTGGCTTGGGTCATAGTAGAAATGACTGAGGGGTGTAGGCCTTTCTGGCCTAAAATCTTCCGCTCAACCTCCAAGCCGTGAAACCCAGCTGCTGTAAGTCCTGGTATACGAACTGCCCTTGGAGCAGTAGATCCCCTCTTAGAGGTAGACACCATGGATCTTCCACTTGCATTGCCTGAAGATCCTCGTACCAGACCCTTCGAGGCCAATCTGGTGCCACTAGGATGGCTTCTGCTCTTTGAAGCCGAATTCTCTTTAGCACTCGCGCCAAGAGAGGTAGCGGTGAGAACAGGTATACCAGCCAGTAACTCCAGGGCCAAGTAAGGGCATCCACTGGTTCTGCTTCTGGAACCCTAGTCCATGAACAGTACTTGTCCACACTGTGATTTAGCCAAGAGGCCATGAGGTATATCTGAGAGGAGCCTCCACAGATCCATAATGATCCTGAACACCTGGGGATGTAGTTGCCATTCCCCTGGGTGTAGGTCTTGACGACTGAGTAAGTCCTCTTCCCAGTTGTCCACTCCCAGGATGAATACTGCTGACAACGCCATCCCATGTTGTTCTGCCCAGGAGATGATCTTGTCGTCTCTCTCATGCAAGTCAGGCTCTTTGTTCCTGCTATAATAAACCGCCCTCAACTCCAACTTGTTGAAGTGTAACCTGGATTCCAAGAGAGACATCTGCCGTGAAGACGGATTCCCTGAATCACCGCTCCCCAGCCTCTTAGGCTGGCATCCTTGGTAACAGGAGCCAATCCTGGATCTGGAAACACCAACCTGCCAGGAGATTGGTTGAGTTCAACCACCATTGGAGTGAGAGCTTGGTCTGAGCCGACAGCCGAATCCTTCTGTGCATTTGAAGGGGGGACCCCGACCACTTTTCCAGAATATCCAGTTGAAATGTTCTGGAATGGAATCGGCCAAACTGGAGTGCTTCGAAGGAAGCCACCATATTGCCCAAAAGTTTGAGGCAAAGATGAACAGTCAATTGAGGGGTCGTTAACACCTCCTCTACCAACATCTGAAGAGCTATTCTTCTCCATCGGTAGAAAAACCTTCCGTTCTACCGTATCTAGGATCATAACCAGAAACAGCATTTTCTGTTTTGGGACCAGCAATGACTTTGGCAGATTCAAAATCCACCCATGATGAGTCAATGTCTCAATGTCAGCTGGATTGCACTCCTCAAGGCCTCATCCGATCCTGCCTTGATTTGCAGGTCGTCCAGGTATGGTATTACATGTACCCCTTGGTGAGGAGAGACCATTTCCGCCATTATCTTTGTGAGCATGCGTGGTGCCATGGACAGATCGAACGGCAACGCCCGAAATTGATAATGGTCGTCGCCCAGTGCAAATCTTAGGAACATTTGGTGCGGGGTCCATATAGGTATGTGTAGGTAGGCGTCCTTCACATCTATGAAGGCTAGGCATTGTTCCAGACTCGCAATTACCGAGCGGAGCGACTCCATTCTGAACTTGAACACCTGAAGAAAAGGGTTCAAGGATCTCAGATTGAGAATGGGTCTTACCGACCCGTCCAGTTTTGGTACAAGGAAGAGGTTCGAGTAACAACCATGACCTTGTTCCTGCCTCGGAACCGGAATAACTACCATTGACTAAAGTAGTCTCTGTATGGCTCCCTGAAGGAGTGTACGATCCTGTTCCGATGCTGGAAAGGCCGATCGGAAGAATCTTCTGGGGGGAGGCCTGGAAAATTCCAGCCTGTAGCCCTGTGAAATAAGATTTCTGACCCAGGGATCTAGGCACTAGGCTTCCCATACGTGGCTGAATTGTGACAGTCGAGCTCCCACCTTGAGAATGTCTCGTGGTGGGCAGACCCCGTCAAGCTTCAGTGGCCGCACGGTCCTTTTGTCCAGAGGTATTAGTCTCTTTGAACTTACCTCTGGATACTCTGTTGCCATTTGAGGCACCCCTGGCCTTGAAGTGGGTTCTGGTGCTGGGAGTCGTGATGGACGTTTCACAGCAGCTTGTGCTGATGGGAAGAATGTGGACTTACCAGTCGTGGCCTTGGAAATCCACTCATCCAGCTCACTCCCAAACAGTCTATCTCCCGCAAAGGGAATGCCACGCTGCGTTTTGGGTCCGCGTCTGCTACCCACTGACGTAGCAACAGGGCTCTTCTAGCCGACACAGACATGGCTGAATTGCGTGCATTTATAGCACCCAGCTCCTTTTGTGCTTTGCAAAGCACTTTTGCTGTGTCCTGAATGTGGCGCAGCTTTTCACCTAGCTGTGCGACAGACATGTCCCCCAACAAACCCTCTTGGATTTGTGTGAACCAGGTATAAATGGCCTTGGCCATCCAACAGCTGGCTAGAACAGGATGCTGTGAAGCCCCACTTGCTGTATACATGGACTGGAGCTGTAGCTTCAAGTCTCATGTCAGCTCCATCCCTAAGAGTGGATACTCCCGGGACTGGAAGCAATACCTTCCTTAAAAGGCGCAAAACTGAGGAGTCCACAACAAGTGGCTCCTCCCACATTTTCCTACCTGCAGGTTCGAAGGATATTTATTAGCAAACCACTTAGTTAATTGGAACCTCTTTTTCGGGTTCTTTCATGCGGTTCTTATAGCTCTAATCAAGGGCTAGGCAGTGGCGTCACTAGGCGGGTGCGGGGGGTGCGGCCCGCACCGGGTGTCACCAGTCAGTGGGGTGACACCAAAATCAGCCGTGCTGCTGCACTCCCCGCACCCGCCTAGAGACGCCACTGCCAACGGGAGACCCGGTCCCTGCATCTGCGGATTAAGCACGGACGTCCGCCCACCCGCCCGTAGGTAGCTGACAGCCGGGGCAGACTGTATGTGCGCTGCCCGGCTGTACTAGTATCCGGCAGGAGTTTCTGTATTTTCACAGATCTCCTGCTGGACCGCCGGGCAGCCAATCAGGAGCGGCTATCAATGCCGCCGCTCCTGATTGGCTGCCCGCCGATCCAGCGGGAGATATGAAAATACAGATTCTCCTGCCGGAGACTACAGCCGGGCAGCGCACATACAGTCTGCCCGGCTGTCACCAATTAAAGACGCAGCAGCACACAGGTACTGCGGGCGGGTGGGCGGACGGGTGATTCGGGGGTGGGGGGGGTAGTAAGCTTCCTCCGTCAAGCACAGCAGCCCGTCCCCCATCTGCGCGTAATAGTAGTCATCCGCAGGTAGTCCCCCCCTGTCCACCCAGTGTGTCGGTACCCCTCAGCCAGGCGATCCCATAGACCTCGCATGTCCCCCAAACATTCCTGTGCACTACATGTTTTTGCCCTCACAACCAGCATGTGCCTGCCAACCACTGACCCTTCCTCACCTGAAAATGACAGCCTGCTCCCGCTATCTGTCACCTGCACATGCTTGCCGACCCACCCCCACAGGTGACAGCCTGCCCCTCCTCTCTGACCTACACTTACCTGCCCCCCCTCTGACCTGCACTTACCTGCCCCCCCCTCTGACCTACACTTACCTGCCCCCCCTCTGACCTGCACTTACCTACCGACCCTCTGACCTGCACTTACCTGCCCCTTCTGACCTTCACTTACCTGCCCCCCCTCTGACCTGCATTTACCTGCCGACCCTCTCTGACCTGCACTTACCTGCCCCCTTCTGACCTTCACTTTCCTGCTCCCCCTATCTGACCTGCACATGCCTGCCAACAGCCCACCAAAACCTTTCCTAAGTGTGTGCTTGCAACCGTGCCCCTGCAAGTGACAGCCTGCTTTCTCCTGCGTATGCCTGACACCATGTCCCTGATTCCTTCTCTCTCTCCCCCTTCTCACCCTGAGACCCTGTCTCTCTTTCTCATTCTCTCTTTTTCCAGGAAACCCTCTCACTCCCTTACCCCTGTATTTCCTCTACCCAATGCCCTATTTGTCTCCGACTCTCCTGTCCCCTAAGATCATCATAGTGACAACCGAATGGGGGGGCCCTAATAAAATTTTTGCTATGGGGCCCACAGAGATCTAGTTACACCTCTGCTCGCAGCTAATCCCATAGTCCTTCACAGGGATCACTGGCCCACAGTGTTGCCGCAACCAGAACCTACTAGCAACAGCCACGTAGCAGTTTCAGGGACAGGAGCAGCTGTGGGAGAACATAAAAAGATCAACGGTTGGCGTGGCCTCAATACCCACACACCACAGCCTGCTGGGCAGGGAGCCGGTGCTTGCAGCCGCTTACAGTTTAAGGGCGAGCGATGAACTCAGTGACATTGAGACATGTGCGAGTAAGAGTTGTCGGAGTGAGGGAGGAGAGATGTGTAAATATACAGTGTGTGTGCAGACAGGGCAGCTTAGCCGGGCAGAGCAGGGAGCAGGCGGGGGAGAGCGGGGTGCGGGCTGCAGTTCCCCTTGGCAACAAGCTTTTTGGTCCCTCTTGGCAACAAGCTATTAGTCCCTATTGGCGACAAGCTATTTAGTCCCCCGTGGCAACAAGATTTTTTAGTCCCC